>NW_026848313.1:0-600000 GCF_030435595.1 Desarmillaria tabescens
TTGTGCCTGTAACTTGGGCGTTCCAGACATGGGTGACATCCTTGTCCAGGCGCATCCGCATCATGATCCATAGGGCTTCCGAGTCAACATTCTTGAGGTCCTCAAGCTTGACCTTAGATGCCTCCCATTCCTCCCTAAACTCCTCATCAATGAAATCCAATGGCCATTCTGGAGCATCACCCTCATGAAAATCATCAACCAAGTCATCGATGCGGCTTCCAAGGAAATCCACCTTTCCCTCTACCCTCTCCAAGCCTTCCTGGAAATCATCCATCTTGTCGCAAAGTTTTTGTAGGAGGTTGATGACCTCATTGGACCCTGGAGATCCTGAACCTTCACCTTGTGGAAACATGCACTTGCTTTTCTTTAATTTGCACCATTCGCAAGTATGCCTGCAGTGAATGAAACATTTTATGTCGTCCACCTTACAATGTCCACAATGCTCTATACACCATCAGCAAAATAGCTGGAACCTGTGGAAGAACCTACCATTATCCTTATATTCCTCATCATCCGCCTGCATCTCAGGCTTGGTCTTCAACTTCTTCAATGGCCTCCCAGACAGCCCTGCGACTTTCTCCTCTCCACTCAATACCACTGCACTGGACTTGACCTTCCTTTTCTTTGAATTCCCCATGGCCTCCGAATCCGTGGCCTTGCCCTTACCCTTCCTATCCTTCCTCTGCTTTACCAACTTTTTCAACGCCTTCCCCTTCGGGTCCTTCTCCCACTCATCATCTCCATCAGACCTGCTACCAACCTTGCTCCCCTCATTCCCATCTACCCTCTCCTTCTCCTTCTCCTTCCTCGCCTCCGCAGCCCTCCTTTCTTCTAAGGCCCTTGCCTCCTCTTCCAACCTCCGCTGCTCTGCAGTGGTTGCCTCTGCCTTTGCCTTAGCCTCTGCCTCCTCTTGCTGCTTCTTCTCCATGGCCTCCCGCTCCTCCCTCTCCTTCCTTGCTTTAGCCTCCACAACCTTTCTTTCCTGCGCCAACTTTTTCTCTTGCTGTTCTAACTCCAGAGCCCACCTCTTTTCCTCCTTTTGCTTCTGCACCTTCCAGGCCTCATGGGCCTCTGCGGCATCCTCCCTAGCCTTCTCTGCAGTGTCCCGCTCATCATAAAAGGCCTCTAGGTCTTCAGGCCAAATATCTTCAGGCGTCGGGGCAGGTTGGTATGGTTCAGGAGTCATGGAAGTGCAGTATTCAATGGTGGACGACATGCCCAACGATGAGGACAAAACTCAGAAAATAGAAGAGATGGTGGTGGTAGAAAACTAAGAGGTGAAAAGCCATGTGACCAACCTGAAAAAATTCCACATGGTCACACTTGGCCATCAGGATCTGTGTCCTTGAGGGCAAGAATGCTAAGAGGGGGATACTGTAATGAGCATGCCAATGGAAACCTGACTTCCACTCAACCCAACAAACCACAGCCTGGAAACCTATGGATTCCAATTCTCAGTTTCTATTTCATATTCCATTTCATATTCTTTTATATTTCACTTCTCCATTACAATTTATCAATAGCCTGACATCAGTAGTGAATATGTCATCGGACCCCATCGGCTACCAACCGGTAGAATACATCCTCCGACAATCCTAGAATGTAGACCACTCCAAGTAGAAATTAGATCAGACTCCTAACTAATATATAAGCCTTAGAATTACACTGTAGATACTTAGTTCGAATATCAACTTGGTTCAGCCCAATCTCTCTCTCTGACTCTGTCAACTCTTGTCCTCCAGTCCACGGAACTCCGATCTGGTGGACTTATCTCCCAATCCTTCCCTATCATTCCTTGGACTTCCATCTGTACTCATCTCAGGGCTTCAGCTCAGGGGTGACATTGCTAATAGCTTCACCTATGCCTGACACATCCTGTGGCATTCCACTACATGCACTTACTGCTGCAATCCTATTGGCATGATCCTAATATAGTATCAGCATAGTCAGCACGAGGTGTATTGTAGGACTTGTCTGGAGGATGACCTGGTTGATGATTAGGAGGATGACCATTAGGCACTGACTTGACAGGACATTGCTTCGATGGATCATGTTGCTCCATGGTGTGACTCTGCTGGCTGCACACATCACACTTCCTCCAATTCGAATGATTGGAACCCTTCAAAAGGTGCCACTGGATGTCGAGATCAATAACCCTGTCCATCAGAGCATCAAGGTAGCCAAAGTCAATACTGTCTGAAGTTTGCCCACAGTCCCTGGTCATCTCCTGTTGAAGAGGGAGGTACCAACCACCATCTTCAGGCAGGTTACACATGAAGTTCAATGCCATGTCAAAATAAATGAGGGGGTAGCACTCTGCATGGAGTGAGAGAACAGTCAAACACCACCACTGAACAAACTTAGTAACATTCCTCATGTCGACCATATAGGAACATAGAGCCTCACATGCTGCATGGGCTTGTATGGGTTGTCCCAAGCTGAAATGCTTCTGCAAGATGGTCAGGAGTGTGCAGGCAGTGTATTCCTGATCTGCACCCCCATGATCATCGACCATAGGAAGGACAGCAGACACCTCAGCAGAACGACAAGATGTCAAGATGTGGATCATCACTGCATCTTTTCGATGCTATGCTAAGAATACATCCCAATCCTGCTGTGTAGATGCCTGATGTAACATCGGAGGATAAGTTGGTACTCTTATTGGATTTAACATGATGATGCCAAGCAGAGGATCCTCAATTATATGAGGAAGGATGCCATTCAGATCCATAACTGTCTTGATGGCTCAAATCCATAGCAACCAAGTGCTCCTCCCCATGAGTTCAGGAATGAAAGAAGTAGAAGGAGTAGCTATGGAAGAAGATGGAGAAGAGTACATATAGTAATTATAGGTATGTTGTATCAGTTGATTATTATTTTTGGTATTCATTTGATGGTTGTTTTGTACAGTAGGTTGCAACAGTTGATTTTGGGAATGCATAAAGGGAAAAGGAAAATAATTGGTAGGTACATTATAAGATGGTTGCATGGGAAAAGAAGGCTGTGCTAGAAACAAAGGTTGCACTGGATTTACTGGTATATGAGATGAAGAAATGGAAGGAGCTACACTAGGAGGGCAACGAAAAGAATTATTAGAAGAAGACAGTGTAAAACAAGAGGAATTATATGAGTCATTGACATACAGACCAGGCACAGAGTGAAGAGATGGGTTCACAGGAGGAGCACCAGGTGGGTACAGATTCGGCCACAATGAGTGTGAGTGTTGGAATGAGAGCTGTGAAGATTGACTAGAAATTGCACCCAATGACAGTAAGGATTGCACCGAGTTATGAGATGGAAAAACTGGAGGAGGTGCAGGTGGCCAGAAGACATCTGGAGCAACAGATGGCCATTGGGCAGGAGGCATACGAAACATGGAATATATGCATGTACACTGACCGACAAAAATAAAGAAACACATGGTTTTTTTGATCGGAGTCGCAATAGCTCCTCAATGCTGTGATATTTTTTTGGACTTCCAGTGGGTGTAATGTAGCTTGATATCTGTAGTTTAATATTATGAAAAGAATGAGGCAAAAATACCAGTCAGTGAGCAAAGTAAGAGGGCTGTGAAACCACATGCCAATTTTGATGATGTAATAGCATCACATCAACGTCGGAACCAACTTGAATCTGAACCACCACCTGGGCCAATTGCACTGAAATTCCTATCATGTATTCACCTCCTCCTCGCAAACCAAATGTGCCTATTACCCCTATGAAAGCAGCCTGTATTTGCACTCTCCTCAATGAAGGCCACACCTGCACTGAAATCAGCAATGTCATTGGATGTTCGTGCTCTACCGTCTGCAAAACTGGCCACAAATATGAAGGGAAGGAGAACTACTATGCTCGCATCGAAGGGTGAGGCTGCCCATGCAAGATGGACGATGCAGATATTAAATTTGCCATGCAAAAAATCCGTAGTCACGACTGCCAGACAGCGGTCAATGTTCAATGGGGGTATTTCGACCATCTTTCGGAGCGCACTGTGCAGTGCAGGCTTTCAGATGAGGGCCTAAAGGGTTACAAGAGGTGGAAGGTACCAATGCTCATGAAGGCTCATGTTAGAAAGCGAGGGGTGTGGACAGAGACACATGCAGAATGGGGAGCAGAAAAATGGGGTACTGTGCTCTACTCAGATGAGTCCAAATTCAACTTCTTTGGGTTGGATGGAGTGCAGTGGTGTCATAGGGGTCCTGGTGAGGCACTAGATGTGCATAACATGTTGCCCTGGTTGAAGCATGGAGGTGGGGGGGTGATGGTCTGGGGATGCATGACGAGTTTGGGCTTCGGACAGCTGATTTTGGTGGAAGGCACTATGAATGCTGTCCAGTACTGCCAGATACTTAATGAAGGACTTCTCGGCACCCTCCAGGACTACAAACTCTCAGTCGATGATGTCCTTTTTCAGCAGGATAATGACCCCAAGCACACAGCTCGGCTTACGAAAAAGTGGCTTGCTGACCAAAACATCTCTGTAATGGACTGGCCACCAAACAGCCCTGACCAAAGCATCATAGAGAATGCTTGGGCTACTCTCGAACATCGTCTGAACAACAGACCATGTCACCCAACAACGACTGCCACATTATTTGCCATTCTGCAGGGAGTGGGCTGCACTTGGAAAAGAGTATTGCAATGCATTATATGGTAGTATCCCATCATGGGTGAGGTCCTTGATATTGGCAAAGGGCAGGCATACTAGATATTAGGTTGTTGGACTTTTTGTCAGGTCAATTATCTTGTTTTCTCATTTTACTTACACTGCTAAAAATGACACTCTCGGCTAACATATTTATATCTCATCATTTTTTTCATGTATGTACCTCATTCTTTTTCTAACAATAAACTACATCAATTAAGCTATATTTCTCTCACTGAAAGTCTGAAAAAATATTACAGCATTGAGGAGCTATTGCGACTCCAATCAAAAAAACCATGTGTTTCTTTATTTTTGTCAGTCAGTGTATATGCATTGAGAAAAGCGAGGTATGAGACTGGGTGGGTTGCAGAAATGTTCGTCTATGGCAGCCAGGTGAGAGGAATGGTCATCTGTCACCAAAAAACTAAGGACAGAGGTGCCATGGGATGAAACAAGGCAATATGGCTAGAGCAAAAATTGGCAAGTCACAAGAGAATATTTGTGTCATCTACCAGTAGGTCAGGCTGAGTATAAACCCATAACCTGTCAGCCAGAGGTACCTGTACTGATACGATGAATGTCAGACTATAGTATAGGGATAAGTGAGAAAGATGATACAAAATATAGAAAGAAATGAACATACCTCCTCAGTGCACAGATAGTGAAGTAGTGACTGAGGAGGAAAGAAGACAATATGTAGTATATATAAGTCTGGAGAGATCATGTGGTACACATGTGATCTTGACATGATGTGAATGCATAAATCCAATGTCCATCAAATAAGCACCACACCAGCTAACATACTCACCTTGAGATTCTCTTTGTGCCTTGCAATTCCTTGATGGTGTATGATGAAAGTGATATATTATTACAAGTACCTACAGGTACAGTATCAGCATGAATATTCATAATGTGAGATGCATCATGATAAACTCTGGCTGGCGAAGTAGAATTGCTAAGTCCTATGCCAGTGTCTCTTTTACTTCCTCGATCCCTGTCGAGCTAGCAAGGTCTTCCTCCTCTATCTCAGCCAGGATGGCTCTGAGATGGGTTGCAAAAGTCGATGGTTTCTTTGGCTTGATTAACCACTTCAACTTGTCAGACAAGCACTTATTGTCTTGTCTGAGATGTCCAGTGTGTCTGCACTGGAAATATTGCTTTTTTCTTCTGAGATGATCGATGTCCATAGGGTTGCCTTCACCACCGTATGTGATTCCAGTGGCATCCCTTTTGTTGCCCTTCAAACTCATCGAAGAGCCCCCTGCTGCTCTGGGCCTGAAGCCTATAGTACTGCTGGGATATCTGCCACCTTGGATGATGTGAACTCGATAGTTCTTGTCCATCTGGCTGACTCAGCACTTCCACTCCCAGTAGGTGATAGGGCACATATTATCTCCAGCCATAATGATCTGCTTGACATTAGGCCAGATCACAAGGGTGATGACTTCCTCCATTTTCTCATTATTGTGGAAGTGTTTCACTTCCACTGCCATTTCTTCAAACTTCTTGAAGAACTCCATGGCTGTCTTGAACTGCGACTGTTGCAGTTTCTTCCACTGGACATGCTTGATTTGGACCTCCACTACTTCCTTGAAGCATTTGCGAATGCTTTCTTGGAAGGCTTCCCAGATAGGAACATGATGCCTTCTACTGTGCAGGTCCTTGTAGTGTCATTGCTGGTGGACCCACCAGCTCATCGCATTCCCATCAAACAGGAGGGCTGTTTGTTGGCAATCTCCCAGCTGCCTGGCAGATCAGGCGGTAAGGGGGGATTTTCAGGGTGAGGCAGTGATCATAGATTTGGGTCACTGCAGGGTGATGGTGGTGCTGGGGGCTGAGATGGTATGGGTGGAGATCCACCACTGTCACCTCTGCCTCCTCCAGATCCTCCTGGACCACTGCCATCTCCTCCTGGTGCAGCTGGTGCAGGTCCACCTTCCTCCTCTGATGATGCTGATTGGGTGGGGTCTCCACCCATGCTGCATACCAGATCTCATTCCAGTCCCATACATCCGTGAAGTATCTGCAGTACTCATCCCAGATCTCCACAGTGTCTGCCCATTCCCAGATCCAGGGCCATAGCCCTTGGGGGGGGGGATGAAGTCTCTGTCATATCCATCAGATAAGAACCCTCCCTTGGGTGTGAGGAAAGGTACGAGCTCTGGGGCATGTCTTCTCTATCATACCCATCACTGGCCAAGGTCCTGAGTCATCAGCAGATGGCACAGTTACAGTAGGGGTATGGATGGAGGTTTGCCTGATCAAGCTCCTCGGGGACATGGTTTGGGAGGATGATAGGATCCGGAAGGGGTTGGTTTCTGGCAAACCAGTCAAGGAGCCTGTCTCTCTTGGGAGTGTCACCCAGGAAGACAACCCACTGGTCCTCACTAAACAGGGATCTGGAGTGGGTATAGTACTCTGGTAGCTCCTTGCTATTGGTGTCAGAGTACTCGGTGAAGGCGACATTATTGGGTCCATTGATGAGTTTAAACTTCTGTGGCAACAGCAAAAACCAAAACTCTAGAGAAGTTCACAGCAAATGGCATGTAGTAGCAATAAAGGCTTTGTTGTTGTGTGAGTGTTTTGGTGCACCTCCGTGTGATGAATTTCTCAAGAATGCAAGTATACACTGTGACTTTTCAGTCAGCAAAGTAGTACCCTTAACAATCGAGTACTAGAAAGTGTTGGCTATAAGCTGGGAAGAGTCTTGATAGATGAGAAGGAACAGAATCTGGTATAACTGAGAATACTGGCAAGCCATGAACAAAGTGATGGCAATTAACTAGTAAAAGCCATGGGCAGAATTGGTGGAATTAATGGAAATGCTGTCAAAGAGAAATACCATTGGGCAAGATAACAAATACCGTGATGGCAATAGACTGTTAAGCACTAACTCTAATCTGAACCAAAGTGTGACCTCTATCCTGACACTCATATTTGGTGATTCAGTATTGCGTTGGGTCCTTCATCCAGTAACTTGAATGGTATTTTCTGGCAATCACATCTGGCCAACACTACTGCTCCTGTCTTCCAGTCAATGGTGGGGTTGTGGCACTTAAGCCAGTCAAATCTGAGGAACAAGAGCATTGTGCCTAAGTCCACCACTGCTAATTCGAGATATTCGGTGTGATCCCCAATTCGCAGGCATACTTCCGCATATTCTGTGATGTCTCCCCCCTTGTTCCTGGTTCCATCAGCATTGTACATGGGAATAGTATGAGTGACTTTTCGTGTATTAAGAAAGTGAGCTTTTGCCCATTTGCGATCTATCGCACTCCCTGTGCAGCCACTGTCTACCAGGGTGGTAATATTATATGCGTCCAGGGTATCCACCTTTTCTAGTTGACACTTGATCGTGACGCTATGCCCCCTTCCTCTGTGAATGTACTGCAGTGGAAGTTGTAGGTTTTTCAGCCATTCCAATGCCTCTTTCCGGTCCAAATATTCTTCATTGGCTTTCTCTTTTGGACTCTCCACTAGCTCATCATTGACTTCTGTTAAGCATCAGGGGTGAACCCATCCGTTTAGTATGCCTCGTGCCTTGCTCGCCGTTTTGGCTAGCCGGAGTGCACATTTGGTCCAGTCAGGGCCAAACAGTTGCATCCATTGCCATTCAGGGTACTCCAACGAAGAGTACTTGGCTGGTAGGCCATTCGGCTTCATGGTCTTCCCCTGGTCACCATTCGCTGCAGGTTTTGTGGCCCTTTGTTCTTCTGCAGTTACTGAGACTCCTGCCTGTTCACGTGAGCTACTGAGGACTTTTCCACTTGGGGATGGCCTGCACAGGGAAGATTTTTTAGAGTTCTTCAAACTCTGTAGATAACTGAAATCATCCTCCTCATCTGGGACCTCTTCTATGGTTACTGCTTTCTTGGAAGAACATAATAGTCCCTCCTGCCTGCCCACTGAGGGACATGAGCCCTCAGTGCCATTATGGTAAATAGGAAGGCGCACCTGGTATATGTTAGGATCGTGCCAATAGGATTGCGGCGGTAAGTGCACGTAGCGGAATGCCACAGGATGCATCGGGCATAGGTGAAGCTATTAGCAACGTCACCCCTGAGCCGAAGCCCTAAGATGGATACGGACAGAAGTCCGTGGAGTGGCAGGGACGAGGTAAGAGATAAGTCCAACGGATTGGAGTTCCGCAGACTGGAGAACGAGAGTTAGACGTAGAGTTAGAGAGAGAGAGATTTGGCTGAACCAAGTTGATATTCGAACTGAGTATCTACAGTGTAATTCTAAGGCTTATATACTAGTTAGGAGTCCGATCTAGTTCCTACTCGGAGTGGTCTACATTCTAGGGTTGTCGGAGGATGTATTCTACCAGTCGGTAGCCGATGGGGTCCGATAACATGTTCGCTACCGATGTCGGGCTATTGATAAATTAATATGGAGAAGTGAAATATAAAATGGAATATGAAATGGAATATGAAATAGAAAGTGGGAATCGGGATCCGTAGGTTTCTGGGCTGTGGCTTGTTGGGTTGAGTGGAAGTCGGGTTTCCGTCGGCATGCTCGTTACAGTATCCCCCCCTTAGCATTCTTGCCCTCAAGGACGCAGATCCCGATGGCCAAGTGTGTCTGCGTGGAATTTTTTCTGGTTGGTCACGTGAGTTTTCAACTCTTGACCTGTAACCACCACCATCTCTGTGTCTTTCCCTAACTCCGTCATCAACATTTGCTATGTCTTCTAACGTTGAGTATCATTTGTCCGTAACTTCCGAGCCCTATGAGCCCGCCCCAACACCCGACAATCTTCGCCCGGATGAACTAGAAGTTTTCTTCGATGAGCGGGACACCGTGGAAAAAGCGAGGGAGGACGCCGTGGAGGCCCATGAAGCCTGGAAGGCGCAAAAGCTGAAGGAGGAGAAGAAACAGGCCCAGGAGTTGGAGCGGCGGGAGAAGAAGTTGGCACGGGAGAAGCGGGTTGCCGAAGCCAAGGCAAAAGAGGAGCAGGAGGAGCGGGAGGCCACGGAGAGGAAGCGACAAGAGGAAGAGGCAGAGGCGAAGCGATTGGAAGAAGAGGCAAGGGCTTTGGAGGAGAGGAAAACCGCAGAGAAGAAGTTAGCGGATGAGGCTAAGGCCAAGGCGTTGGAGGCTCGGAAGGCCGTGGAGGCCGAGAAGGAGCAGGCAAAGGAGAAGGAAGGTGACAGTGGGGGGAGCAAGGTTGGTAGCGGGTCCGACGGAGATGACGAGCGGGAAAAGGACCCGAAGGGGAAGGCGTTGAAAAAGTTGGTAAAGCAGAGGAAGGATAGGAAGGGTAAGGGTAAGGCGACGGATTCAGAGGCCGCAGGGAATTCAAAGAAGAGGAAGGCCAAGTCCAGTGCGGTGGTATTGAGTGGAGAGGAGGAAGTCGCAGGGCCGTCAGGGCGGCCGTTGAAGAAGTTGAAAACCGAGCCTGAGATGCAGGCAGACGACGAGGAATATAAGGATAATGGTAGGCTTCCCCGTGGGTTCCGACTGTTTTGCTGACTTGGTGCATAGAGCGTTGTGGACGTTGTAAGGCAGACAACGTAAAATGTTTCATTCGCCGCGGGCGTACTTGCGAACGGTGCAAGTTAAAGAAGAACAAGTGTGTGTTTCCACAAGGTGAAAGTTTGGGATCTGCAGGGTCCAGTGAGGTCATCGACCTCCTACAAAAACTTTGCGACAAGATGGACAATTTCCAGGAAGGCTTGGAAAGGGTAGAGGGAAAGGTGGATTTCCTCGGAAGCCACGTCGATGACTTGGTCGACGATTTTCATGAGGGTGATGCTCCGGAGTGGCCGTCGGATTTCGTCGAGGAGTTTAGGGAGGAATGGGCAGCATCAAAGGTCAAGCTCGGAAACCTCAAGAACGTGAACTCGGAGGCCCTATGGATCGCGATGTGTATGCGACTTGACAAGGACGTTGCCCAGTTGTGGAATGCCCACATGATGGGTACCGAAACCCTCGATGCCACAGATCCCTTCGAGGTCGCCAACATGCAAGTTTGGTATGGCTGCCTTGGGAAAGACGGTCTTCGATTGGCCATCAAACGTTGCAACCATTTCTTGGACACAAGGGACAAGTTCTATGCGCTCGGAGGCCGTCGGATTGAGTGGGCGTTGTGGAAGAGGTATTTGGAGGATGCGGATGAGTTTTTGGTAGAGGATTCTGAAGGGGAATTGGATCCCGAGGAGAAGAAGAGGGATGAGATGTGCCCGGGCGTGGGTGCCATCGGCATTCCGGCACTGGATGAGCTGGAGCTTATTGTTATGAGTGATGAGGAGGAAGGAAGTGGAAGGGAAGATAGGGTGGACGAGGATGTGGTGATGGGAGAGTTGGTGCACGCAGAATCCTAGGCGCTCTTCTTGGACTTGTATATATTTTTTGGATGTTGTCTTGTACACGGATTTTGAAGCGCAGGCCCCGATGGGCATAAATATATATATATATCTTGGCTTGTAGGCTTGAGTGAGTAAGAGGGAGAAGGAAAGCAAGAAATAGGTGCCCAATGGGCTCCGTTCCCAATTAGGAAGGTAATTTGCAATAGTTTTCCAGGATTTGATTTGAAATTTGAGGAGCGGAGGCCGTAGGGAGCCGATAAGTTATGAGTAGGTCAAGAAGCAATGGGCGAGGGTTTGAGGGAGACTTTGCGGATGGTGACTTTGGATAGCGGTCCTGGTTTGTCTGGGTAACATTGGTGGAAGTCTTCAATGTATTCGTCCATGGAGAATTCTGTAGCAGGGATCCAGGCAAACTCTTCATTGGTACCTTCATAACCCAACCATTGGACTTGGTATAGGAGTGGACAGCGGAACCGATGGTCGAGTTTAGAGTCGAGGATTTGAGAGATCTCATACTGTTCTTCACCGTTGACTTCAACTGGAGGTGGTGGAGGTTGGGTACGGTTAGGGGTAGTATTGGTCTCCACGGGTTCAAGTTGGGAGACATGGAACACAGGGTGAATGGAGCGGAGGTCCGACGGGAGTTTGAGAGTGAAGGAATGGGATCCTGGCTGAGCAATGATATCGAATGGTCCTAGGAATTTTTCGGCAAATTTCGCAGTAGGGCGAGTAGTTCTGATATGTTTGGAACTGAGGTAGACTTTGTCACCTACTTTGAAGTCAGGAGCCGGGGACCGCCGCTTGTCTGCTTGGAACTTGTAATGGGACTGAGCATAAGTGATTTCATCTCGAAGAAATTGGTGAGCTCATTGAGGTTAACGATGAAGTCATGGGCCCAAGCAGAGGTGATGTCGCGTTCAGGATGTACGGTGATATTGGGATGATAGCCTTTGTTAGCAAAGAATGGAGAGATTCTGGTGGAAGCATTGGGAGCGTTGTTGTAAGCAAACTCGGCAATGAGTAGTAAGGTATCCCAATTGTCTTGTTGATAGGAGCAGTAGATGCGGATGTACTGTTCCAGAGTTTGGTTAGCGCATTCAGTTTGTCTGTCGGCCTTCGGGTGATATCTGGAAGTGAAGTGAAGCTCCATATCCAAGGCTTTGGCAAGAGCACGAGTGAACTGGGAGACAAATTCGGAGCCACGGTCAGAGGTTATATGATTGGGGATGCCATGTTTAGCGAACACATGGTTAATGAATAACTGAGCGAGCTCTTCGGAGTTGATGGTGTCGTGGGTAGGAATGAAAATTGCTTGCTTACTTGCGTGGTCGACCACTACAAGGATAGCAGTGAATCCATTGGAATCCGGTAGTTGTTTGATGAAGTCCATGGAAATGAAATCCCACGGGCATTCTGGGACCGGCAATGGTTTGAGTAAGCCAAAAGGACGGTGTCTAGGTGTTTTGTTATGTCCACAGGTAGTGCAAGATTTAACGTAGTGGCGAACATATTCACGCATCTGTGGCCAGGTGTAATTCCATCGGACGAGTTCGAGAGTCCGATTTTGACCAAAATGACCTGCCAAGATGTGGTTGTGATTGTTTTGGAGAACGCGAAGATGGAGATCATCGGTTTCCGGGACATAAATGCAACTGTCAAGACGTAGTAGTCCTGATTCGTCCACGGACCACCGAGAGGAGTTGGAAGGGGAAGATGCGAGTCAAAGGCCTTCGGTGGCAGCGGAATCCAATGGCTGTGCATTCTTGATATCAGAGTGGAGCTTGTCGATGTCCATGATAGCACTAGCACATAAGACAGGACCTTCAAGGAATGTAGTGTGGAGTGAAGCGGAGAGTTGTTCTTGAGTGAAAACGGGTCGGAAATTGTGAGGGTTGACTTGAGCATATTGACTATCCCCCTCTTTAGGGTAGATGTCCCATCGTCTAGTGAGGGCATCCAGTTTCCCACCAAGTTTACCTGGTCGGAACCGAATAACAAGGTTGAATTGGGAGAGGAATTCAGACCAGCGCACTTGACGTCGAGTAAGGACCTTGGTAGTAGAGAAGTACTCAAGGTTCTTGTGATCTGTAACAACATCAACGGCTTCCGTGGAGCCTTCAAGGTAGTGGCACCAGTATTTGAAAGCTTCGAAGATGGCTAGAAGCTCTTTATTGTGCATATCGTAGTTGAGTTCAGCACCATGGAGACTCTGGGACAAGAAGGAGATTGGATGGATCTCACCATCCTCAAGGTAAATGGATAGGATGGCAGCATTAGCATAGTCGGACACGTTGGTTTCCACAACCAATTGTCAGTTAGGAAGCCAGTGGGTGAGGATAGGAGCATGAATAAAAGCCTGCTTTAACTCATTGAAAGTGGATAGGCATTCATTGTCGAATTTCCATGGAGTACCTTTGTGAGTGAGTCATGTTAAGGGCAGGACAAGCTCACTGTACTCATGAATAAAGTGGCGGTAGAAATTGGTGAAGCCAAGGAAGGATTGGATATCCTTGACCTTGCGCAGAACTGGCCAGTCAGTAATAGCCTTGACCTTGTCTTTGGACATGTGTAAGCCTTCAGGCGAGAGGATGTAACCAAGATATTTGATGGAGTCCTGATGGAATTCACATTTAGAACCCTTGCAGTAGAGGTCATTGGCTTGGAGTCTGCAAAGGACTTTGCGTACATGTTTTTGGTGATCCTTGGGATTGTTGGAGTAGATACAGATGTCATCAAGGTATACGACAACAGATACATCAAGCATATCAGAAAAGATGTTGTTGATGAAGCATTGGAAAGTCACAGGAGCATTGGTGAGTCCAAATGGCATGACATGCCATTCAAAGGAGCCGTAGCGGGTCTGAAAAGCAGTTTTCCATTCATCACCCTCGGCTATGTGGATGAGATGGTAGGCATGTCAAAGGTCTAGCTTGGTGTAGAGACGAGCAGAATGCATGGAATCGAGGAGGTTGGAAATGAGGGGCAGAGGGTAATGGTCTTTTTTAGAGATTTTATTAAGTCCATGATAATCTACACAGAGTTTAAGTTCACCAGTTTTCTTCTTGACAAACAGTACCAGAGCTCCGTGTGGAGAGCGGGAAGGAGTGATAAAACCATTATGGACATTGTCATCAATAAACTCATGTAAGGCTTTTAGTTTGGATTCAGAAAGGGAATAGATGGGACCGAGCGGAGGAGTGGAACCTTCCTCAATATTGATCTTGAGGTCATAGGGGCGATGCTCAGGGAGTTTTTCAGAAAGGGAGTCACTGAATACATCAGCAAATTCATGGTACTCCGGTGGGACATCAGATAAGTCAGCAGGGGCCACAGAGGTAGACTTGCCACTAACACTAGGCGTAGAAGGTTGTAATGTGAACTGCTGGGCCTCTTCTTCTGTGCAAGCTCAGGCAAAAGCAGCAGCCGAAATAATAGATATCTTGGGGGCAGCTGAAGCACCAAAGGAAGGAATGGTAGGGTAGAAATAGATAGGTTTGTAAGGTGGCAGAGCCCATCAGGGTCTCGATTTTGGGATGGGAGATGAGGATTGGGATGGTGGGATTGGACTGGAAGAGTCTGAGCAGACTAGCACATGTGTGTTGGCAGCCATGAAAGCACTTGAAGAGGAAACAACTGATAATGGTGAACAGAAAGTGATACTATGCTTTACTCAGTCAATCAATGGATTGTAGTGGGAGAGCCAGTTGTATCCCAGAACAACATTACAAGATGAATCTAGATGAGTGATATAGAAGTCAATAGGAAGGATGTCTCCGGAAGGGAAACAGATTGGGAAGGAAATAGATTGGGAGATGTGAGATCTGATGGAGCTGTCAAGAAGCCGAAGTTGGACAGGGGGGATGGATTTGGTAAGGAGATTGTGATCCTCAACATACTTCGAATCAACAAAGCAGTGGCTAGAGCCAGAATCAACGAGTGCGAGAAAACAAAGGATAGTAGAAATGGGTGAACCATCGGACTCTGATCCAGAGCCAACTTCACATGAGAGAGAGGCAGTTAGGGAATGATTGGAAAGAGTGGCAGCATTGAGGGTTACGATCTCCAGTGCACTGTGACAGTCAATGCAACCCTGTCCTAGTGCGGAGGATACAGGGTTGCTCTCTAGTTTTATGATTCTGATGGAACCGGTTCAACAGACACAGAGGGTTCAGGAGAAGACAACATGGCAGCAGCACAACCCCAAGCGGAGGCCATGGCTTTGTGCTTGTTACAGTCCTCAGTTTTGTGTTTACCTCCACAGAACATGCAGAGGTTGTTCTTCCGATGACAGTCCTTTTCTTCTTGAGTAAGATGGCCATCTTTGCCTAGCTTGTCAGCATAGGGCTTAGGGTTGGAAGAGGAAGAGTTGTTGGGGGAAGACGAAGATGATCCCACAGAGCCTGAATGGGAGGACTTTTGGCTCGCAGAGTTGGAGTTGGGGGACAAAGAGTTAGAACCCTTCGCCTTGTTGCTGTTGCTGGAAGAGGAAGATGGGTTACTGTGATTTTATCAGGAGATTTCAGCTTTCCGAGTCCAGTAGCAAGCGTCGAGCTCTTGAGCGAGATTCTGCATATCATGGAGATTATTGGGTTTCCCGTGGTGGGCCATATCATCCTTGATGTGGGAGCAAAGGCCATGATAAAAGGTGTGATGAAGGGAGTTGTCACCGTAGCCAATAATGGCAGCATACTGATTGAATTTGACAATATACTTCATGATGCAGTCTCCATCATGCATCCAAAGGTTTTCGAGTTCATCTTCAGCATCTCTGATGGCATCAAAGGGGCCAAAGTTGGTTCAGAGTTCTGAAAGGAAGGCAGCATAGGAGTATGCTCAGGCAGGAGGGTTGTGGTGATTAGGGTGGAGGATATCCAGTTCAAACCAGTCAAGTGTGACACCGGAAAGGAAGGAGATGGCATAGTTGACTTTGGCTGTGTCTGATTGGAACACGTCGGGACGGTCGTTGAAGTTTAACTAGAGGGAGACAATGAAGGCTTTGAGTTTTCAGGAGTCCGAACTGTTGAAGGTATCTGGTTCCTTGACCTTGGTGCATACAGCATATTGTTGATTGCCATTGACAGCATCGGAGACGCCATGGAGGACATTCATGAGTTGAATGAGGATTTGGGTGTCGTTATTGGGAGGATTAGGGTTGTTACCAGGATTGTTGTTAGGTCCTCCTCTGGGACCACCAGGACCACCAGGATCTCCGGAACCACCAGGATTGGGTGGACTACTGCCAGGATTTCCCAATGAGTGTCCATGGCCATTCATTGGCATATGAGGGGAAAATTCCCCATCTTCCAAACCTTGATCATCATTGTCATCGTGACCTTGGATATCATCAAACAGAGACATAGTTGGATTCCATGGGGGGTTGCTTTGATACTCACCCCAGCCATTGGATTCTAGTCACAGAGCTAGGAAGGGGTTAGGCGATCAGTTAGCATTGGATTGGCAAGCAGTGAAGCCACTGTGCAAGTAGGTTTCCCTATGGGAGCATTGGGATGGGGCGGAATCTGCTCCAAAGGAAAGCAGACCCTCCTTTGAGGCAGAGGCAGGTATATCCTCCATGATATAGGTTCAGTTGTTGGCCGTAGAGTTGCAGTTGGTTTCTGGAGGAAGGGTGAAGGTAGAAGACATGATTTAGATGAAATTTTTGACTCAAGGGTTTGAGTTCAAATATACTGTTAGGATTGTGCCAATAGGATTGCAGCAGTAAGTGCATGTAGTGGAATGCTGCAGGATGCATCAGGCATAGGCAAAGCTATTAGCAATGTCACCCCTGAGCTGAAGCCCTGAGATGAGTACAGATGGAAGTCCAAGGAATGATAGGGAAGGATTGGGAGATAAGTCCACCAGATCGGAGTTCCGTGGACTGGAGGACAAGAGTTGACAGAGTCAGAGAGAGAGATTGGGCTGAACCAAGTTGATATTCGAACTGAGTATCTACAGTGTAATTCTAAGGCTTATATATTAGTTAGGAGTCCGATCTAGTTCCTACTTGGAGTGGTCTACATTCTAGGATTGTTGGAGGATGTATTCTACTGGTCGGTAGCTGATGGGGTCCGATGACATATTCGCTACTGATGTCAGGCTATTGATAAATTGTAATGGAGAAGTGAAATATAAAAGAATATAAAATAGAATATGAAATAGAAACTGAGAATTGGAATTCGTAGGTTTTCAGGCTGTGGTTTGTTGGGTTGAGTGGAAGTCAGGTTTCTGTCGGCATGCTTGTTACATACTACCCCTCCCTCTGGTACTTCAGATGACCAGAATGACAATACCTTGGAGGAGGAAGTTTATGCTGCCATTAGCAAGTTATCTGTATCTGACTGTAACATTGATACCTACAACACAGAGGATCTTTTCATTTGCATGAGTGCCACCCTTCTGAGTCCTCTTGATTCCATGTCAACATGGTACCTGGATGTCATGAATGAAGCAGTCTTTGTCCTGATCACTCAGACTGTGAAGACCCTGCTGGACACAGAGTGCACCACTCATCTGTTCAAAGAACATCATTTCTTCTGGTCATATAACTGTGATCAAGCCATAGATGTCAAAACTGCAAACTGTGATATCCTCAGCACTGAAGCTTGTGGGGAGATATGCACTTGAGTATGTTGTGTTAATGGCACATGCATCACAATTCACCTCCTGGACTGTCTACATACTCCCAGCATCCTGATGAATCTCATTTTAGTCAGAGCTCTCACTGAACATAATATGTTCCTTCTATTTGGGAAGAATTGGACTACGATCCATTTTCCTAAGGACCACCCTAAGTACACTGGCTCAAAATTCTCTGCTAAGGTCTTGGGTCAACTCTCTTTTGTTGACTGCAAGATACTTGAACCTCCTGCCAATGTTATCTCTGCATCTTCTCCAGATCATACTTGTGCAATGGCAATGGTGACTCCCTTCAAGCGTGTTAAACCCACATGTCATATATGGCACTGTTAGCTCAGTCACCCTGGACAGGACATGACAACTGAAGTCATCAATGGCACTGCAGCTATGGGTATTGTCCCACATGCCCCAAACATGAAGCTAGTGTGTCTGTCCTGTTTGATCAGAAAACACCCTCAACATGCATATGAGCATAATGGCAATCATGCTGAGGAGGTCTGTAAATTGGTTCACATTGATACATGTGGACCATTCTCTACTGCATTGCCACAGAGAGCAAAGTATTTCTTCACCATGCTAGAGGATAAAAATACAGCAGCAGAGGTACATATGATGAAGCACAAGAATGAAGCATTTCATCATTTTGAGGAAACTGTTGCCAAATGGGAGAAGGTATCAGGTTGGCCTATGATGTTTCTCCAGTCAGACAATGCTCCCGAAACTCACAGATGGGGATATGGAAGAATGCTTGCACAAGCATGGCATTCATCATCAACAATACATACCATATGCCCATCAGCAAAATAGAAAGACCAAATGTTTTATTTGCACTATTGAGGAACGTGCATTGGCTCTACTTGCTCATTCTGGTCTACCAGCATGTTTCCTGGCAGATGCAATTCTGACAATGGCTTACCTCTACATGTGTCTTCCCAACTCATCAATTCCCAAAGGTACTACTCCCTATGAACAGATGTACTCAAAGAAACCAGATTTGTCACACCTTCACATATGGGGGTGCAGATGCTGAGTCACTACTCCTAAGGAAAAGAGGATGAAGGTGGAGTGAAGATGTTTGAGGGGATTTTTGTGCAATATGAGAAAGACAGGATTGGGTGGTGGGTTAGAGATTTGAAAGGAAAGTATCATTTTTCCAGAGATGTGGAGTTCGATGAGGAGATGCTGGGAAAGCTCAGTTCAAAGAAGAAGATGAACAAGGATCTACAGAATGAGGTCACTGATACACAAACACATTCCAACATGTCACAAGTTGAACCACCAGTTGAGGACCAATCTGCTTGGCCTACATGCACTAAGACAATGACTGAAAAAGGTGATGCATGGAAAACCTACCTAGAACAGACAGAACAAAAACTACAGTGACATTGACAGACAGCAGCAGTAAAAGCTGCAGTGGATGCACCAGCTTTACTAGCAGCACATGAAGTTAATCCACCTGACAACTACTTCTCCATTGATTCATTGGACTATCTTGTGGTGACTTCTAATCCTATGGCTTTCCTAGCACAGACCTTACCCTATTGCTCCTCGGTTTCAAAGACATAGGATCTGGCAAAACCTCCTATCATGTATCAGAAAGCAATGGCATGACCAGACAGTGACAAATGGTTAGTCGTAATGGAGACAGAGTTGACGGCAATGGCTGAAAAAGATATGTTTGATCCTGAGCCAGTGGTAGAACTTCTGAAGGGAAAGAAGGCAATTGGTTTACATTGTGTGTTCATATGGAAAGCTGCAGAGGATTTCAAGATTGCCAAGGCCAGGATTGTCATGCAAGGGCATACACAGTGACTGGACAACTGTGGGAATACCTATGCGCTGGTAGCCAAGATGACAAGCATCCGTATCATTCTAGCATATGCTGCAAGAGGAGACTTAGAGCTATACACCTTCAACATTCAGACAGCATTCCTGAATGTGCCCCTTACACAAGAAGTATACGTGCGACAAGTTCCTGGATTCTCTCTTCCTGATCCTAAAGCATTTCAACGTCTTCAAAAGGCTATCTATGGTCTAAAGCAGTCATCACATGAGTGGTTCCATGAGTTCTCCTCTGTATTGCACAGTCTTAGCCTTTCATCATGTCCAGTTGATGAAGCAGTGTTCACTACTTGTTGGTCTAAAGCTAATCCTCATCCAGTCATCCCAATGCTTACTGATGGATCAGATATATTCATCATAATCCCAGTCCATGTGGATGATGGGTTGTCAGCTACAAACTCACCTGCCCTCTATTCGTGGCTGATCTCTGCTCTCAACTGATGTTTTTCCATTACGGATCTGGGACCTGCCTCCATGTTCCTTGGCATACACATAGAACAGGATCATTCTGCATGCAAACTCTGGCTCTCCCAAAAACAATTCATACAAGATCTTCTTGCATCCAATAATATGCTACAATGTACACCCTCCAATGTTCCCCTACATATGAAACTGGATAAACTTCCTGTGCCAGCCGAGAACACTCTTCCTGATGTTGCCAATGCAGACATTCAATTGCTCTATCAAAGCCTTATGGGATCCTACATCTATCTGGCTGTCACAACACATCCAGATCTTGCCTACACTGCAATGGCTTTGGGTCAATACAATGCCAGACTGACTCAGGCATTACTTGCAGCAGCAAAGGGTGTACTGTGTTATCTCAATGCGACCTCTGACTGGGCCATAGAGTATGGGAGTGCCTACCTTCAAGAGAAGGTGGGACCAGATGCAATAATTTGCTCAGATCTGGCATGGGTCGATGCTGACTGGGCTTCAGATGAGAGGGATAGAAAGAGTATCACAGGATATGGAATCTTCTTGTATGGAGGACTGATGTCTTGGTCGAGTGTAAAACAAAAATTGGTGTCACTGTCATCAACAGAATCAGAGTATATGGGTCTGATGCATGTCCTGAAGGAGCTTCTGTGGATGTGGATGTTCTTACACTTACAGACTCTCCCAATACTGTGACCTTTCCCTGTTGGTTCCGATAATCAAGCCTCGCTAGAAGTTGCATCATCGTATAGCTCAACAGCATGCATGAAAGACATCAATATCCATTATCACTTTATATGTGAACACCTTCAAACTGAAAACTCTCACATGCATTGGATTCCAACACTCGAGATGACTGCTAACATTCTGACAAAGCTGCTTGCACCTCCTCTTCACATGAAGCACTGTTTATTCTTGGGTCTAGTCAAGTGATGACCGTCCATCAAATGGGGGTGTGTTAGCTGATGTGGTGCTTATTTGATAGACATTGGATTTATGCATTCACATTGTGTTGAGATCACATGTGTACCATGTGATCTCTCCAGACTTATATATACTACATATTGTCTTCTTCCTTCCTCAGTCGCTACTTCACTATCTGTGCACTGAGGAGGTATGTTCATTTCTTTCTATATCTTGTATTGCCTTTCTCACTTATCCCTATACTATAGTCTGACATTTGTCATATCGGTACAGGTACCTCTGGCTGACAGAGTATTCCTCTGCAAATATCAAGGCTGACTACACACCTGTAGGAGTTCCCAAGGGAACACCCAAAAGGAACCAAGATGGCATAGAAAGGGATTTCTGCTACTTACTGAGCAATGAACCCTGCTCACCAAGTCCTCATGTGAGCGGTACTGTCAGAGGTGTACTCTCCCAGAGTAAGCTGACCGTCTGCCTCCCTACTACTGGTTTAACAGGCACCAACAGCATAGAGGGGGATTACCACCACTCTATAAGTACAGAACCCCTGGCTGAGAACGAGCAGAGGGGCTCACCTCAGGTACACTTACCCTGGGGTGGAGTCAAGTGGTGGGACATGAGTGTGAGTAGCCTAATGGTGAAAGGCTTGGGAAAGCCATGTCATGAAGTGGCAGACATTCCAGCACAACAGTGCTCAAAGGTAGGGGAATGTCCATGAGTAATTCCAGATGACAGCGAACTGGCACCTAACCTGTGCATGGAGGTTCCCCAATGACAGGCTGCTTTATTAACAGTGAGGTCAGGGAATCCAGGCAAGTCTAGGGATGAGGCCAAAGGCTGGTGGAGCCTAGCAGACCCAATGATAGATTGTTCTAAAGCTAGGAGTGGAAACCCAGCACTGTACGTGGAAGTAAACAGGGATTTGGCACTAGACCAGGTGACAATATTATTGTCTACTTGCTCAATCATCCACAAGGATCAAGAGGGCCAAACTGGGAACAGTAAGTCCCCATTAAAGGTATGTGTCACTTTAGAGGAAGTCGCTGATGAGAAAGATGACTTTAGTTATTTAAAGAGTTTACAGAACTCTCTAAAATCCAGCAAAGCCCCAACTAACCCAAGTGGGTGTCCACACCAAGGAGAAAGGGCAACTGGTTCAGTAACTGTGGGGGCAGGAGTCTTGGGACCTATAGCAAATGATGACAAGAGGAAGACCCTGATGCAGTGAGCATCGGTGGAGTACTCTCAGGAGGGGAAGACCACAATGCTGAAAGCATCAGAGGAGTCCCCTTCAGACTCCATATGGCTGAAGCCCTTTGGAGCCACCTGGACTCAGCGAGCCATGCAACTTGCCAAGACTCCAGGAGAGAAGGCATCACTTCTCAGGCAGTGGATTCATCCTCAACGAAGATTGGAGGTTGACACCCAACTGATTACTGACTTGAAAGACCAAGTCAGGGAGTTCTATCTGGATGAATATAACAAGCTGGAACATATGGACCAGCTTACCAAACCACCCCAGTACGTCTGCAGAGCAAGAGGACAGAACATCACAATCACCCTACAACTGGAAACCTTCAATACAATGGCCTGTCACTCTGTGAGGGTCCTGATCAACAGTGGCTGTACAGGAAGTGCTATTGATTGGCAGTGGACCCATGATCATGGTATTACCATGCACAAAGTGGCTCACCCCACTCCAGTCTATAACACAGATAGTACTTGCAACAAGGGTAGTGATATCACCAAATTCACTGAGGTTTGACTCAAGATTAGAGACCACAGTAAATGCATCGAGTTAGCAGTCATTGACCTAGGAACAACACCTATCTTCCTAGGCCATGACTGGATGCAAAGACACAACCCACTTATCAACTGGAATACAGGCTCAGTAGCCTTAGCGCACTGTGACTGCCACAAGGTACCATTCCAACTTTCAGATGAAGACCCTGAACAATAGTGGGAGACCAAAGTCGAAGACAGGGATACAATCCTTGTCATAGACTTTGAAGAAGCCTTTCATGTGCAGGCAATAGGGCATAAAGCTAATGAATTGGCAGCCAAGGCCAATGAGGGGAAAGAAGCAAAGTTGTTTGAGGAAATCGTCTCTGAACACTACAGAGACTTCATCGATGTTTTCACCAAGGAGAACTTTGACAAACTTCCCCCATGTAAACCTTGAGACCATGCCATTGAGCTTGTCCCTAATGCTAATGCCAGTTTGGATTGCAAGGTATATCCCTTGAATCCAAAGGAACAAGAGGAATTGGACAAATTCCTTGATGAGAACTTGGCCACTGGTTGAATCCGACCTTTCAAGTCTCCAATGGCATCTCTCTTTTTCTTTGTCAAGAAAAAGGATGGCAAACTGTGGCCAGTACAAGACTACCACATGCTTAATGAAATGACTATCAAGAATTGCTACCTCCTACCACTTATCTCAGACTTTATGGATAAGCTCAAGGGCATGAAGTATTTCACTAAGCTAAATGTCTGTTGAGGATACAACAACATCCAGATCAAGGATGGGGACAAATTCAAGGCAGCATTTCACATCAACCGAGGGCTCTATGAGCCCATGGTTATGATTTTTGGGCTCACCAATTCACCCACCATGTTCCAGTGGATGATGAATGACATCTTCAAAGATCTCATTGCTCAAGAATTAGTCACCATTGATTTGGATGACATCCTCATCTTGATGAAGGACAAGGCAGAGTACTGAAGAATCATGCAGAAAGTCCTGAAGATTCTGTGCAAGAACAAATTGTTCTTGAAGGCAGAAAAATGTGAATTCGAGGTACTCAAGATGGAGTACCTTGGAGTCATCATCAGTGAGGGATCCATCAAGATGGACCCTGTCAAGATCGCTGGTATCATGGACTGGCCAGAACCTGTTAAGCATTAACTCTAATTGGAACCAAGGCTGGTCTCTATTCTGTCACTTGTGTTCAGTGATTCAGTGTTAGAGAGGCGTTTGGCAGATTGCAAGAAGTTAGGGCATCACTTAGATAGCAGGAGCAGGGAGCTTGTAAGAGTTAGGAGCATATAACCTTAGCCAAAGCTGGAGTCTAAGGCCACAGCATAGGCTAGCTTAAGTACATGTTCAACTCATACTAATAATAGTATCTACTGGGGCACATGCAACAAGAAGTGCACTCTGTAGCGAATGAGGAGTGAGGACACTAGAAGAAGTGTGCTCCTGATGAATGAGAGTAAAGAGCGCATATCACCTGTATTGATGCAGGACTCTGTCTGAATAGACCATATTCCATAGACTGCTCTCGACTGGTGGTCAACTCTCATCCAACTATTAAGAAGCATGATACCATTGAGAGAAGCATGATGGTACATATAGTGCATCAGTCATTTGGGATGTGGCAGCTGTGAACTGGGATGATGGCAACTGGGTAAATGGGTAGGAGATGTGCTGGCAGAATATTATAGGTCTGAGAGATAAGATAGGCAGGTCCAGGGTTCTGAGAGATAAGGATAAGATAAGAGAAGGAAAATAGAGGTAAAGTCATAATAATACCTCCTGACTAAGACTGTCATCCTGACAGTCATTAGACGTACTCACTCCCTGAGTCAGGGGAGTTTGTAGATTCTGTATCCCATCTGTAGTCCCTGATTTGTCTCCAAGCAGACATGCCCCATTCTTCTAGAGTGAAGCTAGGGTTGGTTTGAGTCATAAGAGGAGACATGGGACACTTGTCTTCAAAGACATCTTTCTCCATGTCCAATGAATAATAGCCCTGCTCATCAGGAAATAATGAATTGGTATGATTTCCATTCGAGACTGGAAAGATTGTTGAGCTCTCAGTCATAGAGCCAGGAGATGATATGGTTATACATCCCCTCATCTGATCTGCCAAGTGTTGCAAATCATGATCCTCTATGTGGTCTTCCTTGTTTTCATAGTGTTTGACAAGTTCTTTGGCATTGGCAAGGTTACTCCTTTTGACCCAGGTGGCTTCCTCCACTGGATATCCCTTCCACTTGACCAAATATTCCATTATGGTCCTCCAGTTGCATCCTTGACTGATAATGCAGTCACGATTCTGAAGTAGTTCCTCTACTTCATATTCTTCTTCACCATCCATGAGCTCTGGCTTGAGTGGCAGTGGTTTCTCCTGGTTGGGAAACTCCAGGGGGACATATGGAGTTAGGTATCATTTGTTGAACTTGTTGTGGATTCTCCAACCTGGTGGTAGCCTCAGCTCATAGGTGGAGAAGCTCTTTTTTGAGATTATCTCAAAGGGTCCAACATGTTTGTTGTCTAGCTTTTTTGCAGTCATGGGAGATGAAGGTTGGTTGAGTCCAAGCAGACTTTATCACCTGGTTGGTACTCCTGCATAGGACAAGTGTGTTTGTCATAAGCCTTTCTCATAATCTTGGTGGCTTTATTCAGAGAGTGTTCCACTTGCTTGTGTACTCTCTGGAGGCTTTCAACAAAGTCAGTTACTGATGGTGTTTCCAATGGCCTCACCATGGTTGGGTGAATTTCTCCATCTCATCCAAAGACAAGTTTAATGGGGGAAAAGCCCATTGCAGAGTGTTGGCAGTTGTTGTGAGCAAATGCTGCCAACTGCAGCCATTCACTCCAATTGTCTTGTTTGTGGTTAACAAAGACTTGAAGATATTTTTTGAGTTTTTGGTTAACCTGCTCCATTTGTCCATCCATCTGCAGGTGATAGGCTGTTGACAGATTTCCTTGAATATTCATCATCACATTGTTGCAACTGCAGCCTATTTACATGTGTAATTTTGCAATCTAACATGTTTTACACACATACTGAGATATAGTGAGTGAGTGGACTAAAACTACATGTTGACACTAATGCTATGCGGTGCAATGGTATGGAATATAACCTTATGGCATAAGAAGCAATGGGATTCTAAACAGGACTTAGTCACAGCACTGTACCTGACAGGCATGCATGATGAGAAGGCCAAACCATATACCCAATGCCTTAGGCTCTAACTTACAAGCATGCTCACAGGAACTAGATAAAACCTTGAAGATTGCAGTGACACTGAGAATACTTAGCACGCTCGCTAACTATGACACGTCGTATCTGAAAATCTGGGGAAATCCTTAAGTGAGATGACAGATATCACCAGCATGAACTGGGGCAATGGGCTCTGGCCAAAGTCCATGAGCCCATGTCCCATTGTTCTGAGTCCCATTGTTAGAAGACTCACTTGTTGCTGTGTCTATGAGAAGCCTCTGTGAATCCAAGAAAGAAGTCTTGAACGACATATGCCAGGACTGATAGTCCATGTGCCTAGACCTGTTGGTCGCTAGAGAACAAGCCTGCAGGTGTTGGGAGAGCACCTCTTGGCATGCGTTTAGTGAGCTCACTATAGAAATGAGACTAAAACTGAGAAGTCCGACTTGGATGCTCAGTAAGGCAGCGGTGGCAACATGCTATGCATGTAGGAGTCTGGGTACTGCATGATGTTTGTAATTCTAATTCCCCTGTAGTATAAGTAGGCTGGTTACAGTAGGTAGAAGCCAAGTTTCGAGCCCCCAAGTTCCCATGCACACATTGAAGGTGGTACTGTAACAAAGGATCAGTTTGTGACTTTGAGCTTTGTGTAGAGTTAGCAAGCTCACTCAGAGAAATACGAGATACCCTTGAGAAAAGACTTTTTGTGCACTTAGTTCTGAGAGAATAGGAATCAGTGAAGCTGTTCTGTTCCATCAAGTGTTGATAAGTCCATTTGGAGTATGTTCTGAAGAGGAAAAGCGAGATCTGTTCCGTTCTGTTCTGTCTGTTCTGCATCAGTTCTGTTTCGAGTTTCTGTTTTCTGAATCTGTTTCCAAGTGCTTCTGAAGTGTTCTTGAGTTGAGATCATCTGTTGAAGTTAGTTGGAGAACCCCTACATACAGTTGTGTAGTGAGCAGGCTAAGTCAGTGCTTGCCTGTGGTGTTCTTTTAGTGAGCTCACTAAAGTTTCAGCATGTATTGCCTCTGTTTCTGTTGGGATCAGTGTCCCTTGTGTATTTTAACTCAAATCTGCCTTGAAGGTTGCATCGCGCCAGTGAACGACCTTCCTGTAAAAGTTCCTAGACTTAGGATTTCATTATAGAAAGCTTAGCTTTGCTAAGAGAGCTGAGAATAAGAGAAACTCTTCAAGATATTGAAGTATAGTCAGATCGCATTAGAAATAATCACTCCCCCTAGAACTTATGAGGGTGATTGTAGTTTGTGTAGTTGTGTGAGTGTGTGTATGGGTTTTTGAGGTTCACCTTTTAGCCCACTCACTATTCCACAGGTGCCCACAGCCAGCCTCTTCAGCGTATAGTTCAGTGATGAATTTTGAGATGAATTGGGGTCCTTGGTCAGAAATGACTTTGGAGGGAATAACCCCAAATTGGCAAATGATCTCGTCACATAGGATTTTAGCCCACCCACTTGATGAGAGCTCTTTCGTGCATGGAATCAGCACAATGTATTTTGAGAATCAGTCTATGATGGCTAATACTGCATCATAGCCCTTGGATTCTGGAAACCCAATAATCATGTCGACTGAGATGTGTTTCCAGGGTCAAGATGGTACAGCATTAGGATGTAGTGGGGCTGCCTTCTGCTGCATGTTGGTCTTCATCCTCTGACATGCCTCACACCCTTGCATGTGGGTTTCCATGTCCCTTTGCAGCCTGGGCCACCAGTAATCTCTCAAGACCAATTCTTTGGTCTTGTCAATACCCAGGTGTCCTGCAGAGACATGATCGTGATAGTGGGAGATGAGCTCTCCCCATAATGCATAGTCACAAGAGACATAGATACGTCCATCATAGAATAGTAGGTGGTCTTTTTCGAAGATCTCCTTTTCATGGTTGAGACTTGAAGTGATCCTTTGGTCCCACCATTGTTGATCACTTGTTGCTCTCCTGATTTTGCCATGGGTTTTCTCTTCTGTTGGCATTATCAGAGCTCAGAAGAATTCCAGTTTCAAGAGGATAATGTCATCATTGTCCTTCTTGCCTTGGTCATAATCAGCTTGCTGACTCAAGAGGTCAGCCTTCCTATTGGATGCTCCTGGCTTATGATTGAGCATGAAGTGATATTCTGCTAGCTCAGTGACCCACCATGCCTGTCTGCAGTTAAGTTTCTGTGGCTTGCAGAAATACTGCAGGTTTGAGTGGTCCATCCAGATTTCAAAATCTTGATAGGCACCCATAAGATAATGTTGCCATTCTTCGAGGGTGATCATTATCACAAGTAGTTCCTTGTCATAAATCTCATAATTCTGTTCCATTGTGGAAAGAGATTTTGACAAGAATGTGATCAGATGCCACTTTCCTTCCTGTTCCTGTGACAGGACAGCACTGATTGCCCCTTCACTGGAGTCTGCCTCTACATGAAAATTGTTGTAGTCATTTGACATTGCCAATATGACTCCTATTGTGAATTGGCATTTGAGTTCCTCAAATGCCTCTTTTTGTTCCTTTCTCCAGGTCCAGAGGACCTTTCCTGTGAGTTTTGTCATTGGTTTGATGATTACACTATAGTGCCAGATAAATCATTGATAGAAGTTGGTGAACTCCAGGAATGATTGTAGTTCCTGTTTCTTGGAGGGTTCCAGCCAGTCCATAATACTAGCGATTTTGACTGGGTCCATCTTGATGGAACCTTCACTGATAATGACTCTAAGGTACTCTGTCTCAAGTACCTCGAATTCACATTTTTCCACTTTCAGGAACAATTTGTTCTTGCACAGAATCTTTAGGACTTCCCACACTATCCTTCAGTGTTCTGCCTTGTCCTTTGTGAAGATAAGGATGTTATCCAAATAAATGGTGACTTTTCCTTGAGCAATGAGATCTTTAAAGATATCATTCATCATCCACTGGAATGTGGTGAGTGAATTGGTGAGTCTGAAGAACATAACTACAGGTTCATAGAGCCTTTGGTTAGTGCAGAACACTGCTTTGAATTCGTCCCTGTCCTTGATTCGGACATTATTATATCCCCAACAGACGTCTAGCTTGGTGAAATATTTCGCATCCTTAAGCTTATCCATAAGGTCCAAGATAAGCAGTAAGGGATAGCGATTCTTGATAGTCATTTCATTAAGCTTGTGGTAGTCTTGTACTGGCTGCAGTTTCCCATCCTTTTTCTTGACAAACAAAAAGAGAGATGCCATTGAGGATTTTGAAGGTCAGATTCGACCGGTTGCCAAGTTCTTGTCAAGGAATTGGTCTAATTCCTCCTGTTCTTTTGGATTCAAGAGGTATACCTTGCAATCCAAACTGGCATTGGTATTAAGAATCAGCTCAATGGCATGCTCCCAGGGTTTACGAGGGGGAAGTTCATCGAAGTTTTCCTTGGTGAAGACATCGATGAAGTCTCTATAGTGTTTGGGGACAATTTCCTTGAACGACTTCATTTCCTTTCCCTTGTTAGCCCTGGCTGCCAATTCATTGGCTTTATGCTCTACTGCCTGTATATGAAAGGCTTCTTCAAAGTCTATGACAAGGATTATGTCCCCATCCTCAACTTCAGTCCCCCACTGTTGTTCTGGATCTTCATCTGGAAGTCGGAAGGGTATCTTGCAGCAGTTATAGCATACTAAGGTTATTGAACCCATGTTCCAGTTGATCAGTGGGTTATGCCTTTGTAACCAGTCATGACCTAGGAAGATGGGTGTCATTCTTAGGTCAATGACTGCTAATTCGATACGTTCACTGTGGTCTCTGATCTTGAGTTGGGCTTCAGTGAACTTGGTGATGTCACCACCCTTGTTGTGAGTACCATCTGCATTATAGACTGGAGTGGGGTGAGCCACTTTGTGCATGGTAATACCATGATCATGGGTCCACTGCTAGTCAATAGCGCTTCCTGTACAGCCACTGTCAATCAGAGCCCTAACTAAATGATGGGCCATAGTATCAAAAGTCTTCAGTTGCAGGGTGATTGTGATGTTCTGCCCTTTTGTCTCTTGGACATACTGGGGTGGTTTGGTAAGCTGGTCCATATGTTCCAGCTTACTATATTCATCCAGATAGGACTCCCTGACTTGGCCTTCCAAGTCGGTAACTAGTGGCTCATCCACCTCTGCTCATCATCAAGGGTGGACCCACTGTCTGAGAAGTGACATCTTCTCTCCTGGAGTCTTGGCAAGTCGCATAGCTTGCCAAGTCCAGGTGGCTCTAAAGAGCTTCAGCCATTGGGAGTCCTGAGGGTACTCTTCTGGTGCTTGCTGCATCAGGGTCTTCCCCTTGTCATTGTAGTCCATAAACCACAAAGGCTCTGCTCCTATAACTGTGCAACCAGTCAGTTCCCTTTCACCTCAGTGCAGGCACCCACTCAGGTTAGTTGGGACTTCACTGGATTTTGGAGAGTTCTATAAACTCTTTAAATAACTAGAATTGCTCTCTTCATCAGCAACTTCTTCTAGATGTACATGTACCTGGGAAGGGGAGCCTCTCTCTCCTGTTCAGCCCACTTGATCCTTGTGGGTGATTGAGCTTTTTCAGTTGGTGTCCTCTATGATAGAGATGGCTGCTCCTCAGATGCTCTTTCTACTGGGTTCCATGTATGGTGCTGGGTTGTCACCCTTGGCTTTAAAACAGTTCATTATAGGGTCCACTAGGCTCTGCCAGCCTTCGGCCTCATCCCTGCCCTCACCTGGGTTGCCTGGCCTTACCGTCACTGAAGCAGTCTGTTATCGGGGAACCTTGATGCACAGAGGGGATGCCAGTTCACTATCATCTGGAACTCCTACTGCTAGATGCAGCTTTCCCAGGAGTTTGACTATGATTTCATCATCTTGACTTCCTGTGTTGTGAGCGCCGCTGCCAGGTGGCATGTCCTCACTCTCAGAGTTCCATGTCTGGGTGCCTGTCAAACCAGAATTACTCCTAGCAGGGTGCATGTGCCCCAAAGGGGTATTTGCAGAGGCTTGCCTGTTCAGTACTGCTGGCACTAGGACTTGGCCAGTAGGGTTCACTGCCCTTTGCTGGGTGGGGGGAATCCCTTCTACTCCATTGGTCCACAAACTCGAGGGTCCCCCACCCACTTTTAAATGGGTTGGCAGCAGGCACGAAGAGTCCCATTGATCCTGGGCTTCATTCCTAATCATACCTGGACTCTTGATCTGTTGATCAAGATCCCTGTCAGGATTCTTGATTGAACGATCAAGAGTTGCTTCTGGATTCTGGATTGGTTGATCGAGGTCCATCTCGCACTGGTATGGCCTCAAGCTGCTAGTTGGGTCTGACCCTTTTGTGCCCAATCCTTGGGGTTCATTGCCCAATGGGTGGTGGTAATCCCCTGCTACACCATTTCCATTTTGCGATTCCTGCATGGTATAGGATGAATGCAATATATTGTTACAAGTATCTATAGATACAGCATAAGTGTGAATATTCATATCATAAGATAAACCCCAGCTGATGGAGTAGAATCACTAAGTCCTATGCCAGCATCTCTTTTATCTCCTCGACCTCTGTTGAGCTAATGAGGTCTTCTTCCTCTATTTCTGCTAGGATGGCTCTGAGATGGGTTGCAAAAGTTGATGGTTTTTTCTTTGGGAATTTTAACCACTTTGACTTGTTGGGCGAGCATTTATTGTCTTGCCCCATGTGTCTGGTGTGTCTGCACCAGAAACATTGTTTTTCTCTCCTGAAACAATCAATGTCCATCGGTTCGCCTTCACTGCCATAGGTGAATCCAGTGATGTCCCTTCTGCTCTTTGAAGCACTCAAAGAGCCCTCTGCTACTCTGGGCTTGGAGCCAGCTGTACCACTGGGATACCTCCCACCTTGTGCGATGTGAACTCAATAATTCTCATCCATCTGCAGAACTCTGCACCTCCACTCCCAGTAGGTGGTAGGCTGCATATTGTCTCTGGCCATAATGATCTGTTTAACATTAGGCCATATTGTGAGGGCGATGACTTCCTCCATTTCCTCATCATTGTAGAAGTGCTCAGCTTCCATGGCCATTCGTTCGAACTTCTCAAAGAATTTAATAGCCATTTTGAACTGCAATTGCTGCAGTTTCTTCCATTGCATCTGCTTGATTTGGACCTCTGCTACCTCCTTGAAATGTGTTCAGATGTTTTTCTGGAAGGTTTCCCAAGTGGGGATGCAATGTCTTCTGCTGTGCAGATCCTTGTAGTGTCATTGCTGATGGATCCACCAGCTCATTGCCTCTCCATCAAACTGGTGAGCCATGAAGACTACTCAACTTGGGCCATATCTGTGTGCTTTGTTGAGCATGAAGTACTGGGAGAAAGTCTTGAAATAGTATTCACAGTGTGAGAAGAATCACTTGGGCCATATCTGTGTGCTTTGTTGAGCATGAAGTACTGGGAGAAAGTCTTGAAATAGTATTCACAGTGTGAGAAGAATCAGTCCAGATCACTGGCCTTTCCATGGAACTTGGCAGGGACCTCTATCAATATTGGCTTCACATTTCTCCAGGGGTTTGGTTGTCTATTGGCAATTGCCCAGCTGCCCAGCGGGTCAGGCAGCAAAGGAGGATTTTCAGGACAAGGTAGTGATCGGAGGTTCTGATCACTATAAGGTGATGGTGGCTGGGCTGGGGGTCTTGGTGGTCTTGGTGGAGGTCCTCCTCCACTACCTCCACCTCCAGGTCCTCCTGGACTGCCACCACCTCCACCTCCAGGTGCAGCTTGTGCTGGTCCACTTGTTCCCCCTGTAGATGCCAATTGTGTGGGTGTGGAAGGTTCCTCCTCCTGTGGCCTCGATCCCTAAGGTATTAGATGGTACCCATGCAGGATCAGGGATTGGTATATCTGAGCCCACTATTTTTGGGGATCCCAGGTCAGGGAAGAACTCCTCCCCATAGCGTCTCCTGGGTGCTATGAGTTGGTCAGGATGTATTATGTTCCAGTCGATGGCGGTGTGATACCAGGTTTCAGTACAGAGGATTTTATCCTCAATACCTGAACCTAAAGATGTGGCACTATATGCTTTTCCTTAGTCAGATGCGATCCAGATAATATCATATTGTAAGTGCCTGCTGGTCCAATCTAACATTTGTGATCATGTTAGATCATACATTTGCTGATCCATAAGCTCCTGTGCTTGAACCCTGGACGAACTCAGGCAGCTCATCAGAGGGTTCTCCATCATCAGGATTACTGAGCTCATCCTCCTGAGCTCACTGGTTGATGACCATTCCAGTTCAGGTCCAGGGATCTGACCTGTTATCATGGTCAGGTGAGTAGCCGATGACCTGGTATCAGGAGAATATCATATATCCTGCATACCAGTCATCATTCCAGTTACATACACCTGTGAAATATCTGTAGTACTCATCCCAGATCTCCACGGCATCTTCCCACTGCCAGATCCAGGGCCATAGCCCTCTGAGCTCCATCATATCCATCGGGTAGGAACCCTCCCTCTGGTGCAAGGAAGGGTTCAAGCTCAAAGGAGGGTTTTGCTCCTTCATACTCGACACTGGCCAAGGCTCAGAGATGCTGACAGATGGTGCAGTTACAATAGGAGTATGAATGGGAAATGGTCTGGTCAAGCTCTCCTGGGACATGGTTTGGGAGGACAATAGGGTCTGGAAAGGGTTGGTTTTCGGCAAACCAGTCAAGGATTCTGTCTCCCCTGGGAGTATCTCCCAGGAAAATGACCTACTGGTCTTTGCTAAATGAGGATCCTGAGTGGGTGTAGTACTCTGGGAGCTCCTCATTATTACTGTCAGAGTATTTGGTGAATATGACATTGTCAGGTCTGTCTTCAATGTCGTCGTTGGTGGAAGTTTCTGAGATATGAGCAAATGAGGGCTCGGCGAAGTTTCTGAGGTCAGCAATGGTAATGAGGTTCCAGGGGAGAACTTCAGATTCAGGTCAAGGTGAGGGCCAGACGAAGTCTGACTCGTGGATGGAATCATCATCCCACCATGAAGAGGATCCTGTGATTCTGTGGGTTCCATTAGGGGTGTACGACAGGAGAGAGGTTGGGGCATCATGCCACTCTGGCTCCAGAGATTCATCTCCTCGATGCCCTTCTGTTTCTCCCATGCTATTTTCCCAACTATCTATTGTTCATACATCTCATCTCTCTCCTTGTTTCCAGGCAGGGAGGAACAGGTTTTTGACTTCTTTGAAGGTGGTTCTTCCCTCAATTCGGTCATCGAAGATTCAATTGAATATGTCAATATAGAACCTTCATGTTCCCCTCTGATAGAGGTGCTTCCCATTGTCGTTGAGTCCTGGGAGGGCTGCTGATAACTCTGTGAATGTGATTGACAGCTCCCTGGAGTTATTATTGTTGTTCCACATCATAGCATCCCAAGATCCCTGCATATCAGTCCAGTACTCAACTGTGAACCTGAGGTCTCCAGGCTCATCTCCATCATCTGGAGGAATGCCAAGTCATCCAAGCTCTTCTTCATGAAGGGATTCCTCACCCTCACCATTTCACTGATCTTCATTCTGAAGCTCGAGCATGACAGTGTGGTCTTCTCTGTCAGGTAAGGGGTGTTGAAATGTGTCTCGCTCCCCCCTTGGCCTGAGTGTGACTGACCAGAGCCAGATGGTACTTCCTGTTCATGAGGTTCCGGTTGATGAGCCATTGAGTCCATGTACTCTCCCTCTTCTGGGGGTTGGTGCTCTTTGGTGTCGAGTTGGTCAGGTGAAATGGATGACTGTGATCACAGTTAATAGTATCAAGGTACTGAAGGTACTTCTGAAGATAATGGCAGTGCAGTCTGAGGGGGTGAGAGGTATAAAGCTCATTGTACCACAATGAATGTTTAGGGTCTCAAGGTATGAGGGGTGCCATTGATGAGCCTAAACTTCCATGGCAATGGCAAAAACCAAAACTCTAGAGGAGTTCATGGCAAATGGCGTGTAGCAGCAATAAAGGCTTTGTTGTTGTGTGAGTGTTTCAGTGCACCTCTGTGCAATGAATTCCTCAAGAACACAAGTACTTGTGATCAGCAAAAGTGATGGCCACTACCAAATATGGACACAGCTGATCATTATTTTTTTTTTCATTTGTGCTACTTCACTAATGTCATTCTGCTTCTTTTTCTGATGCCCAAAGACACAATGCGACATGAACATGATGAGGCAGCAAAAAACCAGTTTATTAGTGCTATGCTCGCTACACACAAATTAAATGAAAGTGCCCTTCTCACTGGCATTTCATATGAGACAGCACAAAAAATCTGGCAGAAGTACAGGGAGCATGGTTCCATCGAAAATCTACCCCGTAGTGGATGGCCGAAGAAGATTGATGAGCATACATCATGTCATCTTGCCCATGCAGCTGTAAAAAACTGCCAACTGCCACTTAGAGACCTCAGTAATGAAGTTGATATTGATGTGAGTGAGAAAGTTATTGCCAAGGCCTTGGAGGACCACAGACTGCATCGACGTGTTGCATGGAAACGACCCTTTCTCTCTGCAGACCAAATGAAGGCACGAAAACAATGGGCAAAGGATCACAAGGAGCAGGATTGGAGGAAGGTGGTTTGGTCAGATGAATGTTACATCCATCTTGATGATAAGACAGGTCAGATTTTTGTGACACGGCGTGTTGATGAAGAGTTGGATGAGAGCTGTGTAGTGCCAACATTTAAGCAGTCTTCCATGTGTGTAATGGTGTGGGGATGTGTTGCATTGGGGTGGAAGAGGCCGTTAGCTGTTCTTGAGTAAACTGGTGGAAAAGGTGGAGGAATGACAGCAGCTCGCTATCAGGAGCAAGTGCTAGAGGGTCAGTTGAAGGTGTTTTGGAAGGATTTGGAGGAAGCCTGGCCAGGACTTGCCTTCCAGCAAGATGGCACACCAAGTCATACAGCCAAGACCACCAAATGCTGGCTTGTGCAAAATGACATTCCTCTCTTTCCTCATCCACCAAATTCTCCTGATATCAACCCCATCGAACCAGTCTGGCATGAGCTCAAGAAGCGTCTCCATGCACTCCCAAGGCATCCGACAAGCACCAAGGCACTGTGAGAGGCGGTTTTGCAAGAGTGGGCCTCAATGCCCTTAATGGATATTGATAAGCATATTGAGTCCATGTCAGATTGAGTCGAGGCTGTTCTCAAGGCAAAGGGAGGTCACACATGGTTTTAGAGGATGGATAGTTGGTATATTTGGAACAATGGCGATGGTAGATGGGCACAATTAGAATTTTTTGTAATCACAGACCTGAGTACCATGCTGTGCCAAATAAGGCATCAGCCATCACTTTTGCTGATCACGAGTATACACTGTGACTTTTCAGTCAGCAAAGTAGTACTCTTAATGAACAAGTACTAGAAAGCATTGGCTGTAAGCTGAGAAGGGTCTCGATAGATGAGAAGAAACAGAATCTGGTATAACCAGGAATACTGGCAAGCCATGAACAAAGTGATGGCAATTAACTAGTAAAAGCTGTGGGCAGAATTGGCAGAATTAATGGAAATGCTGTCAAAGAGAAATACCATTGGCAAGATAACAAATACTGTGACAGCAAGAGACGAAGACTGTAGTCAAGAAACTGGTGGTAAAACAAAGAGAGACTGGCTGGCAGAAATATGAAGAGGAAGCTAGTGGCAGCAAAACAATGACTGATACTAGGTGAGGCTGAGACTAAAACTGGGCTGAGGTTAACTGCAGTAAAACGAAACTGATCCTGATTCTGAGTCTACATGAAGACTATCCTATACTGAAGCTGATGGCAAGATACCAAATACCATGACTGAAGGTCCTATACTGAAACTGTTGACTGAAATTCCATGACAGACACTGCTGGCAGTAATAACGATCCTAATCTGTGTCCACATGGGGACATAACTGTACTGAGCTAAACTGGGGTGAAACAGTGGTGACATAGAAAGTGAAGGCTGGTAAAATGATGCTGGCTGATGAAAGTGAAATGATGCTGGCAGAATAAAAGATAAAAGTGAGTTGTGGACATGAAATTCCATGTATTGATGCAATATGAGCGTACACCAATACTGTTAGAAGAAAAGCTGTGACAGAGAGTATAACTCGGAGTGACTATGCTGTTATTGTCTGTCTCCTAGTGGGTACAAGAGATAGCAGTTGTAGCAACTTAGTTACTTGTCGTTGATAACCTCTGTGTCCCCGATAACTACTACTACACTAGCTTTTATACTACAAGTCCGGAATAAAATTAGAATACTTGAAACAAGTCCTTAGTACATTGATTGGTAAGAAATGATACAAAATGCATGCTCCTAGAGTTCTAAAGTAACAGCACCCACATGGTTTTACCACATATAGACTTGGTGATCAGAAAGAATTCCACTGACATATGGACTCTTGGGCTGCTGTGTTGCTGCAGCAAAGTACACTGAAGGTAGTACACTGAAGTAGATGTGTGTGGAATTGTCTTGGTGTTGTAACAGCCTTAGTAAAGCTGGTGGAAAGGTCACGGCATTATTATGACTTTACCCCTATTTTCCTTATCTTATCTTATCCTTATCTCTCAGAACCCTGGACCTGCCTATCTTATCTCCCAGACCCATGATATTCTGCCGGCATACTCTTTACCCATTCACCCGGTTGCCATCACCCCAGTTCACAGCTGCTGCCCCCAGATGACCAACGACCTGCATGTGCCATCATGCTTCTCTTGATGGCATCATGCTTCTTAGTAGTTGGACGAGAGTCGACTGCCAGTTGAGGGCAGTCTACGGGATGCAGCCTATTCAGATGGAGTCCCATGCAGATGCAGGTGTTATGTGCTCTTTACTCTCATTCATCGGGAGTACACTTCTTTTAGTGCCCTCCCTCCTCATTTGTTGAAAGACGCACTTCTCGTTGCACGTGCCCTTGTAGATACTATTCTTAGTACGAGTTCAACATGTATTTAAGCTAGCCTATGCTGTGGCCTTACACCCCAGCTTCAGCTAAGGTTATATACTCCTAACTCTTACAAGCTCCTTGCTTTCACTATAAAGTGATGCCTAACCTCTCACAATCTACCAATGCCTCTCTAACACTGAATCACCAAACGCGAGTGACAGGATAGAGACCAGCCTTGGTTCAGATTAGAGTTAGTGCTTAACAATTAGCCGAAGCTTGCCCTTACTACTCTTACTGTTGTCAACGGTAACTGTATCACTTCAAGGCAGTCACTGTTATACTTCCAAAGAAAAGAAACCTTCAGCCTGTTATTCAAAATGGCACCCACCGTACCCCGAGATCATAAACATTCGTTGTGGTACAACGAACTTTATGCCGCTCACCCCCTCAGACCACACCACCATTATCTTCGGAAGTACCTTCAGTATCTTGACACTAGTAACTGCAGTCGCAGTTCTCCATATCCTCTGACCAACCTGATGCCAAAGAGCACTGACCCCTGGAAGAGGGAGAGTACATGGGCTCAATGGCTCATCAACAGGAACCTCACGAACAATAAGCATTGTCTGGCTCAGGTCCCTCACACCATGGCCAAGGGGGGAGCGAGACACACTTCGACACCCCTTACCCGACAGAGAAGAGTGAGCCCCCATGCTCAAGCTTCAGGGCGAGAATCACCGAGATGGTGAAGGCAAAGAATCCCTTCGAGAAGAGGAGCTTGGATGACTCAGCATCCCTCCAGACAACGGAGATGACCGAGTTGACCTCAGATTTACCACCGAGTACTGGACCAGTGCAGACGGATCCTGGGATGACACGACTTGGGGCAATGACAATGACTCCAAGGAGCCATCCATCGCCTCCACAGAGTTATCTGCAGCCATCCCAGGGTTCAACGACGATGGGGAGCACCTCTATCAGAGAGGAACAAGTGGGTTCTACATCAACGTATTCAATCGAATCATCCATGGATGAACCAGGCGAAGAACCACCTTCGAAGAAGGTGAAAACCCGTTCCTCCCTGCCTGGGGATGAGGGGAGATACGGGGAATACCCGATGCAGGAGGACATCAAAGAGATGAATCTCCCAAGCCAGAGTGGTATGACGCTCCAACCTCTCTCGGGTCATACACCCCTGACAGAACCTACAGAGTTGAAGGACCCCCTTCCTGGTGGGACGACGAGTCTGTCCATGAGTCAGACTTCGTTTAGCCCTCCCCCCAACCTGAATCTGAGGTCATCCCCCCAACCCTCTTCACCATCACTGACCTTAGAGAGTTCACAGAGCCTCGCTTTGCCCACATCTCAGAGACTTCCACCAACGACACCGTCGAAGATGGACCTGACAGCATCGTATTCACCGAGTACTCTGACAGTAATAATGAGGAGCTCCCAGAGTACTACACCCACCATGGATCCCCGATTAGCAGGGGCCAGTGGGTTATCTTCCCAGGGGACACACCTGAAGGAGACAGGCTCCTCGACTGGTTTGCCAGAGACCAACCCTTTCCGAACCCTATCATCCTCCTGAACTGAGTCCTGAGGGAGCTTGACCAGACCACTCCCCATCTGTACCCCTATTGCAACTGTTCCATCTGTCATCACCTCAGAGCCCTGGCTACAGTCGAGCACGAGGGAGCAAAACCCTCCGACGAGCTTGAGCCATTCCTTACACCAGAAGGAGGATTCTTACCTGACGGGTACGATGGAGGTTTCCTCCCTCCATGAGGGCTATGGCCCTGGATCTGGAGATGTGAGGATGCCCTGGAGATCTGGGATGAGTACTGCTGATACTTCTGGGGCGTATGGCAGTGGAACGATGACTGGGATGCAGGATATACGATATTCTCCAGATACCAGGTCATCGGTTTCCCACCTGATCATGACAACAGGTCCGATCCCTGGACCAGAGCAGGGATGGTCATCGAACAATGGCTCCAGGAGGATGAGCCCCCTCCCAGCAGAAGCCCCTCCGGTGACCCACCCGAGTTCATCCAAGGCTCAAGCACAGGAGCTTACAGCCCGGCAAATATATGATCTAACATGGCAGCAAATGTTAGAATGGATGAGCAGATGACTACGATACAATGTGAATTGGACCATGTCTGACCAAGGACAAGCGTATCATGCTGCAGAACTAGGTTCTATGCTGGAAGACAAGATACTCCATACCAAAACATGATATCATGCCACCATCGACTGGAACAAAATACACCCCAACTGACCCGTAGCACTGGGAAGGCGCTACGGTGAAGAGTCGTTCCCTGAACTGGGAATAATAGTAGGCCCAGAAAACCCGATCCCCGACACGACCTGGGTACCGTCTAACACCCTGGGGATGACCACTGCAGGAGGAGGAGGAAAGTTCCATGCCTGAAGTATGGGTGGAGACCCCTCACAATTGGCACCAATGGGAGAAGCAGGTGGACCAGCACCCGCCGCTCCTGGAGGAGGTGGAGGCAGCCCAGGAGGACCAGGAGGAGGTGGAGGAGGACCTCCCCCAATACCACCTCAACCTCCAGCGCAACCACCATCACCTCGTAGTGATCAAAATCTTCGATCACTACCCCGACCTGCGCACCCCCCTCTACCACCCGATCCGCCAAATGGATGGGTTATCCCTGATGGACAGGCTAACCCCTGGGGAAACATAAAACCAATGTTAATAGAGGTCCCCAACAAATTCCATGGAAAGGCCAGCGACCTAGATCACTTCTTTAACCACTGTGAATACTACTTCAAGGTATTTGCCCAATACTTCGTGCTTAACGAAGCATATGGGTATGGCCCGAGTTGAGTAGTCTTCGCAGCCCACCGGTTTGGTGGAGAAGCGATGACCTGGTGGGTCCATCAACAATGACACTACAAGGACCCACACAGTGGGAGACATCGCCTCCCCTCCTGGGAGACCTTCCAGGAAAACGTCCAAACACATTTCAAGGAGGTAGCAGAGGTCCAAATCAAGCAGATGCAATGGAAGAAACTGCAGCAAATGCAGTTCAAAATGGCCATCGAATTCTTTGAAAGGTTCGAACAGCTGGCCATAGAAGTGGAACACTTCGACAACGATGTGGAAATGGAGGAGGTCGTCGCCCTCACAATCTGACCCAGGGTCAAGGAGATCATTATGGGCGGAGACAATATGCAGCCTACCACCTACTGGGAGTGGAGGTGCAGGGTCCTACAAATGGACGAGAACTATCGAGTTCATCTCACCCAAGGTGGGAAGTATCCCAGCGGGACTGCTGGTTCCAAGCCCGGAACAGCAGGGGGCTCTTCGAGTGGCTTGAAGGGCAGAAGGGACACCACTGGATTCACCTACGGCGGTGAAGGCGAACCTATGGACATTGATCGTCTCAAAAGAGAAAAGCGATGTTTCCGGTGTGGACACACCAGACACCAGGGGTGGGACAATAAGTGCCTGCCTGACAAGTCGAAGTGGCTGAAATTTCCAAAGAAAAAGCCATCGACTTTTGCAACCCGTCTCCAAGCCATCCTGACAGAAATAGAGGAAGAAGACCTTGCCAGCTCAACAGAGATCGAGGAGATAAAAGAGACGCCGGCGTAGGACTCTGCGATTCTACTTCATCGGCTGGGGTTTATCATGGTGCACCTTATGACATGGATATTCACACTTATGTTGTATCTGTAGATACTTGTAACAATATATCGCATTCATCTCGCACTATGAAGGAATCGCAAAACAAGAACAGTGTATCAGGGGATTACCACCACCTGTCAGGCAATGAACCCTGAGGGTTGGGCATGAAAGAGTCGGACCCAACTAGCAGCTCAAGGCCATACCAGTGCGGGACGGATCTCAATCAGTCGATCAAGGATCCAGAAGCAACTCTTGATCATTCGATCAAGAACCCGGAATGAGTTCTTGATCAATGGATCAAGAGTCCAGGCATGACCAGGAATGAAGCCCAGGATCAACAGGGCTCCTTGTGCCTGTCCCCTCCACCCAACACTTGCATAAAAGCAGGAGGGGGACCCTCGAGTTTGCCCATCAACAGCATACACGGGATTTCTGCTGCTTTAACTAGCAATGAACCCCATCAGCCAAGGCCTAGTGCTGACAGTACCTGCTGTGTCCAAACCACTGCAAATACCCCTTTGGGGCACACATACGATGCAGAGGAGTATACCGGTTTGACAGGTGACCAAGGGTGGAACCTTGGGAGCATGATGTCGTTGTTCCCTGCAGGCGACGTCCACCATATGGGAGATCAAGATGAGGACTACATCGTCCAACTCCCAGGAAAGTCGCATAAAGTGGCAGTGGATCCAGACGATGGTGAACTAGCATCTCCTCTGTGCATCAAGGTTCCCTGACGACAGACCACTTCAGTGATAGTGAGGTCGGGGAATCCAGGCAAGCCTAGGGATGAAGCCGAGGGCCGGTGGAGCCCAGCGGACCTGATGGCGGACTGTTGTAAAGCCTCCGGAGATAACCCAGCACCACATGTGGAACCAAGTAGAAACGATACCTGAGGAACGGCCACCTCTACCCTAGAGGACACCGGCTGAAAAAGCTCAATCGCCCACAAGGATCAAGCGGGCTGCACAGGGGAGAGAGACTCCCCCTTTCAGGTACGTCTCCCCTTCAAGGAGGGTGCTAATGACGACCCTAGTTATTTAAAGAGTTTACGGAACTCTTCAAAATCCAGTGAAGTCCCAACTAACCCGAGTGGGTGTCTGCACCGAGGTGAAAGGGAACTGACTGGTCACATGGTCATAGGAGCAGGGCCTTTGCTGCCTATGAACTGTGACGATGAGAGGAAGGCCCCAATGCCACCAGCATCAGTGGAGTACTCTCAGGACTCCCAATGGCTGAAGCTCTTTGGAGCTGCCTGGACTCGGCAAGCTATGCGACTCACCAAGACCCCAGGAGAGAAGATATCCCTTCTCAAACAGTGGGTCCACCCCTGACAACAAACAGAGGTGGATGAGCTGCTGGTTACCGACTTGGAGAACCAAGTCGGGGAGTCCTATCTGGATGAATACCGAAAGCTGGAACATATGGACCAGCTTACCAAACCACTCCAATATGTCCGAGGAGTGAAGGGGCAAAATATCACTATCACCCTGCAACTGGAAACATTTGATACTATGGCCCATCACTCCGTGAAGGCCCTGATCGACAGTGGCTGTACTGGAAGCGCTATTGACCGACAGTGGACCTGTGATTGTGGCATTACCACGCATAAAGCGGCTCACCCCACTCCAGTCTATAACACGGATGGTACTCGCAACAAAGGTGGTGACATCACTGAATTTGCTGAAGTCCGACTCAAGATCGGAGACCACAGCAAATGCATCAAATTAGCAGTCGTTGACCTAGGAACCACACCCATCTTCTTAGGACATGACTGGCTACAAAGGCACAACCCACTTATCGACTGGGATACCAGTTCGGTAACTTTGGTGCTCTGCAACTGCTGCAAAATACCGTTCCGTCTCCCAGATGAAGATCCCGAACAGCAGTGGGGAACCAAAGTTGAGGATGGAGACACCATCCTCATTATAGACTTTGAAGAAGCCTTTCACATGCGAGCGGTGGGGCATAAAGCCAATGACCTAGCCGCCAAGGCCAACAAGGGAAAGAAAATAAAATCGTTCAAGGAGATTGTCCCCAAACATTATTGAGACTTCATTGATGTTTTCGCGAAGGAAAACTTCGATGAACTTCCCCCTCGCAAGCCTTGGGACCACACCATTGAACTTATTCCCAATGCCAATGCCAGTCTGGATTGCAAGATATATTCTTTGAATCCAAAGGAACAAGAAGAGTTGGACAAATTCTTCGATGAAAACCTGGCTACTGGCCGAATTTGACCCTCCAAATCCCTGATGGTGTCCCCCTTTTTCTTTGTCAAGAAAAAGGATGGAAAACTGTGGCCAGTACAAGACTACTGCAAACTTAATGAAATAACCATCAAAAACCGCTACCCTCTACCGCTTATCTCTGATCTTATGGATAAGCTAAAGGATGCGAGGTATTTCACTAAGTTAGACATTTGTTGGGGATATAACAACGTTTGAATCAAGAAGGGAGACGAATTCAAAGCTGCATTTCACACTAACCAAGGGCTCTACGAGCCCATGGTTATGTTCTTTGGATTAACCAATTCACTGGCCACATTCCAATGGATGATGAATGATATCTTTAAGGATCTCATTGCTCAAGGAAAGGTCACCATTTATTTGGATGACATCCTCATCTTCACCAAGGACAAGGCGGAACACCAAAGAATTGTGCAAGAAGTCCTGAGGATTCTGCGCAAGAACAAGTTGTTCTTGAAAGCAGAGAAATGCAAATTCAAAGTACTCGAGATGGAATACCTCGGGGTCATTATCAGTGAAGGATCCGTTAAAATGGATCCAGTAAAAATCGCTGGTATCATGGATTGGCCTGCACCCTCCAAGAAACAGGAACTACAATCCTTCCTGGGATTCACCAATTTCTACTGGCGATTTATCTGGCACTATAGCGCAATCGTCAAACCAATGACGAAACTCACAGGGAAGAACCCTTGGACATGGGGAAAGGAGCAACAAGAGGCATTTGAGGAACTCAAACGTCAATTCACAACGGGAGTCGTTTTGGCGATGCCAAATGACTACAACAAGTTTTGCTTGGAGGTGGACTCCAGCGAAGGGGCAATCAGGGCTGTCCTATCACAAAAACAGGAAGGGAAATGGCACCTGATTGCATTCCTATCGAAATCCCTTTCCACGATGGAATGGAATTACAAGATTTACGACAAGGAATTACTAGTGATAATGATTGCCTTGGAAGAATGGCGACATTATCTTATGGATGCCTGTCAAGATTTTGAAATCTGGACAGATCACTCAAACCTGCAATACTTCTGCAAGCCCAAGAAACTCAACCACAGACAAGTGTGGTGGGTTACTGAACTAGCGGAATACCATTTCATGCTCAACCACAAGCCAGGAGCGTCTAATAGGAAAGCCGACCATGACCAAGGCAAGAAGGACAATGACGATATTGTCCTCTTAAAGCCAGAATTCTTCCATGCCTTAATAATGCCAACAGGGGAAGAAATTCATGGCAAAATCTGAAGGGCGACAAGCGATCGCCAACAGTGGGACCAATGGATCGCTTCAAGCCTTAACCATGAGAAGGGGATCATTGAGAAGGACTACCTTCTATTCTACAATGGACGTATCTACGTTCCCCATGACCACGTCCTATGGGGAGAACTCATCTCCCATCACCATGATCATGTCTCTGCAGGACATCCGGGCATCGAAAAAACCAGGGAATTAGTCTTAAGGGACTACTGGTGGCCCAAAATGCGGAGGGACATGGAAACCTATGTATGAGGATGCGAAGCATGTCAAAGGACAAAAACCGACACGCAACGGAAAGCAGCTCCGCTACATCCCAACGCTGTACCATCCCGACCCTGGGAACACATCTCAGTCGACATGATCACTGGGTTTCCAGAATCCAAGGGCTACAACGTGGTACTAGTCATTGTAGACCGATTCTCAAAATACATTGTGCTAATCCCATGCACGAAGGAACTCTCGTCGAGCGGATGGGCCAAAATCTTGCGCGATGAGATCATTTGTCGATTTGGGGTGACCCCCTCCAAAGTCATCTCCGACCGGGGGCCCCAATTCGTATCGAAATTCATCACGGAGCTATATGCAATGATGAATATTCAAGGAAATCCATCAACGGCCTATCACCCTCAGACGGATGGACAGATGGAGCGAGTTAACCAAGAACTTGAAAAATACCTTCGAGTCTTCGTTAACCACAAACAGGATGACTGGAGCGAATGGCTGCAATGGGCAGCATTTGCTCACAACAACCGCCAACACTCTGCAATGGGCTTTTCCCCCATCAAAATTGTCTTCGGATGAGATGGGGAAATTCGCCCAACCACAGTGAGGCAGTCGGAAACACCATTGGTAACTGACTTCGTTGAAAGCCTCCAAAGAGTACGCAAGCAAGTGGAAGACTCTTTGAATAAAGCCGCCGAAGTTATGAGAAAGGCTTACGACAAACACACTCGCCCTGTACAGGAGTACCAACCAGGAGATAAAGTCTGGTTGGACTTGACCAACCTTCACCTCCCCTGACTGGCAAAAAAGCTAGGCAACAAACGCGTTGGCCCCTTCAAAGTAGTTTCCAAGAAGGGGCCCTCTGTGTACCAACTAAAGCTGCCACCAGGATGGAAAATCCACAACAAGTTCAACAAATGATACCTAACTCCGTATGTCCCCCCAGAGTTTTCCAACCCAGAAAAACCTCCACCACCTGAGCCAGAACTCGTGGAAGGCGAAGAAGAATACGAAGTAGAAGAACTACTTCAGGACCGCGACCATATCATCAGCCGAGGACACAGCCAGAGGACCATAACAGAATATTTGGTCAAATGGAAGGGATACCCAGTGGAGGAAGCTACTTGGGTCAAGAGGAGCAATCTTGCCAATGCTGAAGAACTCGTCAAGGAATACAAGAACAAGGAAGACCATGTACAAGATCACGATTTGCGACACTTGGAAAATAAAGGAGGATGCATAACCATATCATCTCCTGGCTCTTCAGCAACCGAGAGCTCAACACTCTTTCCAATTGCCAGCAGAAATCATACCGATCCATTATCCTTCAACAAGCAGGGCTTTTATTCATCAGGCACGGATGAAGACATCTTCGAAGACGAGCGCTCCATAGCTCCTTTAATGACTCAGACTGACCCCAGCTTCCTTCTAGAAGAACGGGGCATGTCTGCTTGGGAACAAACCAAGGACTATGAATCGGATATCAAATCTACCAACTCCCTCGACTCAGGGAGCGAGTACGACTAAAGGACTGTCAGGATGACAGTCTTAGTCAGAGGGTATTATTATGACTTTACCCCTATTTTCCTTATCTTATCTTATCCTTATCTCTCAGACCCATGATATTCCACTGGCATACTCTTTACCCGTTCACCCGGTTGCCATTACCCCAGTTCACAGCTGCTGCCCCCAGATGACCAATGACCCACATGTGCCATCATGCTTCTCTTGATGGCATCATGCTTCTTAGTAGTTGGATGAGAGTCAACCGCCAGTCGAGGGCAGTCTACAGGATGCAGCCTATTCAGATGGAGTCCCATGCAGATGCAGGTGTTATGTGCTCTTTACTCTCATTCATCGGGAGTACACTTCTTTTAGTGCCCTCCCTCCTCATTTGTTGAAAGACACACTTCTCATTGCACATGCCCTTGTAGATATTATTCTTAGTACGAGTCCAACATGTATTTAAGCTAGCCTATGCTGTGGCCTTACACCCCAGCTTCAGCTAAGATTATATACTCCTAACTCTTACAAGCTCCTTGCTTTCACTATAAAGTGATGCCTAACCTCTCACAATCTACCAATGCCTCTCTAACACTGAATCACCAAACGCGAGTGACAGGATAGAGACCAGCCTTGGTTCAGATTAGAGTTAGTGCTTAACAGGCATTAAGTCTTTTGCCATGGAATAGGTATTTTGGCTGCAGCATTCTATTAAGTGATGCTTGATGCTGATGTCAGTGATGGCTGTGCTGAGTGATCAATGCTGGTCCTGATTCCGTGAGATCTGCAATCAAGTGCCTGGCAGCAATAATGAAGTGGTGCATATTAATGCGGAATACAAGTTGGGAAGGATATTTGGCAGTAAAAGTGGGTATTGCCATGATTGCAATCATTGACTTAGGGAAAGTCTGCTAAGTGGACAAGGCATTTATTATAATGCTAAAATCCATGAATTCTGAGCATACAGAGCCTTGAGGCTCATCACCATTTTACAGATAACGGGCTGAATTTTTTGAAAGTATAACAGTGACTGCCTTGGAGCGGTACAGTTACTGTTGTCAGATAACAGTAAGGGTAGTAAGGGTGAGCTTCAGCTAAATGTTAAGCACTAACTCTAATCTGAACCAAGGCTGGTCTCTATCCTGTCACTCATGTTTGGTGATTCAGTGTTAGAGAGGCGTTTGGCAGATTGCAAGAAGTTAGGGTGTCACTTAGATAGCAGGAGCAGGGAGCTTATAAGAGTTAGGAGTGTATAACCTTAGCTGAAGCTGGGGTCTAAGGCTACAGCATAGGCTAGCTTAAGTACATGTTCAACTCATACTAATAATAGTATCTATTGGGGCACATGCAACAAGAAGTGCACTCTGTAGTGAATGAGGAGTGAGAACACTAGAAGAAGTGTGCTCCTGATGAATGAGAGTAAAAAGCACATATCACCTATATTGACACAGGACTCCATCTGAATAGACCATATTCCGTAGACCACTCTCGACTGGCAGTCAACTCTTGTCCAACCACTAAGAAGTATGATGCCATCATGAGAAGCATGATGGTACATGTAGTGCATTGGTCATTCAGGATATGGTAGCTGTGAACTGGGGTGATGGCAACTGGGTAAACAGGTAGGAGATGTGCTGGCAGAATATCATAGGTCTGAGAGATAAGATAAGCAGGTCCAGGGTTCCAGGAGATAAGGATAAGATAAGATAAGGAAAATAAGGGTAAAGTCATAATAGAACCCTCCAAAAAACAGGAACTACAATCATTCCTGGGGTTCACCAATTTCTATCGACGATTCATCTGGCACTACAGCGCAATGGTCAAGCCAATGACAAAACTCATGGGAAAGGTCTCCTGGACCTGGGGAAAGGAACAAAGAGAGGCATTTGAGAAACTCAAATGCCAGTTCACTGAAGGGGTCATCCTGGTGATGCCGGATGACCACAATAAATTCTGCATGGAGGTGGACTCCAGCAAAGGAGCAATCAGTGTTGTCCTGTCACAGGAACAGGAAGAGAAATGGCATCTGATCACATTCTTGTCAAAATCTCTTTCTGTGACAGATTGGAATTATGAGATTTATGACAAGGAACTGCTTGCAATAATGATCATCTTGGAAGAGTGGCAACATTATCTCATGGGTGCCCATCAAGATTTTGAAATCTGGACAGATCACTCGAACCTGCAGTACTTTGGCAAGCCTCAGAAACTCAACTGCAGACAGGCATGGTGGGTTACTGAGCTAGCAGAGTATCACTTCACACTCAATCACAAGCTGGGAGCATCCAATAGGAAGGCTGACCATGACCAGGGCAAGAAGGACAATGATGACATTGTCCTTTTGAAACCTGAATTCTTCCAAGCTATGATAATGCCAATAGAGGAGAAAATCCATGGCAAAATCAGGAGGACAACAAACAATCACCAATAGTAGGACTGAAGGATCACTATGAGTCTCAACCACAAAAGAGGGGTCATTGAAAAAGACCACCTTCTATTCTACAATGGATGTATCTATGTCTCCTGTGACCATGTGCTATAGGGAGAACTTATCTCCCACTATCATGATCATGTCTCTGCAGAGCACCCAGGTATCAACAAGACCAAAGAGTTGGTCTTGAGAGAGTACTGGTGGCCCAGACTGTGAAGAGATGTGAAAATCTATGTACAAGGATGCAAAGCATGTCAAAGGATGAAGACCGACATGTAGCAGAAGGCAGCTCAGCTACATCCCAATGCTGTACCATCTTGACCATGAGAACACATTTTAGTTGACATGATTACTGGATTTTCAGAATCCAAGGGCTACAACACAGTACTGGTTGTTGTAGATCGATTCTCAAAATACATCGTGCTAATTCCATGCATGAAGGAACTCTTGTCGAGTGGGTGGGCCAAGATCCTGCACAACAAGATCATCTGCCAAGTTGGAGTCACTCCCTCCAAAGTCATCTCTGACTGGAGGCTCCAATTTGTTTCAAAATTCATCACTGAATTATACTCGATGATGAATATCCAAGAGAATCCATTAATAGCCTATCACCCACAGACAGATGGACAAATGAAGTGAGTTAACCAAGAGCTTAAAAAATATCTTCAAGTCTTCATTAACCACAAGCAGGACGATTGGAGTGAATGGCTGAGGTGGGCAGCATTTGCTCACAACAACCACCAACACTCTGCAATGGGCTTTTCCCCCATTAAACTTGTCTTTGGACGAGATGGAGAAATTCACCCAACCATGGTGAGGCCATTGGAAACACCATCAGTAACTGACTTTGTCGAAAGCCTCCAGAGAGTACACAAGCAAGTGGAACACTCTCTGAATAAAGCCACCAAGATTATGAGAAAGGCTTATGACAAACACACTCGTCCTGTGCAGGAGTACCAACCAGGTGATAAAGTCTGCTTGGACTCAACCAACCTTCATCTCCCATGACTGCAAAAAAGCTAGACAACAAACATGTTGGACCCTTTGAGATAATCTCAAAAAAGGGCTTCTCCACCTATGAGCTGAGGCTACCACCAGGTTGGAGAATCCACAACAAGTTCAACAAATGATACCTAACTCCATATGTTCCCCTGGAGTTTCCCAACCAGGAGAAACCACTGCCACTCAAGCCAGAGCTCATGGATGGTGAAGAAGAATATGAAGTAGAGGAACTACTTCAGAATCGTGACTGCATTATCAGTCAAGGATGCAACTGGAGGACCATAACGGAATATTTGGTCAAGTGGAAGGGATATCCAGTGGAGGAAGTATTACGATTTTGCACTCTATCTTATCTTATCGGCTCTCTCGTAATCTCGATATGCTAATCCTCCAGACTTGATCGCATTCCCCATGCAGGTCCAGTACGTTTACTGTACCATTGCAGACACTTGTAGTATATTTAGCACGACCCAAACTGTATTTAAGTAGCTCGACTGCAGGTCTTACACCTCAGTCTTGAACTAAAGTTTATTCACCCAATAACTTAGTCTGCACTCACTCTCGCTCAACTAAGCGATAGCTCCCTTAACGCAAACCTACGGACAACATACAGCGCCTGACCGAAGTGCGAGTCACGCTGAGTTGTTTGATCTTGTTTGTGAAATCGGTCGCTAACAATTAGTTCGAGACTTTCTTACTCTTCATCAACAACCACGTTGACGAACAGTAACGAATGAACCCCATCGAACAATACCTCACCGACCTCTTTGGACTACAGGGCTTTATTGCCGTAGCCTATCTCGTGTTCCTATATGGATACGAATACAGACGAAACCAGGAGTCAGTCTCCGAAGAAACTATCCCCATTGAAGCCCCCAACCCAGAGGCTAGATGACCACACACACCCCCTCCCGACTACATCGACGACAGACCCGAACCCCTCATCCATTTTATCTTCATCACCGACGACGAGTGGATCACAGAAGACTCCGACACAGACGAGTCCAGTGAGTCCCACACCGAGATGGAAGGATGGCCCGCACAAAGAGGCCCAGTCGTTGAAGAAGAAGAAGAGCGAGGAATCTACGAAAGGGGGGTGGACCAGCGTGTTCTCTCTCCCATTACCGAAGAGGAAAGCGAAGGGGAAAGTGAAGGAAGTAACCCATGGGATGCCCCTTCCCCCACCTCGACCGAAAACTCAGCTGCCAACCCTGGATATGATTCCTACGGACAGCGCCTCTATCAAAGAGGGCTTAGATACCATCTGGGAGAAGGAAGAGAGGCTGAAGATGGAGCTGGAAGCAGTTCAGATGAGGAGGACAGGCAATACAGAAGAGGACGACGACAGCGACTGAGCTCCCAGGGCCGCTGCAACAACTGGTCCCCTCCAAGGCTGGACTCCAGAGGAGAAACATGGGGCAACTACTACGCCCATGACGACTCCTCAGACGACGAGGGAAGTTACCTCAACCTCATCACACGACCTAACACCCCAATCATCATCAACGATAGGGCCGGGGAAGCAACTACCGAGCTCGACCGGTGCGAGCCCACATACAACGCCGATGCCAGCTGCAATATATGCAGACAAACACAGGACTACGCCGACGCGTGGCTCATGTATGAAGGAATCGAGGCCCCTGCCTCCGTCGTCCCCTATGCCATCTATCCCCCTCGCACCAGAACATCCCCACGCAGCCCCCATCCCCTTCATTGCACCCTGGGTATGGGATAGACCCCGAAGACCAGACTTCGACCAGGTCATTCTCAGGGTCAATGAGTGGGCCCGAATCATTCGCAACTGGAACCGAATCGTCACAGGAAGCACGGAGCCTTTTGAGCAAGTCCGACCAATCGGACTTAGAAGAAGGAGAAATTTACGAGAACCCTGGAATAGGGCGGACTTCGATCTATGGCAGCAGCATAGGGTCGGAGAGTATGGTGACGAGGACATTATCCCAGAGTTCATGGAAGGATCTAGCTCGGGAGCCTACTGAGGCCGAGCTTGAAAATATGACTTATTTGGAAATGCTCCATTGGACAGAAAAGAAGCTACCATGAGAACTCTCGTGGAACAGCTCCCCTCAAGGCAGACACTTCCAAAACAATCGAAACAATCAGATCGGCGGACAGGTACTGTACCACGAGACGATTTTCCATACCAACACTCTATGGAACCAAGTACATCCGGACGACTACACGGATCCCGGAAAATGATACCAGATGCCGGCACCATCAGAAACGTCAAGCGGAAGCATGGTGGACTTGAGCCACTTATCCATTCTCAGAAGGACGGGGTACGTTGACCCTAGTCGGCTATTCACAGCAGCAGGAACACCAGGAAGTGCGGGCGCAGCAGCCGCCGCAGCCGCAGCAGTCCCCGCAGCTCCAGCCCCTGCACCACAAGGACCCCTATCCCCCCATCACAACCCTGCATTGCGATCACTACCACGACCCGCGGCAATCCCCATTCCTGCTGACCCTGTGCAACCACCCAACACGCTGCCTCCATTCATCGTCGGAGTGGCAAACACGAACCCCTGGGGACAAGTGAAGCCGCAGCTAGCGGAACCGCCCGAGAAGTTCAAAGGAGAATCCAGCGATGTAGACCGGTTCCTTAATCAGTGCGAGGATTACTTCCATGTATTCCCGCAACAATTCACCATGAATGCGCATGGACAAAGCCCGAACCGGGTAGTCTTCTGCACATTCTGACTCGCCGACAAAGCATTACATTGGTGGAACCATGCAAGGGATGAATATTATGACGAAACGTGCGGTTACCTGCGATACCCAGCATGGCAGACGTTCAGGCAAATAATCGAAGATCAATTCTGTACTGACACAGAGGTAGAACTCAAACTACAAGAGTTCAAGCGCATCCGACAGAACACCTACAAATCGGCTAAGGAATTCTTCTGGGATTTCGAGCGACTAGCCAAAGAGTCTGGAAAGTGCCACAATGAGGAGTATATGATCGAAATACTCAAACCAGCCATCCGAAAGAACGTCAAGACAGCCATACACGCCACCGGAACCATGCTACCATGCACTTATGCAGAGTGGAAGTTCCGGGTGGAACAAATGGACTATAATTACTGTGTGGGACTAGTGGAAGATGCCGGGAGAAATCAAGGAGTGCAGGACCAACAGAACAAGAGAACGGGAAAAGCTGGAAATTCCGGGAATTCCCAGGGTGACAAGAAGACAGGCATGGGGATCACCTATGGGGGCTAAGGGCAACCGATGGAGATAGACCGTCTGCGGAAAGAAGGACGATGCTTCCGCTGCAGTCACAAGGGCCATCGGAAGCAAGACAATAAGTGCCCCAAAGACGAAAGTACGTGGCTCGTCAAGCACCAGCCCAAGTTCTCGCGTGCTCAAATCCGTGCAATGTATCAACAAGTATTGAAGGACGAGGAAGGGGAAGCCTCCACATCGAAGGTCGAGGAGGTAAAAGACGAGCCGGCGGTGTAAGCGACAAACGCGCGTCAGCTAAGGACTTAATTTCATTTAGTGGTGTGTCACAGAACCCCGCAGGTCAGACTAACATACCGCATGTAGTATCTCGAGGCAATGACACAACTTTCATGCATTCACAAAATGAAATTACTCAGTCGCATAAAAAGAACGGTGTACAGGGGATTACCACCGTGCATGAAGAAGAACCCCACTCAAGATCCTTGGCCACCAGTGCAAAAGCACAAGCGGCGAAAGCTGCGCAAGGCAGCGGGATACTCGGGATCAACCTCACTCCGTCGGGGGCAGATGACGGCACGGGGAACAGAGGAAGAGCGGCCGAGCCCAAAGCGAGCAGAGAAGAACCCCACTCGGGGGCGGAATGTACGCACCAGCCACGAGTGACCGGCTGCCCCCATCGTGGAATGGAGCCGCAAGAGGGAACGCGAATCCCCAGCAAGAAAACTGCTGCCCCGCAAAGAACAGTCCAGACGACCGGGGACCCCATCCCTTCACAGCCCTTTACGGTACGTCTACCCTCTTCATCACTAACACATAATGGCACTGGGGGCCCGTGTTCCCCGGTGGGCAGGTCAGTGGGACCATTATGTGAACCTCCCATTTGTAATAAAAAAACCGTTTCGATCGAAGAAGTGCCTGATGAGGAAGACGACTACAGTTATCAACAAAGCCTCAAGCCACGAGGGGAAGACCCGGTGATTCACACCGAGGAGTACCCGGAAGACTACGAAACAACCGAGCTAGAGGAAGAATACTATGATGACAAATGGGACAGAGGGTGGCTCAAGCCACATAGCACTGAATGGGTAAGGCGAAAAATGCAACAGGAGAAAACCATGGAGGGAAAGCTCGCTACCCTCCGAATGTGGGTACATCCAAGAAGACTCATTGAAGTAGACGAAGACCTTGTCCTAGACCTCATTGGATCCTCCCACGAAACCTATAGACAACGAGAGCAGTGCCTACAAAACATGGAGGACTTACGCGTTCCCCCACAATACATACAAGGAGGAAAAGGAAGGAGTGTCAACATTCACGTACAACTCGAAACCCTGGACACCAACCAGGTACGAGCCGTAGACGCGCTGGTGGACAGCGGATGCACAGGAAGCTGTATAAACCAAGCCTTCATGCAAGAACACCAACTCAACACAGTAAAACTTGCCAAGGCCCAGGCCGTTTACAACACAGATGGAAGCCGAAACAAAGGAGGAGACATAACAGAAGTAGTGGAACTCTGGATGACCATTGGAGATCATCATGAAAAAATAGACCTGGCGGTCGTAGACCTGGGAAACGTACCAATGTTTCTAGGTCATGACTGGCTAAAACGACACAACCCCATTATCGACTGGAAGACTGGAGCCGTATCTCTAGTTAGGTGCACCTGCCGCAAAATACCTTTCTCTCTTCCAGACGAGGATCCGGAACAAAGCTGGGGAACAGAGGTAGAAGAAGGAGATACCATTCTAATCATTGACTTCGAAGAAGCCCTCCACGTTCGAGCCATGGGAAGTAAAGCGAACGAACTAGCCGCCAAAGCCAATCAAGCAAAGGGAACCAAAACGTTTGAGGAAATAGTACCGGAGCCATACCGGGAATTCCGAGACGTGTTCGCAAAAGAAAACTTTGACGAGCTACCACCGCAAAAACCATGGGACCACGCAATCGAACTTATCCCAAATGCCAACGCGAGCCTGGACTGTAAAGTGTACCCGTTGAACCCCACAGAACAGGAAGAGTTGGATAAATTCCTGGACAAGAACCTAGAATCTGGAAGGATTCGGCCCTCCAAATCCCCTATGGCTTCACCGTTCTTCTTTGTCAAAAAGAAAGACAGGAAGCTTAGACCCGTACAAGACTACCGAAAGCTGAACGAAATGACCATCAAGAATCGGTATCCCCTCCCGCTCATCGGAGAATTGATGGATCAACTCAAGGACGCCAAGTATTTCACAAAGCTAGACGTACGGTGGGGATACAACAATGTGCGAATCAAAGGAGGAGATGAATGGAAGGCAGCCTTCCGAACCAATAGGGGACTATTTGAACCAATGGTGATGTTCTTCGGACTCACCAATTCACCGGCCACCTTTCAATGGATGATGAATGACTTGTTCAAAGAGCAGATCACCCGAGGAGACATCACCATGTATCTGGATGACATCCTAATCTGCACCAAAGACAAGGACAGACATCGAACGGTGGTACAAGAAGTTCTAACCATTCTACATGCAAACAATCTATTCCTAAAAGCAGAGAAATGCGAATTCGAGGTGTTAGAAACCAAATACCTTGGAGTAATCATCAGCCAAGGATCTGTATGCATGGACCCCGTAAAAGTCAAGGGCATCACGGAGTGGCCCCAACCTACCAAAAAACGAGAGTTACAATTGTTTTTGGGCTTTACGAACTTTTACCGAAGGTTCATCCGGGACTATAGCAAACACGTATGACCCCTAACTCAACTCACGAGGAAGGCAGAATGGACATGGGGAACAGCTCAAGAAAGGGCGTTCCAAGAAATCAAAAGGAAGCTAGCAGAGGAAGTGGTACTAGCGATACCCACACGAACGGGAAAGTATCGCGTGGAAGCAGACGCCAGTGAAGGCGCAATAGGAGCGGTTCTATCACAAGAACAAGAGGGAAAGTGGAGACCGGTGGCATTCCTATCCAAAGCCTTAACAGTCACAGAACGGAACTATGAAATTTACGACAAAGAGCTTCTGGCAATCATGCTGGCCCTTGAGGACTGGAGACACTATCTAATGGGCGCGTCTCAGGAATTTGAGATCTGGACAGATCATCAAAACCTGCAGTACTTCCGCAAACCCCAAAAGCTCAACCGAAGGCAAGCGCGATGGGTAACCGAGTTGGCGGAGTATCACTTCACGCTACACCATAAACCGGGAACGGCCAACAAAAAGGCAGACCTACTATCCAGAAGAGCGGACCACGACCAAGGGGGAGAGGACAATAAAGAGGTGATAGTACTCAAACCAGAGATGTTCCGAGCCTTGATCATGCCAGGAGAGGAGGAAATTCATAAACGCATCTGAATGGCGCTAAGGGACAATACCAGATGGGACAAGGGGATCGAAGCATCCCTTCATCATCCCCGGGGAATAGTCCAAAAGGATGGGCTAATGCATTACGATGGACGGCTATATGTTCCTCGGGATGCCAAGCTACGAGGGGAATTAATCGCCATCCATCATGACCACATCACAGCTGGACACCCCAGGATTGAAAAGACCAAAGAGCTTGTCCAAAGAGAGTATTGGTGGCCGAAACTCAAGAACGACGTGGAACGGTATGTGAAAGGCTGTGAAGCCTGTCAAAGAACCAAGACCAGCACTCAAAGGAAACGAGCGCCTCTACACCCACATGCCGTACCCACACGACCATGGGAGCACATCACGGTAGACATGATCGGCGAACTACCTGACTCAAATGGGTACAACGCTATCCTCATGATCGTGGATCGATTCTCCAAAGAAGTCATCCCCATACCATGCTCCACTGAACTAACCTCGGCAGGATGGGCCAAGATCCTTAGAGATCATGTTTGGGCCAAACATGGAATGCCTCAAAAGGTGATCTCGGACAGGGGACCCCAATTCGTGTCCAAGTTCATGAAAGAACTTTACGAGATGCTGCATATTCAAGGCAATCCATCCACAGCGTATCACCCACAAACCGATGGGCAAACGGAGAGGGCCAATCAAGAGATCGAAAAGTACCTCCGCATCTTTATCAATCATCGGCAAAATGATTGGAGCGAATGGCTACCGCTCGCAGCTTTCCAACACAACAACCGAAAGCACTCCGCAACGGGGTACTCCCCATTTGAAGTAAATCACGGACAGAAACCGCATCTCGCTCCACTCACCGTAAAGGAAGGAACAAACCCTGCAGCCAGGGACTTTGTAGCGGACATACAAAAAGTCCACTGAGCAAACAGCCAAAGCCCTGGAAAAGGCAGCAGAAGCAATGAAGAAGCAATACGATAAGCACCAATGAACAGCAGTAGAGTACCGACCTGGGGACAAAGTCTGGTTGGACTCCACAAACCTACATCTTCCTCGACCAATGAAGAAGTTAGGGGATAAACGCGTCGGACCATTCGAAGTGCTATCCAAGCATGGCGCCTCCGCATATAAACTGCATCTTCCTTCCTCATGGAAGATCCATGATCGGTTTAACGAAAGTCTTCTTACCCCTTATCATCTGCCGGAGTTCCCAATCCAAATACAGCCCTTGCCTCCACCACCGGACCTCGTAGATGGACAGGAACAGTATGAAGTGGAGGAGATCGTAGACCGAAGGGAAAGAGCACGAGGAAGGGGACAAAGACGACATACAGGAATCGAATACCTCGTCAAGTGGAAGGGATATCCGAGGGAAGAGAACTCGTGGGTAGACGAGCAAGATTTGGACAATGCCAGGGATGCCATCGAAGACTTCGAACAAGTCTCATTCATTACTCGCCCTCCTGCGGAGTGGTGGGAAAACAAAGATGAATCAGACTCCTGGTCCGAACACGAATCCATAACCGAGTTGGAGATCGACCACCCATTAGTACAGGCAATTCAAGAATACCTGGGGAAACCAAACGCGCCCTCTCTCGTAGGAGCCTACCTTCCGAAACCAAGTTACAACGCAGTCGGGACGACTGCCTTAACAGGGGGGTAATATTGCGATTTCGCGCTCTATCTTATCTTATCAGCTCTCTCATAATCTCGATATGCTAATCCTCCAGACTTGATCGCATTCCCCATGCAGGTCCAGTACGTTTACCGTACCATTGCAGACACTTGTAGTATATTTAGCACGACCCAAACTGTATTTAAGTAGCTCGACTGCAGGTCTTACACCTCAGTCTCGAACTAAAGTTTATTCACCCAATAACTTAGTCTGCACTCACTCTCGCTCAACTAAGCGATAGCTCCCTTAACGCAAACCTACGGACAACATACAGCGCCTGACCGAAGTGCGAGTCATGCTGAGTTGTTTGATCTTGTTTGTGAAATCGGTCGCTAACAGGAAGCCACCTGGATCAAGAGGAGTAACCTCACCAATGCCAAAGAACTTGTCAATCACTACAAGAACAAGGAGGACCATGTAGAAGATCATGATTTGTGACACTTGGAGAACCAGACAAGAGGATGTATAACCATATCATCTCCTGACTCTTCAACTGAGAGCTCAACAGTCTTGCTAGACAAGCAGGGCTATTATTCATCAGACATGGATGAAGATGTCTTTGAAGACAAGTGCTCAGTGTCTCCTCTTATGACTCAAACCGACCCTAGCTCCTGGATATAAGAATGGGGCATATCTGCTTGGTGACAAAAAGCAGAATCCAAGGATTACAAATCAGATATGGAATCTACTTACTCCCTTAACTCAGGAAGTGAGTACGTTTAATGACTGTCAGGATGATAGTCTTAGTCAGGGGATATTATTATGACCTTACCCCTATTTTCCTTATCTTATCTTATCCTTATCTCTCAGAACCCCAGACCTACCTACCTTATCCCCTGGACCTACGATATTCCACTGGCACACCTCTTACCCATTTACCTGGTTGCTGTCATTCTGCTGATGACTCACATGTCCTGGATGATCAACATACCACATGTGCTATCATGCTTCTTAATGGTTTGACAATGCAGACCACTAGTCGAGGGTGGTCTACAGGATATGGTCCATTCAAACAGAGTCCTGCTGCCATATGGGTGACATGTGCTCTTTACACTCATTCATTAGAGGCTGCACTTCTCTATGCAAGAATTGCGGCCAGGACTTATTATTAGGTAGAGCCAATGTGTATTTAAGCTAACCTATGCTGTGGTCTTAAGCCCCAGCTTCGGCTAAGGTTATATACTCCCAACTCTTACTGAACTCCCTGTTTCGCAACTCAGCTGTCCATCACCATCCATGAGGACTCACAATGCTGTCCACCCTGTGAATCACCGAACATGAGTGACATATTGGACTCATGCCTTATGCTGTTTTGAGTTGGTGCATAACACATTAAAGGTAGGACTGAACTGGTGTATCCATAAGCGAGTTGAAGCTCTATAGAGAGATTGCAAGATGGTACCCTGATGGGTATGGCTGTCAGAATAAAATATTGCCACAAGATGAGTATTACAATTTCACCTTATCTTATCGTATCCAGACTCCATCATAATCCTCTTCAACTAATACTCTGACCTTGATCGCACAAGCCCATATCATAACTGCATGTTAACCACATCACTACAGACTCTTGTACCTATTATTAGCACACTACTTCCTGTATATAAGTACCTCAACTGAAGGTCTTAAACCTCAGTCTCAAACTAAAGTTTATTCACCCAATAACTAGTCCCAGTCTCACTTCTCATAATACTAAATGTGTGTGCCTCTGAACCCAAACCTGTGAACTTTATCCATGACTGACTGAACATGAGTCACATGGTATTGTTTGATCTTATTTATGTTAAGGAACAATGAACTCAGTCTCCACTCAATATGGTGGTAAAAGACTGTATTTATACCTGTTAAGGAACAACAAACTATGAGAACATAAGTACTACAGAAGTAAATATCATAGAAGAAAAACATACCTCAGTCTCCACTTGATATGGTGGTAAAAGACTAAGGTATGCTAGTGAAAAACAAATGGGAAAATGCTATGGTAGTGATCACATGACTCAATGTAAACCTTGGTACCTAATAATAGCCCATGTCTGAGAAGACCATGTGGGTGTCAACTGAGCCTCTCAACAGTTTGTGTAATCAGTCGCTAACAATGAGCACTTGGGGCTCAAAAGCAAGGACTTGAATATCAGGAAAGATGCACAAAAGCTAGGAATATCTTTTCTCTAGCAGGAAGTATTTACTCTTACCATCTCTCTCAATATTAGAGGCAGAAGAATATGTGCTGTGCATAGATGATGGATAAGAAGACATCCATTGCAGAGCTCTACAGGCATCCAAAAACTACCAAATTATATAATACAAGCCTATACCCATTGGGATTGAAGGGAAGAGAAATGCAGAAAATACTACCTAGATAGATATTCCTTACACCAGATATACAATCATAAAAGTCTCTATCTAATATAGATTTCTGGTATTTTTGCACTTGTATAATTAGATGAAAAAGAACATTTATAATAGACAATTATTTAGATTAAAAATCATTATCCTTATCCTCATCTTCTATCCATTCTACATCTTGTAATGCCTTTTCACCTTCATCAAATAGTTTATCTAGCCCTGTCAATCTTTCCAAGTACTTTGAATCATTGAAAGCATTAAGAAGCATTGAAAAGCCTTCTGTTTCATATGCATTTACCACCTAAACAACTTAGTTAAGTTAAAGTTATGACTAAATAAATATAAGCTTACAGTTTCACTACAACCAGTACATTTATCATATGCAGCACCAACAATATGCATATTACGGAATTGAGCAAGATAACCACGAAGTTGATGTGGAACCAAGCCAAGAGCACTTGTCTCCTCATTACTATCCACCATATCTGTATAATTTGATGATAGTGGTGGAGCAGGAGCATGTATCCTAAAACAATGATTAATCCACACTATAAACAACTGATAACACTTGAATTATAGTAACTTGCCCTTTTGGATGTTGTAAAACACTTATCATCAATTCAACAGCAGTGGAAGCAGCAATAGATGCAAGCCCTGGACGTGTTACTGTACACATCTGATCCAATGTGCGATCTGTCAATGACTTGAAACAACATTATACTATATCAAAGGTGCACAAAAAAGAAAAGCTCACATCAGCAGGTGCAACAATGTCATTACAATAGTAGCATCCCAATCTGGGGTTATCATCTGTTGTCTGCCTTGTCCCATGTCTCATTACCAGGAAAGTGTCAAATCCTAAAGCAGCATTCATAACCAGCTAAAAAATTGTAAGTACTGGACGGAGTTGATCATATAGAATGACTACCTTGCCCTTTGATCGTGCAATGACTGTAGGTAACCAACGACTCTCTCTTGAATCCATGAGTAGATAAACAACATCATGTTCTTCAATCAGCTTTTCTAACTTCTCCACATCCTGTTTGACCTGCTCAGAGATGGAGGGAGATGCTGGTATAGGATGCCCAGGCATTGGAATAGAGAGGGTATAGCCAGAAGCATTCTATGGTGCTTGGTTACATGAGGCTGATGCAAAGGAGACCCATATCTGCTCACCAGACCAGGCCATACTTCCTGTAATCTTTCCGCAGCACACTCTGCCTTAGGTCTTCCTCCATTCAAACAGTCGTTGAATTGGAACAATGGTTGTCTGACAGGATTCGAAAATGACACGCGCGCCGAATCAACAAGCGTGATTGTGCGAACTCCCCATCCCTTAACCCGTGTCAGACCATCGAAACGAATGAAAGGACTCGACATACCATCAGACACCTTGCAACATAACATCCTAGTGTCCCGGCACCGAGCAAGAGACACCTCGTCGCTGCGATCCTGTCCAGGTCCAAAGATGGAACAATACGCCAGCGCATTAACTTGAGATTGAGATCTACTGCTTGATTTGCTAGCCTGGCCATATTTGAGATGAATATATCGAAGCGAGTGTTCCGATATGAGATGCTTGCCTTGTAGGGTCCATCATGGGCGCGAGATCCGCCACACGGGGACCCAACTTCCCTTGAACGTTCTTTTCCCAGCCGACAGCACTCGGCCTAGCTTTGGGGGCTGCCACCGTTTTGTTTAGATCGCCGTCGCCAACCATCAGACTCCCGACGCGACTCTTCCAACCTTCCCGAGGGATCTCGGCGTCTCGCCACGAAAGGATGTCCAAAGAAGACGTAGAATCCGGACACGAGTATCTGAGGTATGTCAACAAATTTCTCAATGGCCATCCCGGGTTCTGAGGCTGCGCCGACGGATCGATGAAACCAACAGTAGCACCCGGGACATAAGCATCAATCGGAGAGACTGTCACTTCTGTAGAAGCGCTGGGGGAGATGAGGACAACAAAGAATGCTAACGCAGGCTGATTTTCGGAGAGTTGATCGTGAATCGAGGTCATCTGCGCTTCACTGAAGCCAGCCTGGATAGCGGGAACCCAACCGCGTTCAGTGATGTGCCATGCGGGTGACGCGACGAAAGCAGGGAAAGCGAACCAGTAGTAGTACTTGTACTTCTTAAGGTCGGCATACGTTATGACCAGAAACGAATTGAGCTCAGAGGTATCCTTGTTTGTCACTATGGAGTCCCAAATCTTTGACGAATCAGTGAGATTGAACAAGTCAAAGGGTGTTAGAAGTACCTTGTCTGCGCATTCGTTGAAGAGTTTCGTCTTATCTGCGGCCTTGAACTCTTCTATGGTATTATAGTTCTTGAGAATTCCTCTGGCAGCTACGGAGCCTGCGGGTATCCTACAAAGACAGTATAGCAGCGATACCGAAGGAGAGTTCAGGGAACGGACTTGATATCGGTGAAACTCTCTTCCTCAACTGCGAGATTCGCGTTAACACTGATCCATGCACCAGCCTCTCTGTCTTTGATGAGGCGACCTACGCCGTAGGAGCCAGTGATCTCGACCTGGACATCGGACAGTTTAAGAACATCGAGCTTGAGCTGAGTGAGCTTGTGCCAGAAGGAGGGATGAGAAAGAGATGGAAATGGGGTGAACTGGACGATTGCAGGAGGCATTGGTAATGTCGGTGGTGGTGGTGGTAGCAGAGCAAATCTGCCTCGCTACGAGCAGCCTGGATTCGGATTTCGGAACGGATGCCGGACTTGGTCATCTTACACAACGACACTGACGCCTGGCTCGTCGTCGATGCTGCCCTTTTCGAGATTTGCTCGCCCATGTCGCGCCCAATGGTGTTCTCTACGCAATATTTCTCTTGCTAGTCGCGCCGCTCAACAGGAAACGCCAAAATCCATTCGACATCCTCAACGTCGCCTCCGTTTTTATTCGACGGAGCCTCCTGCACCTCCTCGCAGCGTCAGCGTAAGGCGTTCACGATTTTCCTTACTCAAAGTTATTCAGCTGCTCCTGCAGGTGTTCACCCCATCTTCAGCCGTCGTTTTTGTGACTGTACTCGTTGGCTTGGTCTTTTATTTCCGCCATGAAAAGGCCAAACACATCGAACAGCGAGGTACGCGCTATCCTTTTCGGCGTACATCACACTTTATCTTTCTGGTTAGAAAAAGAGCGTGCTGCCTCACAGTATGGACGTCCGAAAGTTGGCGGTCCCTTCAAATTAATGTCGCATACTGGCCAGCCATTCACTGATCAAGACCTCCTTGGAAAGTGGAGTTTAGTCTACTTTGGTTTCACGAATTGCCCCGACATTTGTCCTGCTGAGCTTGACAAGATTACTGCTGTTGTAGAGGCTGCAGGTTCGTCCATGTCTCCCCTCCGTCTTGCCTCCCTTCTGACGTATATTCAGAGAAGGAACACGGCAAAATCTTTCAACCTGTTTTCATATCAGTCGATCCCGCTAGAGATACCGTGTCACAGATGGCTGTATATCTTAAGGACTTCCACCCGTCCATTGTCGGTCTTGTCGGCACGTATGCTGAGACTCGAGCGATATGCAAAGCCTATCGAGTTTACTTCTCCACACCGCCGGACGCCGACCCCAACGGCGACTATCTTGTTGACCATTCGATATTTGTATATCTCATGGATCCCAATGGTCAGTTTGTCGAGGCCTTTGGTCAGGTAACTACATCCTCTGATGTAGTCGAAAAAATCCGTGAGTTTGTGGGCGAGTGGGAGAAGGATCATAGCAAAGTGTAGAGACCTTCGAACTCACCAATATCTGACTATTTATTTAATAATTGCAAATCCTTTCATCCCACCTCACAACACCTCGTATCCGACTAAAGTAAGAACAGAAATGGATTACTCTTCTGTATGGGTGGTACAATCATTTCTTGGCCTGCTCGTCTTTCTGTGGCGGCTGAGGCTGTTGCATACTCATGGCAATTGCTCTAGCTATAGCAGCCTCTTCATCCTCATCCTCATCCATAGGGACATCACCTTCATGATGAGCCGTATCCATCTCGACGTCATGATCTCCCCGAGACAGAGCGATGGCTTGCTGTAACAAAGCTTCTTCTTCGCTATCAGTGGGTTCCGCTGGGACTGATGTGGGAAGGGTAGTGGAAGCTTGCGTTGTTGAAGAGTCGACGTGAGATTGCGATGTAGAGGTAGAAGATGCCGCTGCTTCCGCTGCCTCCCGTGCCTGAGCTTCCTGCATCGACATGCGAAGCGCCTATACGATAATAATTGTAGCATATGCTTCAAACGCCAAGGAAAGGAACACACCATTGCTAGCTCAGGATCCAGACTAGGGTCGACACCAAATTCAAAGTCGTTAGCAGCACCTGAGCCTGATGCTGCAGGTACATCTGCGCCTTCCATGAGTTCGTCAGGTATGCTGCTCATGCGGTCCGCAGAAAGAATGGGCGACGAAATGAGAGCATCGGAAATGAGACGTGTCCCTGGAGCGACCGTAACGATATGTCTATACGCATTTCTTTATAAAGGGGAGAGATGACATTCAGGACAGACGTTACTTACGAGTTGTCACCACTACTGGTATTTTCGACGAATGACCTAAGGACCGTCTTTCCTTCTTCACCTGGCTCCTCGATACCGTCACCGAAAGATACGACATCAAGAGCGACATTGTTCTTCTTCAGCTTCTTGGCGAGCTTGATCATGGCCTTTTCATCTGCAGCCTGGCCCTCCAGTGGTGATCCTACAAAGACGACGATGCGCTGTCGGAGATTCTTGTTCTCTCTGTGTTTCAATGCAAGTTGAGCAATTGCGATAGCAGTGGGTATGTCTATTGAGCCTCCAATTTTGGACGAGGTGGTGTGAATTGCTTGAAGGATCTGACCAAGGTCCTTGCTGTGGGTTACAAGTACTTCAGGACTGTTTCAATAATGTCAGATGGATATACAATGGCTGGTGGTGGAAGGACGTACCCCTTCCCAGCCATAGTCATGACACCGACCGTATTTTCTGGATTTGAGTCAATCTTTGTCTGGAAGACCGTGTTGACAGCGTCGGCCTGGGCATCGAAACGAGTAGGAGTATAGTCGCCATTGCGCATGTACTCTGAATTGTCGATAATCATCATCGTTGCTTCCAGCGGCATTTTGGACGAACGGTGCTGGTGGTAGTAGAAAGCTAAGGTGACGCGTACAGAAAACGATCACGTGCACACGATAAGATGAGATTGCGAAATTGAACTAAATCGATCAATGCCTCTCATTGTCATCTACAATCCTGTCTGCGGGGATAGAACTGCCAAGGCATCGCTTTTAATCCAGAAATTGGTTAAATCACTAACAAATTTTATTTTTATTTAGCAATTTTTTGATGACCACGTTCTACCATTGCTCGCAAGCAAAGGTCAGATTGTAGATAAGGTCTTCCAAACAGAACGCCCAGGTCATGCCGGAGAAATTCTGCACGACTATCTAAAGGATAATCATGGCGATCTTACCATAGTTCTGGGCTCTGGTGACGGGACTCTCCACGAAATATCCAACTTTCTGTCCTCGACCAAAGTCGAGGCTAAAGAGTACTTGCCATTTCACCTTTCCATCGTCCTTGTTCCTTGTGGAACCGCCAATGCCCTCTATTCATCTCTTTTCCCACCCACTACCGATACTCTTGACATAGCTTACAAATTGAAGGGCCTCGAATCTTTTATCTCTGGCCCCAATACCATACCCCTTACCATCGCAATCACGACAATATCGTCTCCACCCACCAGCACAAAGCAGCCAGAAGGCAAGTTCAAATCCTGCAGCGCCCATTTTTCTCATATTCTGACAGTGACTTTATCCGCGGTCGTTGTATCCACATCACTTCACGCGTCAATCTTGCATGATTCTGAGGCTTTGCGCAAAGAGCACCCTGGTATCGAGAGATTCAAGATCGCTGCTGCAAATAATGCGAAGAAATGGTATTACAGCCATGTTAAGCTGTTACCTACCTCAACGGGGCTCGTGCAACTGTTCGAACCATCTTCAAATACATTTATCGATCACCCAGAATCTGTGACTCACGATCCGATCGTGGACTTGTACGGCCCGTTTGCTTATTTCCTCTCTACAGGTAGTATTGATACGTTTTCGTATCATTCAATACTAATCTAACTTCAAGTCAATGTCGACCGCCTTGAACCTGCATTTCGAATTACGCCTTTGGCTCGGGAATTGCCATCCAAAGGCCCATCTTGTGACATTGTAATTATCCGTCCATTCCGTGGAGGTACTATGATGGATACTTCAGAGGCTAGAGAGGCCTTTATTCCAACTCTGTTCAGTGTTTTGGGAGGAGTATATCAGAATGGTGCGCATGTCAGTCTTCGGTACCACAAAGGTGGAACAATTAGCGCCGAAGGAGACGGTTCTCTCGTCGTAGAATATATACGGTGCGGTGGCTGGGAATGGATCCCGGTTAGTATTCATTTTCGCTTCCAGAACAATGCTTACTAGAATGGAATTCAGGATGATATTGATGAAGGAGCACACTTACTCTGCTCCGATGGCGAAATATCGATCATTCCTAAGGGAGGGCGAGCAGTCTGCACGGCTACAATACCAACTGATGGTGCTGGTTTCATGGTATACTCGTGATTTAGATAGAAATGAGCTATGTGCGTATATTCTATTTGACCAGATTGGAGTCTAGGGTCCGCGATCCTTTGGGAAACGAGACAAAGGGTTAAGCAGATGCCGTAGCAACATATTCTCCAGATAGAACCTTCTTGACGACCTCTACCGTATTCTTATGGACTTCATCGATTGAAACTGAGCTGTCAACCTAACCGGATGTCGGTTCAGTGCTTACACAAAAAGAATAAAAGAACACACCTCTGCAACCTTGTCAAACTTCTTGTAATATTCTATGACTGGCATGGTCGTCTCATGGTATGTACCTACATGGTGGTCAACATTGATAACGAGGAAAGCGAAAAGGACTTACGGAACCGTTTCTTGATACTCTCCTCGTTGTCGTCTTCTCGGCCGCTGGTCTTGCCTCGTTCTACAAGTCTCTCAAGCATGACTGCCTCAGTAGTAGAAAAGTACAAGACCAAGGAGGCAGTGCAAACCTGGATTCAAATCAGCAAACGAATGAAAAGTAACTTCAGGACCTCACATCCTCTTCAAACTTGATTGCCTGATCCATTTTGCGAGGGAAGCCGTCAATAAGGAAACGACCCTGACCCTCACCCCAGCCATCTCCCGACTTGCCGCCTTTCAAGGCTTCAAGCATGGCGTTTTCAAGTAGCTTGATGGTGACCTCCATGGGCACTATCGTTCCCTCGCGAATGCATGTTTGAATGAGCTCCCCATACTGAGAGCCCTCTCTCACTTGTTCCGCACGAAGGAGATCACCGGCTGCAACGACAGTCAGAACAAAGAGCATAGATCTGGGAAATCAAGTACCCGAAAGATGGCAAAATCCAAAGCTCTCAACAAGCCGAGCGCACTGAGTACCCTTGCCTGCGCCGGGACCGCCAAGAACGAAAATGACGATGACCTTGCTCGAATCAAAAGCAGGCGATGCGACCACCGTTTCCTTGGGCGCCTTGTGGAGATGCAGCGCGTCGGCAATCTTATCGATGATAGCAGGCATTGCTCAGTTGTCGCTATCCTTTCTATTGAAGGGTGGTACAAGAGGATGGTCTGCTTGTCGTGGCTGCTGAGAGAGAGGATAGGATTTTTCTCTCTGCTTGAGGATAATGTAGAACGTGAACAACGAGGACACAGAGACGGCAGCGAATAACCAGGGATTAGGAGGCTTGGTGGAAGGCATCAAACCCGTGTTGGCCACTGTTGCTCAACACTCTGAAAGCCAACATGCACATACAACGCGTCGCGCTCGACAACGACCACGACGATGGACTACAACCATCAAACTATCATCTACGTCCTCACTGCCTGCAAGAATGACGACGCCGGAGACCTTGTCGCTATTGGAGGCGAGCATTCTGTCCAAGTTCTCCTTGTGGTCAGTTACTATTCCAAAATCGAGGCAAGGCATTGTGCTCAATCGTTGCAGAAAGAAACCGGCTGCGAGTCCCTGGCAGCCTTTCACATTGGATCTCGGATTACCGCCATAGCATGGTCGCCCAAAACTGTCTCTCCGTCGTCTAGCGACAACTGGGTCATTGAGTAGTTCGACATCCTCTCGGCAATGACTGTCGCTTACTATGATCTAGGCTCGCTGCTGCCGGAGTTGACTATGGTCTGCATCTACTCACAAAGCTACCCAAGGACGAAGAAAATATATTCCACTTTGGCGGAGGTCTGAGTGGGCACCACGGCAAAGTGAACGACATGTGTTTTGGTGGCGGTAGAGGAAGCGATGCCTCTCGTTACATCGCCACCGTCTCAGGTAACCCCTTCGACTCGTCTGTGTATTTCTTACCACTTACATTATGTCCAGATGACAAAATGCTTATGGTGTGGAACCTACTCCCTTCCGTTGACACGGCCTCAATGCTGGTCTCGCCAGTGGCGCACAGCGGCACGGCATCCCCTCCCCCAAGGGCACAGCCGACGGCATATGTTATCGCATTTCCCCACTCACTGACGTCCATCAATTCTCATCCATCTACCAGCAAAGAATTCCTTGTTTCAGATTGCAAGGGATCTCTATTCCTTACGGATTGGCGTTCAGATCCAGATGACCCAGATCAAGATTCCTGGCATAATTCAAGCCTAGTTGAGCTTGTGGAACCACACGCTCTGTCGGAGGCTTCTTTAGGACGGTCCCTGCAATGGTCGGGCTCAGTAGCCTGGCAAAGAGATTCAGCCAACATGTACCGGATCTTTCCTCATCGTTTATGTCGTATTTTAATCTCGTTTCTAGTGTGGGAGCCGTGTACGGGTCCAAATTTTCCATATGGGATCTCTCCAAGCTTCAAGGTGGCAAACCCCTTACCGCTGGAAATAGTTTCCCGGAAGGCGGGGATAAGTTCCGGTAATTTCTATTCTTTGATCTATCCAGAGCACTCCCCTGATTTCATAATGCTCAGATGGTGCTATACCTATCCCGACTACTTTGCCATCTCGACACAGTCTCCCTCGAAAGGCGCCCTTATCCATGTACACAACCTGAGTTATGTGCATGCGCAACCCGAGATCTTTACCGTAGCATCTCGGCCCCATCTCGTTCGCGACTTTGATTTTCTTGGTCTTCGTGGTATCCCACGGTTGGCAGTGGCTGTTGCCCGAACAGTGGTGATTTTCCCAATCGGTGTCGAACCCTGATCAACCGCTATCAACCGCCCTTTAATTTGGTCTTCCGGTAAATACGGAATCTGGTCACTGTATAGCGCCGAACAAGAGACCGAATTGCCAAAAAAATCAATGTCATATATATGCAGTTCAACAGATGGTTGGTTAGACAGGCGGTACGAAAAAAGTACTATACAACACTTAATATAACAAGATCAAGATGGAAACAAAGCGACACAGCGTCAAATCAATTCAGTAGCTTGGATGAGAGGATTGAGTAATATGGTACGCTTGGTGTTGGTGACGAACATCGTACGAGGAACGTAAGTCGCCATTGCTGTGCCCTGAAGCTTGAGCTTGAGAGGGCGGACCGGCTTGCTCAACATTTCCGCCGAACCCTAGATCGAGAAACATATTCTTCCAGTACTGCGCATCTAGCTCCGCAGTATGCTGCCCTCCAATGTAGGATGGATGATAGCTCCCATTGGACGATGCACTAGCATTGCTGCCTGGTCGCATAACCTCGGAAGAGGCATAATGAGAATCTTGCGTCACTGGATGTGCCGGAAGATGGGGAGATGCGGGAAAGTGGAAATTTTGTTCATGTGATGAACTAGGGGGATATCCCTGAGGGGGGGTCTGAATGGTAGTCGGCGAGTCTATTAAAGTTATAAGTATACATATGTTAAACCCCAACGACATATGGGACAGTACCTTGAAGCCGAGGATCAATCGGTGTCTCGTATCTTCCCTTCTCGGCCCTTCGAGCATTAAATAGATCATTTGTCAATAGACTTCGCAGGAACCGGGCATGGTAAGCTGCCAGAGTTGACGCGGGAGAAAGAGTAGACGCCTCGTGATACGAATCAGCTGTTTTTGATATAATGGCATGAATCTCCGAAGCAGCCCCGTCATGCAATTGCGGATAGGTGCTGGAGCTTCGTAAAAGCTATACAGGGTCGTTAGTACCATACACCCATGGGCCGAGATCTGATCTACCTTGAGCAGAAAGACTGCAGAATACGCAGACATGATCGTAATTGTGTCCTGACCGTAGCGCTAAAGAAAATGCTTAGTCTTTCACCGCATCAGACGGCGAACTACATGGAACGTACAAGCATGCTCATGTCAGCAAAATCTTGTGAAAGAATACGTAAGGCGTCCATGGCACTGGTGTAACATGTAGATAGCGCTTGCACGCTAGGACTAGAGCGACCACCCTGATGAGCAGCAACCTGTATCAGCTTCGGAAACTTGATTGTTACTGATCAGGACTTACGGAAGCAACGGAATCCTGAATCCCAAAGCTGTTCAAGAACAGCCTGATATACAGCCTGAACAGACTCAAGAACGAGAAATGGAATGATTCACCGCCAGCTAGATAGATGCCCGGTTAGTGCAAGACAGATCTGGGGCTCAGGAACAATTGTTTTACCTCGGTGCATTTCCCGCTGCCATGTGTCCATCCATTGCGAGAGTTTGTTGTTACAGTTACGGAGGACGACCTCATACTTGATATCATTTTGGATGCCATGAGGATTATCGGCCTTGGAAGTATGAAAGATGTCGGTTGTCTCAGCCTTGCGTAAAAAATACATCAGTAGTTCGTTCGCGGGAACAGTAGGCTAGTCTTACAGCAATATGGCGCAATTGAACAAAAGCAGAGACAATCACGTCTTCGGGCCGTATGGTGCTGCCGCCTTGTTCGTGCCATGTTGAAGAATGACGAACCAATGCGTCCTCCGGAAGCATCCAGCTCCTTCCAGTCTGTGTGCTGAGGCTCCGATCGTGAACAAACAACACAAGGTATGTACGCTCTCGGTTTCTACGTTCACGCATCTGGAACTCCGTTTCATGGGGCGGTGACACCGGAACGTAGCGATTGAGCCCCAGTTCTATGGCCATTCGGCAAGCCTGCCACGTAGTAATAATCAGTGACGGGTACAGACAAAAGACAAGCCGATCACGAACATATCCGATATAAGTCCAAGTGCGCTGATTGAACACATGAATTAGAATCAGGACGGGTGTAAAGAAGTGAAATGCACATTATCATCTGGATCTCGCCAATAGGTGAGGCAACAGAAAGCCTGCACGACCTCCACGCTCTTCCAAGCCTGGGCAAATGCTTGAACGGCATAATCGTTTGCGATCTTTTGGCATTGTTTAAATAATTCGGGTCTGAAGAACCGGCACGCGGCCATGATTAGGGTACTAAACAGGAAAGGGCATCTTGACCGAACATAGGTCACCGAGTGCAGGGCAGGGTCAAACAAATTGATGAAAGGATTGAGCCTGATGAAGAGAGCGTCGAAGAGGACTTTGGCTTCCTCTTCATCAATGATGCCAGCTGAGATTGGGTCATTGAGTCCCGGAGAGACGGGGGTCATGCGCGACTGAGGTGGGCTGAATGAAGCGCCACGGGTAGGAGTCTGGCCCGCGACGTTTTCATCCTCCGGATTGAGAATAGTGCGGAAAAAGGAATTCCTTTGATTTTCCTTCCGAATCATCTTGGCTGGAAAGAGTGCCTCGTTGTTGCGATCAGGGTCATCATCGTCGTCGTCCATGTCCACGGTTCGGGTGCTGCTGCTTGACGTGGGATAATCCGGACCGTTTGCGTAATGTGGGAGATTCAGTGGAGGGAGCTCGTTAGACGGGAAATGAGTGCCAGGAGATGTGTACGGATCTCCACGAAGGACACCGTTAAAAGACGACTCGGTAGAACCATTATGACCAGATTCAGGGAATGGCGGCAGCATGTTGGACTCTGAAGACTGGGACTTTCGCTTCGCGTTGATGAGACCCTTTTCGAGACGACGGAGCATTTTCGAGGCCTCTGAAAGTCTGAGGGGAAATATTTAAAATATGGAATAATCGTAAAAGAAAGGCACTGACTTGGAACCTGGCTTCCGACCCCGCCTATGCTTTTCAAAAATGCATCTAACGGCATCGCGTTGGTAACGAGGACAAGAAGCGAGGCAAGGACGGTGGACTCACTCTACGTTGGCACGTTTGCAACGCTGACACTGTTTTTGACCGTCCTCTGCACCGACACACTTCATCTTTGGGGCAGCGGGGGATGAGTGGGCGAGAAAAAAGAGACCGAATAAGAGCCCACCTTTGCGGCACGACATGTCGTACAGGCCCTGGCACCACGCACTACAGGAGGCTTGGGGCTGAAGAGAGCTGTAGGCAACGAAGGAAAGGGTAGAATCAGGGACATACCCAGTCTTTGATTCGGACAAGTTGTCGGGCTGGAGATCCATTTTGTCACCGTGTTGGAGACCGTATTGTAGACCGGGGTTTCGATTGGCAACGACGGGGAAAGGACTGTGGTCGACGAGGAGCACGATGAGGACGAATAAAAGGGACGGGCAAGACGGCAGGAGGCAAGCGGGATGAAGAGAAGATGGAAGTCAAGAGCAAGAGAGAAGGGTGGGGAGAAAAAGCAGCAGGAGCTAGCAGCTGGCTGGCCGGCAACTTGAATCGCCGCTTATCTCTTATTTGCCCGGACCTTGCTCCATTCCTTGCGGCATTCATCAGTGCGGTCTCCGTTCCTTTAAATAAATACCACAAATCCACAGAACCAAAAGCGAGCAGAATAACTACAAAATACAGAAACCAAACCCGAATATTCCTCAACTTGACCAACCTGATTCTGCTTAATTTTTGACAATAAAATAATTCAGATTCCGGCAATATATTTTGACAAAGTCGCCGGTCAGCTCGTATCGATATCTCCGGCGCTCGAACTTTGTTTTCTGTCCTAATTTGCCTGGAAAAACAACGGCAATTGCCTCTACTTTTCTTTGACTCCGAAGCCGAAGCTAATCCAATGTGCGCCTCCGTTCAGCCTATTCTGGCACAGTTCCAGCCCTCTGGTGCCAGAAGGGCGATAGACAGGCATTCTTTCTTCGGCCTTTGCCTCCGCGAATGCTCCCCAAATGGAGCCACTGTAGACTTCATTTCGACTCTTAGTACCTTTGCAACTTGCACTAGACCGTATCAAAAAAAACAAAATGAAAAAACTGCACAGAGATGTCGTCACAGGTACTTTATTCGCCGAATGCCTCCGGCAACTTGAAACCAGCAAAATCCCGGAGAATTCGAAGGGGCTCGGTTCAAATGTCGAACCTTTCAACCGGACACAAGCGCCAAACGCTGGTAGGCTCCGTTTCCGTTGCAGCCGGCTGATCTTCTTGGGAGAAAAGACGGCCAACTATTCCCATGACAAGGAGAATTCCAGCTTCTACTGTACTTGATATTGAGACTGCTCCCGACTCGTCTGTCGGCCAATCCCCAACGATAAGCTCATCAACAGGGGTTCGTTCATCTGTCATTCAAAGGCAACCAAGGAACGCTATTGGGTCCAGACGCTAGGTGCCGTCGGCAGACGAGAAGGGAACAGGGCAATCCAACAATCCTCCCCATCGCACTACATAGAAAGCTAATCGTATGAGAGAGATACAAGTTCCCCCTCATGGTAGCAATCTCCAGATCCCCACGAGGCTGATAAATCCAACTTTTAGTACAAAGCAAAATCAGTTCTTCGGGTTCTTCCCTTGTACACGCGCCGAAACACGAGGACACCTGAGGGGCTTTTATAAAATTTAGGAGACGGATTCCTGCTTGGTTCGACCATGGCGCCAGCACAACCGGAAGTCATCGTCACGACGACAGTATTCCAGGACGAGCCAACATCATCTGCCTCTGCGGTTCAGCACAACGCCAATGAAATCCCTGTCGGTGCGATCGCGGGTGGTACCGCCGGAGGTGCTTTCCTGGCGTGTGAGCTTACCCGTTTTACTCACCCTTTATCAACAATGCCTAAACTGCCGCAAAAGTCTTTTTAGTATTCGTGTGGATAATGTGGGGGAAAAAGATCAAACGTCATGAATTAAAGCAGCAGAAGGAGCTCGTAAGGCAATTACTCAACGATATCAACCATCTTCACTCACATGAAACAAAAATGAACCAGAATAATCTGCGGATAACGCACAAGAACACCATGATGAATGCTTCCAAACTCTCCCGTCCTCGAATACCTCATCTCGCACCTGTTTTCTGGGTCCCAGATTCCAGCAAGGTACAGTTTGCAGACAACGTCAAAGGCGGCGGCAGAACAAAAGATACTGCGAAGACGCCTGCAGATCCGCCGGAAATCAAGCCATCTCTTCCAAAGATTCTTCGACCTGTCGTGTCTTCCCCCGATGTGGACCAGTCAAGGTCCAGAGCTCCGCCTTTACGAATGAAAACGGCTTCGCTGCCAAAATTTCCTTCGCTACTGCAGCTAAATCGCAAACCGTCTGCGACTAGCTCAATAGATGCAAATGAAAACCCGTCACCTGGTGGCGAGGTGGGAGATTGTGCGTCAAAGCTTGAGGATATCGGTGCAGGCACAAGAGACACCCAGCGCCTGTCGTGGCCACACTTTTTGAGGAGCAGCCGAGGTCGGACCATTGTGGATGCTGCACTATCCAGCAGGACTTCTCGAACGTCGCAGGCAACAAGTGGCTCAGCATATTCACAACCTGACGATCCCTCAGCGGTGGTTGGTGTTGCGCTATGACGAAGACAGATATGGACCAAAATAACGATACGAAGGACGATGTATTCATGACTTTTGACAGATTATTGTAACGATTTAACATATTTCTATACGACAAAAAATGAAAACAATTACTTGGTGGAGGGGTTATTGAACGCACCTGTTCTAGTTGCGCTACGGTCTCCTTGAACAGTCCTACTTCTCGCCAACAATCGAGACTCCTCCCGGCCTTCTCTCTGCTAGAGTTTTAGTTACAAGTTCAGTGGAATAACTGCGGAAACGACGAGCCTGTAGCACGCCAACACGGCTTCCTGGTACGATTTGACCCCGGGAACTTCCTGGAGGTCTTTCCGGGAGTGGAAGCGGTCAACCTTCTGGCGAATATCTTCCAAGTCGTTCAGGAGAGACACGCTGTCCTTGACGCTGCCGGCTTCATCGCCTGTCACTGTCTCGCCAGCTAAACTTCGTTCCCTATCCAAGTTTTCCTTCTCAAGGGCCTGCTCGATGCGCTCGCGCACTTCTTGCTCTTCCTTTCGTAGATGTTCAATTTCGCTTTGTATCCGAGCCCGAATATGTGCGTCCAGTGTCGACTGTCGCTCTGGGGTAACGTCCCGAGCAGAGAGGTCAGCAGAGAGCTGGTCGACGACGTCCTGCGAAAACTGGCAATGGAAAGGTAAACAGGCTATATTGCAAGAAAAAGGTGGTGTTCCGTACTTGTATTGGAGTTTCGTTGACGAAGACCTTGTCGTCTGACCGGGACTGAGACGCACCCATCGCGGTATAGGTAAACGGGACGGACCGTCACGTATGTCACGAGTCTAGCAGTCGTTCGCTCCTTGCAGTCCTTTTGAATACTTTCTAAATTCATGCAACCAATCTCTACTTGAATAAATCCAAATAAACAACAAGAAATGCTAGAGGTACAGATAGTTTTCGCGGAACTCGACCAAGGTAAGAATTATCATCATCCCCGTTTATCCCGATACTCTAGACCGTGCTCTGTCAACCTTCAATTTCATCGTTAGTCAATGCATAATCAAAATGCGCGGGACGTTACCAGTCCGGTTCGATCTCGGTTATAATCCGAATTCTGTGGATGATTAGCAGAGCAAACGCATTGATCATGACGGGACGCACTGAGTTTTCTTGGTTTCTTCCATCTCATGGAAGACCACCCATCCAGTTCGAGGCTTCCTCGTAAATAGAACAGATGTGGGGTGAACGTGAAGAATTGAGTTTCCCCGTACAGAACGGTAGGTGCCGTCAGCCATCCATCGGGCGCCATTTCGCCAGTACCCACTGACAAGACATCTTCGTAAACGCTTCGCATCACCTTCACAACTAGTCAATGGAAGATTGAAACGTTGCATGTATTTCTTCAGTTGCGCTCGAATAGAAACAGCTCGTGACATGACTCTGAACGACAAAGCGTGCGATTTGCACCACCCTGACGATTTACCATAACGTACGAATGCATTGTAGGCTGCAAATAAGGACATAAGCATCCGTTGTTGAAGGTAAAGGACGGATCTAGCTCACCGTTCAACAGTGTCAGGTGGTCCTAGAGCATGTAGATAAATCTCTTCTTGCTGGCCCAGAGTGAAAAGAGACGTACCCCTTCTTCTGCAGTAAATTTACGGCGTTCCAATTCGGCTAGAGCTCCAGGGGCACCATCGGGAATGATGAATACATCCTGGAGACTTATTAATATCTATCCAATACGCACGAAAAGAAGTCCAACCTGGACAGCGGTCATCGCGGCAATAGTGAGCATCTCTTCGCCGCAACTATATTCTTTCGAAGTGAAGAGCTGCGCCAGCATCAGTACACGTCAACGAATAACAAAAGACTATTACCATGCGCGCAATACCAACTTCAACAGGACATTCTGCCACTTTCTCTCCCATAAGCGTCAAATGACCATCTTCGCCTATCATACCTGCCGCAACGAGACCCTCGAGTGCCCTCAATACAGACTCTGCCGGAGGAGCAGAAACCCACTCAAATTTCATTAGATCATCGATTCCCAGCGACTTCAGTTGCAAGATAGGTGTTGTCATATCCGTCCGGGTGATTTCAGGAGGCATGGATTTAGGAAGAGTGTCGAAAGCAGACTTTGGATATAACCTGTAACAAATGCCGGAGGAGGTACGCCCGGCTCGTCCAGCCCTTTGTGTGGCTGAAGCGACTGAAGTCGGTACAGTCGCTAGCGATGATAAAGCTGTAGTTGGATTGTACGTTCGAATCTAAGAATACAATAGCCCCGGTGATCAGTTATCTCCCAGAACAAGGAAAAAGATGGATACTTTGACGTAACCACAGTCTATCACAAACTTGATGCCTTCGATAGTGACACTAGCCTACACATGAGCTAGCTTTCCTCCCGAACGTGAGGAAAGCGATTATTGCTTACTTCGGCTATATTAGTAGAGACAATGACCTTCCTAGTGCCTCGGTCAGCAGGTTCGAACACGCGTAGTTGCTCGACAGTCGTCAACCCAGCATGCAACGGAAGGGGAACAAGCCGTAAGGCGCTTCGAGGGAGACTGTAATGGTTTATGAGCGCAAATGGCTGCTTCAAGAGTGCAATACAAACGTTACGAGGAGTTCTGAAAGAAAGTCTAAACAGGTGTCTATCTCTTCGCGACCGGTAAGGAAGATCAGTATATCTCCTGATTGTGACTATGGAACAGACGGTTATAAACTGAGATATTGATGAAGTAGTTACTTACCTGCAAATTGATATTGAAGGCTGTTTCTGCAGAAAAACGCACGTAATCGGGAACGGGTTGCTCAGAGTACGCGACATCGACGGGAAACATGCGCCCCTCTAGACTAACGATAGTGGCTTCGTCGGGGGAAGTGGCGGCGGTGAAGTAGTCCAGAAAATACGATGCATCTAGTGTAGCAGAGGATACGATTATTCGTAGACTGGGACGTTTGCGACGTATTCTAAGATTTTGTAAGTCACAGGCAAGATTCATTAATCTCGTCGCATACTTTTTGAGAATACCAAGCAAAAGGTCGGTATACGTGCTGCGCTCATGGGCTTCATCGATCTATGTGTGGCCACATGCCGTAAGTGATTGTAGACAGTTTAAGATAGATTGTATACCATGATGACACTGTAGCGAGTAAGCAGAGGGTCGACTAGAGTCTCGCGGAACAACATTCCGTCGGTCATGTACAAAATTCGAGTTCTCTCCTTGTCGCTAACGTCCTCGAACCGTATTGTATATCCAACCTGGACGCACTTAGGATTTCCACGAAAAGCCATGACAAGGAGACGTACCTCGTCTCCAAGAACTGTCCCTACTTCAGTTGCGACACGACCAGCAACTGAAGTAGCAGCAACACGACGTGGCTGAGTACAAGCAATGACGTTTCCTCGGGCGGCCCATCCAGCTTCTAAGAGATATTGCGGTAGTTCTACAACGCGTCAGAAAGAGATCCGGGGGACGTGGATAACGATCACCAACGAGTGGTCTTGCCGCATCCCGTTTGGCCAACTACAATGGTCACACCATATTTTTCTACGCAGTAAAGCAGCTTTTCGCCTACAAATCACATAAGAACATGGCAACGGGAGGATGGACTGAACAGACGGTGCTTGAAGATGGGCAGACGTTCCCGTTGGCTCTGGACCGAGAGAGAAGAGTACTGCGACGACGAGCCGACGACGTTTCCCTCTGCCTCTGTTGCCCTGTCGAGAGCACTCCCTGGCTCAGCAGTACCGGGCTTCCAGAATTTCAGTGACATACGGGAAAGAGGAAGAAATTGGAAATTCGAGGCGTTGTTTGGCTGGGACGTCGATCATTTAATAAGCAACCTTGGCCTCCAACCACCACCACCACCACCACCACTAAGCAATGTCTGAACGCAAAGGTATTTATCTCGCTACTGTTCTACGGACTTTTTCTTATTTGCTTCTAGTCCTCAACAAATACTTCCCCCCGGACTTTGACCCGGATCTCATTCCGCGTCGAAAAGGGCCCAAGAATTCACAGCAGGTAGTTCGATTAATGGCTCCCTTTTCCATGTCTGTGCGCTCTCACATTCTTATGCTGACGTATCTAATATTCTTCCACAGGCGCTGTAATACCTGCGGAGAATACATCTACAAGGGCAAAAAGTTCAATGCCCGCAAAGAAACAGTAGACGGTGAGGATTACTATGGAATCAAGATATTTCGGTTCTACATCAAATGGTTTGTGTCTCATCTTAATATCCATGAGGTTTTTATGCTCACGGGTCACGATACGTTTAGTACACTCTGTTCAGCGGAGATCACGTTCAAGACAGACCCCAAGAATACAGACTATGCTGCCGAACATGGTGCTTCTCGGAATTTCGAACCATGGAGAGACGAACAAGCAGTTCAGGAGGAGGACAGGCTAGCGAAGCTTGAGGAAGAGGAGAACAACCCTATGAAGGCGCTAGAAAACCGGACCACGGATTCCAAACGGGAAATGGACATTTTGGATGCTCTACAAGACATCCGTGCCCGGAATGCGAGAAATGAACGAGTGGGAAATACTGTTGACTTGCTGGACCGTATAGGGTTGGAGGAAATAGAGTCGGCGGAGGATCTTGAGCGTAAAAAGCTGGAGGAAGAAGATGAGAAATTGGTGAGGGCCGTCTTCTCCAAGGTTTCGATGCCAGGCTCTTCGACGGACTCTACTCCGGAAGACGTGATAACCGTGAAACGGAAAGCAGACGATGTTGAGCCAGACGTACACAGCCTGTTGCCTGACTCTACCCGAGCACTAATATCCACCAAAATGTCGTCAGTGAAGAAGGCTAAAAAGAATACCTTAGGAATTAAGATGGTGAAAAAGGTGAAGACATAGCTACAATACTGTTGTATATTAGGGTTAGGGTTGTATAATACTTATTTCTTACCATCATGGAATCTTCACGAGACGATATGCTTCGCGTCAACGTCGACACCCAGGGTGACTTCCAGCGCATCAAGGCCGATTATTCAAGGCTGTTTCTCTCTTTTGTTGAGGAGCAGATACGGACCCAGGGCTTAGAGAGCGAAAGGGAAGCTATGGTGGCTCACGCCCAACAGGTTGGTTCTCCTTCTCTTGGCATCGCTCTTGTACGTTCAGCATCTGCCAGTACTTGGACAGAACTTTCGCAATGGCGCAATCAAACCTTCGCATCAATGGGCGCAACCAGTCCCTTACCGAGAGTGACCCTGGTACGTGAACTGATTGTCGTTGGTCGTCAGGACTTTAACTCAGACTGTAGACATGGAGCCATTTGACGAGGCCCTCGACAGGCGGATATGGGCCCTCGCTGATACTCGCCTTGGTTGGCACAAGGTCGTTGCAGAGACGCGTCGCACAGTGCCCACGGAGATCGAAGCGACGTTTGAAAAGCTCATTCGTCAAGAGCGCGACGCCGACGCTGCCGACGACGACCTAGACATTTCGCTTGAGGAAGATACTGAGCCCTTGCCTGGTGATGAATGTGAGTAACTGCGTCCTGTGCTGCCTACCGCGCTCAATGCTGCCTCAGTTCTTGCCAGGCGCTATCCGAAGATACAGGACGAGCTTCACAAAGCTATTGCTGAAACCAATGCCCTCGAGCAGGTAAGTTATCTTTTGGTTTCTTCTTCTTTGTCTGATTGCGCTGTGTAGGCTATACCGAGCCAGACTGAACGGTCACTAAAATACGAGAATGCATCGGCAGAGATAAAGACGCTCAAGCCATGATTGCTGCAATCTGGTATATTCAACCATACAGCTAGTAGGACACTATGATCCACGGAATCCACGTCCACCGCCACCACTGCCACGGGCGCCCCATCCACCGGCGCCGGCGCCGCCCCGACTGGCGCCCCGTGGACCACCGCGACCGCCTCCCCCAAAGCTACCTCTCGTGCCACCCCGACCACGGCTGCCTCCTCGTGATTGGAATCCACCACGACCACCGCCTGCTCCACGTCCTCGAGGGGCACCTGCACCTCGGCCACCACGACCGCGTTCTAGCGAGATATTAGCCACTGGACAACTTCTACAAATAATATCAGCTTACTTGTAACACCTAATACAGCCCATTTTCCTGTTGAGTAGCCTTAGAATAGATGATACAAGACAGCGCACCTCCTGCGACTTTTGGTTTGGGCAGAAAGCGCTCTATAGGCAAAAGTTTGTCGCCGCCAATATACACCTTGTCTCCCTTTTGAAAACTGCTGGCAACCATGCCCTCGCCCATTTTGATGGAAAAGTAGACTTCGTTTATTGGGCCAAGAATTTCGTCAACTTTTCCGATGACTGATTTATTTTGCAGGTAAATTGGAGCATTGAAGTATGGCACTTTGTCGGGCAAAAGAGAAGAACAGAGCATTTCATCTTCAACGGCATGCACAAAGGTCCCCATTTCTGAAGAGTATTAGAAACGAAAAGATACAGGCAAGAGTAATCACCTAGGACGGTATCTGGAGGCCCCATGTCCCTCTGTTGGAATCCGCCCCTGCCGCCCCCACGACCTCCCCGGGCTGAAAATTGCACTGTAAGGTCATGATAAAGGCGAGAGAAAGGTAGCTCACCACCGCCTCGCGAAGAACCGCCTCTTGAATTGCCTCGATACATGGACGTGGTGGAAAAAAAGAATTGAGATCGACTTTTGGCATGTGACCTAAGTAATACCTCAGACTCGGGTATGGCAGCCCCACCAACGCTGGCCACCCCTGCCGTCGTTTTCTCTTCTCTACCACCATGAGTCTTTTCTTTGACTCGCCCTTTTCCGTCCATGCTGCCTTCATCGTCAGGGAAGATGCCGAGCAGTCAGACGACACTGTCCTTGTCGGTCACGACCTCTGGGATGCATTATCCAATCAAGACGCGTCGTCAACCTACAGAATCGGTGTATCGATATCGAGTCTCGTCAAGCGCACCTCGGGATCCCAGATTTCACTTTCAGCTGTCTCATGCTGGGCTGTTCTCGACGACAACATCACAGTACGTCGACTATACAGCCATTTAGTCAAGTTATTCATTCATACCCAGGCGGGACAAATAGCTATTCCTCAAGCATGGATCAGCATATATCCTCGTGTTTTTTACCCCTCTATGCGGAAGCCATCCAGTCCACCCTGCCTTTCCGTCTCGCCGGTTCATCTACTACCTCTCACGGAAGTCTTTGTTACTGCATTATCTCAAGAAGCCTATGACATGGCCCAAGCTCACCAGACGCAGCTCGAAACTTGGTTTTCCCAAGGGCATAAGATCCTGCGACAAGGTACAGTGTACACATGTAACGCCAATAGCCTAGGACGCGTGAATGGCTACATCAACCACGAAATGAAGTCGCTCAAGTATCGTCTAGACACGTTGGAGCCCGTCTTGCAAGGATTTTCAGACAAAGGGCATACCGCCTTCGTTATATGTCCGTTAGCAGACGAGAATCTTGACCCCACTGCGTCGGAATCCGAAGAAAGCACAGATTTAGAGAGAATAGAAATTGGCGAAGATTTCTTAGCAAGTTCGGCGGGTCTCTCTTTCGATTTCCCCTCCGATACAGAAATTGAGTTTGAAGACCATCTTGACAATATGCACTGTAGCGGACAACACCACTCTTCACCTCAATCTACGTTTCATGTTAAACCATTATTGGAGCCAATCCAAGAGCGCCTGGATGACTACACTCTTTATATCCGAACATCCGATCTTGGTCGCGTCGGTGTCCTCAACGGCGAGTGGGTAAGTCAACGAATCCTGCTGTCCTACTCTGGCTTAATACGAACAGGCCGTAGTACATTTGGCAGGCTCTTCAAAATATCGCCTTGTTAGGGTTGTTGCCGATGACAGCATAATCTCTTCAACGTGAGGTTATAGAAGGTTCTTCTCCAAGGCAGTCTACTCATTTCAACCAGTGGTTGTGCTCTAGGCTCCTCCGTCCTCCTCCATAACATTTGCGGAGAATCTAGTCCTTCACTATCATCCACTATCCAGCTTCATCCTAGCCCTTTCGGTTCAGGGAGACCCACAATACCCGTCGCCCGATCTATAACTGTTGCTCGGGTGGCCTCACCCATATCAGTGGATCGCACATATCAGACCCTATTTGTGACCGCTTTACAACGTCATTTCGAGGGCGCACCGACTTTGGTTAAAGCAGGAGACATAATTGCCGTTGCTCTGAATACCGACGATCAATATGACAATGCGGAGTGTGACAGATACCCATTATCGTGAGATTTGGGTTTTCCGTGATTCTCAACGCGGTACTCAATTACATTTTTCAGAGATTCTGCACCGGGCCGTGCAAATGAGGCGGTCTTCTTCGTGCTAACCAACATTGACCACGACGTAATATCTAACGAGGCAGTTTCTCTATCACCGGACGCTTATGCCGGGGCAACACTCGGCGAACTGGGATGCTGGTTCGATTCTTCTGTGACGCGCATGGTACAAACCGGAGTGGAACATTGTCGGGTACCGGACGCTTCTGCATATCTTGGCTTAGGTATGCCCCGCATTAGTCAAAATTCCTTCTGGTCTCATAAGGACAGATGTTCAACCAAAAGCTTTATCGTACCCTACCATCTCTGATCCAGATTCTTCCTTTGGAAAACTATTCTCTATTGCATCAGTGGTACTGGGGAAGCACAGCGTCTCTTATAATCTTCCCCTCTCTTTTCTGCTTAGTGGCGCGCGGGGAACTGGCAAATATACTTCTGCCCGTAGCGTGGCGCGCCTACTCGGTATGCATGTTCTCGAAGTAAGTAGCTTATTTTTTGCTCTTTGACAGTTCGTGAACGTAATACAGATAAATTGTTACGACGCTGTGGGTGACAATGATACGCAGACCGAGGGTTTACTCCGGGCGCGGTTTGAGAAGGCCACAGACTGCTCTCCTTGCCTTCTCATCCTACGGCAACTTGATGGGCTGACCAGTAATTCTCAAGGTCCTGATTCGAAAACAGGTATGCCCGCATTCCTCTGTTATGTACATGCTGACAGTGCTTCTTAGGATCTCCAATGATTAATGTGCTCCGAGATTGCCTTGATCTTGTGCATCAGAGCTGGAAGATAACGGGTTATCCTGTTATGATATGTGGTATCACAAATGAATCTTCTAAGCTGCCCCCAGCATTCGTCGCTCTTTTCAAGCATGAAATCACCTTCGAGGTTGATCCCTCCCGAATTTATGAACGAACTTTTCCTTACTTATAGATGACTAGGCTCCAAATGAAGTTGAACGGTACGAGATACTACAATCTCAACTTGCAGGCAAAGTGGTAGCCCCCGACGTCTCTGTGTCCGCTTTGGCAACACAAACAGCAGCCTTGGTGGCTGGAGATCTGGTAGATCTGGTAGTACGTGCGGAAGCAGCTTCGATCGAGCGTGCGGGCTCAAATGGGTATGTTTTAAGAGTTTGCCCTTTTATCCACCCTGATTCGTCTTTACTCACAGGGATTACGAACATGTTTCCGATATAATCCAAGCAGGAGTTGCACTATCGAATTCAGACTTTGAAGGGGCCCTCGGGAAAGCCAGAGCATCGTATTCCGAAGGCATTGGTGCGCCGAAGATCCCTAACGTTTCTTGGGACGATGTCGGTGGTCTGGCTCACGTCAAATCCGATATTCTCGACACGATACAATTACCGTTGGACTACCCCGATCTCTTCTCAGACGGGTTCAAGAAGCGATCAGGTAAACAGTGGACTCAGTATCGTCCGAGGCTTAACCCTGACCGACTCGGCTAGGTATTCTTCTCTACGGACCTCCTGGAACAGGGAAAACCTTAGTGGCCAAGGCTGTAGCTACGTCCTTTGCGCTTAACTTCTTCTCCGTCAAAGGCCCTGAGCTGCTTAATATGTACATCGGAGAATCGGAGGCCAATGTACGGCGTATCTTCCAGCGTGCACGAGATGCAAAGCCATGCGTCATATTCTTCGACGAGCTCGATTCGATAGCTCCAAAGAGAGGCAATCACGGTGACTCGGGAGGTGTCATGGATCGTATCGTTAGTCAACTTTTGTCTGAACTGGACGGCATGTCGGGAAGTGGAGGCTCGGATGTCTTTGTCATTGGTGCTACCAATCGACCTGATCTATTAGATGCTGCATTACTGCGCCCTGGAAGGTTAACTCGCAATTTTATGCTTTTTCTGGATCTAATCTAAACGTGTTTGCAGATTTGATCGTATGTTGTATCTAGGTGTAAGCAAAACGCACGAAGAACAGCTGCACATTCTCGAAGCACTGACAAGAAAATTCCGCCTTCACCCCGATTTCGATTTGAGTGTTCTGGCTGAGCGATGTCCCTTCAATCTCACTGGTGCCGACTTCTATGCACTATGTTCCGACGCTCTTTTAAACGCCATGACGCGCAAGGCAGAAGAATTGGAACAGACAATCAGTTCGTTTCTTGTAGTGCAGCTAATTTTGTGCATGCTAACAATACCCCGTCGTCAGCTCGGCTAAACAGCCAACCCGGTGTACATCAGCATCCATACCCTTTGACTCCCCAATATTATTTAGCGGAGGTTGCATCTCAAGAAGAGATCAATGTCATAGTAACCGAAGGCGATTTCACGCTTGCTCTCAATCACTTGGTTCCCAGTGTTAGTGACGCTGAAATGAGGCATTATGCCAATATCCAGCAACAATTTTCGCTTGACCGATCGGCGCGACCGCAGTCGACGAACTCGGAGTAGAAGCAAAGAGGAACAGTGTATTTTTATTAAAACCATTTACTAGGATGTATGCCGAATTTATTGAACACGTCCTTGATACCTGTCGAGACAAATATGCCCAGAGCCGTAGACGAGTGTATTTTCACCGGCGTTCCATCCAAAGTGTAACTATGTCGAGAGGTAAACACTGTCCGTATCTGAGAGAAGACGGAGGAGCTCTCTCACCTATACGCTGTCTTGCCGTCGATGGTGAGCTTGACGCGTAGGACCGGCTTTTCCAAGTCCGTACTATCCACCTCGATGGTGGACCTGGATGCAGGAATGAGATTAAAGGTATTCGCTGGATAGTCACGGGAGAATGTGAACGAACCATTTGTAGTTGCCGGAGGGAATGTATTTGAATACACTCTCCGCTGGAATCTGTTCTTCCACTGTGATATATTCTGGTCCCTCGCCGGTCATGTTCAGTTTGTGTTTAATCCTAGTGATGACCTCTGCGCCTTGCATTTTCAGTGTTCTATAGAAAGGAATGTAGAACATGCTGAGAGGGCTATGGAAGATGTCAGATATTGAGTAGAAGTGTCGCACACCAAAAGACTACCTTGTAGAAAATTCTCGCACGGTATGAAGACTTTCGTGATTATATTCGATGGCAGCAAACTCGTGGCGATCCCCAGAAAGAATTATTACGTTTGGCACGGAGTGCATCGCTTGCAGTATAGAGGCCCTTTCGGCAGGGAAACCAGCCCAAGAGTCCGTAGCAGCGTCATGTCCCCAAAGCGTTGTGAATGGTACTGATGTTACTACGAATTTGAAGATGGCTGTTTCGTTAGCCTAAAACATAAAGTTGTTTAGTTAGAAATGGAACACGTGCATGATATACCTTCGAAAGCCAGTTATAGAAGGCCGCCAGTTGAGCCTCACCAAGCATTCCACGCGCATTTAAATCATCGATTGCAGAAGATCGATAGCGGCGTGTGTCCATGACGAAGAAAGCAGAATCACCGTAGCGAAAATCGTAGTAATAGTGACTTTCGTGAATCGGATCGTAATTCGAATTGGCGTTGTAGATTTCAAAAGCATCTGAGGCATTGGGAAAAGGTGGTTTGAGATCGTCCCCGTCACCAGCGTAGTTATTGAGAATCTTCATGACGCCGTTAAAGAATGTTCAAGCTGTTGTGCACATACACACCTCGTGGTCATCATACGTGTGAAATATTGCTGAGCAGTTGTTAACGAGCTCATTCGTGTTAAAAGCAGCTTTAAAACTCACGCAAACGCTCATAAATCTTTCTAAAACTGCTGCTTTGATAGTTTCTGCGATATAGTCTGCGATAATCCTCCAGGGTGCTTCCTGTGTAAATCGGAACATCGGCATAGATAAAATCGCCAAGGAAAAGCAAGAACTCTGGCAATATTGATCTCTCTTTTGCTAGTGTCTTATTCCCAGAGACATCTGTGCCATTGGTGGGACTAGATGCAGATTCCTTCGGATACAGAAGGTCACTGAGTATGTCATAACCTTTGATTCGTCGTCCTTGGAAAGGGAGATAAGGGAAATTCGTGGTCATGCATGACGACACCAAGAAACTGAATTTGTTTCCATTGGGGAGGCGAGGGTCAGGGAAAGTATGAAATTTAATAGGTGTGGAGGGGTAAGGTAGTAGCGTTCCATTAGTCGTTGCAAGCGAGTCTAGGAATTAGCGGCAAGTTAGATCTGTTGGGATAGTGAACGAGACAATGACGCACATTCGTAATGGCTATTAGGCCAAAGTCCTTTAATCCTAACGACATCTACCCAGTCATGATTTTCATCAAAATTAAACAGGGGACCGTCATTCCAAGATATTTCTTTGTCACTTGGAGACCCGGACTTGGGTGCCTCTCTCCATACAATGCGTATGGATTGGGTCATATTGTCTATAGGTGGATAACGAGCAATAACCTTGACGTTGTCCGGATAGACAGCGCCGACGCGGGTGAAGACGACATCCGAAGCAGAATCTAAGAATGGGGTACAAAGGAATTCGGCAACGGCGAGAAGAAGAGCAATATTGATTGCGCTGTTGATCCAGCGAACTCGACGCGATGACGATGGAAGCGACAGAAGAATGTTTAACACAATGTCGTCGCTTTCAACGTATACCTGCGTAGGACATTCTCGATGAGCCTTCCAAATGATGATAGGGAAAGGAGCTACCGCTGCTGTACGACCCTTGTTGTCGCTTACTTCCTTGTGCTCTGAAGGAGACGGTAGCATCCATGCGGTAATAAGCCATGCTGAGAAAGCAATTGGCAGGATAATTGCAAGTATTGGAGACGGAATCTGTCTTTCATGGGTGAGGTTTCCTGTTCATATAGTTTCACCACTGACCACCTGCAGAAAAAGGTAAACAAACACCCGGAATATCGCAGAAAATGCAGCTGGAATCAGCGCCTGAATGTGCCGCATTGCTACGGTGGGGGTGTCGTCGTCGTAGGTGGTGCTGGTAGCAATGAAAGCCTTGCGGAATTATGTAATGCGATGGAGACGCGCCCGGCCCGGACATCCTTTTTTTTCTTTCATACCAACGATGTTGTCAGACTCGGAATCAGATAACGAGTCGACTCACCAGCTTACCATTAACGAACATTATGCAAAGGCATTTCAATACAGAAAGGAAAGAGAGGAGCTCGAAAAGCGTCAGTCCACTTACTGAACCACCTGTCAAAGTCTGACGGCCTGTAGTGAAAGCCAAGTATGGTTCCGACGCTGAAGAAGACGACGACAACGACGAGACCGACTCAGAGTCAGCAGAGTCCGAAGATGAAGATGGAGAGGAACTAACACCCGCTGTCGATGCCGCAATTCTGAGGACGCTGGCTCGAATCAAGAGGAAGGATCCAGACATATACAATTCCGAGAAAAGTATTTTCGGAGGTGCGTTTGTTCGTTCTAAGAGAAGAAAATATGTCTGATTCGTCTTTGTTTAGAGGAGCAGACGCTTTCAGTCCCCTCACAGCCGACAGCACGAACAAAAATCAAAGTAAGCTATTTGGCTGTCGATGGTTCAATTTTAAAAAATTTTACACAGCAATCCAAACCTGTCACTCTACGTCAAGTTGTACTTGAATCTACACTCAATCCGACTTCCCGTTCTCCATCTCCTGAGCTTACACATGTCGAAGCTCAACGCGAACTTCGCAAGGAAACAATAGCTGCTTTTCACGGAGGCGAGGCTGAACGCGACGATGACGATCTACTTGTTCCTCGGGAGAAGACCAAAGATGAACAGGAGGAAGAGGAAGAAGAATATCGTGATTTTCTGCAGCGTGAAGTCGGTGGTGATCTTAAAGACTTGATAACTATTCGGGATAGCGAAGACGGGGACAGGGAGCCTAAGCAAGAGGATACACCGAAGAAGTCAAAAAAGAAGAGCAAGAAGACTGCCAACAAAAAATCCAAAGAGGAAGAAGACCAGAAATTCCTCATGAAGTACGTCCGACTGTCTTATATTCGTCTATTCGACACCTGTTGACCGTCCATCCTTCAGCTATATTCTCAACCGAGGTTGGATTGACCGATCTTCAACACATATCCCGACGTATCAAGAAGCAACCTCTAGTAGAACGAAAGGTAAAGGTAAAGCAAAGAAGGAGGAGAAGGACGATGAGGACGAGGCTGGTTCCACTTCTGACAATCATGACCTACCTACGGCTGACCCCGAAATCGACGAAGACGAGTTTGAAGACATTGTGGATAGATTCGAAAGCTCATATAACTTCCGATTCGAGGAACCGTTCGTCATCTTCCTCTCGTTGTATACACCTGTGTCATTCCAACTGTCTTTACAGTGATGCAGCAGAGATCAAGGGTTACCCTCGTAACATCCCGTCCCTTGTACGACGAGAAGACACTACAAGAAAGGACGCGAGAGAGCGCAGAAAGATGAGGAAGGAGGAGGAGCTCCAGAAAAAGAAAGAAGAAGTTAGAAGGCTCAAGTCCTTAAAGATGAAGGAAATACGAAACAAGTTGGACAGAATCGGACGTGAAGGCGGAAAGAGCTTAGAAGCCGACCCAGGCGCGTTTCGCTTTGATAGGTCATAATGAGAGACTGACATCGCATGTTTTCACAGCTCTCGAAGCGCTGGATTTGGATGCGGACTGGGACTCTGAGGCTCATGACGCCCAAATGGAAGAGCTTTACGGCGCAGATGAAGAAGTGGAGGACGTCGAAAAGCCCGTGTGGGACGACGATATTGACATTGGTGACATTGTGGTCTCAGATGATGAGCAAAAGTCGAAAAAGAAGAAGAAAAGGAAGAAAAAGAAAGGTGTTGAGGAGGAAGATGTAGGCGGTGTAGATGTCGACGCTATGGATGCTGACCTGGAGCATGGGGACGAGGAGTGGGACGGAACAGAGGAGATGCGGAAGAAGAAGTTGGATGAATACATGAATGAACTATACGAGCTTGACTTCAATGATATGGTATGTCCTACCTATCTTTGTGGTGCCCACAAATGACTTGCTGCTTCTAGGTCGGCGGCATGCCCACGCGCTTCAAATACACTCCCGTGCAAGCTCAGAATTTTGCCTTGACTCCGGCTGAAATTTTGATGGCTACAGACGCTGAACTCAATGAATATATGGGTGTCAAGAAATATGCGCCGTATCGAAAAGACAATACATGGGACGCGAAGCGTGGCGAAAAGTTGAAGGAACTGAAGAACAAAATTGCGGCGAGGTCTAGTGCCGGCGCCAGTTTACTTGACGCCGAAAAACCAGCAAAGAAACGGAAAGGGAAGAAGGAGCGCATGCGTTCGAAAGCGGGAGCGGCTGCAGATCAGCGGTTTGAGGAACCAAAGGATGATGCTGTCGTTCCCGATGCTAACCTCAAGCGAAAGCAACCGGATGAGGACGCAGCTCCAGAGCAGGGAAAGAAGAAAAAGCGGAGACATCGGAAAAATGCAACGGAGATAAGTAGCTGACTGTTAGTTTCAACGGTTCCAATATAGTGCATTTCAATCTGTTAAGAATAGGACATGATCACGAACAGATCAACGGACCGCTCTCTTCTTTCCGGACCGGATTCAAAGTCGATCCCCCTACTTAAGTGAGTTTTCCCGCGTTCCCATATGCACCCATCACCCATGGAGACGTTCGGAAACACTACCCCCTTCACGCCGAATCCCATACAGACCAGAGACGACCTGAAGAAATTCCTTGTGAATATTCTCGATGCCCTTGAGAAGCACACTTCGCCTGGTGGTGCCAGAGTCCACATCGGCCATACTGGAACACACTATGACGAGGCCGCTGCTCAGTTGGAAGGCTTCTCCCGTCCTATCTGGGGTCTTGCATCATTACTGTGTGGTGGATATGAATACCTCGGAGCCTTACGATGGGTTAATGGCTTGAAGAATGGGACCGATCCTGATAACGAGGAGTTCTGGGGGAACATGCGAGACAAAGACCAAAGGATGGTCGAGTGTTCAGCCCTAGGTTTCTCCATTGCAGTTGCCAAAGAGCAACTGTGGGATCCCCTTCCTCCGGAATCCAAGGTCAAAGTTGAAAATTGGTTAGGTGGCATGAATGACAAGGAGATGCCTAACACAAACTGGCTTTGGTTCAGAGTGAGCTATGTATTTATTTCCCTAATCCATATTTATGATTCTCTCCATCAGGTCTTTGCCAACTTGGGTTTATCAAAGGCTGGCTCGTCCCGTTTCGATGCGGAACGGATGAAAGCCGACCTGGACCATCTCGACACCTTCTATATCGGCGATGGATGGTCTCGCGATGGCCCAGAGGGTGTCGTCCAACTCGATTATTATTCATCTTCGTTTGCGATTCAGTTTGCTCAGCTTGTCTACTCGAAACTCCAGCAAGGTGAAGATCCCATTCGATGTGAAGAGTACAGGAACAGAGCGAAGCAATTTGCATTGGACTTCGTGCACTACTTTGACGGAGAAGGTAAATTTATGTATTTTCCCATGGACCTTGATATCATACTCACGGAAGACAGGTCGTGCGATCCCCTTCGGCAGAAGTATGACTTATCGCTTTGCAATGTCGTCATTTTGGGGGGCCGTCGCCTTCGCCGATGTCGAACTCCCAGCTCCATTGACCTGGGGAGTCGTCAAAGGTTTACAATTGAGGAACGTCAGGTGGTGGGCCAAACAGGCGGGGGCATTCAATGCCGACGGTACCCTCACCATCGGCTTCTGTTATCCCAACCACAACATGACGGAGAACTACAACTCTCCCGGATCTCCGTACTGGTGTTGCAAGTCCTTTGTGACGCTCTCCCTACCCAACAACCATCCGTTTTGGGCAGCAAAGGAAGAACCTTACCCTCTGACATTGCTTGAGACTACGAAAATCCTGTATCATCCGCTGCATATCGCAACCAACGTTGGAGGGCACACCTATATTCTATCATCTGGGCAACAGTGTTCATACCCTGTCAAACAGGGACCAGCAAAGTACGGGAAGCTTGCTTATTCCTCCGCCTTCGGATATAGTGTTCCTGTTGGAAATGGAACGCTAGAGGAATTGGGAGGCGACAATACGTTAGCTCTAAGTGACGATAACGGAGAGACATGGAAATGTAGAAGAGACACGAGAGAGGCTAGGATTGAGGGTGGCAAATGGCTGAGGTCGATGTGGTATCCCTGGAAGGATGTCGAGGTTGAGACATGGCTTGTGCCGCCACAGCAGGACTCACCGCTGTGGCACCTCCGTGTGCACAGATTACGGACGGGGAGAAACTTATTATCTGCTGAAGGCGGATTTGCGATATACGGACAGGGAAAGGACGGGAGAGCTCTAGACTTCACAGTAGGTGGATCGGAGGCTTTTGGAACACTTGAGCGCGATGGTGAAGGTCGCGCGGCGTCTCGTGCTGGCGTCTCTGGAATCGTTGATTTAGGACCGTCTGGCGGAAGAGTAGGAAAGGCGCTGAGAACAGACGCGAATTCCAATCTGATGGTCCCAAGAGCTGTTTTGCCAACGTTGCGGCAGGAGTACTTGGGCAATACAAAGAATGTCTGGTTAGTCACTGGCGTGTTTGCCCTTCCAAGCGTTGGCGATGAAGAAGGTGCCAGGATCGGATGGCTCGCAGAGTGGGAGAAACGGCCGACAGTTCCAGCAGAAATAGCGACATTAATGCAGCACGAAAACTCATTGTAACGATACTGGGAAATTTCAAATTATGGTTTGGATTAATATTGAACAAAGGTACTTATGTTTTGTCTGTTATTACCATGTCAACCCTAGGTGTCCTTGACACTCGTCCTCTTTCCGAGCTTCGCCTCAATGATACCGAGTTTGCTCAGTTCCGCAAGGATGCCCCACCTTCAAGCACGTACAAAAGTCTTGTTGACCAACAGTCTCCCAGACTCAAAGTCATTGGCTTCAATGAAGACACAAAGAACGTTTTGAAGCTGTCCAATCCCCAAGGCGAGGATTATGTCGAGGTGCCTTGGTCGTCAATGGACAGCATCGTATGTTTCAGTTTCAGCTTAAAAAATAAGATTTTGCTCAAGTTTGGCCAGCTTTGGATTGCTCAACGGCTGGAAGATATCATTCATGTTTCCCTACACCACTTTGTACATTTCTCTCTTTTTCTTCTTTATTCCTCCCTCATACTTCCCAGTTCCTAGCGACTGACGACGGTGTGGTTTTCAAGGGCTTTGGGGAGCTAGTATGCACAGTCAACGCGTTCAAATCCAGAGACCAAATAGGTGGGTGGACTTCCTTCTCGTGCGCCGCTTGCATTTTTTACAGCTAGCATTAGTTCTTACTCTTCTCACTCACGCGGACATGCCCACATACATGTCGTCTAATCTCAAAACCCATTCTTGGTGGCATCTTGAGTCCGACACAACCGATTCCCTTGACCCCCTTGAAAAGTGCAATGCAGAATTCCACTTGATCCAACCCGAAAAATCAAAGGATTGGTCGGCATATCTCGAACAGAGAAAGAAGGCTGTTGAAGGCTTTGAATCAGAATTGAGCCAGTTCGTAGGAGAAGACCTTTCGGCCTTCCACGAGCATATTGACAAAGGTGTCTGCGCTGCACTGGCTGTCACGGATCTTGAAGAAGATGAACAGAGCGTACTTCACGACACTGTTGTCCCTTTAAGTGTCGACGGTTCTGATGACGGATGGGGCAATGTATATCTTTATGGACATGATCCTGAGAAGTCAACTGACAATTGCTCAATATTGCAGGTCTCTCAGTTTGATGTTCTCTCCCGAATCTACTCCCCCACACGCCCTAAATCTGTGGATGTCTATTTGGAATATTATTATCGCACTCGGTACAGCTCGGTTGAGTTCTTTTGTAATGTCTGGTATCGCGCCAGCACCAAGATGACTCCCGACCTGAAGACCAACATCCCCCGTGGCCCGCGTGCGATGAATGGATTTAGGTCCCTGGTGTCCCTTGGTCTTGAGGACGTTCCACCTGGCAGAAGGTGGCGAGCAATCGACGAAAGCGAATGGAATTTGTCGCCCGATCAACTCCGTGGTCTGCATGCGTTGCTGTATGGAACGGGATCCAATGGTGTTGCAGAGAAGATTTCACACCTTGCCCTCGTGCGACTCCTTCTGGGATCTGTTGGTTTTGTGCTTGACATTGCAGAGCATGATGGAGAAGAAGACGAGCAAATACAAGTCGCGGAATTGAGGTGGGAGGGTACCGACAAAAGTGCTCGTTGGCTGGGCAGCAATATTCGAAGGGTTTGTGGTATTTCAGCTCTCGAACAGGATGCCCACGACACCGATAATGAAGTGGAGGAAGATGACGACGAAGAGTATTCAGATGAAGAATATGACCCTCGCGGCAGAGATGGATGTTCTTACCAATAGTATATTTCATGATCTTGAAGCCAACAAATGTGTACCACGTTAACTTGTCAAATCCTTGGTATTGTAAATGATATTTTCTAACATACCGCTATATTCTGTGCAACTCGGAATTTTGATTCATCGCAGTATCAAACTCCCCAAGTCGTGTACTACAATTTGACTGCCGGTTCTTCCGGCCCGGAACTCGTGACCTGTGACAGCAAGTGACAATTGACCGCCTGCCCCACAATTGACAGTCTCTGCAACTCCCATTCTTCCAAGTCCCAAACAGATTCCAATAGCAACACCTCTTCGCGATGGACGGGACAAAATCTGCAAAGTATACATTCTTGCATGATTATTACTTCTGATAATGACTCTTTTTGTTCAGGCGACGAAAAATAACCGACAAAACGCTGCCTAATGTCGTTCTTCAGAACCCAGAATTTGCTCAAGATTCGCAAATGTACCAGGATCTCTTGGAAATGGAACATAAATTGGACTGGACGATGACTAGGAAGAAGGTCGAAATTCAAGATTCGCTTGCTCGGAATCCAACAGTATGTATCATGCATCACATCCGAAGGCCCGCTCAGTTTTCGAGGTAGACTACGCGAACACTGCGACTCTTTCTCAGCCATACAGTGTCTTCGCAAATATGGCAAACAGGTGGTGAACAGATGGCCAACTTTGAAACGGGAGAAGGCATACCAGCCTGGAGCTTCAAGATCGAAGGTCGCCTATTGGAGGTACGTGCGTCCTACGTCAGTCAAAGGCGAAATCTTATATACCCTTTATTCAGGTTGGGAACCAACGAAGTAAAGACAAGGCGCCGACGCGAAAGTTTTCCACATTTATCAAAAAGATGATTGTAGAATTGGACAGGGATGCCTCGTTGTTCCCAGAGGGAAATATAGTTGAGGTCAGTTGTAGGCACTCACCCTGAAGCTCTTCTGGGCTGACATTAATACAGTGGCCTCGCGCAACCGGACTTCAGAACCCTGTTTTGGATGGGTTCACCATTCGGCGGACGGGGGATGCAGCCGTCAAATTACGCATTATCTTGTATCCAGATCATTTTCCGGAGCAGTACAAAGTCAGCCCCGAACTTGGTATATCGCTCAAGTCACCACATGTCAGCTCGTTTGACCATTGTTCTTTTCAGGTGAAATCTTGGGTATCAAGGAGGAGAGCCGTGTCGGCGTCATTCAAACACTTTGGAACTATATCAAACTCCACGGTCTACAGGATAAGGTAGATCGAAGGCTAGTACGGGCTGATGAAAAGTTGGCGCCGGTGCGCGATGATCTCATTTTCAATACTACACTATACTCACCTCTTCCATAGATATTCCGCTCCGAAAACATCCCCTTTCAAAAATTACCCGACCTAGTCAACCAGTATCTATCGACACCAGACCCTGTGGTTTTGTTCTACACCATCGACCCTTCAGTGCCACCTCCAGATCGGCCCACTGCCTGGGATATAGAAGTGAAGGCAGAAGACGTCTTCCTCAAAAATCGCATGAGCGTCATGTTACAGACGAACAGGGAAAGCGCTCAGAACCTCGCCAAGCTAGATGAAGAAGTCAACAATTTGTATTTTCTCTTAACTTTGACACTGACCTCGATTCCAGATAGCTCTTCATGCACAATCACTCCATAATTCCCACTTGAAGCGTACCTTTTTGGAATCGTTCGCTAAGAAGCCTGCGGAGTTTATACAGACTTGGCTGGAATCCCAATCGCGTGATCTCGAGACCATTCTGGGCAGCGGCCCGACGGAGGGCCTGACAGTAAGGCAAGAAGAACTCCGGCGGAGCGAGTTTTTCAAGTTGCCATGGGTAGAGGAGGTGAAGGCAACTTTCTTTTTATCTGCTTTGTAACTCACTTGATATTACCAGGCTGTTGCAGTTCAAGAAGGATTACGGTTAGCTGCAAAGGGCATGCAGTGAATTGTTTATTCGGGAGCCGTGTCGCTATCTTTTTGCTTTTGTATTTGCCTTGTATGGACCCAGATTAGCCTTATAATAATGCAACATGTGTGTTACTATAGCTCCATGACCCACCAGCCAATCAGCAAGCTTCGGCATTCTCCGCATCAGGCTTTGAATCCATTTATTGTAATTCATGGTATCACTTGTACTTGTACGCCATCGTATCCATTCAGATGGCCAGCAAACAGGCAAGCCCATCTTGAATACTCTACCTTGCTCTCTACTGAACTGCTCATTCAGCTAGGTAAATTGCGCCAGGTATGTCTTCGATGAGCCTCGACCGACAGTGACCCTAATTCCGCCATCTTGGCCACAGTGGGCAGGGGAGGTAATATCCTCTCGTGAGAAGACGACGGTTACAGAAGAATTCCATGAACTCGAGCTGGATATCGAGAAACGGAAGCTTGCTGCTCAAAAGTGCGTCCGGCATCTCCTCTTCGTTCAATATTGGCTAATGTGTACCGCATAGACTACATCTTGCGTCCGAAGACTATCATCATGCCCTCACCAAGAAGAAGGAAAGCGAGTCCCTCGATAACCCGGAAAAATTGCTGCCTATCGACACTCTGGGCGTTGTCATGATCGTCCACGGTGAAGAATACGGGGATGATTCTGCCCTCGGTTCGCTGCCCGCCACTCTGCTCGTGCCACTTGCTTACTATTGAACAGGCGCCTCGCTTATAAAGCTGGGTCGTGCTCATTGCAAGATCGCCACGTTACAAGAGGCCTACGCGCTAACTCTTCGAGATACGTACCTCGCGTCACTTGAGAACTTTGGTAATGAGGTCAAAGAGTACGAACACCAGAGAAAGAAACTAGAGAGCAGAAGGTAGGTCTTTTTGTATCTTTCGGTACAAGTTCTAATCACTCCTTGTATCTCTAGACTCAGTCTTGACGCCGCCCTAACGAAACAGGAAAAGTTGAAGAACAGTAAGAAGGAGAAAGATAAAGTAGAAGCGGATGAAGAAGTTGAGAGAGCGCAAGCCCGATAGTGAGTTTGTTCTTGACTCTTCTTTTCCCTAAATTCGACGGTGTATAGTGAGGAAGCTGCCGAAGATGTGCGGGCCTACATGCAAGCCATCCAAGAAAGTGAAATAGATCAGCTACGCGAATTGACTGGCTTTCTGGAAAGCGAGGTCAATTTTGTGAAGCAGTACCTAGAGGTCCTACATGAGACACAAGCAGAATGGTAGGCATGCATGCTATCAGATATCCTAGACTTGCGACTAAAAGGCCTCATAGGTCCAGCACCTCAGATGTCATTCCTCGTCGAGCAGAAGGGCCCATGCATACTTTCTCTCGTTCTAATAGTACCAAGACTCCTAAGCGTCCCGTGCAGAAGAGATCTTGGTCCAGCCGCTCAAACCCTCAATCTACATCTGCAGACTCATCTGACGACGAGCGGACAAACACGTCGTCATCAAGTCGCCGCCCGTCCACTACCCATCGCCGCACCGATTCTGCGGGTACGGCAAAGGCTTCTTCTCGTCCACCTTCTCGCCCTAGCTCGCGAGCGTCGAGAAAGCGATCGGACAGTTTAGTGAATCCAGACTCTTCGATGAGAATGAGCGTTGCTGGTTGGGCTAACAGTGCAATGGGATCTGTACGAGGAAAGAAAAAGGAGAAATTCGCATCGTTGCAGGACGACGACGACGATCATCCGCCAGGAAGTGAAGAGAACTCACCAGTTTCCAAGTCCCCGAGCTTCACTAAGACATTGCGACGGAAGTCGCAATCCAAAGAGGCAGCTCCGAAGGAGCCCTCTCGCATTCTGAAGCCACCCTCCTTGCAGGAAAAGAAGGTTGTGCGCGCTCTGTATGATTTCAACGGCTCCTCCGATGAGCTATCATTCAAAGCGGGCGACGAAATTGTTGTGATTAACGAGGTTCTTGATGAGTGGTGGATGGGTCAGTTAGATGGGAAGCAGGGATTGTTTCCGACGCCATACACGGAGGCTATCTCTAAGAAGCCAGTGTTATTGAAGCGTTCTCGCAGCGGAAAAGCTTACGAAGAGGATACTGCCTACATTGCTCCATCGTTCCAGTCTGACGACGACTCGCCGGATGAAGGATATAGAACGAGTGATCTAGAAGAAGAAGATGCATATAAATCCAAGCCTCTGAATCCATCTCATAGCCCTTTCTTTGGGGGTCCTCCAGACCACGGCCTTGCAAGTACTGTAGTGGACGACGATGAAGACCACCTGATGCCCTCGATCTCGCGTCATGGTTTATCTGATATTGGACCAAACCGGACAGCGGAGCCTACTCCTCCAGCGCTCCCAATGCGCAGATCATTCACGACTGACGTCCTTGCGACTCTAACTCCCGGAAAGAAGGCTCCCCCTCCCCCTCCACCACGGCGTAGCGCTACCCCCAGCACAACCCCCAAGATACCTCCCCGTAGGCCCAGCGTTCCGGCGTCGTCTTCATCACCGAGTTTGTTGTCTCCGCAAAATCGGACAGAAACGCCTTCGCCCAAGAGCAGCTTGGGTTATGATGCCTCTCCTTTTGATAGCGTGTCGGATCTGTCGCTTCCGAGTTCGACAGCCTGCAAAGAGTTCAGACAGAACCCCTTCAAACCCAAGGGCATGTGTAGTAATTGTTTTGAATATCATGCATAAGCCCACGAAGTAGCATAATATGTATACCCTAATTTTTTGTTCACGGATACTGTAGACTATGTATTAAGGGATCTACTATAGGATAGTGCATACTTGTACGTTGAGGAAATCGACAGTGTTTGTATTAAGTAGCATCGGCAATCGGACCGGTAAGAAACGAAGTCAACGTGACTGAACGGTACTTACCTTTACCTTGTATCCGAACGATGACTACACCCAATCCACCCGCCGCGTCGAGCTCAACGCCTCCAGCCAATAGACATGCTCTTACCGCCGTCGAAAAGCAGCGTATGCAACTGGAAAAGCTACTCAAAGATCCCACAAAGCCTGCATTTTTGCCACCGCCTCCGAAGGAAAAAACAATCCGTCCAGCCCGAGAAATGATGAAGAACGTGCAAGGATCCAGCGCTGGTGCAGGAAGTGGCGAGTTCCATGTCTACAAGGCCAGTAGACGGCGAGAATATGAAAGGTTGAAGCTCCTGGAAGAAACTGTGCAAAAAGTACGTGTCATTGCCCTTCCGAGGTTGACATATTTTACCTACGTGAGCTTAGGAAACAGACGAGGCAAATTTCGAGAGACGGAGGCAGGAAGCTGCGGCTGTGACGGAGGCCAAAACAGCTAAAAACCGCGCAAAGCGGCAGAAGAAGAAGGAGAGATCGAAAGCGCATGGCGCTCAGACTACAGAATCGCTGGGAAAGGGTGGCGACGACGCTGCTGCTGCAGACGTGCCTATAAAGAAACGGCGGCTTGTCAATGGGAAGGAGTTGGTATTCCGGAGACCAGGTGAAGGTAGCGACGAAGAGAACGAGGATACCGAGCCTGTCCCGGGGCGAGAACCCCAGGACGTCCCACAGGACGTTCCTTCCAATTTGCCACCGGTACTAGATGAGCCCAAGATCATGATACATGAAGACGATTAATGTACGTCGCCTTCGGCGCGCCAACTTTTGTATTATATACCAACATTGCTCTTCTCATTGCTGCTTGTGTCAAATTCTATGCATATCCAGGATGCCATTGTCAAGATACATCGGAAAACAAACTATCTAGAGGATGTGAAATGGATAATTGGAAGAGCATTGGACACGGATAGGATGGATGGGATAGGTGTCGCAGATATTCATAAAAAGGTGTCGCACAACGATATTTGAACATATATAAGAAAGGTGACCTGAAGGAAAACAGTGATGAGAAATGGGAAAAGGCACTGGCCTGAAACTCACAAAGAGACGTGACAAAGCGATGCAGAGAAAATTGGAAGGCAGAAAAAGACTGTGTGTGAGATGAAGGAGAAATTTGAGAAAGGAGTCAACAGCGCAAGCAATGCTGCAATTCGACGCAAAAATGCATTTTACCGCTTAGATCGTTCCGTGACCTTCAACTCATCTGCAAACAGTTTGGTGGGTTGAACTTGAAGCGATGCCTCATTGTCGCTATCATCTGCAAACACGTCAGAGAGCACAGCGGAGGCCTTGCTTGTGTCGACTTTGGTGCCTTTCCTGTGTTTCTTTTTAGGGAATAGGACTTTGGGAGGGCACCTCAAGTCGGGCGAAAAATCGATGTGTTCTGGCGGAAGCAGAGAATTGGGAGTCGGAGACACGGGGCCTTTCTTGACGGGATCATAGTAAGGGTTGGGGAAGGTCTTTCGAACACCGCGACTGACAGTATAAAGTTAATAACGCGAATAGCGAAGGGCTGCAGGAATCACTTACTAAACGAATGTGACAGTAGGCTTTTCTTCGTAAGGTCGCTCGACCAACGATGAGCCGTCATCCTCATTGTCACTAGCATCATCGACGCCACCAGGCGTATCCAGAAAAGGGTTGTTGGGAGAATCTCGGATTGGGTGCTGGACTCTGTTTTTTGGGGTCCGTGGTGGCGACGTGGTGGTGGGACTCGCCGACCGAACAACGGAAGGCTTTGCTGGTGCAGGCTTGGTCTTTCTGAATGAAGGCGGCGGAGAGACGAGGGAAGAGGTCGACTGTGCTCGCTCTCTTTTGCGGAAGAGCAAGGGTACAGGCGAGCCAACAGGTGACTCTGACCGTCGCGTCGCTGACGCGCTCTGAGCCTTGGCTGAGGTTCCTGTTGCCTTGGTGCTCTTCCCACCAGCCCAAAAGACGTCTTCATCGTCAAAGTCCTCCTCCTCTTCCTCCTGGATGTCGCTGATACGCCGCTTCTTGTTCAACCACGCGACTTCATCACCACTGTCAGCAGTGTTGTCTCCATCACTTTCGTCAGAAGACGCCTTGGAGCGTGCGGTGCGCCTTTTGCGCTGGGTACGCGGGGGTGTCGGGAGAGATGCCGTTGACGACGACCGCTTCAATGGACGAGGTACGGGAGGCAATGCCACCGGGGAAGAGTCGAGCATCACGACGAAGAGCGAGTATATACGGCGTAAGTTGTATGAATGATGATGGGGATAGCAAAGGTAATAGAGAAAGAGCAACGGGGGAGGTGCAAAAAGTAAAAGGTGTACTTATTATCGAGAAGAGGAAGGTCCAAGTTGCTTGTGCATAACAAGTGCAAACAATTCACAGCCACTCCCATTGTTCGCTTCTTGTTTTCTCTGTCTTGTTGGTGAAACGAAGTCCCCTCTGGCCTAAGCATTCAATCTGGTTGAATTTTAATACTTTTGCGATGCTTTTCTTGGAAATGCTACACAACTCCAGTTTTGACTCTAGTCTGCTCCAGTGGAGTTCGGTGATCGCACTCTACGTCACTTTCTGGCAATCATTTAAGTGGAACCACTGATTGAGCACCAACTTTGTAACTATGCATCACTCAAACTTCCGTCTCGGTATATGGCTCAGACTACATGGCGAGGATCTTATTACCATGGCCCTCATGGGCGCCCTTGGACTTGGAATATATGAAGCTTGTATGTCTACGGAGTTTTCGTCGTGCATTACTTAGCTCACTGAGTATTGCAGCTCCTGCACCCAGCAGATCTTTCCCCGTATACTTCCAGGACGGTCAAGTCGTATACCCACAATTTGTCTATCCTCTTCGTAAAGAAATCATACCCATCGCGGCAGCTCTAATTGCATTCTTCGCCCCCTTCTTCTTCGTCTGCCTCTTTCAAGTTCGCCGGCAAAGTATAAACGATCTCCTTACTACCACTATGGGAGTTCTCAAGAGCTTGATCACCGCTGCTGTCTTTCAGGTGCTTATTTTTCTGTTATCTTGTTGCCTTGTGAACACCAACCAAACCAGGTTTTCATAAAATGGCTCATTGGAGGACTCCGACCCCATTTCTATGCCGTCTGTCAACCATCCATTGAACAAAATACCGCTCCATCAGGAACAGGATTCGCCTCTCTTATGTATGACCGAAGTGTTTGTACTGGAGACAAGAACGAAATCGACGATTCCCTGGAATCATTTCCGTCTGGCCACTCGACTGCGGGATGGGCAGGGTTGTTTTACCTGGCTCTCTATCTGAATGCGCAACTCAAGGTTACGAGTGCGCATAATCCCGCCTTTTGGAAAATGGTATTACTCTTTTGCCCGCTTTTGGGGGCAACCCTGATCTCGTGCGCGCTAACAATTGATGAATGTACGTGAATTTTCATCCACATTTAAACTCGGTATTCACATTTTGTATAGATCACAACTGGTACGACGTACTTGGTGGCGCGGTCATCGGTATCTGCACAGCTCTGGTTGCTTTCCGACAAACCTTTGCCGCGGTGTTTGATTTTCGATTCAACCATCTGCTTCTTCCTCGCACGACCTCCATCTTTCTCCGCAAGCCTGTGACATCTACCGGTCAAGAGCCGTATTTTTCGTATCACATACCTCGGGAATATACAAGTGAAGAGCTTCCGTTTACGCGTGAAGGAGGTTGGGGCTGGGGTCAGGAAGCATATGCTGGTGCATCAGGCGATGCCACGGCGCTAGGAACGAATGGTGAAGTCCGAGGAGATGCAGGGCAGAGAGGTGATCTAGGTCAGGAGAATGTGCATGTTGTATGAATGTCGCCTTGCCTGCCCGTATTTTTGTATCATACATATGACCTCATCAATATCATTCCACGTGGGTGCTATTTCTGTTGAATGCCCCCCATATAAGACCCAAGGTCCATCTGAATTATATCCATTCTCTCTTTCCTTCTCCCCATCATGCTCACCAAGGTCCGTGACCTGCCCGTACCTAACCCACTTTCTCATCCATTTTCCAGCACGTCAACCCAGACCGCCTCGTCCAGGAATCTCACGTATGCCGATATTGTCCGTTTTGTGTCTTGCAGCGTGCTCATCGATTTCTAGGATAAGAAGGGACATCCTCATTCTCTAACGCATACAGATCCCGACGTTGTCCAACACTCGTACGGCGCTCGATATGGAACCAGCCCGATCCCAAAGTACCATCTTGCTTCCAAGGCACGTTCGAGTACTCGTTGCTGCTGCGCTATATATACTCACCCTTGAATTGTTGTGCAGGGCCTCGATGCCGAATCATCTTATCAGCTCGTTCATGATGAGCTCGCGTTAGGTGGCGTATACTTTGTTGCTACCTTACCGGCACTGGCGCTAACGATGCTCCACTAGATGGGAATCCCGTGTTGAATTTGGCGTCCTTTGTTTCGACTTGGATGCCTTCTGCAGCCGACAAGCTAATGAATGAGAACATCAACAAGAACCTTATAGGTACCTGTTTACTCTGAGTGTGGGTACATGCTAGTCTCTGATGTATGTGGACAAGATTGCGATGAATATCCCGCAACTCGTATGTGCCTCGAATTCTTCTTACCTTTCGATTTCACTGATCGCAATTTCTAGAACTTCTGCATACCCGGTGTCAGTCCTCTTCTCCGGCGTTCACACCTATTCACTAAACCTCCCACGCAAGGCATCTCCATACTAGCCAACCTGTGGCATGCTCCTTCGGCCAAGCAGGCTATCGGGACTGCGACAACAGGTTCTTCCGAAGCTATTCAGCTTGGAGGCCTGGCCATGAAGCGCATCTGGCAAGAGAAACGCAAAGCCGCTGGCAAGAGCATCCATGAACCTGGGTAGGCGCGTCGTTTCCGCAGTAGAAGCGCGTTAACTGATCGATCTAACAGCCCTAATATTGTCATGGGAGCCAACGCACAAGTTGCACTTGAAAAGTTCGCTCGTTACTTTGAAGTCGAATGCCGTCTCGTTCCTGTCTCCGTCGAGAGCAACTACAGGCTTGACCCAAAGGCTGCAATGCAATATGTCGACGAGAATACTATTGGGGTTTACGTTATTCTCGGAAGTAAGATCTGATTATAATGCTGTGAGTGTGCTGCTAACCCGTATATAGGCACCTACACTGGGCATTACGAGCCCGTCAAAGAAATGGCAGATCTTCTCGACAAGTATGAGGCTGAGACTGGGAATTCGGTTCCTATTCATGGTATGGTCACGACAAAAATAGCACAAATGAACCTAAAATAACACAACTTTCAGTCGATGGGGCATCAGGTGGTTTCGTTGCACCATTCGCGACGGTAATTCAATTATATTCTATCTCCTTCACCTTGCTCATCCTGCTTATAGCCGCATCTGGTGTGGGACTTCAAAATTCCCCGAGTTGTGTCTATAAACACCTCGTGAGTATGATACTGGTTTGGAGCGAGTCTACTCACTATTTATAAAAAGTGGTCACAAGTTTGGGCGCGTCTACTGCGGAGTTGGGTTCGTTGTATGGCGAGACAAGGCCCATCTTCCTAAAGATCTCATCTTCGAACTTCACTACCTGGGGTCGGTCGAATATTCCTTCTCCCTCAACTTCTCTCGCCCAGCGGCACATGTCATTGCGCAGTACTTCAATTTCATTCATCTCGGATTTGAAGGCTACAGGACCATCGCCTTGAACGACCTGGCGAATGCTCGACTTCTCAGCCGGGCGCTGGAGAATAGCGGTTACTATACTGTCCTGAGTGATATCCACAGGCCTGCACCTCATGTACAGAGCACTGCGAAGCACGGTGTCGGTGTCGATAGCAACGTCGAGGTATGCTTGTTTCGTAACTTGGATGGTATACACGCCTAACACTTGATAGAATTACATGCCAGGACTTCCTGTAGTGTCGTTCCGCTTCACGGATGAGTTCCAAAAGCGGTACCCCGATATTCAGCAGCGTTGGATTCAAACTCTTTTGCGTGCGAAAGGATGGTGGGTTGATATCTTATGGTCCCAAACATATTTTCACGTTGATCCAGGATTGTTCCAAACTATGAACTCGCTCCCAACTTGCAGAACGTCCAAATCCTCCGTGTTGTCGTTCGCGATAGCATGACTGCTACGGTATGTAAACTGGTCGTTTATGCGACATGCACAATCTAAATTTCTTCAAGCTTGTTGAGAATCTTGTCACTGACATTGTAAGTGTTGACGTTCACCTCGTTGTTTTTTGGAATAGACTAATACTATTCTGTTAGATTGAAATTACTGAAAATCTCATGGACAAGGACAGTCCGGCCCATGCTCTCAACGCTTTGGAGTATGCATTTGGTAAGACTGAACAAAAACGCGGGACCTTGGACGCGGGTGCTGGAAGCGAATCGAGTGGCACCTATGCGAAGCCTTGTTAAAGACACTGCAGAACGTAAGTACTTGGTAGTTGAAATGTGTACGATATGAAGAAGCCAAATTCAATGTGACCGAATTGATTCAAATCTTTTTTTATTTATTTGAGGAGCGCGGGAGATTCTATGCAGATGCCTGGCTTGATGTTTGAGCACAAGGAGTAGTTTGAAAACTCAAACAGCCGTTCGGGGTATTACCATCGACTAATACTCTAGCATTAGAGTTGTATGGATATGTTCTCGCCATTAATATTACTTGTATGCAGCAAACAGTATCCGCGGAGTCCGGGCCGTAAAAAAGCGACGACAAACATCGCGTCGCGTCTTGATACCTGCCATCACCTCGCAACATGGGCAAAGTCAAAATCGACGACGTGTACGTGCACCAACGATGAAACCATATTGCAACTAATGACCTCCAGACCTGTGCCTACGACGCCTCCTCGCCGGAGCACGACCTTGCTCCTCGACGCCACCGACGCGACGCCGTCATTCCGAATCGGCGACACAGACAAGTCTTACAAGCACCAATACTCCAACATTTATTTTACTCGACTAAGCGAACTGCGAAAACCTGTGGAGGAGAGGGCGCTGCGACGATGGGCAAGTGTCAAGGGTGCGTGTATCCGTGTTTTGTCACTAGCTTTATTCAGCTGGTGGATACAGGAAATCCCCGCCTCGTCCGACGCGTGCTAGAGGTTGTCAAATCGCAACTGTGCTACATTATCGGCACGGTGTACATGGACATGCCACTTAAACCGAACGTCTTGGAAGACATTGCCCGGGATGTAAGCCATGGAGGTCTCTTTTGCCACGGTCATACAGGGCTAACGTCGTTTCTAGCACACCATACCGCCGCCTCCGCCTCCGCCTAAGTACTACTCGGATGAAGACAGCATCCTGCTCGAGGACGAGTCTGGGCGGTTACAGCTCGTCGGAGAGCGCGTCAAAGCGGCGGGGCTGGTGACTGGTGTTGTTTTAGCTGCGCTCGGGGTGGAGACGCCCAATGGAGAATTCGAAGTGGTGGATCTATGCTATCCTGGACTTGCCTCCTCAGGACGAGGATGAGGATAGGATGGAGTTGGACGGTGCTGATGAATGGATAGCGGTAGGTGTCTGGTCTAAGTATCGGCTCGCCTTCATCACCGGACGTGTCACTGCAGATGCTTGTAGAGTATCTCACGGGAGAAGAGGGCGGTGCTGAAGACCAGGGATCCTGCAGCTCGTATATCTCGACTTGTGATTGCAGGGAAACTCTCTTGGCACCTGTGATTATTCCTGTCAAAGGGGAGCCTACTGCCGAAGGGGATGAGAAGAAATCGGCAAGTGTTAACATTGATGTTATAAAAAAAGGATCTGTTCTAAAAAGAAATACAGCGGGGCAAGTACAATTACGATACGACGACGTTTTCTCCTCATCCGACACAAACGCTTGCTGGACATTTGTACGATATCGGACGGGTAATGCCTATCCATGTGCTACCGGGTGAAGCAGATCCCTCGGGAACGATTCTACCTCAGCAGCCGTTTCCACGGGCTATGCTAGGACCGGTGGCGTCGTTATCATCATTCAAGTGCGAGACGAATCCAACGTATCTACGTATTGGGAGTGGCAAGGGGGTGACACGAACGATGCTGGTGAATTCGGGACAACCGTTGAACGACATGTTCAAGTACCTGGATTGCCCACCGAGTACACGGTTATCTATTCTAGCGTCGACACTGAACTGGAGACACATGGCGCCTACAGCTCCCGATACGCTGTGGTGTCATCCGTACTTTGGGGTAGATCCGTTTATTATGAGAGAAACGCCGGATTTGTATATTGTAGGGGGACAGAAAAAGTTTGGGACAAAGGTAGTGAGAGAGGATGGAAGACGGTGTCGGTTGGTGCTTGTTCCCGAGTTTGTGAAGACGGGAACGGTGGTGCTGGTAAATGTACAGAGTCTGGAAGTGAAGACGGTGAGGTTTGGGACTGATGGAATGAGTTGATGAAGTTATTGTGTACATTATTCGTCCCATTTGATTGCAGACGGAACCCAGTAGGCTCTGCCGCACTGTTCGTCCTGATCGTCGACCCAGCAAAGGCCGTCTCTGGTGAGCATATTCTCTAGGGCTGCAGCGGGCCCGTTCCCGAGACCAGGACTTGCGCTCTACCAGAATATCTGGGACGATCCTGCCTCCCAGTTCTGTGGCAATGGCAAGGATGACAGTCTGGTCGTCGTCGAGCTCCTTGACGACACTACGTACCATCTTGCGGCCTGCAATGTCGACGACGGCGTAACCTGCACCAAGGGGCTGAAGAGACTTGATGCTTCGGATGACGTCGTCTTCATCGATGGCGCCGCCTGCGAGACCCCTGAGCTTTGTGACGAGCCTGATGAGCTCTGCCATGTCGATGAGGCCGCCGTTACGGTCGCGGGTTGTGACGCAGACAGTCGACGATCTGGAACGCCTAGCTCGTGCTGCCAATCTGCCATGCCTAGCATCTCTGCCCACCATCCGCCCTTTCGTGGACCTGCAAGAGGGTCGACGCCAATAGAAGAGCACATTTGCTGGAATGCATGGCGAAAGGCGGGATCCCGACGGATGGAGTCGCGGTGAGTGGCGGCGAAGCGGGCGAGGGCGGTGCGAAAGTGGGTGAGCTGAGCGTGGAGGTGATCTACCTGTGACTGTGAAAGGGACGTGGGAAAGAGCAACGAAAGAGCGTTGGTTCTGTTGTTGACGTTGAAGCGCGGCGATTCCTCCTCCTCGACGATGCATGTCATGTCAAGGCAGTGACGTCACTCTCTCCTTTTGACATAAAAGTTACACGCCAAGTTTAACTTAGAAACCTACTTTGGGGCTGAAATGTCCACCCACACTGGGCCCCTCGGAACAGCTTGCACTAAAAAGTATCTGTACTTTACACGCTCATGGCTGACTACAAGTTCTCTGGCTGTGCATTTCTCTCATGGTTCACTTAAAAACTGACACCCAGCGTGGTATTCGCCAATGTTCTGCCTCGCTTCCACCCTCTTGTTCTCTTCTCTTGTATCTGCTCAGTTATACGGCGGCGGTGGTGGGGGTTCACCTGCTACCACTACCTCTGCTGCTGCTGCTGCCGCTGCCGCTCCTTCTGCTCCAGCAGACACGCCCGGTCACGTCAACATCGACGTTGCCTTCAACAACGGCTTTGTCTTTCACCCCGCCAATGTCACCGCTTCCAATGGAACCCTGGTTACCTTTTGGTTCCCAAAGTCTGTCGTTTCTTTTCCTTCCCTACCCCAGTGGTCTGACTCTGTTGTAGCAACGGCCTGACTCACTCTGTCACTCAGTCCTCGTTTGCTGCTCCCTGCACATTTCTTGCTGCCAATGGCTCGTCCCCTAGTGGGTTCGACTCTGGTCTCACTGCAGGAACTCAGTTTTCCGTCAACATTACCGACGATACAAAGCGTATGTCCCTTCTTGTGTACTTGTTCCCCATTCTCATCGCTATTGCAGCCATCTGGTTCCACTGCAAACAGGTTTGGCCCACCCTTTGTTTCGCTCGGACACCAAGCTAACTCTTCCCTACTAGGTAGACCATTGTGGCATGGGAATGGTCGGCTCAGTCAACGCCCCATCCACCGGCAACACATTCGAAAGCTTCCAGGCTGCTGCCATGAGCATCGGCAGCTCTGAGACACAGGTACTACCCTTGCCTTTTTCCCTTCCTAGCTCTACTAACCACCGACGTAGGAAAAGGATAATGGAGCGGTCACTGGTGGTGTCAATGGCGTCGCCACTGCTGCACCTGCTACAATGTCCGCTGCTGCAGGCTCAAGTTCGACGGGCTCGTCGTCGTCGTCAGCCTTGAGGCTCATTGCTAGTATTCCCCTTGCAGTGCTGGCCGCAGTGGTCGTCCTCGTACTTTAGTAATACTAGATCCTCGTACTTAGATCCATGGACTCTTTCAGATTAATTATCGGCCCACAATGACATTTCTCATCTTCACCATCATGAGTGCGTGCGATTTGAAACACTACTACATTTGAGCGCTTCTTCACACAGGTACCCTTGTATTATGAATCCTTCACAACATTCAAACCCCGAAGACTGGTTCTTCTCGGGTGTGAATTCAGGGTGCCTCAGTGTGGCAAAAAGAGCTCGTTCCTAGCCGCAATTGTCCTTGTACTCTCACGACAAAATGTTGCAACCGCGTTTTCGAGTAAATGATCAATTTGAATGATCAGCATGTGGCTGTGCTAAACTTCCTGACCTGCTTCCACGTTCTCCGCTGCGGTCGACATGTTTTCGAGTATACCCCAAAAGCTCACTTCGCAATTTGGCCTGCTTCCAGATGAGAAAAAGCTCGCCTTTCGCAGTCAGCCAGGCGGTCTCTCCAAATTGGCCACAGTGCGGGTACGTCCGTCTCTTCCAACGACTACTTGGGAACTCGCGTTTACTTTTTGCTTAGAATATACCAGAAAGCGATAGCTACTGGGATCAGGTGAGCACTGTATGTCCTGACTTTTGGAATTGAACTGAACTGAAGCATACAGTATGTCAGCCTCTTCGACTCGGCGTCAGAGGTCTTCTCTCTTATCACTCCAAACGACAGTACGCAACGCTATCTTTCCCATAAATTGCATCGCTCATCATCTATCTAGTCCGTCGCGCCCTCCTTGACGCCCCAGAGAACATCGCCACCCTTATTCGTGTCATCACCTCCCGACTCTTCAACCTCGTATCCGACCACACATTCCCCTCCGCTTCCAACACTTCCGTCACCGCCCTTGCATCATCGTTCATCAAGGCCGCTGGCTCTGCAGACAGGAACACGACAAAGGAGGTGCTTAATTGCCTCCGCGTTCTGCAACGCGTCTTACCAGTCGTCTTTGAAGTGGACGGCGAGGCGAGTGTATTTGAGCTCGAGGTGCTGTGGAAGAGGCAGCAAGTTGACGAGGGCTTGGATGAGGGGACGCCACAGTTCGTGATTGAGGATGAGGACGACAGCGAGGATGAAGCAGGGACCGCGCCCCCGAAACAGACCAAAACGATGCCTTCGTTGGGGGAGAAGCTGTTCAGCTGCATCATAGATCTCTTGTTCTGTTGCGGTTTCACGCTGCCCACCAAGATTCAAGTCGACCACCACAAGATAAACTATGTCATTTGGTATGTATAATGCTTTCCCTCTATCGTCGTTCTTCTGCTGAGATGCACCAAGGGAAAAGGGCGTTGGATCGACGACAGACCCAGGCGTCAGCAACCAGTATGACAGTAACAAGACCGAAGTCCTGCGCCTCCTCCTCGTCCTCCTTTCCAGACAGATATACGTCCCATCATCGTCGCTCTTCTCCAAGCCCTCCCTGTACACCCTCCACCTCGTTCAGAAAACACCCCGACGCGACGTTCTCACCATTCTATGCTCGCTCCTCAATACAGCTATGAACTCGGCTCAGTATCAGCATGACTGGGCGGTTACCCTACAATCACCTCGTGTTCAAGGGCGAAGACCCCAGATCAACCGCTTGTCGGCATGTGTCTCCAAGTGTTGATAGCTATTCTTGACTTTCAGAGCGGCGGGGCGAGGGACATCATCACCGAGACCTCGGAGAAACCAGACATTCCGTTCCTACCGCCAAAACAAACTCTTTCCGGTATTTCCTTATGAAACTCGTAAGTATTCATTTAGGTTGGACGCAGCGATTACTCATTTTGGTGGTTAGCATCGCACGCAGGATTTCACCTTTATTCTGGACTGGCATACTCGGTATCATGAATCAACAATTGGCAAGCGTGAACAATCTACTTCCCGGTGCAAGGAAATCTATACCCTACGTTGCAGAAATAGGTGGGTTTCATCTTCTGATATCACCCTGTATGCTGATATTGGGTGTCAGTACTATTTCTATGGAAGATGATTGAACTCAACAAAGTTGGTGTTTCCCGATGATCAAGGTGCAACACAAATTGATCCAGCACCTACAGAAATTTCCGCGCATTTGTTCTGGATACGGACAAGGCCACCGATCTGATTGCCCATCTTCTGTGCTACAATTTAGAGATCAAGGACAAGCCTCGTATGTTCCCTTCGTTGCCGTTGCCATTCAGGTACTCATAAACTGTCTTAGAACAACATGGACTCTGTAGAACACTATCCTATATTATCCAAACACTTTCAGCAGAACCCGCGTTTGGGAACAGACTGGCGTCACCCATCAGAATACAAGTTCCCGCAAAATGGAGCATGTCAGGAACTGCTGCTGATTTCATGATCAATGTATGTTTGTAACCTCTTTTGTCGTATCATTCTCACCATGTGTCAAAGGCAATTTATTCTGTGGTGGCAACCACTTCTGGCTCTCTTAATTCACTGTATCCCGCCCTCATCATCACGCTGTCAAATTTGGCGCCCTATTTCAAGAACTTGAGCGTGACATCTAGCGCCAGATTGATCCAGCTGTTCACGTCCTTCTCGAATCCCCTCTTCCTTTTGGCAGATGAAGGACACCCTAGACTTTTGTTCTTTATGTGAGCGCTCCACCCGAGATGTACACGTCTTTCTAACAGTTCCCTAGGTTGGAAGTATTCAACTCTGTCATCCTTCACCATCTAGCGGAGAATCCTAATCTCATATATGGCATCATTTCATCCCATAAGACGTTTGAGGATCTGGGAACGTTTACGCTGTCTCGGGGATTACGAGAAATCAGGCGTGTCCAGCTAGCAAAGGAGGAGCAGAATCGTAAGACTACTGCCAGAAATCCTAGAGAATCCGCGGAAGGGCCTGAATCGCGCACTGAGAAGGCGCGGCTTCTTTCAAGCGAGTCTCAGGACCAGCTGGAGGAAGTCGCCGATCACGATGCGGAGACGTCGGTGGTTGTCCCCCTGATGTCGCCGACAGCTGAAGTCTATCCCAACAGCTGCTACTGCAGATCCTGCGTCGTCCGTGTCTGAGAAGGCCCGAGGTAAGATGAAGGAGAGACGTTCTCTGTCTTCCGATACCACTATCAGCCTTGAGCGGGTGGCTGCTTCTGGTATTGGGAGAAATGGCTTCATACCTACTCATGACTGGGTTTGTATTTCTTGTACCAACGGATAACATATTGCTGACCACGTGCTTTGTAGGTGTCATCTTGGCAGGAAGGGTACGTGCAATTTAATATTTGAACAATTTGCATACTAACGCGCCTGTCATCCCAGCTTACCCTTAGACCCTGTCATGCTAGTTATATCTGAGCTCTTACCAAAAGTGCCAAGAACTCCAAGCATCACGGCAGAAAGCCAATTCAACGTCTGCAGTCTTAGATTTCCTAGGGTCAGTAACTCTAAAAGACGTATTACCTCCCGTTCCTCCCTTAACACCTCGGAAATTCCTTGGTCAGTCAACGTTCCGCTTATAAGCTCCAGTGTCGCTTATTACTGTACACAAACAGTGGTCGGATGCTTCCATCGTATGGTTGACTTCTTTAATTTGGGGTGAAATCTACGTTCGAGGCATGACTCCTCTAGGAGTATGGAACTCGACGAGTGTTCGTCTGTTTTACGTAAAGCACTCGCAGATTCAGCAGCGCCAGATCACAGGAACTGTGTCTAGTGTTGTTGGTGGGTTCCTAGGGAGGACGAATTCGGATACTTCTATAGCGTCACGGCAGCGGTGAGGGGAGAGCGATTTGTGTTTACGTATCTATATTTGTTACGGAGGATTTCATAAATTATGCGTCATTGTTTTCTGTTTGCCTTGTGTGCAAACAACGCGTTTTCATGCGCACCACCAACATTTCGCCCTTTGACAAGCTTCTTGGCGTACAACGAGTCGCTCTTAGGAAAGGTAGCGAAACCTCAAGGTTCGCGACGATACTGCTAATACTCCGAACAGGAAATTATCTGACTCCCGACGATGTACTTTTAGCTCCGCCTGAAGAATTGGCTCGCAGATGCCGAATTTCGCCCTTGGAGGTCAAGAGAATCGTCGAGATTCTGTTTCAGGACGACCTATGTAGGATCCAAACATTACAGGAACTTGCGCATGAAGGCGAAGGAGAAGATTACGACCGGAGACGAGCACCTTGACCGTGCCCTTGGCGGTGGTATACGGACAGGAATGCTGTGGGAAGTTGTTGGCTGAAAGGTCTGTCTTTTGCAATTTCTCTCCCAGTGCTCAGTTCTCATTCTCTTCTTAGCTGCGGCTGGAAAAACACAACTGGCCTTGCAGCTATCGCTGCTGGTGCAAATACCACCGAGGCTTGGAGGGCTTCTTGGCTCGACTTGCTATCTGACGACGTCCTCGGTACTTCCGACAGTGCGTCTGCTCGACATCTTGGATGCCCACCCGTTACTGTCTCCTTCATTATGTGGACTCCACGACGTTCACACCATGTCGTGCCCTACGATACCCGTGTTAATCCACGTTCTATCCAGCACACTTCCCCAATTTGTCGATTCAAGGCTCACAGGCCAAACCTGTGAAACTCTTGGTCATCGACGCTCTTGGTGAATTGTTCCATACCACAGACAAAACCACCACAAAGACGCTGGTCCAGCGCTCCAGGGATATTGCTGAGGTATCCTCCTTGCTTCATATTCTTTCGAGCAAATACAAGATCGCAGTTCTTGTTCTCAACGAAGTCGTGGACGCGTTCGACCGAGAGCCAGTAGAGACAAACGACAATAGCGTTTCGTACAATGACGAGTCTCGCTGGTTCGGCCGTGCTGACAGCATACCCGGGGAAGATAGGAAAGAAGCTAGTTTGGGTCTGGTTTGGGCAAACCAAGTCAACGTTCGGATCCAGCTCTCTCGCACGAGCCGGCGCAGGTATCTACAAGATTCTTTCGCGGAAAAACGTCTGAAGCGCCAGGGCTTGAGCGCGGCTGGTCCCTCGAGGCTAGCTAGCTCCGAAACCGATCAACCGACCCTCATCCGACGACTGAGTATCATTTTCAGTTCTGTGTCTTCACCGGCGTCCCTGGATTATATAGTTGGCCCAGCCGGTATCTCGGTGTTGCCGGATGGTGACCGTACGCCCAACATTGCTGTTCAGGCCCAGGTCTCGCAGTATTCACGGCCAGTTGCTGAGCCTTTAGTACTGCCATTGAGCACTCAAATTTCACCCCTGGATGTTGGATACATCGAAAACGGGAATATATCTGTAATATCTGAACCTACCGGCGTCGATATGGATGGAGAACCTGACATTGAGTGGGAAATCGGCGATAGCGCACCACCGGATACTCTTGCTGGACTTGACACATCATCTGATCTATAAAACCTTTGACTTCGAGACATATGTATTATTGAACGAACAGACATAGTTGCGCAGGAATAAGGCAAGTGGACCCAGTTTCTAGTCTAGCGCCACGGTGCTCCATCGTTCCGAGTCTGGAATTCGACAGCTTGGTTCTAGTTGCACCCTCGGTATGACGGTTCTATGAGTCCTTGATGGATCCCAGGGAGTGAAGCTGCCTATCTTGTACTCCGTTGTTATGTGGCCCAATTCCATCGAATGCGTCCTAGAAAGGTTCACCGTATCATTACTGTATAGTCTGCGTACCACTCGGGGAGGTTCAAGGACGGGCGGGGGGAGGATCTTTTCTCTGTATGTAACAGCAAAGCCAACGATGCCTACATTTACTCATCAGCACTAGATACACAAGAAATACGAGACCATGACGTGCCTGCCAGTGGTGAAAGCCACGATAGAACAGCCAGAGCAATGGCCAATGGTTTCGGGTTCGGAAGTGCGGCAAAACTCTGGATCAACTGTCCTTGTACTTCGAGAACAGTGGTCAGAATCGACGATGCTATAAAGTGGATCAAAATCGAGAGAAACGGCTATTTTAAATGGAGGACTCACAAAGAGTAATCACAAAGAGAACGCTAAAAGTCACCATACTGCGAACCTTTGATACTTCGTCAATTTCTTCTTTGGACCACCACCCGTATCTGAGGTACCTCCAGACCATCGTATATAGGGTAATGACAGGTGCAAGTCCGTCCAATAGTATCAAACATGCTTCCGCGACTAGTAGAGTGATTCATAAGTTGATTAGCGAACCAACAAAAATTGTGGGATGGCGTACCGCCTATAGACCCCGCAACGAGCGAGGCCATCAGCAATGACACCATGGTCATATTCACAAGGACAGATGAAGACTAGAACAGACGAGGAATATTTATGTTAGCATTCAGGAAACTTGATAGAAAATGCCACTGACCATATACCTCAAATCTGATAACTCGATATTTTATAAAAATTGGCCTCATAATTTACGAGGGAAAGGCGGTGAAAGAGTGTTTTGGACCGCGAAATCGCGTCTAATGGGACGTGGCGAGCTGGCCAGAGCTGCTGACAAGTATTTGGGCTGTTAGTAGGTGAAAGAGATCAAGGGGAGATAAACTCTTTATATCAATGGGGAATAGGAACCGGGCAGGTGGCTAAGAACCCGACATTGTCTTTGTTCACTTTGTCCATCATCACAAGTCTGAGGATATTTTGAGGCTTCTCCACTTACGGAACCCTGCATCGTGGCGTTATTCATGAACAAAGGAAATCGTGATAAAGAAATTTAAGAGAGACCATCATCGAAAAGCTTTCCCTCTTCCGGATTTCGATGGGACATTCTAGATTCGCCACCCTTCCCATCCTAATAAACGGTGACCTTCCAAAAGACAAACAAGTAGTGACCCAAACCAGAGCGAGATGCCGTTAGGTATAAACGCAAAATTCGGATGCAACGGGAAAAGACTTGTGTTTCGCATGCACCTTCTGAGACGATGGGATATCCAATCCCTGGTTTGCGTATCGACAGATTTTTCTCAGAACCAGACTGGATTGAACTTTATGAAAGAGTACAAGACGTGAATTTTAAAATCGATCCGGCGTAGGCGTCCAGTCCTACTAAAATGAAGAAAGATAATCGACAATAAATAAAGTCCAAGTCACTCATCAGAGATATAATCATCCGACATCAGCAGGGTATAAATCTTCTTACTCAAGGCATCCCCAATAGGTCTCCCACTCTCCCGGTTTATATCGGTCAACAGCAACTCTGCCTTGGGTACGTCGCTCCTAGCCTTCCGCTTTCCTTTCGGCACCTGCGGACCACCATTGCTATCTTCAAATTCTTGCATCACCCGCTGTAGATCTTCCGCTTCGCGAAATGCCACGTATAGACTGGTAGGGGTTGGGTATTTGTTCAGGATAGCGCCCACCTTCTCTGCGCTCAAACCATGCACGCTCAATAGCATCTTCGCCCAGACAGTGCTCACAGTTGTGAATCTGTTCTTGGAGTTCAGAGACTGGAACTGCGTAAACGTGGTCAGATAGACCCGATCGGGATGGCGGTCTCGGAGCATCTTTTGCGTATCTAGGTAGCTGTGTCGTCTGATAGCTGTCGAGGGAATGATGTACAGGTCTTTCTCCTGATACAAGTCATGAATGAAGTGAAGTCCAGAACAGAGGGGAAGCTGCCAACCTTGTAGGCATCCATTAGACCCTTATGTACACCGACATACCAGGTAATGGTGTCTTTTATATCACGCGTCTCTTTTACCATGAAACCATCAACGACCTGCGTTGATGACAGTGCGGTATTGATCTGAAGTTCATACTCCTTGAGAGCATGATCCACCTCTGAATAACATGCCATTGAGCATGAAATAATAAGATAGAGAACTCCACTTACTGTAATTCTCAACAAGGTAGTATACGTGCGTGATACCAGACTGATGCAAACGAAACTACAAAACATAGTCAGAAGGGGGGAGACACTAAATGAATGAATGGATAACCTTTTGCTCATGAAACCGCTTGTCTTTGACGATACTGTAGTGCAGGTCTTTCAATGTTTTCCGTTCTACGATGGCATCGAGTACGACTTCATCCATCTCGTCGCCAAATCGATTTATCTTCCGCGCAATCCAGCAAGCGTCGGCCAGAACCAGCGCTCGCACCTCCACTTTGATGCCTCGAGCTTCTAGTTGTACTTTGAAATAGTCCCGATTCCGTTGATCTTTAATTTCCCGATTATCCATAATCAAAACAATCTCGTAAGTACGAGCTGCAAAAATAATCGGATCGAAAGGAGTGAAGTCCATTGGATCAACCAAGGAATTGTCAGTAGTTTGGGTTGGCGGAAGATTTGGAATGGCGTGGGAAAGTCGGGGTCGGTTACGCGTTTGAGTTCTTGTCGGATCCAATGGCGGCATAGTTTGAGTGCGTGCCATTGCTACAGGACGGCCACTGATCCTACTCGGACCTGCATCACTTTGAGACCTGCTCGCACCAAATGCACTAGGTGCAGCGCTTCTAGGAGGGGGAGGACGTATTGGGCTCCTAGACATTGATGCAACCCGACCAAAATTCAAATTCGACAAAGTCACATTGCTCGCCATTGCAGGTGGTTCATCTGCGATAAGGGCAGCTTTGGCTCTGGATGGAGATATTTGTGGGGTAGAAGGCAGAGAATATGTCCCAATTCGTTGCAGACTGGAACGGGAGGTTGTTGCCTGGTGGGGAGCATTGCCAAGCCTTTCCTCTATAGCCTTCAATCGTTCTTCAATGGAACTGACTGTCGACGTGCTTGCTTTGGAATACGATGTTGAAGCCTGCCTGCTAGGATCGAGAGAATACACTGTTCTACGTTGTCCAGCAGTTTCCGCAGATAACAGATCAGAAAGGGACGGTCGTGCAAATTCCTCTGGTGACAGTGTTGATATTGGGAAATAGTCGGTGTCGTCAATATCCATGAAGGCGGTAGCTGATATCCCATCGCCTGAAGGCTTGGAACCATAGAGCCGTTCTTGCATGGCGTATTCACGCCCCACCAGATATCGAACTTTATAGCCCAAGCGATGTGAATTTTCCCCGGAGTATCCTTGAATATGTGCTTCATTAATATTGCTCACTGGGTGGTCAGAGTTGTCTCGATGGCAAGTCAGTATATAGATGCAGCGAAAACTTCCTAATTAACACACCAAGATAACAAAACTGGAAGATATTATGCGGGACGGCGTCGGAATAATCGCCATCGGAGTAGGCAGGACGTTTGACAGGACGTGATCCCGAGGCATCTCGTGAACTCACAGATCGCTTCCCCGTCGAGGGTCCAGCGATTGGGCTGTCATCATCTCGCCGCTGTGCAGCCTTCTTGCTCGGTTGTCTGCCACGCTTTTTTGGCGTAAGCGGCAACGATGGAAATTCAGTGCCACCGACGTCGACACCGTTCTGCTCCATTTTCTTCTTGAGAAAGGAGGCGATTTTGGGGCCGATGTATTTGACTCGTGTGACTGAATGAATGTCAACAGGCTCTGGATATTCTCGTATACCTCTAAGCGCCTTTTCATAGGTGAAGCAAAAGTTTGAGTCTAGTGTGGAAATCAGATAGGATGCTACTCAAATACTTATACGTACCGGGCGTTTTCTCTTTCAGTTGCATCAGTTTTTCTTTCAGCCATCCTTCAAATAATGGATTGGCACACTGTTTTCGCGGAGGCATTGGGTGTCGCAGAGTGAAAGGCGGAAGTAAAAGGCCAGATTTTTAATTAGAACGCGTTGTTGTACAGCCACCATGTGCACCGTGTTTCACCGATTTATTTAAACTTTTTCGTCCGGGTCCAGCATCCAAGAGATGGCATCCTCGAACTACCCTGATATCTGGGAAATTTCTGACGATGACGACGACGATAGACGCCCTTTACAATCTTCATTGCCTTCAAGCAGTCAGCTCAACGGCAACACTGGTGGTGACGAAGTTGTATTGATCACTGACACCGACTCTGACGACGACGAGCCACCCCCTTCAAGCCAAATTCCTTCCTCATCTCAGCCTCGCCCATCTTCACCGCTTACCATCGATTTGACGCGAAGCGACGACGAAGAACGTTATTCCGATGATGACCGCGATGACCTCCCCACCTTTCGTGCCACTGCATCCGACGACGACGATAGTGACTCTGATTTACCGCCGCCAGAGCTTCTTTCCCAGTCGCGTAAGCGGAGGCTCTCACAGAGCACAAGTACCGACGCCAACGGTTCTCCTAGCAAAAAAAGCAAATCTCAATCATCGTCACCCATTAAGGTTCGTCTCTATCGTATCCATGTATTGCTCTTTATTGACGAAGCGTTCTAGATGCCTCTAGCGTCTGCATCATCTAGCCCAGACAAGGCTCAGACTAAACCAAAACGCAAGCGTAGAACGTCTCAAGAGCGGGTGAGCCCTCTCTCCCCCTCACTTCAGGAGTAGACACCCAGCGGACCTATATTTTTATAGCGCGACGAGGAACGGGAGAAAGAGGCGCGTAGAGCTCAGAAAGAAAGAGAACGCGAACTCAAGAAAGCTGCTCAACTTGCTGCGAAGGAACAAAAGAAACAGGAAAAGATCGAAGCTGCCGCCCTGCTAGCCCAGAAGAAAGCAGAAGCCGCTGCCATGAAAGATGCTAATAAGCTCCAGAATAACAAAAGGGAAATGGTGAAAAACAGTGTCCCTCATTCTCTCCGATTCTTTCCAGTACGCGCATCCGGAACTCCTGCCGTCCCTCAAGGAGAGACTTCGTGGACTCGGCGGCACTCTGTTATTTGGACGCCAGCTGCTCCGGGACCATCACACGATACAGTGGAAGATGCGTTCCAATAAGCGATACAATGTGGAAACGAGAAATTGGATCCCTTGCGAGGAGTACGAGGACTTGCAGTCCACGGCGTTACTCTACATCACCGGCGCGAATCTGGTGCATTTGGTGCGCACAAAGACGTTAGTGCAGACGGTCAAGGATTTTCGCAATGCCCACGGTAACCAGTCTAGACATCACCAGACTTTTATCATGGTCGAACGCCTGGAAAAGGAGAGGCAACGAAATGACGTCCACGAAGCTCTTGCAAGTTTGAATATTACTTGTCACACGCATCATGTCTTTGTTGAAAGCGTTGAGGAGGCTGTCGAGCGATTGTACAACATCACTGCCGATATAGGTTAGTGGACTGGTTCCATCTCCCACCATAGTGGACTCACGCACAATGTGTAGGTATCAAGCCATACAAGTGCGTAGCATCAGCAACAGAACCCTTGAATATCTGACCAAACATTTCGGTAGATTGATCGAAAGGTCACATCTCCCTTTTTGTGCAGATTTCAAGCAAGTTGAGACTGGAAAGACCTTCAAGGAAACTTGGAACCGGATGCTCTGCCAGATTCCTGGCGTGACATTTTCGAGCGCACAAGGTATTGTACATGAGTATCCCACAGTTTCGAGTCTCTTTCGAGAGTACGCCGAGAACCCAGCTGCTGGCGAGCTTTTACTCCAGGATTGTGTGGTAAGCAATACGCACTTGATCCTCCAGTTATCCGTTAATTCTTTTGATGTAGGTTCGTGCACGCGTCGACGGGGTGCAGAATGCTCGAAGGTTGAACAAGGCACTTTCAACCAGAGTTCACGCGGTAATGTGTGGGGAGGATGAGTTGGCACTAGTCGCTAGAGGTGCTTAGATGAGCCTCATCTTTCTATTTACTTACCATATTTCGATCATACCCTTCTTCACCCGTTTAACACTTGAAGCTTGAGTTTTTGAATCTGTATACCGGTATTGACCTGACGATGGACAACCTTCCTACGCAGGTCAATCACCCGCTGTAAATACTGCTATTAACGTAGTATTGAAGGAGGCAAAAGGCGAGGAAGAATGTTCTCCCCTCACAATCCCTAGAACTAGGTCAAAACTGGGTAAGAAAGCTTTCCAGTATCCACATCCGCATTCGAGTGTCTCCATCCATCGAATACTGTTCCAGAGCAGGGCAGGATGGGTACGGGAGCATCAGGATTGCACCCATTGTCGGTTGCCAGGCTGCGCAACCGTAGAGGAATATGAAATTATAGCTAGGACTGCTACGAACGGGCATATCGTTTCCTGGGATTATAATTCTGCGATCTCCTAGGATAGAGTCCGTCCGTATGCTGTCCATCGCCGTGATGATTCCACGGTACCCTTGAACCCGATACAAATGCTTGCTCCTCTTCCTCAATTTCGGGAGCAGGAATGACGACACGCATGTAATCCCAGGCGGCGCGCGCAGTACCCTTTCCCCAGGCCTCGTTCGCCTGACGTTCGATCTCCTTGATAACACTCGCCCTGAAGCCTGCACCACTGGCCGCTGGGAACCGACTTCCGATATGATTAAGGACCAGTTTCTGAGCATCGATGGTGCGCGCAAATGCACCAGCAAGGTCGGGTGTTGAGTGACCACGAGCGAAAGCGGTGCTCGCGACCGTCTCCTTGGAGCGTTTCGCTTTGGCGTCGATGTGGGAGTCAATATGGGCGTCAGTAGATTCATGAACGAGGAGAGGATGTTGGAGACGAAGTAAATCGGTTAATGAGTGGGACGAGGGATGTTGCATCGTAAGTATCTCCAAGAATGACTATTTTGCGGTACGGGCTAACAGACTCTCGGAGGATGAAGCCAAGGCATGGATCTGTAGAAGAGGTGAGATCTAATTTCCTATGTTTGATTCGTGCGGTGCACCTCGATGAGCAATGGGTCCTGCATCAACACAGATATCGCCATAAAAACCAGGTCCTGTGGTAATTTCTGGCCAAAAGCCACCTTCAGACACTATGTCACGACCGGGAGCCTCACTGGAATGTAAGTCCTCTGTTGTACATGGTGTCACGGTGTCTTCTGGGGTGAGCAGTTCGTGGACAACGTATTTATCGTTGGACCGACTGAGAGTCATTTTCATATTCAGCCGGACAAAATTTCGAATGCCTGCTGGACCATATATTTCGACTGTAGGATCAGGCTTTGGATGATGCTGCGATTGTGCCGTCGGCAGAGGTACAGGATAGAGCACGTTACGCAAGAAGGTAATGATTCCCATAACATGATCGGCATGCATATGGGTGATGAAGATCTTGTTAACGCGAGTGACCTTGAGGTGCAGGGCGTGTTCGTAGGTGACCCGCTGGTTGTGGAACTGACGCAATGTTCCTTCGGCGCAGTCGACCATCCAAAGGCTTCCGTTATTGCAGACGCTGGCGACGAGAGACGAACAGTTGCGAGTGGGAGAAGGACCGCCGCCACTGGAGGTGCCCAGGAAGGTGACTGAGCTGAAAGAAAGGTCATTAGGTGAAGAAAGATCAGGCAGGTACCAAGAACATACAAAGCGCGAGCCATCTGCTCGTCGTTGAGCACGATGACGGGATGATGAAAGGGCTTGAAGGAATGGAATGGTCGGACGTGGGAAAGGCGCGCTACCAGTGAACGAAAGAGAAGCATAACGCGCACGTGACTATGCAGTTCGGATTTTACGCTTTAACCACCAGCTAGTACGCTCTTTGTTGGCTTCCAGGCCAGTAAGGCTTAGGATTCCAATCCCGCCATTCTCTATGCCCGCCACTCGTTTCCCGCCTGCCCCGCCGTCGTCGCCCGCCATGATGCGCCCTAACGTCATCGTTTTCCCTCCAGAGGAAGACAGGGAGGAGCCTTTTTGCTGCTACGATCCCGACGACCCTGTCGACCATGACTCTCACATCCTAGCCGATGCTATCCACCGTCTCGTTCCTTCCCACAACACTGCCGAGCTCCTTCTCGAAGACCTTGACGTTGATGACGCCGACTTTCTCGTCGGTAATGACCCTGAAGACGACTCCGAAATATACGAAGTCGTCCGTGTCAGCCGTCACCAGTCGCGCAGTCCACCATTGCCTCAGCCACCACCGCCCCCACCACACCAGCAAAAACGGTCCAAGACGTCCTTCTTCAAGGCAACCAAGGCATTAATACGGCCCAAGGCCCAGCCGGTGCTCCCCCCTCCCCTGCGTACGCGGCAAAGCAATGCGTCATTATACAACGAGTTCCCTCATCCGGATGATGAGGAAGAAGAGAATGTCGACTGTCGCGCACCGTCACCTTCACCGACAACCCGTTCATACATGACTAGACGCCTCAGCATGCTCAACCTCTTTTCCTCCTCTTCACCCAGCCTGCCTTCCATGTCTCGTACTTCAGATTCATCCTCGTCTTCATCGTCTGGGCCAGGTACCCCTGTTGATACAGAACCCAGGAGGAGTACCTCCATACTCAACTTGCGCAGGTTCCCGTCATTCCGGAGAGAGAAGGGCAGTGCAAGGAGCAGGGCGAAGGAGAGTGTGTCGGCACCGCAAATCTATCAGCCACCACCAGCTCCCCCAATTCTTGGCGCGGATACCAGCATCGAGATGCGACTAGATTCGCTACATTTTGACGACCTATCCTTTGATCCAGACCGATTTTGATATCGATTACCCTTGCATTCCTTTCGCTTTCTTATGTATGATTTAAGTTCATCACGACTCGTTACATACATGTCATTATCCTACTATTAGTACTTTTCAGACAAAACTGGCACGCTATTCGTCAGTTACATCGTTTTTGAAATAAAGTTGTAACTCACTTAATGTCACCAATGATGTCCAGCCTGTGAACGGATGACTTCGTCGTCCTTCACCTGTCAAAGCATCGTACTGCTCCCATACATATCCTGTACGCTGGTACTCCTGAAAAAGACAGTGTCAGCTCCTCTCTGTCAAGATATGTAACAGCATACCTTGAAAACATTATCCACCACGTTTCGCCTCAGCTCCTCATATATTTCTCGTGCTTGCGCCTGGTATGGTCCTGGCCGTGCCGCGTACGTCTGTTACTTGTGGAGTCAGTCAAGGAAGCTGATAAGATAAACATCTACCGGCCTGATGCAAAGCTCTCAAGGCTAAGAAGTTCATCTGCACCCAAATTGGTCCCTTCCAGTAATTCTCTCCTTGTCCAAATTCTGGATGGCTGGCGGACAAGCTTCGAAGGCCATATGGAGACCATAGATGCTCAGGATCCCGAACGAGATCGAGAATCTTGCCAAGGTGAGGGGAGTCCACAGGCACGAGTTCCAGCAAGAATGGGAATAGTGACAAGTATCCCCGATGACAAACGTGCATCGATTCATCTTCGTCATCTACGGACGTGTCGCAGTACATCCCTTGCTCCTCATTCCAATGCAGGTCATCGATGTTTCCCACAATGTTCTCGTAGATTTCACCGAACGACAAGGCATCATCCATCTCGCCAACAAATTCGGCGATTTCTTTCATTGTACGTGTGAAAAAGCCCATCCATGACATAAGATCCAGGTGAAGCTCCCCGGCATGCGGTGCACTACGTGGATAGTCATCCATCCCTGACGTCAGAACGTGGTTAAGGTTGCGACCCCTCCATCGGTACGCCTCAGTTCGCGAACGGGCTTGCCTAGCATACGGTTTGATAAGCCCGCGCTGCGTGCGCCGGAACCAGTCGTAGTGCCGTCTGAGGGGCTTGTAGATTGATTTCAAGAATGGCAGCGCAAATGCGGGTCTACGAGCCTCAGGGGTATCATCTCCTCGGATATCAAGCGGTGTCTGCTGCGTATCCATACCCAAATCAGCAAGGGACGGGCCGGAATCAGCAGCTTTGACACGGTTAATGTAGGAAGTGATAGCCATGGTAAGTGTAGGCGGGTTCGCATACTTTGGGTATTGCGTTTGGAACTCAGGTGGGACTTTACTTCTGGCCTCCTCGCCAAGAATCTGTTCTCTTCCCACCCAGCCATCGTCGTCGATCAGGTCGATCCAGCTCTTGAGTATTTCCAGTGCTAAAGCATCATCCCATTGTCCGATATGTAATAGATGGAAGCCTTCATCCCAATAAAACCCGCGAGGGAAGAAACTGCGACTGGGCGTAGCAGTGAGAAGAGATTTGGGTTCAGTAAGTTTGGGACCACGCTGTTCCGGAGGGATATCGTCATCAGAACTTTCATCATCTTCGTCCCATTCAAAAGAGAAGGATCTGTCGATGATGGAGGTGCCATGGAAATATCCTACACCTCCTATCAAGTTGGCTGTGATATCTTGTGAAAAGGCTTCAAGTTCAGGTGTGGATGGATACGAGGAAGGAATGGGGAAGGCACGAGAGAAGCGTGAAGAATACGACTTGGTTAATGAGGGAATGCCTTGGTCCAGAACGGCAGCTATAGGCGTGTAAATGCTTCACATACGTGTCAAAGGGAGAAGAACTTACAGGTAAGCTTTTGGGTAACAGATGCACTATCAAAAAACACATCAAACTGGAAAGGCCCCGTAAATGTTTTCTGGACAGCGTAAAGGTTGGAGCCACTGTAGACATCATCGGGGAGCTGAAGAATGAAAGAAGGGTCGGGAAGTCCAACCGCCGGGTCTGCATAAGGTGTAATAGCATCTTGGGCTCGTTTGATCATGGTTTGGAGGATAGAATCGCGTGCCTGCCAGATATGTCCAGAAGGAATAGGTTGTCCTAGGTAATGGGTCTTGCCGGCACGAGCAGAGAACGCGGATGCATGAGGACCCTCAGTGATGTATGAATTATCAGGACCTATAAGCAATTAGGACAATGAGTAAGTCAATGGAAGAGATCTACCGTCAACTATGCGAATTGTGAACTCGTCCAACTCGGGTGTCGATCCAGAGAATTTGACTTCGCCATCGAGTCCCTGAAAATTATAAGTATACATGCACTGGATATAGTGCAGATGAAGACCGACATCTTCATCTTCATCTGTGTCCATATCCTAGGCCTCCTAGGCCCTCCAATCCGAGATACCAAATGAGGGAAGGGCGTGAAATTGCGGCTATTGTAAGTCAGGACATGGGAGAATGTACGAGGACAAGTCTACTTACAAGGATCGATGGGTTCTCCTTTGACACGAGCCGCCCAACTGCCACCATTTTCACCCCCGCTAACCTTGATGAACTCTGTTGTAATTCGAACATTGTTGAGTGGATCTTCGATAGTTTGTACGCCGCCTTCGCGAGGGTCATAGACATTCCATGTATACGAATGTAGTTGGTCATCCTGAGAGCATGCATGACGTGCTCCTGCAGGATTTTTGTATCAGTAGGACGCAGAGGAAATAAGCAAGACAAGACGCACGAGAGATTGACTGGTAATCATGAGCACCGAACCAAATGAGACCAGTCATAAGGCTTTGGGGTATTTGTGGACGCATTCCAAAGTAAAGGTTGGGTCTGTATGCACCCCAAAGAGTGTCACTGTCGCCTGATGCGGCGACCAGCACTGCGAGGAGCGGCAACAACCATGGCATACGCATTTCGCAGCAGCTGTACAAACTGTAAGGAATGTGTTTAGTCAACAATAAGTAACGTACTGTATTGTCGTTCTTTCGGGTCAGGTTCAACAAGCTATATGTCCCTGGGTATTTCCTGTATATTGTACGTGTCGTTGAGAGCAAGCATAGGCTGCGTAGCTTCGTCGCGAACGTGGACGTGGATCACGTGGTTCGGGAGTACGTCCCGGGTCCCGGTCGTTCTCATACAGTAACAATTACCTTGCTTACCTTGCTGGCCCGGGCCCCTTGTGGGCCAAAGAAATCCTTCATAGCACAGTGATACAGTACCAGCCGTCTTACTGTAATATTTTCATGTGTCAACGCTGTCAGGTGTTGTCTCGGTAAGGATCTCAGCACGCTGTCTCATGACACAGCCTATAGATAGATCAATATCACACCAGCGGCTAGATTCACACTGCCTGTTTCCTTCGAATATAAAGCTGAGGTCTTGATTTACCTTCCTACAAACATGGCCAGCATCATGGACAACACTACCGTCGTTGGGGACCGTGACACCCTTCGCAAGGATCAAGAGTTCTCACTCCAGTCAAAGGATTTCAAGTCTGCTATCAGCCATGGAAAACAGAGACAGCAGGAACACCATTTTGCAACTGCGCTCGATTACATGGAAGAGGACAGGCCATTCTTTGTTACGATAGGCAAGGACGGTGTAATTGCCGCACTTCAGAAGCTCGATAACCAGCTTGTACAAGTGAGTCTTACTTTCATTATGTAGGGTCTGCCTCTTATATTTCATCCAGGCTGGTCGTACCAATATCCTGTCCAAGAAGGTTAGCCTCTTACTATCAGTCCACATACATATCGATTGCTTATGCCGTTAACGCAGACACCAGTCAGCTGGATAGGCAGGGAAATTACCCCCGGACAGATTGGAATGATCAACCACGGTGGATCACCAAAGATTGTGACTCGCTCTGGTCGTTATCCCGGTTTTCCTTTACGAAACTGGTGGGCGCGGACATGGTGTGGGCCCAGAGGACGTAAGTACTCTACCAGTTTTGTCGCACTATCTCACCTTCCCCTTCATAGTTTCGGATACTGTCATCGAATTCCAAGGTCTCACCGTAGTTCAAGTTTCTCAGAACCAAGCAGCGGTCATTTCTGACCCTCAAAACCATATATTTGTCATCAAGAATGCGGGTTTTGTTGCATTTGCCATCGAGGGAACTTACGATGTTTTGTCGATTGTCGACCAGACTCACTTGCCCAGTTCTGTTAAGGACCGCGTGACTGGCAGCGTTTTGGGTTCGACCCATGAAGTCAAAATGAAAAGCAAAATCAATGATCGTGAGGAGAGGGACTTTGTGGTTGCTCTTTTGTGAGGACCATAAACTTTGACACGAGTTGAAGAATCCTGACTCATTTGTTCGTTCCCTAGCTTAAACATTCCTGCAAATAACTGTGCAGTTCTGCAGCGAGGTGATGACCTCGAGTTGTTAGGCGCAGGACAATCTGTCATCACCAACCCCAGTGTGACTCTGCGTGGCTTGTACACCCTTGGAGAAAATCAGCTCGAGATGCCGACCAAAGATATGTACGCGCTTTCCATGTTTGATTCGCATTGTACGGCTCTCATGGTTTCAATTAGCTTCACGCGGGATCAAGTGCCCGTCAGCTTGACAATATATCTCAAGTGGCAGTTGACGGAGCCATTGAAGCTCACTACACACGGCTACAATACTCCTTATGATGCTCTTCGGGACAAGACGCAATCTATACTCACCCAGATTGTCGCTCACTTGGACTATTCTGCAATGGCAAGTAACGAATTACTTGCGAGTTTGATGGTAATTTATAACTGGATGTCCGTACAGGTCAAACAGCGCTCGTTTGGACCGGATAATTTAGAGGATGGAAGTGATCCTTCTTCGGCTTTCCTTGATGCCCTAAGAACGCGTGCCATGGACGAAATGCATCAAGCTGCACTTGAATATGGTATTATTTTGAAGGATCTTGGTATGCTGCTTCCTTCCTTTGGTCATACGAGCTCTCACATACTGGGAATCAGCCGTCATTGACAGGCAATTCAAGGGTGACATCGCATCAACGATGGATAAACTCACGACTCGTGCTTTGCAGGCCCAGGTTGAAGCAGCTGTGAGTAATATGCTCTATTCGGGGCTTGTCTGCGACTGAAATCACTTCCAGAATGTAGATAGGGAGAACAGCAACAAAGTCAAGCAAGAAGAAGGCGCCCTTTCCGTCACACGGATCAAGGCGCAGGCCCTGAATACCCAAGCAGACGCAGATGCCTATAAAGTTATCGCGGCGGCTAAGGCCCAAGCACAACGTATGCGGATTGAAGCGGAAGCCGCCGCTGAAGCGACCCGCATGGCTGCAGAGGCCGATGCTGCGGCCATTCGAATTAAGGCAAAGGCTGATACCTGAGGTTGTGGATGAATTTGCCCGACAGATGGAATTCCGACGAATGGAGGTTTCTCGGGTGAAAGCCTTTGGCTCGAAAACCGTTTTTGTTCCTTCAGAGGGATTAGGAACCCAACTGGGAAATGCGATGGCTGTGGGTATGGCCGCCAATATGGGAGCTAGCTCGAACCAGATCTCCCGTTAAAGCTCCTTTAGGCCTTGCATTGATTTTCGACCAACATTGTACAATATTTCTTATGGATACGCAATCGCCTCCTTTCTTATGACTATCAGGTGTATTACTTGCTCAGAATTATACCCATATTATCATGTCGGAACCGTTGATCTGAACCACAAATGAGTCAACCGGCGGCAGGCGCTAAGCAACCAAAAGCGGACCACAGGAACGGGTTGTTTGCTCGTGTTGTTCTGGGTTACGGTGAGGTCCCCTCGTGGCTTGGTCCTTCCTTGTCTGCTTTGACCACCAACCACCACCACAGCTTTGACTTTCTGTATATTCAACCTCTACCCTCATCTCTTCGTATCGCCGTCACCATCGTGTACCAACATGGTCAGATCCAAGTTCAAAGACGAGCATCCCTTTGGTGCGTAGCCAAGCATCGCCTGTTTCATTCGTTGACTCATGCTCTGTCGCAGAGAAGCGCAAGGCAGAGGCTGAGCGTATCCGACAGAAGTATCCCGACCGCATACCAGTCAGTCCTCTGCTTGTATCACAGCTCGTTATATCTGTGGCGTTAATACTGGCCGATCTTAACAGGTGATATGTGAGAAGGCAGATAGGACAGACATCCCTACCATCGACAAGAAGAAGTATCTTGTCCCTTCTGTGCGTTTATCGATATATCGTTCTCGCATTCCTTGCTTGACTTCGAGATAGGATCTCACTGTTGGCCAATTTGTATATGTAATCCGCAAACGCATTAAGCTGGCACCAGAGAAGGCCATCTTCATCTTTGTCGACGAAGTATTACCGCCGACAGCTGCCCTGATGAGCGCTATCTATGAAGAGCACAAGTGCGTCCTATCAGTCCATTCCTAGGGTTAGGTATTCAACCTTTTACAGAGATGAAGACAATTTCCTATATGTCAGTTATTCAGGCGAGAACACATTTGGCAGTGAAGGATGGCTAGAGCTACCGTCTGAAGCATGATCTTGTTTCTCTCCGAAGGATCTTAGAGCATAGGAACATATAGTGGCATGACGTCTGGATCGGTGGGCTGTCCCGACCTGTGGTCTGAGGTCTCCGTGCATCGGTATTCCGTCGATTCTTCGTGTTTTGCTCCCCCTTTTGTACTTTAATATGACCCCCGCCCTTTCATACATGAATTGGATTGTATTGATGAATAGTATGCTATAGCTCGAGCCGTAGTCGGATTGATCTCTGAGATGCTATTAGTATTAGATGTTTGCGTAGGTTCTCGGTACATTTTGAATCGATACATTTGTCCATTTCGACCTTAAGCGTTTTCGGATTCCTTAGGCGGCTTTAGTCATTATGCACTTCTCTATGAACCTTTAAACATTGGCTGGCAGTCAACTCGCATGGAACCTCAGCGGTGGTCTATGGGACTAATTCACGCTCAAAGAAGCGTTTTATTCGATTCATTTCCAATTCCTTGACTTACACACCTTTCGTGGGACTTACTATATTGAAACACCATGCTGACAGAGCTGCTGAGTACATGGTCTGAATGAAATGTTTCACCCGTTGCTTGTTCGGAGATTGCAAGTTATGTCGCCACCATGTCGTCTAGGGATTGACGACTGATGTCGCAACAACTGATGCACGGCATCATAAAATAAAGCAAGATGGTGAGAACAGATGAATGCCCGTATGTATGCAATGTCCTTGATGTTAAGTATGTTAATAATGCAGATCGTCCGAATTCCTGTTGCCCAAATTTGATGAAAAGCCTGGCCCATTGGCTAATGTGCCTCCCTTGTTAGATCATCGGTATGCCTCCAACTGCGCAGCAGCGTCTGCTTAATATTTTCCAAGCCACTTCTCGTCATCTTCCGCGTGCTTGTACTCCGTCTGACCCTTGCAAAGTTCTGCGGCGGTGCGACGGTCACCAGGAGCGAACGGTTGGTTCCACGGGGTGAAGACGAAGCTGGCAGGGTCCGGAAGGGGGTGAGCCGTAATCTCCTGTAATTCTCGTTGTATAGCCAGGCAGAATGAGTCGAGGTCAAGGTCATTAAGGTCGTAGTTAAAAGGATTTTCACTACAGCGACAATAAGCATGACGGCTGATGAACAAGAGAAAGTACACATACATCTCAGAACCAATTTCAAGGAATCCGAGAAGGAGGAAGGATGCAAAGGCTGTGGCCGGAATTGTCAGGTAGTGGAAGGAGTCAAAGACTTGGAACTATAGAAACCGGGGTTGGTAAGGTGGACGAGAACAAAGTTGAGTATAACGAACCGGCAACAAGAAGAGATAAATCCAAAGCGACATGCGCAAATGTGCCTGGTATGCAAATGGAAGCGGTGTCGTCGCGATTCGTCCCAGGTTGTTCATCGTGTCCTGGAGCATGCCGATGTTGTTCGTGATAGCAGCCGCAATGGCAGGTTGGAGAAGGCCATTGCGCATAAGGACTACACTTCGGTCAATCTAGGCAAGAGACGGGTCGAAAGAATAACATACAAGCCGAGTAGGTAGACAGGTAAATCGTGATCTCTAGAGGAACATTGCTTTCTTGGAGCTGCGGCTTGATTTTCCTTCCTAAAGCGTTCCTCGTGGCACCTCTTACGCTGTCGATTCTGCGAGAGAATATCTTGGCGATCCACTTGAAGAAAAGGAGTATCGGAATATAGTCATAGAGCGTCACTTTGGGGGGATTCCGCGCAGGCTTGAGAGGTCGGTGACTATGGACAGAGGCCAGAGCTTTTTCGGGATCGAACGCCTTCGTTTTAGATTTTGTAGACCGCTTGCCGAGGGACTGGAGCCATGATGATGATGGAGCTGGAGAGAGACTAGGACGGTCTTTAGATTCCGGTGTATCGTCACCAGAGGGCTCAGGAATGGTGGAGTGGACATTATGGTCATAAGGATGCTCTCCGTCTTCGGAAGCCTGCCAGAGAGGAAGCATCTCCGAACTGGTTCCAGTGGCCGTAGTAGATGCAAATCGTGGTAAGAAGCAGATGAGAGGATAGAGGTCTTGATAATAGACGCCGTTCTCGCCTCGGAGAAAGTGCTGATTGATCATTCGTAGTAAGGAGGACCGCTAGATAATACATGTAACAGCAGGCGTACCTTGATTGCGACGGAAAAGGCTTGCACCAAGTTGATCATGGTCTTTTTCTCGATGACACTCTCCAAAGTAGTCTGCACTTTGTTCTGCCCCTTGTCCAGTCGTTCATTCGGAACGTGTATCCAGATCTTAAGCGGCAAGTTCAGTACCGGTAACTAGTTGCAAGCTGACAGGAATCACCATCTGAGCTAGATTCCTTGACACGATGGAGATGTTTGCCCACATCTTTCTTCCGTCTTGGTACCTTTTCAAGCGACGTTATATACAACAGGGACTGACAAGTGGCAGGGGGATTATGAATACCTTTCATAGGCAGTCGATGTACGGAATGAAATGACCAGACCGAGGACTGTACCCAGTACAGTCAACAGTTGGGGAGAAATGGCCAACGAGTGAGGCGTTTTAATGGACACGAAGGTCACCACTAGGAAACCGAATGTTGAGTAACACAAAGGTCTCCAAAGAAACTATCTTACTCGTAGCAACGGCAGTGAAAAACAGCACTTCGGGCCATATGTCGTTAATGACGGTGGCATTGAACTTTTTGACAGTCCATTTTCCGCGCAAGACAGGATTGTAGGCAACCATTAGAAGAGATTTTTACAGCTCAAGCCCTGGCGGCTGCGGCTGGGAGGGATAATGAATGTGGGAGATAAGAGAAAAGAAAGACGTAAAAATTAAGCTTGGCGGAACGGCATTTTATACGAGCGTCGCAGTCTGATGATTTCTGGGCGCGATCAGGGTGAAAACATGCATCGTGATTTGGCCAGACCCGAAGTTCACAAACAGAACATGTATGCACGAACCCGAAAACAAATGGAAAGCCCCTCGTTGGATCAACCTTGTTCTAATATCGGATAGATTCAGAAAAAAACAGTGGAACAGTAGTTTTGTGGTACTCTTGTAGCCGCAATGCAGCAATGTCAATGTTACAGTTATTTACCGGTCAATGAAACAGCAAAATTGGATATTTACTGTAGGTTCCAATTGGTTGGGAATTTTGACTAGGTTTGAATGTAAGAATGTGTAATACTATGCAACAATAAGATACAGTAAAAAAAAGATGCTCAAAGGTGCGGGTACAAGTCCGCTTTCACAGCATTATTGTGGCGTGGGTATTCTGGGCTATTTTGAGTCATTGAAACAGTCCGGCCCATGTACCCAAACCTCATTAGTCAGCAACTTGGAATCACTCGAGTGCTATAAGAAAGCGAGATCTCCTTTCCAGTCTCCCTCTGATATACAGCCTCGAAATCTTTGCAGATTTTTCTTGCATCTTTCTGAGGAGCACCGGGTAGTTTGGCAAGCTCATTCTTGTGTGCAATGACTGCCTTTTCCATTAGCTGGTCATGGCATTTGCGAGTAATCTGGCACTTTTTCAAGTTTGATTTAGCATGTCCAGGCATAGTAAAAAATTGAGCAAGAGGAGAAATAAAATTCGGAGGCAATGGGGCAATAATAGGCGCATTGGACTGTCAGACTGTCCATCAAAGGCAATAGCTTGGCAGAACCACACTTTTATCTATGCCCTAGACTCCTCAGATAATGGGCGCCTGGTCTCAAACTTGTCATACAGGTTCTTCAGAAGGTCATTAACATTATTGAGGCCTTTGTGGGTGATTACATTCAGATGGAGGACACACATTTCTGGGTCAGATTTTGAGTTCATGAGAAAATAGATATTTTTAGAACAGAAGCCTCAATTTCTCGGAATATTATCCATGTCACATATGAAGAATTACTGTAGAACATGAAGATACAATACACATCAGCAATGCAATACAAATTAATGATGAAGGATGAAGGGAGGGAGAGCAAGAGGCTAAGTGTTTCATTGAACCATGGTGTTGCAATGACCGGTAAATAACTGTACAGAGTAAAGACATGAGTCTGGCCCTGGCCCTGTGTCAGATGATGGTTGTCAATAGCAACGTGACTGAATCCATGCGGAAAGCGAACGGTTTTTTCCAAGTTTCCTCAGCAATGATGTGTGTACCCAGCACCTCAATTGCATGGAAATGCCCGAGCTCGCATGCTAGTTGACTGGTATCACAGGCATCACTCTAGCTTCATCAAGCTAAAGATTTAGAATCGCTACTGCCGAAGCTGTGTACATTTATCTAGCTTATTGACAGTTCGGTCAAATCGTTGTTCTAGTGCGGATCTTATGGGCTTCATCTATCTCAGTTCTGCTATAGAGTACTGGTGTTTTGCATCGAGTAACGTTGCTATGCTGTAAAGATGGTCCCTATTTTCAATGGCAGTCTCGGGCATCTATCATGCGTTTGCATCGACTTTCTGACGAGGACAACAGACGCCAAAACCCTGGACTGGCTCAGTCTGGCTGTAAGTGCGCCTGTAGATGCACTTGCGGACATCCTTATTCACAAGGCCCGTTAAGAATCAATGGATGCCGACAGCTGATATATTCTTTTATGTAACGCGCTGGCCGCTCTTTCAGCCAAGAGTGTCAGAGCAGCGTTCGCACTAAAGATAGGTGATGTTCATGAGAGTCGAACTTCACGCATAGTTCAACGGAGACAGCTTAATCTTCCAAGGCAAGGTAACTGCGTGGAGAACCTTTAATGGAGAGTTTCCTTGTGACCAGCGACTTCTATCAGAAGTTAGGTCCGACTGGGTTTGACTGCTTCCATCTGAATGTGAACAAAGATTCCTCCCCCCCCTGTGACCATCCGCTTATACCATCTGCAGAGGCTACGCTTCCGTCGTACGTTACAGGTCCCATATTCTGTAATAGCTCGGGGATTGCTTTCTAAATACTTCATTTCAATCGGTAGCTCGCGGAGATGGTATTAGTCGGTTTTAATATGTCCAGTTGCCTTCAATGTGTTGGAACTGGTATGTTGGACGGTAGAAACGCTGTTGATATCTGGTCCTATGCAAGTATACCGGCCCGAATATCTAACATTCCTCATGCTCTTAACCCCGGTTTTCAAGATTTCGCCCCGGCCTTGACACAACCATAAGACTTATCAAATCTGAAGGAAAATAGAGTAACGACTTCTCACCCAGAAATTGTCAGTTTTCCACGATGACCACTCTCCTCGACCAAGTACGCGCGCTTCTCACTGTCGACGTCGACTCCATGAATCCAACCGTGGCGAATCGGCACACCAGCGATAGCGTCAAATTCGTAGACATGACTTCGAATCAGGCGATTGTAGCCGGAACTGCGACCCCAGAACTACTCGCAGAAGCGGTGAAAGTAAGCGGCGGTGGGAGCGTGGAACGAGTATTGGATGTTTTGGTATGTTCCTTGATCCTATAATCATGAGATGCCTTCCACCCACTCACTAGAATGATCAATACATAGACCGTCCTTCTAGCGAAACGAGTACTTCCATATCTCTCCGGGAATGTGCACGCTCAAACAAGCCCTAGTGTTGGCTATAGTGTGGAGGGAACCGTAAGCGAAGCACGAAGAATCGTTGCAACATTCGAGGAGCTAGGTGTTCCACGAGCGAGAGTTTGCATAAAAATACCAATTACACCCGAGGGAGCACAGGCATGCAAAATCCTTCAAGATGATGGTATCCAGACCCTTGGAACATGTATCTTCGGGGTGGAGCAAGCCGTCGCAGCAAGTTTGGCAGGCTGTGTGTACCTCGCACCGTACTTCAATGGTAAGGGCAATGCATATCTTGATTAGCCTATCTTAATGACCACTTGGACGATAGAACTGCGTGTGCATTTCCAAGAAGGACTATGGAAAGCATACAAAGTGGGCGTGAAGGGGGAGGAGCATCCAATGATTGATGTGGTACGGGCGATCGTAATGGTTTATAAAACTAAGGGAACCAAGACCAAAGTCATGCCAGCGAGGTGCGTATTATTATGTAGCTGATGAAGTGCACCAAGAGCTTATCGATAACGCAGTATTGTTACTGCTCAAGAAGTGATCGCACTCGCATCTCTGCAGCCCGACCACATGACTTTGTCGGGTGCCGTACTCGATGAACTGGCTAGCCTTCCTCCGGTACCCGTCGACCACTTCGATGATCTTATGAAACGCGAATTGACAGTCGAGGAGTTAAAAAGTGCGTATGTCGCTGTCCTGTGGGACTATCCTAACCGCATATACAGCTATCGAACGAGATTACTTAGCAGACGGCAGTAAGTTGTTGAGGGAGGCATTTGATAGGAATGCGGAAACGGCGAGAAAAATGAAAGATGCACTGTCCATCTTTGCGGACTGCGAGCAAAGGACAAAGACCAGCATCAAGGCGCTTTTGGTGTAATTGCGTTTTCAAGGGCAGGAATGATATGCTTCGTGAACGAGTCTATGATGTGAGTAAGATATTCTGGAGTGTTCTGGTCCTGCATAGTCCCTTCTGGGACGTCAAGGGTGAATGAAGGGGCGTACAATGGGAAAAAGGGATGGTCGTAGGGAATTTCAGTACTAATGGGTAATGGATCAGATAACTATATGTATGTTAGTGCCTAGGTTGACGTGAATTGAAGAAACTCACAGCGACAGACGTCAGATACGCCCAGGCTCTAGCTGCATTAGGGGAGTTGTAGCCTCCTCCGCCGAGTAAGAGCTTTTTCCCCGGAAAAGTCGTGAGAATACGATGAATGTAATAGCCCATTGATCCAGGCTGGTCAAGTGAGAGGGACCAGTTGAATATCGCATGGGGATCCTCCGATAACGCGTCAACGCCGCATTGAATTATAACATGTGTTGGCGCAAATACTTCCGCGACCTTTTGCACAAGGGGAAACACGGCCATGTATGTTGAACATGAGGCACCAGGTTGTAGAGGAAGAGAGAGCGTAAAGGGGTCAAATGACGGGTCAAATTGAGTGGGGAGCTGGAGCGGTGCAAGAGACGAGACGGGGAAGAACCCAGGCGAAGCATGGTGAATACTGAGGGTTAGGACCGAATTTTGCAAATAAAACGCCTGAGAAACCGCGTCGGAGAAATGCAGGTCGAGGTCAATGTACATGATACGGGGACGAGGGTGGTGAATCTCCTTGACGCGCCTCATGGCAAGGATAGCCAAGACGCAGTCAGCTACGTAACAGAAACCGGAAGCAGCCGATTTCTGTGCGTGGTGGCGCCCACCGTCCCAGCATATGGCGACGTCGGTGATTTGCAGGGCCTTGACTGCCGTTAGGGTGGCACCTGCAACAAGCTGGACGTAGGTTGGGAGTCCTGGGAAGACAGGACAGTCGTCCGTGAGACCATGTAACGTCGAAGATGATGCGCTGTCGTCGAGGACGATGTCGAGGTAGTCGTCAGAGTGGTATTCACGTAGCTCTCGGTGTGTTGCCGCAATGGGTCGGACGACTTGGGCTTTTTTGAGAAGGCCAAGCGAATTGACGAGCGAATGGACGATTTTAGAACGATTTTTGTTTGACGGAAGACGCGACGCAGCCTCAACGAGCTGCGAACTGACAATATAGACTACCATCGTGGTGGTCGACGTTCAGGTATTTCACGATCACATGACTGCGCCAGCTCTTACTACAACCCCTTCTTGGTGTCTTACTACCTACAGCACTCTCAATGAAAGTAGTTTCTTAATGTGTAAGATCATATTAGAAGGGGATTTCCGTTTTCATATTCACTGTCATCTTGGCATGCTTCTCCTGTCTGATACCATTTTTACCTCAAAATAAAAACAAGGAGTAGGCTCCCTCATGATTTGCCGCACCCCAACGTACAGTACAATATGAGCTGCTATTCTCTCTGACTCCAATGATAGCTCTCCGAAGAGGTCAACGCAGAACTCTCCGAACAATCAGCGTGGATGACTACGGGATCACTGTCGTTACTCGGACTCTTTTCTTGGGAGCCATAAGCCCGTTTCATTCCTTCTACTTACTTCGCCAAACCTGCTTAGTTTGTAAGAGTGGAATGGAAAGAGCCCTGCCTGCTGCCTATCTCGGCCAACGCTGCGTACAAACTAATCAGATCACCTTGAAACAGCGTGCGTACTTCATGTTGAGCTGTAGGTATTATAGGCATAGCTTGATATCAGAAACCCTATCAGAATTACAGTCGCCCTTCCCTTCTTATCCTTTACTAAAACTCGAGTTTGTGTACGCCACCGCAACTTCTCCGAAAAGATTCGAAGGCTGACTGTCCAGTGATTAAATTATCCGGTAGAAAGTCCAAACGTATTGTCAAGTGCAGCATGCGATCTCGAAGGGAACGCGTGCACAAACGTAACTTATGTAACTGAAGTTGGTATCAAGTAGCTGCGTTATACTTGCTATACTACCATCATCAATTCAGAGCCGAGGACAAAGTCCTCAACGGCCAAGCGATGCTTCCCTCGCGGACCAGAGTTGTCAGTGTTTGTGTTGTCCAGAGAAGCTTCTTCCGGTGTCCCGCTCACTCGCATTCGATATGGAGAAACAGCGAGGAGGCGGAGCACAAGTTGTTAAAGCTGCCGCAGAGATCCGATGTTATGCAACCGGCTCAAACTAATTCGTGGAATCAGCCTCAGTAACGGGTCCCTAGTCTCCGGGGGAGCGCTCCAGCCGTTGGCATGAGAAACGAATGTTATTGGAGCAACATGACCTGTATTTAGTGTGAAAAACCGAGCGCTTTGCGACAAATGAGGCTAGCAAAGGGTCTAGATGATTGTTTTCCCAGTGCAAAAAAAAATCGCTAACGGTAGTAGGCCCATTGGGATGCAAACGAGCGTAACAAGACTTGAAAGTCACTAAAATGGTCCGCTGTTCAATAGGACACAAGTCGATCAACTTTTGGGGGGCACGATTTCCTACGTACTGCAAGGGTTACCAAAATGTACTTGGCTGCAGCACAGTTAGCGAGCAGTTCTGGGGCGCATTCCAGTATTTGTGGAACAAAAAAGGAGATATTAAATGGCCAGAGTAGAATCAAAGTTCAAAAGGTGTCAATTGAGTGTCGTTATAGAAAACACGAGTTATTTTTTTGATCGCGTCGCGATCTGTACGTACACGTGGCTTGAGATCGGACCGACGATGTCGATGAGCGGTGCTCTGACTGAATATTTTAATGATGGGTGTGAATGCCAAAGTCGACGTTTAGACGTCAAGAGGTCCATTTTGATAAATGTCGTTCATCAGTCATGGCCCGTTGAAAGTCAAGAAAGAGTAAATAGATTTTGTGTGGAGAATGTCGAACAAGTAATGACATTCAGTGTAGCAGATATGTAAGCGCCGCCAGACATATAGACGGAGCAATTACGGCCAAGTTTCTCGTCGGAGCATTCGATCGACGCGACAAACTCGGAGAGAAGACGAGAATGGTTGTAACGGAGGAGGATCCGCAAAACACGCGCTGTCCCTGGATGTCTACGTCCCTCGATAGAAGAGCGGCATGATTTGACCCTGTGAGTACTGAGATAGGCTCTCTGGTATCCGACTTTGCGACTGCAATGCGCCCCATTGGTCGCCGGAATTTGAGGGTGCGTTGGGAAGAACAAGCAGCCGAAGAATTCTTAGCATTGATTGATGTCGATAGAGTCGATAGGTGAGTAAGAGAACCAATACCGTGGTCATCACGCGTTGGAACGTTCTCTAAGTTGGATAGACGTCACGGCGACTCGGCTGCATCTGACCACTTCAACACGTGTCGACGTCGGCAAAATCAATGGGCGAGACTCTTCGGCAGGATCGTTAGCCGTCTGTCAGCACGACGGACGTCGGAAATTCACTCGAATTGGTACGCTGTTACTAGTATTTAGGCGATACATACTTTGTTGTCGGGGCGCGAGGCCAACTCCCAAAACAGGACCAGGTGATCGGCAGAAGCCACGCGTGGGAACAAGATGTGATCCCGAGGTCAAGAAGCGCGGTGGAACCTCCCGGGGCTTTCCCTTTTGAGTAATCGACACGCCACTCTGGGGGCGGGCGGACGGCAATGGCCGGAAACCAAGGCCAGCCTGGTCCAGGCGCGTGCCCATATTAAGACGCAATGCGAGCCGTCGACGTGCCCACCCGCCCATTTGCACAGGGAGCAGCATAGTGGAATATTAGTTGAATAATAGCCGTGTCCCGAAAAGAAAGGATATGAAGAAATATGGGGGAAAATAATAAAGAAACAAGAAAATGTATTGGAGGCGTGTTTGTGCATGTTGAGGCTCTGGCTTGTGACCAGTCCTGTCCCTTCATCCTCTCCTCCTCTTCCACTCCCGTCCCTTCTCCACCGCATACCCTGTCCATTGCCGTCCAGTATCCTTTCCATCTAGGCCCTTTCCCTGCTCTTTCTCTTCGTCCTTTTCCCGTCAAGGCTTCCTATTCGACCACTGGCTACCGTCTGCGTCCGTCGAGACAATCTCCTGCTGTATCTTCTGCAATGTCAACCCATGGACCCATAAACGGCGTAAAGATGTCTCGTACGTCTCACCATTTTCCAGTTCATGCCTTACAACTCACCTAGTATCCTCATCTTTTCCTTCCGCTTCCGGCCCTGTTGTCGATAAATCGATTTGCATCGGTTCTTGTTTCCTTGTTCTATAGCTATCGATGATCCCCACAAAGTCGTCAAAGTCATTGCTTCAGATGGCAAGACCGGTGACACACGCGAACTGTCTTATTCCAACTGCAAGGTCATTGGAAATGGTTCTTTTGGTGTCGTTTTCCAGGCGAAACTGCTCGGCGTTCCCAAAGAGAGTGAGGATATCGCCATCAAGAAGGTTCTTCAGGACAAGCGCTTCAAGGTACTCAATCTTCTCTTTCCGTTACTTCCGCATGCAAAATGTCTCGCTTCTCCAGAACCGTGAACTTCAGATCATGCGGCTTGTTTCGCATCCGAATGTAGTCGACCTGAGAGCATTTTTCTACTCCAATGGTGATAAGGTGCGTCACTATTCCCATAGAGTCGACTCGTCGCTCATTTTACCACAGAAAGACGAGCTCTATCTCAATCTCATGCTGGAATATGTCCCTGAAACCGTCTACCGCGCTAGTCGTCACTACGCCAAACTCAAACAACCGATGCCCATGCTCCAAATCAAACTGTATATGTATCAACTCCTCCGCTCCCTCGCCTACATTCACTCCGTCGGTATCTGTCATCGAGACATCAAACCACAGAATCTACTCCTCAACCCTGCTACCGGTGTCCTCAAGCTTTGCGATTTCGGCTCTGCAAAGATATTGATCGCCGGCGAACCAAACGTCAGTTATATCTGCTCCAGATATTACAGAGCACCGGAGCTCATTTTCGGCGCTACGAACTACACTACCAACATTGGTACGAGTCATCCATCCTGACCACGGCTCTTGTTCCTTACTCACCGTCGGTTTCGCTTATGTAGACATTTGGTCAACGGGGTGCGTGATGGCAGAGTTAATGCTAGGCCAACCGTTGTTCCCTGGTGAGAGTGGCATCGATCAACTGGTGGAGATCATCAAGGTGCTCGGAACGCCGTCCAGAGAGCAGATCAAGACGATGAATCCTAACTATATGGAGCACAAATTCCCACAAATTAAGCCTCACCCCTTCTCAAAAGTTTGTAGTGCATGTAACTCAAATAGAGCTGTTGGATACTGACAGGATTAATGGCAGGTGTTCCGGCCTCGCACATCCCCCGAGGCAATTGATTTGGTGGCGAAGTTGTTAGAGTACACACCTGGCGCACGGCTCAGTGCGATAGAGGCCATGGTCCACCCCTTCTTTGATGAGCTGCGGGTCGAAGGCGCGAGGATGCCCAATGGGAAGGAATTCCCGATGCTGTTCAACTTTAAACGTGAAGGTATGTTTCACGGAGTGTTCTCCATATGCTGTTGTGCTAATTAAAAACTTACCAGAACTCTCTGTACGGCCGGATTTGATCCGTCAACTTGTTCCGCCACACTGTGAACCAGAGCTGGCCTCCCGGGATATTGTGTTAAACGGCTTTGTGCCCATACCATTGGAAGACCTGAAGATAACGCTGGACTGACGATGGGGAGCGGTCTACATTCGTGCCTTGCGTTCGATTTTCTCTTCATCTTTTTTTTTTTTCATTCAGTCCAACTTATATATATATCTTGAATTCAATGCCGAGCAGGAGATGTACACGATGTTGCAATGATTGTAGTATTGAAGAGTGATTCGTGCTTGCGGTGTGATGTGAGAAATATGAAAGTAACTGCAAGGAATACACCAGAATTTGACGAGAATTGCGACATGTGGCGTTGAGCTTGCACGAGATCACTGTGATCGAACTTCACCACCGACCTCTATAAGTAAACAGCGCACCTTATTTCCTCCTTTCCCACCGTATCCCGCCTCTTCTTCCTTCCCGACGACCATGACGGCGAGCACGTCGTACGTCTGCGACACAATTCCCTGCTGCTCGCCTCGCCCTCGACACCAAGACCGAAGATACCCCAATGTCGTCGCCGCCACCATCGGATGACCACGAGCACGACGACATACCTTGTCAGCAGCCAGAGCAGGAAATTCATACAGAAAGCGGAACAGAGTCACCGCCGCCATTCCAACAGCAACCTCCAGCGAGAAAGTTATGTGTGAGGCATCAAAGAATGGCAGATGAAGGGACGAATTTGAAGTTACAGCAGGTACGAGGCCTTGGATAAAGATAAAGAACGACTATTAATTGTCAGTACAGTCTCTGGACGCTCTACCGCTCGAGGACAGGTCGGCAGTTTCTGCAATCTGGTCCAACTTTTCATCTTCATCCCATCCACGAAGAGCCTTGATTCTTCAGGGCCTGCTCACCATGTGCTGCTTTTCTCAACTTTCCCTTCTTACCGAACAACTTGCCCACCTCATCCGAATCGATCCGTTCACTGTTCTTCCTCGCGAAGTTTCCCTTAAAGTCCTCAGTTACCTCGATGCAACATCTCTATGTCGCGCGGCCCAAGTTACCAAGCACTGGCGCAGCCTCGCTGACGACGATGTCTTATGGAGAGGCATCTGTGAGCAGCACATCGGTCAAAAATGCAGGAAGTGTGGTTGGGCCCTGCCTATTCTCGAGAAGAAACGGACGTTTGCCAAGGCTTTAACGCCGCCGCCAAGCGTTCCCTTGTCGTCGTCCGAACAGAAAGCAAAGAGAACATTAGAGGATCTCGCTGATATATCCGAACGACCTCTCAAGCGGTCCAGGTCGGATGACGGCAGCGACTCCTCAACATCGGGAGACGAATCTGCATACGCCCTTCTTGCTCCTCTTGCTCCGGTGCCGACGACCCAGGTTACGCGCCCGTGGAAGGATGTCTACAGCGAGCGCATGACGATCGAACAAAACTGGCGACGTGGACGATGTACGGTCCGCACTCTCAGAGGGCATAAGGATGGTGTTATGTGTCTGCAGTTCATGGAGACGCTGTCACATCCTGCATTTCCTGTGCTCATCACCGGCTCTTACGATCGTACAGCCCGAGTGTGGAATCTTGAGACCGGTGTCGAGTTGCACTGTCTAAAGGGGCATACAAGGGCTATCCGTGCTTTGCAATTCGACGAAGTCAAGCTGATTACAGGGAGCATGGATTCGACACTCAAAGTATGGGATTGGCGACGAGGAAGACTTATCAGGACGCTTACGGGACACACGGAAGGCGTTGTCTGTCTCAATTTTGACTCCAACGTCCTTGCCAGCGGCAGTGTTGACTCGACAATTAAAGTGTGGAATCTTAGGACGGGAGGTGCATTTACGCTGAGAGGTCACTCAGATTGGGTCAATGCGGTCAGGCTTTGGGATTCCAATACATCGTCGACACCTTCCACTACTATGAAGAGTCCAATGTTCGACACGCCTGGATGCGCAGCTCCACAGATCGATCCAGGAAAAATGCTCTTTTCGGGATCGGACGACGGTACTATTAGACTCTGGGATTTAACACAACGGGCCTGTCTCAAGATCTTTACCGGTCATGTGGGGCAGGTACAAAGTCTCAAGTTGTTATTCGCAGATGATTGTAGTGGAGAAGAGGTGGAAGGTGACCAGGCCAAGGACGAACAGAATGAAGAGGCGCCGCAGTCCCAGACCAGGGCGAAGAAGCCCATTCTGATCTCTGGAAGTTTGGACAACACCGTCAAGCAGTGGGATATCGATACGGGGAAGACCGTAAGGACATTCTTCGGTCATATCGAAGGGGTCTGGGCAGTTGCGAGCGATAAAATGAGGCTGGTTAGTGGCAGCCATGATAGGACTATCAAAGTTCGTTTTGTGTTTGTCTTCAGATATTTCTTGCTTACGCATCTGCAGGTTTGGTCGCGAGAAGATGGTAGTTGTACTGCTACGCTCGTAGGGCATACAGCGGCAGTGAGCTGTCTTGCACTAGGCGAAGACAAAATCATTTCTGGTGGCGACGATAACGACGTCAAGGTATGGAGCTTCAGCGAGTGAAACATATCATCTCCATATCACTTCAACAAGTCTATTCATCCGCATCTTATTGTTATATTTCGCTTTAGTTGTTGCTGTCGGTTTTGGCTTTCGCTGTTTTTTACTTTCAATATTACATTATCGTCTACCAATACACATCTACGAATACAAAGGATATAAATAGATATATGGATAAGCAAGTGCGACCAGATGTCCATCATCGGTTCAAGATTGAAGAAGCAACGGGTATCAGTAATGAGGGAGGCGTCTGGAGGTGATAGTCAGGATGCAGTTGAGAAACCAACCCTCCGTAGCTCTAGGGTGCGATTCCTATGCATCCGATCTTCATCAAGTTCACGGGCTTTCGCACGCTCGAGCAGCAATTGCTCGAATTTTGGATCATCTAGACGAATACTTCGCAATCGATCTTCCAGGTAGCGTAAATAGCCCAGTGGGCGATACTCCTCCAGATCTGGTGACTTGTAATATAAAACTTCCTTGACCTTATCGATGAATCGTACATGTCGCTCGAAATTAATGAGCGTGCGACCTTGATGCTCAATAGTGGGCCCGTTGTTCTGTAAGACAGAGTCCAGATCTTCGATGTGGGCATCTGAACGGTGTCAATAGGATATAGAAGGAACATTTAGGGACGCACCAATCCAAGGAACACATCGTTCCCTGTCATCTAACTGGGAAGGCTGCCCTAAGGCCGTATGATAACTTCGGTATTTGTACATAGGATTCATGATGTTGATGAGGCCGTCCATGGCTTGTCGTTGACGAGGCGTCAGCTGCCCTAGAGTCATCTTCAAATGATCTTGAATGGCCTCTGATTGCAAGGCTGTGGCTATAGCAGCCACGGATGCGAAGTTCCTTATTTTCAAGCATTCCTTTACACAATGATTCTCAGTATGAACACTTGACAGACGTATAATGATAGAGCAATACCTGGCCCGTGTTGACGAAAAACACCAACGCCGCGGCTCTGTCATCGAGGCGAGGGGGATAGATGATGGATTTCTGGACCCACAACTGAATTGCTTTATTAACTTTCTTGGCAGCCTCTACTCGGTTTTCCATTTCACATTTGAGGTGAAGAATGTAGTCGGCTGGAATAATGGCTCTGTACTTGTCTCCCTGGATCAGGGTTAGTGCGATAGCCAAATGCTTGGGCTGCATCTCTGAAGACTTTGGGATATCATACATAGGGGATGTCTCCGGTAGTACCACAGTAGCCGACTAAGAACATGTCAAGGAGCGTTCGGTGACAGAGTTAGTCAAACTTACTCTGGCATCAATGGCACGCAAAACCTCCTTGGCTTTGTCGTTCATCGTGGAAGATCTTTTTACAGACAGAGACGAGATACAAAAATCCTTCATCCGCAAGAGTAAGGGCGTGTCCACATAAAAATTACTGTTAGACAGCCAATACAGGGTCACCGCATAGACGCTGATGTGATGTGAGCGTGGTGTCAATGAATCATAGAAGTCAAGGAATCATACTTGTATTGTGTGTCGACTCTATTGCGAGCATGCAATTGCTGATCAACCTCAGCATCATAGAAGCGACGAGCTAGCATGGCAAAAAAATCCTCGGCTGGTGTGAAATCCACCAACGTGGCTAATAAAACATCCCGATATTCAAGATCCTTTTGCAAACCTTGGTAAAGAAGTCAAGATCAGAGATGTTCCTCTTCAACAACAAAGGTAAAGGAGGACATACTATGCGTCCTGATGAGCCGGTCAACAAGACCTTCCAGAGTGCCAGATACGACAGACAGAGAGTTCGAATGGTATATAATTTCGCCAGGCTCTGCCTGAGGCGATAGTGTAGCTTTTTCAAGATGTAGAAGGCTTGACTTCCTTGAAAATTGACTGGCAGGAGACGACTCTTGATCGGAAGCAGGGCTGTAGTAAAAAGTATCCTTGAACTCAGGCGAATAATCCAGACTAGTTGGAATGTCTAATCTAGGAATAGTATGGTCGGGATGAGGCTGGGGTGCCGCGCTGGATAATGGACGTTCATGTGAACGCGGTATAGGAAGGGACATCGATTTAGATTGGAAAGAGGAAGAGGAAGAAGGCGAAGGTATATGATTGGGGTCATACTCGTGTATGCTGTCAATTCGACCACTTTCGGATACTGTCTGTATCGCAGGCGGAGAAGTGCACTTTGGTAAATGAAATGTTTGAGTTTTGCTGGTAGCACTATCCGCAGAGGATGAACTCCTGAACGTTATTTTGGATCCTCGTTTCGGAGAGGCTGCCATCCAATGAGTGATAAATCGACACAAGAGAAACGAAACTTGCCTGCAGGTGACGTCAACCCCCGGATGAATAGAAGCTTTTCCTTGATTTCTGTCATCGAGGGTCTCGATTGAGGTTTCTTACGCCAGCAGCGCTGCATTAGTTTCCAAAGATCATTACTGAGACCGCGGTCAGTCACATCGGGTCCAGGCCGCCGTGGAACGCGTCCTCGATACACTTCATGCTGTACAACAGCATCCACTTGGATGTAGCTAAACGGTTGTTCGCCCGTCAATATCTCGAGAGTCACCATAGCGAATGACCAAACATCTGAGAAGGTTGATATAGTGCCACCGGTTTGTAAAAGCTCGCAGGCGCCCCATCTTGGATTGATCGTCGGAGAGGAAGTCGCACCCTTCCCACACTGAGGAAAAGGTTTCAAATCAGCACACGACAGCCTTCTGTTATACTTCTTACTTACGTCTCCCAAAACCTTCGACATCCCGAAGTCAGACAGGCGAGCCGTTCCGTCTCGTGAAATAAGTACATTATCCTGAATGAAAAATTAGTTGAGATATCGCTGTTAGCGAAGCGTGCCTACCCCGCGCAGGTCTCCATGTATAATATTTTTTCGATGAAGATACTCCATGCCTTAGAGAACAATGAATATGGCATAACGATGAGTTTTGCGAAAACTATACCTTCTGAAATTTCGTTCAAGATACGTAGTCTGTCCACTTTTGGGTTGTTCCTAATAAAGGCATTGACTGTTCCGTTATCCATCCATGGGCTGACCTGGCGTCAAAGTCAAGTGTTGTCTAGGAGGGAAACTGTTCTGATACGTACAGAGTAAACATCATCGTCGATACGCAGGAACCCATATCTGAACACATCAGCAGAGGTATGAAGGAAAGAAAAATCACTGACAATGGAACAACGTTTTGGTGATCTAAACTCCTCCAAATGGTAATTTCTCTTTCAAACCGCTATAAATTTCGTCAGGAGGCTGAAATCGTCCCAAAGTAAACCCCATCTGCTTACTCTTTGCACATCTGTGTTGCCTCTTTCAGCAATCCTTGGGAGTCTGACCGACACCTTTTGTATGGTGAGCGTTAACAAGACCTTGAGAGAATTAGTGCTTACAGATTCCTTGTCCAGCCATTTACCTGCTCAATGAAAATCAATGCCGACCGCTGACACGAGTGTGAGTGGTTGCTTACCCTTGTAAATATCGTTGTATGTTCCCCGAACAACTATACTCTGAATGGTTACCTGTCCCGTCACTGTATAAAATGTCAAAACAAGGAAAAGACACCTGTGAAGCTGACTTACAATCTTCCATAGGCGGCAGTTTGGAAGTACGCTCGTGAATTTCCCACAGACCTTGCCTGAAGTTGTGCTGCTGGTTAGGTTCCAGCTCGGAATCATGAAGTTCCTGACGTAATAGCAGATGCAGGTAAGTAGGAGTCGAGGCACTGGCGTATAATATATACATTCTGCAGGGACACCATGACATCTTCAATCATATCCGGATGCTCTGTTAGCGCCTTCATATCGTCGTTGCTGTTGACAATTCGTTCAAGCAGCTCGCGAATTTCGGCTTTATCACGTTCTTGGATAGCTCTGGTTTCCGACTGCCCACGAGCCAGCTGCAAATTTAGTTGTATCTGTGAGTTCAATGTTGGTATCCAAGGTCTGCTTTGAGAAGGTGTCACACACGTTGAAGTTCTGCACAGCCGTGTCAATGTCTCGATGAAGACGGTCAATGCCTTCCTTTATCTCCTTTTGTTGAAGGAAACTTCGTAGTTGGCTTAATTGGGCCCAGGCGTTGACCTTTCTGTGGATGCGCTGGACGATGCTGATAGGACTTGTCAGACGAAGAAACTGTAGAGAGGACGTAACATACGCTGTCACCTCATCTGCCAACTCCGAGGGCGTTTGACCCTCTAAGCCTGCTGAACTGTCTCTCAGCGCTACCATCAGGCTAACACATCTGTTACTGATGTCTGTGCATTGTCGCTGATGAAGGACAGTTCATGGGTGCAACGAATGAGAATATTAGGAGTCTTACTCTATACAGCTTCACATTCTCTAGGTTGGTATACGTGGCCTGCACTGGATAAGGTTCCGAGGTTAGATAAAACGGGAGAAGTAAGCGAGTTGAATAGCATACAGAGAGAGGCACCAATCTGTAAACCAGGAATCCCCACACCGGTCAAGAGATCTACTACGCTCATGAGGGGGAAAGGAAGAATGGTAGATAAGCGATAGTTATTACAGCAGCCCTCTCAGGAACTCGATGCACTAGTCCCATGAAAGATCAATTGAAATTGTTAAATTGATACCTCCCGCCTTCGGTGCCTGAAAGTGATAATTTAGAGTATAGAAATAAAATACCGACCAATAGCCGTTGGTAGCGTGGCCGAGTTGGTCTAAGGCGTTGGATTTAAGTTGTCTTGATTCCCAATGGACGTTAGTCCGCGCGAGTTCGAACCTCGCCGCTGCCATAATTATTTTTAAATTTTACCAATTTTTGCATCAAACTCGGTTTTTGAAATTTTTATTTGGATCTGAAAGTACATACTACATAGTAAGGCTGTGCCGAAGATCCCAGCTGAACAGACCTCATGGGAAAGGCACAGTAGCCCTTAATTGACATGAAGCATTTAGGGTAATTACATGGTCAGATGTGACAGCAATACTTGAAGATTCTTTCTTGTATCACGCTTGCAATCAAAAGAGCTGTTAATGCGTCGGTTAGTTTGATTATAGTGATTGATGAATCGCACGTACATCATTGATGTTATCCTGGCCACCAGGTCCTTGACGTACTCTGCGTTTCATAGCCTTTGTGAAAAGATCTTGCACAGCTTCAAAATAGGTATGACTGACCTCCGCGTTGGTTTAAATTCCTCAGGTGCCGGGTCGTCACCCCAAAAGCTACCAAGCGAACTCTTTCCACCGGGTTCGGTCCTGACTCGTCTAAGCCACAAAATATGATCCACAAGTAAAGGTTCAGAGAAGGGCCACATGCCTGCTGGGCTTGACAGTCGATGTGAATGGGATTCCATATTCTGGTTCCTCTTCTTTCGCAGGGGCCGAGGAGACTGGTTGTTCGGGCGCTGAGACCTAGCAAAGGCCGAAAAGCACGGGTCAGATTCGATAGAGAAAGAATTAAAAGAGAGTAGTTGCCTGATGTGATTCTTTTTGCGGTGCTGAGGCTAGAGCATCATCCTGTTCTTGGAAGTCACCGCCGAAGATGTCAGTGTGTGGGCCCCCAGGGACAGTTCGTACGCGACGCGTAGGTTTGAACGTGTCAATTTGCTCTAAGTCGAATTATATGGTAAGGGACGTGAACTCTTATGCCGCGAAACGCTCACCGATGGCTGGGGATGCCGAGGGAGCTGCTGCGGCTTCAGCAGCATCAAGGCCGTGAAGCGGCGGAGAGAAGGTGCCAAAGGTCGCGTAGCCTAGGACGCGTTAATGAGTGCGGAAGGCACGAAGAAATAAGACTTACGAGGTAGCTTTTGAACATTGGTAAAGTTGGTGTCCACAGTAGTACCGGTGTACCTGCATGTATACAATGAACAGCCCATCGGAAAGAGAACGGATTTGTGTTTACTTGAGAAACTCAATAAGAGATCGTTTCGTAAAGATGATATTTGTGTCGTCCCAGTCAAGCATTCCTGACAAAATGATGATGAATGGCGTGTCGATGGGTAGTATCGACAAAGGATCTAACCGAGGTTCGCAGGCCAGTCCTTTTCCTTTGTCATATCGATGGTATTGGAACGCGAGAAGCTGGGTACTAGTCAGACGATTAGAATTTAATGAATCCTGCACATACGAGGTAGACATTCTGGTGCAATACTAGGGTTGGCGTCGTTGAGGTTGTTGATAAAGGTTTGTTGATCCAGTGACCGTCGCGACTTGTGACGTGACTCGATGTCTTTCCTTAGACCGCTTCTGACCCGAAGGGACCTTTGCTACCCACCGTATCCTTCCTTCGGCAGCATATACAGATGCTTACAACCCAAACAATCCAGCTATAACGACGACGCCTACTACAATATCTGCGGACGAACGGCATGCTCTAGACAGCGCCCTGAGAGTCGACCAAGCCGGAGAAATTGCAGCTGTTTCAATTTACCAAGGCCAGATAGCTGTACTAGGGTGGAATGGCAAATTGAAATCAATGCTTCAGGTTTGTAGCTCTTACGGACGTGCTTTGTTGCTCGTCTTTACGTGTTTGTGTAACCAGGAAATGCTGGAGCAGGAGAAAAAGCACATCGCTGTGATGGACAAACTACAAGTACAGCATAGGGTCCGTCCTACCGTTCTGACAGAAGTTGCAAGGGTTGCAGGATTTGGACTTGGTGCAGCGACGGCTCTCATGGGCAAAGAGGCTGCAATGGCTTGTACTGAAGCCGTTGAAACCGTTATTGGAGAACACTATGACGAGTAGGTGTCCTTTTATGTGCTTCCTTTTATGTGCTCAACTCTCCTTGTATATAGTCAACTGAAAGAGATGGAATCATTGCCTTCAGATCATCCCAGTGTGCCATTGTTGAGAGATGTGATACGAGAGTTTCGTGATGACGAGCTTGAGCACCTTGACACTGCTGTCCAAAATGATGCTCAAAAGGCACCTGCACATGCCCTGTTGAGTGCAATTGTCGGAACTGGTTGTAAAGTAGCCATAGAACTTTGCAAGAGAGTTTAATTGCTTGTAATCATGCGTTCCTACAACCAATATTATGTTCATTCCGGCTTGACGGACAATGACTCTGACTTTAGTGCTCCCGCCCACTTCCAGCGCGACTAGAAATAGCCAGTTAGCAACATCATGACAAAGAAGGAAGGATTCCGCGAACATCCGTTGACGAGGCCAACAAGTAAATAGCAGTTGGGAACACGATTCCGGCCAAAACGCCCGCACGAATGTTGGATGGCGTCCAGCGAAATCGTAGATAATTGGTTTCACGCTGAGCAGAGGGTGTCAAGGTAAAGCGGTCCCCAAGGTTCTAGTCGAACTCACATATCGGTCAAACCGCTCGACAGCAGGATCAATGAACTATGATGAATGCTTAGTGACAAGTCAAGGGTTCACAATAGATATAACCTTGTAGGGACCTGTAGAATACTGAGTGACGCTCAGTATATGCGAAAGGACAGCCTTACCGTGACCTGCCATGGTGAAGAGGATCAAGGTGATGCTTTGTTTGTTCCTTGTTTGTTCCTCCTTTCCTTCTCACTCTCATCTACACTCAACGGCCCATGGCATATAATCGCGAATGGGACAGAGGCAAGGACACTTGGGCAGATGGTGCTCAGTGGCCTGGAGCAAATGTGCGCCCAAGAGAAGACGACCATTATGGCGACGGCAAGCGACGAAAATTTAACAGCGGGGTATGTCATGATTTTGCCAATTTTCATTTTCATTTCATTCTCTTCACTGTTTTCTACAGGGATATCAAGGTTACGATGCCTACTCGAACTATGAGGAGGCTGCCTATGACAGCACTGCTGCTCCACGCCCATCCGCCCAAGATTTTGGACAGCCACGCAACACCGCTGGAGGATTTCCCAAGAAACGCCTGCAGCCCTCGGATCCCAGCCCTCATGTCATCTTTCTTGGCCTTGATACGGACTTCACAGAAGCTGATGTACGACACCTAACCTTCTTCGTCTGACGTCGTTCTCACTTTTTATCCGCAGCTTCAGGCGTATCTTTCCTCCAACGGATGTAGTGTCGAGACTGTCACCATCATCCGAGATAGATCAACAGGCACTTGCCCATTCGTATTTCCTTTTGCACACACATTGACATGATTCGTCGTCGGGTTTTCAAGGTACCTCAAAAGGATTCGGTTTCGCCCAGTTCTCTTCAACAGACCACGCACGGCTGTTTGTGGATCCTCTATTTCCTTACATCCAAGTGCCACCACCTGCATCTCATGGTGCGACGGCAGCCGCAGCGTTCTACAAGGCGTTAGAGACGGGCGCCCCGCATAGCGGACGAAGAGTTAAAATCGACTATTCTCAAAGCGCTACACCTCATGAGAAAGGTCGCTTCAATCGTGGAAACGTCAACGACGGCACTCGTGACATTGGAAACTCCCAAGCGGCCGTTTTGTTGTTCCGTGGTCTTGATCCTCTCTCTGGGCCGCAGGCCATTCATCAAGCCATGAGGTCGTCTTCTGGGCCTGGTAAGGAGGGTGCTAAGGGCATGAGACGAATTATCTTGATCAAGGATCGAGTTACCATGGCCAGTTTTGGTTTTGCCTTCGTGGAATTCACTGATGTACAGGCAAGTTGTGTTGTCACGTGCGCTGCTCGAGAGACGTTCTGATCTTTGTCTTCAAGTCTGCGTCGGTAGTTCTTGCCGCGACCATGTCACCTCAGATTCATCCATCCGGTTTTCGCATTTCGGATCGACCTGTGGCTGCTTCTTTTGCTCATCCTGACTCATTCCAACCTATTGATAATGTGATGTTACGCGATGATGCCTGCATTCCATCTTCTCTCGTTCTAGGAGGTGTTGAAGGCACTTGGGTAAGGTACTGGGATGATAGTTCTACCTTGGCTATGCTCGAGTTTCAGGTTGCCCAGCCTGCGCCGGCAGCCCAGACTGTCAAGGAAAAGAAAGAAAAGAAGAAGGCCAAAGGTCAATTTCATTTCTACTCATTGTGTTCATGTTTGTTTTATTGACAGCAATTTATAGACACAACGATTCAACGTCTATCTGTTCAACCCGCTCCTTCAGCGTTACCTGTTTCCGACAAACCTGTCACTTTGAGTTTCAGCAAAGGTCCAGCTAAAGCTGCAGGTAAGCCAAACATGGTATGTCCTCAGGAGTTTCTTTTCAAACAATAAACAGCATCTACCGTCAAGAAATCTGTGGCCTCAGCTTTTGCATCTGATGATGCAGACGACGATCAGCAGGACGAAGCTGAGGACCTGCTGAACGCTAGTCGGAAAGGTAGAGAATCCCCTCCCTTAGTTCACCACTCTGCTTATCCATCCTAGCCGGAACGTCTAAGCCGCCCACGCTGATCGTAAGCAAGAAGGTAACGTGAAAAGAATTTGTTGCGCACTTCGTTATTGTTCTGTTCCTAACTGAGTTTCGGTAATCAGATTGCCAGCAATATCAACAAATGGAATCAAGTTCAGGAAGAACTTTCTCAAGATGTCAGTACTCGGTCGACTTCTGCTCTGGTGACGATCATCTTTTGGCTCTTCTTAGCCCTTTGGAATTCCACGGTTCTTACATTCTGGATACTATACATGCAGGCCACGACATCTACGACTGATGCTAACGGGTCCACTGCGCAAGCATCGAGTGCACCCCCCCAAGACAATACGACAACGACAACGACACCGACACCGACACCGACCGAGTTCGAGTTCTCGGATGTCAGCGCTCATGAGCTGTCTTCTCTGCGCTCGACAGTTCAAATCTGTGGATCAGTTGAAACGCCACAACAAGGAATCAGATTTGCATAAGGCTCGCGTCCTTCAACCTGTGTACTGTCTGTTGTTCTGTAACTGGGCTGACCATCGTCTTTTTTGATCTTTTCTCCCGGAATCTTCTATCAATTGGAAATGAACAGAAAAATCTCAAGGATTCGAATTTGCAAGAAGTTGCCCGCCAGAAGGTCAAGGCTCGACAAGCGAGCGCAGTCCCGAAATATCGTGATCGCGCTTCTGAACGGCGAATACTTTTCAACCAGCCTGAAACTCCCATGCCGGAAAAAGACAGTGGATGGACAGCACCCAGACGACAAGTTGAAGGTCCACCAGTAGCGTCGCCACTGCCACTGCCACCCCCGCCACCGACCAACCCGGGTGAGGATAGCAATAATGTCGGCAATAAAATGCTCAAGATGATGGGTTGGACGGAGGGAACCGGCCTAGGAACAAGTGGCGAAGGCCGAATCGACCCTATGTTCGTGTTATACATGTCGTTGATTGATTCTCTATTGATTTCTCCCACAGAAAAACTGCCATCTACGTGGAAGGTGCCGGTCTAGGCGCCAGCAAAGGCAAAGACATCGGCAAACTCACGGAAGGCTATTCAGGCTACGTCTCGATGGCTCAGGACTCTGTAGGTGGCTTAGGGCATTTTCGGTTCAGCTGGCTCAAATTTGGTACAGGCACGAGAGCGGTATGGGAGCTAACCAGATATCTAAGTCTCTATGCTCTACACATTTTTGAATCAGAGAATGATACTAGTTTTGTGTAATTATATACCAAAGTCATTCACTACTACCAAATCGAACGAATGAGTGTGCTATATCTGAGATGTAATGGGTAATTTAAGCGAACACTTGTAGCGCTAGAGCCAAACCGCCGAGACCGGCAACAACCATTCCAACACCGTTGCTCAAAGCCCCGTTGCTGCCGCTCGTGCTGCTGGCAGAGGCGGAGGCAGCGGATCCAGAGGCAGAAGAGGTGCCAGTGCTTGAAGCACGAGTTGAAGAAGCGACAGAAAGTGTCGAGGTGACGACGGAGGATGTTGCAGAGACGGAAACGGTCGAGGTTCCCTGTTCGACAGTCATGTACGTTCCCTGAGAAAGATATCGTGTGTCAACCGAGTGGCAAGGGCGGGGACAAAAAGATACATACAGCAATGAGGGAACCCATGCCGCTCTCCTGTGTTTATAGGCATTAAGCATAAACGGATGAACCCGAAGATTGCAATTATGTGAAACTTACAGACAAGTATGAAGCCAAGTCGAAGGTAGAAACACCGATGTTTTCGGTGTACCCATCAGGGGAGGTGAAGGTCGAGGGCTGTTGAAAGAGGAGAATAACATAACTTGCAAAAGATATAGGCGCTTAGTAGAAAGTGTCAGAGACGAGCAACTAACCGGTGGGCTCCACTCCCTTCCGCCGGAGCTGGTCCGGCATACGAAGTAATAGCAGGTAGCAGAAGAATTGGAAACGGCGTCATCTAAAATCGCATTTGAGCACACGTCTGACATACTAAGAGATAACGCAACTGGAAATGGTGTCTCCGTTGACCAACCAGTGCCGAGTGACCTGGGCGTTCTTGGTTCCAACGATGTCGGCGTCGACCATGACAAGCGTGAAATTGCCACTGAGCGTGACCGACGAGTTCGCCGGGGTGACGGTGACAGTAGGAAGTGGTGCCAACCTCTGCAACGTTTGTCAGAGAATTGGCTGTATGTGTATTGAGATTGTACTTACGGTCTTGGCTGAGAGCCTGTCCGGGCGTTATGTCTCCAACGCCTAGAAAGTTGTCAGTGTATTCATGGGGTGATGTTCGCCGTCGACCGAACCTTCAAAGTTGACGGTAAGAATGGCGCTGGGGTCGAAAGACGACAACAAGTCGGGTACAATTTCAGACTGGGTAAAATGAGCTTTAATGGCGGCAATCTGAAGGGCGGTATCATTGGAAGACTGAGAAGCCACGAAGGGAAGAAGAGAGAGTGACAAAATGACTGGGAGGGAAATCATGGCAGCAAAAGGTGATGGTGGTATGAGAAAGAGAAAGAATTGAATTTGCTTGGCATGACCCGTGACAAACGCGTGTGGCAGGCATACTCCGCCGTCAACGTTTCAACCCCAAACACTATATGAAAATACTATTATATGCGTGGTCTGTGATGAGAAATGCAATGCGATACAGATACAATATAAATGAAAATTCTGAAAGCACCTGTGAAAGCCTGTACCATAACATAGATAGTGTCACCCATCATCGTTCACTGGAATCCTCTGAGCCTATAGTTGTATCTTCTAATGAACTAATTTCAGACATGGGCGGCAGAAGAGGCGAGTTCAACAAGTCTGCATCGGATATCGATGATGCAGCCTTCCGTCTTCGTCTCCTCTGTGAAACAGCAAATGTTGGCGATGACGGCGTAGGTGGTTCGAAACCGCTCGATGCTAAACGCGCCAGAAGGTCCCGGGCCACGTCGTCTGGGTTGCCGTTTAGATCTAATGACGATGGCACATTAGCGCGAGTTTCCGCGGCACTTGGTCGTGCCCGGCGATTCTTTCGTGTCCCCACAGTATCGCCATTCCGCAACTTCTCTAGCAGACTGTCCAGAGCGTCAGTATCCTGGTTCGACATCTCCATCGCCTTCTCGCGATTCAGCCTCATGGTTTCAGCGGCCTGTTTCCGTTTGACTGTTGCAAGTCGTTCATCTGCTGCAGTTTGATTGTCGGCTTTGCATTTCTATACCGGCCGTGAGTCAAGTCTTTTCGGAAACCAGAAAATGACATGCCTTGTACGATGTGACGAAGGTTTTGAAGATACCGTAGAATTCAGAAGAGCTCATGTTTCGATTATCCTCTTCGCCATAGTAGCAAATCACCTCGGTGAATGTTGTATCTGCAAGCCGTACTTCGTCCACCAGGTCGTCCACCTGCATCTTGGCTTTGTTGACAAAGTTCCACATTTGCTGGCCGTATCGTTCTGTTTGATCGATGCGCGCAAAATGCTCTTCTAGCTCCTCACGTATTCTCTTGAGACCATCCCGAAGATCTCCTAGGCCTTTACGAACTTCTTGAAGATTAACTGCCAAGAGCGTTGGTAAAACGTGGAGGCATCTGAAGGAAGGGCGTAACATACCTCTGTACGCCTCTGCGGGTTTTGCAAGTTCCTCGAGGAAATCTTCCATGTCCGGGAAATGTTTAGAAACGGTACGCTCCAAGAAATGAAGTAGTGTCGTGTTGTTTACTGACTTAGTATCAACCAGCTGAAGGTGTCCGTTAGGCGACTATCGAGAGCATCAAGTAAAAGAATTTACCTTATTGATACTACTAACACGGAAACCGAATGCGCCACCCTTCACACCGGTCCCGTTCATGTAATTCCCAATCAGAAGAATGAGCTATTAAGGTATCAGTCAGGGAAACGATTAGCTGAACAACAGATAACCTACACTGAGCAACTCCTTGAAAGCTTTAGCATGTAGAAGAGCATCTCCTGCCTCGGAAAGTTTCCGTGCACCCTGGGTCATAAGCTGAGTAAACCTTATTCTGACTGATGCAAGACTGCCACGAACCTGATCTAGTAGCGACCACCGTTCTTCAAATGCACACTTGTACAACATGCCCTCAATACGAGGTCCCAGACGATCAATTTGTATCAGTTTAACCATGAGGCGGTCCGAAGGATGAAGCTCAGCAAGTTCCTCTGGCCCTGAGTTCCGATATACGTTCAATTTGCCGACCTGTTCTGGGGATGGCAGTACTCGTTTTAATTCACTCAAGAACACCTGAGAGCACAGATCCTGGTCGAAGTGCTGAATTTTGCGAGCGATCTCCTCGGGCTCAAGTTTTTTGACACCTTGAATGAGGATTTCTGACTAGGAGGTCAGAGATGAGCGCCAACAACTTTACGACATACACTCACCAACTCTTTTCTTAGTTTCAACATCCAGAACACTCTTCAATTCGGCGCGTTTCTGCCGGGCTAAGGGACAATAGTCAGAAAGGCATCTTTCGCAGTGGGAGAATCTACTACATACCCATTAGGTTGATGACTAGCTGCTTGGCCTTGAAGTCTTCCTCCATTTCCATCCATACGCCATCAATCTGGAGCTTCTTCAACATCTCGTGTTCCTTTGCAGGCTCTTCATCATTCCACAGTGTCTTTGAAACTTGCTGATGAGGGAGTTTATCCCACTGCAGCTGTTTCATCTTAGTACTCGGCGTAATAGGAAGATCTTTGCGAGCAGAGAGCAAGGCGTTAAGATTTGAACCGAGCAACATCGATGCTCGTGTAGAGTTAGGAGGAGAGCTCGGGTTAGAGGCTAAGCCTCGACCTGGAGGCGGCGGCGGAGGTGGTGGAGGCGGGGTAGAGTTTGCGGAGAAGGCAGGGACCATTCCGACAAAGCCGGGTGGAGGTGGCGGAGGCGGAGGCGGAGGCGGAGGCGGAGGCGGAGGAGGAGCGCCCTTGAAACCACTGGGTGGCGGCGGCGGAGGAGGCGGGGGAGGCGGAGGTGGTGGTGGTGGTGGTGGGGGAGCACCATGCGCATCGCCCTCTTCTTTCAAGGTCGGGAGAGGTGAAGGTGTCGGGCCTCCGGAAGAGGATACCTGGCGACTCTTGGCCAGGAAATGTTTGCTGAGCTGTTCAGCCAATGAACCAGGCGCAGGCGTCCGTCCGTCAGCAGAAACGTGAGAACTGATGGAAGTTGAGGGTGTATCTTCAGATGAATTATGTGATCCTCGGACTGACCGATCGCCCTCGCTCTCTTCACCATTAATGTTAGAGTGGTCGCTCGATTCGCCAGCATCTTCAAAGTGTGGCGGAAGAAGATTGCTGCTCTTGTACGGCGCTCCTAGACCTAACAGGGGTCTGTCCGTGCGTCTCGGTGATCCTCGTGCACTTCTCGAGCTCGACAGTTGGCCCTCTTCCCTTGGGGAATACTACAGACTTAGCATTAGTTATGAGCACAGAGTAAAGGCAAAGATATCAATTACAATTACTACGCCGGCAGCCAGCTGATGTTGTATTTGCTCATCCGCGTCTTGATCATCTGCGTCCATAAACTGCGAGACTCTTCCGTTACCGTCTTCCGAAGTTTTTGACCCGCCAGTCTTGGACGCCTTACGAACAACTTTTGAACCACGGCGCAATCCATTTTTACGTGGCGTTGCATCCATGTCTTCCTCGTGATCGCCATCGTCCTCCTCCCCGCCGGGACCATTTCGGCGATTCCTTCCGTCTCGACCCTCAAGAATACCGATAGTTTTGGTCCGTTGCCATTGTTTCTCAAGCGTTTCCACAAGAGTCTTGCGATCCATGCCACTATTGTCTACGATGGTCTCGACACCTTGGCCAACCTCCTTCAGCATCTTGAACAGTTCCATGATTTGCCATTCCAGTTGGGTAATTGTCTGCTCGTATCCAGATTTCTGAGTGACAAGTTGACCTTGAAGTCGTGTTGTTGTTTCCCGAGAGACATGCAACTTCTGCTCGGCGTGCGCCAGCTTTTCCTTCAGCTGCCCAACTAGACCGTCATGGCCTTGAGAAATCTCGTCCTCCAGCGCTTCTTTTTCTAGCTTCAAGCGCAATGCTTCCGCGCGAGCCTTGTTTGCTTCATCCTCGACGGCTTGATAACGGTCGGCCTCGTTAAATTGCGCTATGATGCGTTCCACTGAGTGTCCGAAACGCTGCTCGGCGCCAGCCAGTTTCTTGTCCATCACAACGTCGGTCACCAGCGAGTCGAGAAGCTGGTAATAGTGTACCATCGGCGGACCTTCCTCTCGTATCAGCAGTAAATGCTGCATCATAGACAGGAAATAGTCTCGAGCTTTACTTTCTTGAACCTTGGCATAAATCGCGTTATAAACGTCCAAAGGGTTAGTAAGGTCGCGTAAAATCTCTTGATCCAGACGGTCGCGGAGTTTCTGTTCGTCCTCATCTAAAGAATTTTGCAAAAGCCGTAATTGCTTGTCTATATTCGAAACGTTGAAGTTTCGGCAGAGCTCAAGAATTCGCTGTAATCCAGCAGCCTCCATTTGGGAGCGATGGTGGAGCCTAAGATCCAGATCATCTACGAACTCGAGGACACCTCTAAGGAGTATCAAATTTGACAACTGTAAAGGCTTAGTAAAAATCAAAATAACCGTTGGAACGCACTTACAGCGTATTCATTAAGGTTAGTGTCCAGGCCACCGGCCTTTTTGACATCTTCGCTTGCACCAACCAAACTACCCATCTTGCCTCGTCCAGAGAGAGAATGCTCCATTGATTTGAACCAATAATCATATGGTCCCCCACTCTCATTATTTGAGGAACTGAGGGTTTCCAAGGCGGCGACGACAAGATTGTGCACTTGACCATCTTTCCAGTAAGTCAGGAATGACAACAAGTCTAGCAGAAGCCTCCGTGTGGGGATATGAGGAGTGTTGAGAGAAGACGCAACTTGCGTTACAATCAGGTTGTGCGTCAGGGCTTCTGCCGTCGCTGCCTATCTCTTACATTAGTATAACTTTGAGAACAGTATAAATACCACCTACAGTGTTGTTAAAAATTTGTTTGAGGCATTTGACGATTTCATATTCAAGATTTATGTCATTCTCTCCTCTAAACCTCCATCAGATCACAAGCAGAACGACCAGGTTCAGACAGCCCACCTTGATGAACCCTTGCGACTAATGTGCGTAAGTGTCTGTGCTAGAACCGATGTTCCTTGTATAGAAATGAAGTGCTGAAGCCAACTATTGTAATATCAGTACACCCTCAATTTTAGAGTAACAAAGTCGAACGGACCTCAGCTCTAGACTACGTAATGATACCTGAAGACTCCCGGCTTGCTTTGGCGTAATGGTTTTATTCAAAAACTTTTGAATGTACCACTCCGGCGTTTCGCGAATTATAGTGGAAGGCTGGCCTGATTCCGTTTGTCTTCGCGTCTGGTCGTCTCTCTGCTTCTCCTCTTTCCGTCGAATTTGCCAATCATTGTATACCATATGCCATTTCTGATCAATCGGGAGGTTCGGAAGGTCTCCGAGGTCTCGAGTACGTTTGACATTATCGAACAGTGCCTCGATTTCTTCGTCGGTGTCCGGCCGAGATAACTGTGCATCGTCTGAATTGTTGTGTCGGTGAGGATGATAGAAATGGTTGAGAGAAGTCCCTTCAGAGGAAAGGGATGAGTATTTGGAATGTCTTGTACCTTCGGACCGTGTTGTGGCGGAAGACATTGGGCGCTGCATCAGAGTCCCAGCGGACGCTGAGGCCGGCATGGGTGCATAACCATTCGCAGGAAACTGGCCAAAGTCGAGCATATGTCCCGAAGATGAAGAGGCTTCACTGCGACGCATACGAGCTGTTTGAGGATTATAAAGTTTGCTCCCGGAAGAGGATCCAACAGAATCGTTATACAAAGTGGAAGAGTCGGAAACTGAGAAGGTGCTGGGTGATCCCATGCCATGATCTTCATTGCCTCTGTCTCCACCAGCCCTACTCCGAGTCATGCCAAACTTGTTGAATTCAGTGCCATTGGTAGTCAGCGTCGGATTGGTGATGGGTGCTGAGATGTATGGTGCTCCACGGAGCCCCTGCGAAACAGTGCCGACTGGAAGGGGTGAGCTAGGCGGGGGTCCTAGCTTATCGTAGGGAACAGAGCTCTCGCTGAGTTCCTGAGTAGAGGATACCGAAGATTGACGAGGCTTTGTCTTCCTGCGGCCAAATATGCTGTCCATTTGGGGTGCACTGGAGAGAAGAGAAAGAATATAGGCCCCCTCCGACGGGGTATGGAAGGAAAAAGCAGGAGATCAGGTAGGCCGTACCGACATTCGGTGAATCGTGAAGCAGTGAGTAGTAAATAATGAAATAGAAATGGTGATACCGTGACTAGATGTCGTGTTGTAATGCCTTGTTGATCATCACCCCCTTCCCGCCAAGCACTTTCACAGCCGCCACCACCATGGCAGGCCCAAATCTCGAAATATTCAAGTTTTCCGTCTATCTCTTCGTGCCAATATGGGCTCTCGTTCACTTTGGAGACCCGGCTTGGTATAGAAATAATGTTCTTCCAGTGAGCTTTCGTCCGCCCTTTTTTGTCTCACCCTACACTAAAGTCTTCCTAGTACAAGGACAAGCTGTTTCCTCCAACTGTACAGCAGGTGTGGTCCTATCTCAACTTCATGAAAAAGATGCCGAAACCTGTGTCTAGGAAATCCCTACCGAGCAAAAAGTTTTACGAGAGCAACTAGCCCAAATCAAGGCTGACCGGATTGCTGCTGCTCGAGCAAGAAGTAATAATGATTCCTAGTTTGCACGGACCCATCTGTCGTGAGTCGGCTAGCATGGCTCTATATAGACACACTCAGACGGCTTCTAGCTGTATGTTATTGTCGCTGCAGTCAAAATACACGCTCCTCATACATTTTTCTCAATTATCAACTTCTCTCCTTCGTTAATTGATACCTCCCAGCCTCCAGCTATGTCCTTCTCAACCAATTTCCTATAAATCTCTATGTCATCATGGGAAACCTTGAACCCGCCACAGACAACGAACACGACCGTCCTTTCCTGCATCGAGTTTGCTTGCCCTGATACAAGTCTGTCGAACAAAGCGGGACTGTATGCAGGGGTAAGGGTGGTAGCACAAGCCAGCTCTACCAGAAGTTTATGATCGCCTGTGATTCAAATTCGAAATCATGGACGTTACGTTCAGAAGTACAGCGCTCGGCGACTCACGCGTGAACAAACAGGAGGCTTGCATGCTCAATTCATCCGGTACAGTGACGCAAGTTATTCCTCCCTCTCTTGTCAGCGCCATCTTTACTACCTTGGCTGCAGGCTGGGATGCTCCCAACGAACCAGATGCCATCGAGGAGAATTCACTGAAATGGGCCAACGCGATACTTTCCGTCTTGTCCTCGACGATAGTCACATGGGGCGGAAGAACTTTGGCAAAATCTCCGGAGGATTGACGGTTCAATGCTATGGAGTAATGGAAACAATTTGATCCTCCGGTCTCTAATGCAATGACGGGCACTGTATAGAGGGTTGTATCGATGGGGCCATCTCCTTCGCATTCATAAGTACTCACCGTCATCCCAGCCAGCCTCTTTGCAGCCAACAATGATACCTCCTAGCAGTCCACCCCCACCGACACTACAAAAGATCGCGTCCGGTTTCGAGGTCAGCTGCCTTGATATCTCGGAGACCAGCGATCCGTGTCCTTCCCAGACCGTTGGATCATCATATGCTGGAATCATCACCCTGTAATAGGGTTAGGAGCTCGACGACATGTATCCACTCCGATCCTACGCACGCATTCTCTTCTGCTTCTATTGCTTTCTGAGCAGCAGCCAGTGCTTCAGCATACATCTTTCCAACCACTACTGTCTCTGCGTTTTCTCCCTCGAAGAGATCTAGAGTTCGCTCTGCAACACCTTCGGGCACGTAGACTGTACAACGAAGGCCAAGTACATTTGCTGCACAGGCACCAGCCAAGCCCGCGTTTCCTCCAGATGCCACGATGAGATGGACAGATGGACCATGCATCTCTTTTGCTCTTTGAATGAAGAGAGATAATCCCCTGTACTTGAAAGAATGTGATGGATGGAGGTTCTGTGACCTCGGATTGAATAAAGCTCTGTACACACGACACTTTCCCGGGGGATTAGATGCAGACGAACCTCGAGTTTCAAATATACGTTGCATCCCAACTTTCTTGATATGTAATTGGACCTTATAAGAGGAGTTTCGTTCCAAAGGGGAGCAAGCATTGAGTCCAGTCGGGGGTACAGAGTGCGTTTTTGCAATTTGAATTGAATAACAATTTCTTGACCTAGCACCGTGACTCAGTCATCAGCGTCCCGGGCCGGCTCATCGTCAGCTTATTTCAAGATTTTTTGAGGCTTTCTTGGACCCACTATCCGTTCGTCGGCACTGACCATTGGCACTAACTCGAGCACATACTTCTTCGGAAATGAAACTCGAAACGTTTCGTCTAAGTTCTGCACCTAATCACATTGCAGTCGAGGCACTACGGGTTTTCTTCGGAGATTCTGTCAGACGGCCTGAGGCCTGAGGTATATAACAAGGTCCTCAAGATAAAGAGTGCATCCTTCCTTCCTCTCAAGCATGAAGTTTAACGACGGTTTTTGGCTACTCAAGAACGGTGTCAGGCCATACTTTGGAATTCAGGTTGTCGATGTTCATCCGACTTCAGATGGCTTAGGATACGACCTTCATGTTGCGACTAAGCCTGTCAATCATAGAGGAGACACACTAGCTGGTTAACTTGAGCATCATTGTTCTGCCAAGGAAATACAACTAATATTTTTCCAGGGCCAGTCTTCACGATCAAGGTCTATTCACCGACAGAAGGCGTAATTGGCGTCAAGATCGATCACTTCAGTACCATCAAGTCTACCACCAATATTCATTTATTCCCTGATGATCCTCCCATCCCCAATGTCACACTTGATCAGGCCGATCGGTCCTTCTCTGTTTCCAGTGGTGGCCTCACCGCAGTGGTCACCGGAAATCCATATACTGTCACCTTCAAATCTCAGCATCGCACGCTAACTTCTTCGGGTCACAAATATTTGACGCTATATGATATCCCTTCGAAGTGGACCCTCACCACGGCCGCGAATAGCTCCTGCCTGATGACTGATCGTGGTTCCAATCCAAATCCCGAGCCCAAACCTGATATCGTGAGGTATCTCCACTCGGAACTAAACACCTCACCTGGTGAACTTGTGTATGGCTTCGGGGAACAATTTGGCGCTTTCGTCAAGAACGGCAAGTGCTATATCATTGCTTCTCCATTCATTTCGTTAGTCAACGCGTTGCGGCAGGCCAATCCATCAGAATTTGGAATCAAGGTCCGAGACTACACCGTACTATCTATATCACGCGTCTCATCAATATCTTAACAGATGGCGGAACTTCTAGTGATCAAGCATACAAATGTGTTCCGTTCTATATAACGAACAGAAACTACGGCGTATTTATCAACAATCCCGGTGAAGTTGAAGTTGAAGTAGGAAGTGAGAAAGTATCCAGAGTCGGAATCTCCCTTGCGAGCAACAGCTTAGAGTATTTCATCATATATGGAAGGACACCGTTGGAGGTCAGCGTCTTTTATGGATTGTATGAACCTCTTCATGATGCCTGATTATAGATTTTGGAACGATACACCAGGATGACTGGGCGTCCTGCGTAGGTTTCGAAAACCTCGTAACATCTGTATACTAAATTGTACTGGTTTCTAGCATTCTCCCGAGCTGGACTTTCGGCCTCTGGCTTTCCACGTCATTTTTGACCTCATACTCCAGCGATACCGTTTCTGGTTTCCTTCAAGGGATGCAGGAGCGAAAATGCCCCGTTAGAGTCTTCCATCTAGACTGCTTCTGGATGAAGCAATACGAGTGGTAGGCTTTTGTTGATTTTTCTTATGCTGGATACCATCGTAGGAAAACTTAGGTGCTCGTTCACATTTGACCCCGATAACTTTCCCGACCCCAAGACGTACCTTTCCGAGATCAAGCAGAAATACGGGGTGAAGATATGCTTATGGAGTACGTTCACAGACACAAAAATGCCAACTAATTCTCATTCTCTCAGTCAATCCGTACATCTCTCAACTCTCCCCGGTCTTTCAAGAAGGCGTTCAAGGTGATTTCTTCATCAAACGGAAAGATGGGACGCTTTGGCAGTAAGCACAATAGGGCACTCGACTAATATAATTGCTGAAATTTACCTCGTCTAGATGGGATCTTTGGCAACCCGGTAAGGTCTACTTGCTCAATTCCATAACGCTCAGTGTGTTGATTCAGAAATATTAGGGCTCGCTGTCGTAGACTTTACAAATCCGGCGGCAGGGGAGTGGTACAAACGCAAGCTTGAGGCGTTACTTGATCTTGGTGTCGATTGTTTCAAGGCGAGTTTTTTGCAATTCTTCAACCTCATGATACTTATGACTCTGGTAGACCGATTTTGGTAAATAAAACTCTCAAGGCAGATCGATCTTTGACAGCTTAATCTTCGTAGGCGAACGTATTCCTTACGCCTCGGTCGTCTACCATGACGGAGCTGATCCCATGAGGATGCACAATATGTATTCCATTATCTATAACGAGCTTGTCTTCAACATTCTGAAAGAACGCTTTGGAGAAGGAGAAGCGGTGGTATTTGCTAGGGCATCGTTTGTGGGAGGGCAACGGTTGGTCCTTACAAACCTACGCACTACTTTCCTCTGACGGACTTTAACAGTTTCCCTGTACATTGGGGTGGCGACTGTGAGTCTTCTTTTGAAGCCATGGCAGAAACGATTCGGGGCTGTCTGTCTCTGACACTATCTGGCTTTGCGTTTGCTTCTCACGACATTGGAGGCTTCGAGGTAGGTCGAGATTACCCCTAGGCTTGATATTGGCTTATGAATCACAGGGACATCCACCGCCTGAGATATATCAACGATGGGTCGCATTTGGGTTGTTCTCTTCCCATTCCCGACTGCATGGGTCCTCATCGTATCGTGTGCCATGGAGCTATGGTGAGGATGCCGCAAAAAGTATGGCCCGGTTCTTGGATACAAAGCACCAGTTAATGCCTTACCTTTATGATCTGGTATGGAAATTATGTTCATCGTGATTTCGTCTCCAAAGCTTCAGGGTTAATACGGTTATTGTCATAGGCTATTCAGGCTCGTATCAAAGGCCATCCGATGCAACGGGCCATGTTCCTGGAATTTCCAGATGATCCTACGACGCAATGGCTGGACCGCCAGTACATGCTTGGCCCTTCCCTCTTGGTTGCCCCCGTATTTGTCCCGATCGAGGAGGAGTCAGTCTACTACGTTCCGGCTGGCCGTTGGACATATTATTGGGACCAATCTAGGACCGTCGTGGGGCCACTTTGGGTGCGGGAAGTTGTCCCTCTCGATGAGATACCGCTGTGGATCCGTCCCGGTACGATTCTTGCCACCGGTCCCAAGGGAATTGGCCGGCCCGACTACAACTACACACAAGGCATCAACGTCAACGTGTATGGGTTGCTTGAAGGACAGACTTTGAAAGCCAGTTTGCCCGCTCAGCACGGCATCAAAACGGCAGCCGTTATTAGCGCCGAGAGGACAGGTACGGGCCTTCGTTTAGAGGTACAAGAGGGAGAATGCGATATTAGTTTTCTGGGGATACATGAAGAAGGAATTGCTGTCAAGAGTGTGGTAGGGGGAGCAAAGTTTGAGGAGCATAACGATTTTGTGGGGCTGAAGTTGGACGGACAATTGAAAGAGGTCGTATGCACTATGGGATCTTAATATATGCAGGGTTCTAGATTGTGCTGTCATATCGAACAAGTGCAACCAGAGACCGTATACGAAATGGCATCCATGTGAATAGCAGAACAAGAGACTTCAGATTTCATCGCTGTAGAACTCCTTCATGCTCTGCTCTCTCTTGGCTCGACGAACTTTAGCCTGTTCTCTGTTGTTAGCCGTACGTGCAAGCCGCTGGAAAGACAGTTCTTGAATAAGAAGATGAGGTTAGAACAGGGAAATTTGCGCACCTCTTTACGAAGACACGCATTCAATTCATCTGCTTCCCTATTGCAGTAACCAGACATCCTTGCGACGAAGCTAGAGTGGCATTGTTCGAGGGCCTGGATGAAGTCTTTACAGACTAGCGCAAAGTAAATGAATTCGCTCAAGGTGAAAAGGAAGACGCGAACTTATTTTCCTATCCGACAATTGAGGGTGCATTGGTAACCGGTATTTTGAATGGTTCGGAGAGAGCTTTGCCGGCGGTTGCCGAACGGACTGGACGAAAGATTCCGGGTACATAAATGGCCGCTACAAGAACCCCGGACGCGATTAAATTATTCGTGTAAATCTGTTGGAAATATTTACGGGGGAATGTATAATAAGGGTAGGTGCGAGAATATATTTGGCGGCAAATGGAAGAGTACGTAGTAAAACACGGAACCTCGGGCCAGGTCTCAATAATATTATTTGTCACTACAACGATCCCCATTTTTCTCCTGTACCACCATGTCCTTCGTCCCCAGCCAGTTTGACGACGTGTCCTATCGCCACCATCCGTACTCTCGCGGCGGATGTCGTTGGCAAGGCCAACTCTGGACATCCGGGTACGTCTTGATTCTTGTTCCCCGTTGCCAGCTGTTCACTTGCCGCGTAGGTGCTCCTATGGGCATGGCTCCCGTAGCCCATGTCTTGTTCTCTCGGTGCGTAGAGTGCACGGAATCGATCCTCACCTTTCTGATCTCGGTTCAGTTTCTTCAATGCGAACCCAAAGGACTCCAAATGGTTCAATCGCGATCGATTCGTGTTGTCAAATGGGTTGGTGCCCTTTGTTACTGCTGGATACCTGACTAATCGCATATCCTTGTAGTCATGCGTAAGTAGATCGCCTATCCTTAAGAATCTAACTGATCCTACGAAAGTATCAGTTGTGCTCTCCAATACATCCTTTTACACTTGATGGGATACAAGCTGTCGATGGACGATCTTAAAGCGTTCCGGCAGCTTGATTCGCTGACGCCTGGTCATCCAGAGGCTGGTCACACCGACGGTATGTCTTCTGTTCGGTTTCATATACAGGCCGTACTTAACGTTTTTACCAGGCATTGAAGTGACCACCGGACCTCTTGGTCAGGGATTCGGAAACGGTGTGGGTCTAGCGATTGCTCAGGCGCATCTTGCTGCCACGTATAATAAGGATGGGTTTGACTTGATCAACAACTACACCTATGGCACGTCATTCTACATTGAGAATGGAGGCTTAATCTCACTGCTGAACAGTATTCTGTGGTGACGGTTGTTTGATGGAAGGTGTTGCTAGCGAAGCCGCTAGTCTTGCTGGTCATCTCCAACTCGGAAATCTGATTGTTGTAAGTGGTGACCTTTTTCTACATTCCTTTTGGTCTTATCGGGTTCGTTACTAGATTTATGATGATAACCGTACGCATGCTAATTTCCAAATGTCATGACGTATGTAACCCTGATCGTTAGATATCTCCATTGACGGTGACACCGCGGTCGCCTTCACTGAAAATGTGGAACAACGATTCCTTTCTTACGGATGGCAAGTTCTAAACGTCGACAACGGTGACAGGTAAATATTAAGCGCTCCATACAGCTGGATCCGACCTAACTATAAATGATGTAGCGACTTAGCTGGAATCTACAACTCAATTGCAGAAGCGCGCCAAGAAAAGAACAAGCCTACGATCATCAAATTGAAGACGACCATCGGTTTCGGCTCCAAGGTTCAGGGCACACACGGCGTTCATGGATCTCGTATGTTATCCTGGTTACTGTATTTTTTTTTTAAAAAAACTGACGCGTTCCCTAGCCCTGAAGGCTGATGATATTGTCTCTTTGAAGACAAAGTTCGGCTTCCCTGCCGACCAAACCTTCCATGTCCCTCAGGAGACATACTTTGCCTACGAAGAAATCGCGAAGCGGGGCGCGGCTCTGCAACAAAAGTGGAATTCTGCCCTTGCCAGCTACAGGCCAGCAATATCCCAAAGAGTATGCTGAGCTTGCTAGACGTATCGAGGGCAAGCTCCCCGAAGGCTGGGAGAAGAACCTGCCTGTGTACAAACCCACTGACGCTGCACAAGCCTCTCGTAAACTCTCTGAAATTGTACTTACCGCCATTACGCCCTCTTTCCCTGACCTCCTAGGCGGATCTGCAGATCTTACGGGGAGCAACTTGACCAAAGTTAAGGGTACTGTTGATTTCCAACCACCCAGCACTGGACTGGGTTCTTATGCTGGTACATATATTCGTTACGGCGTTCGGGAGCATGGCATGGGCGCCATTGCTAACGGACTGGCGGCATATGGCGGCATTGTTCCTTTCGTTGCGACATTCTTGGTGAGTTATCACAGATGCGACCTATATATATATATCCAATTAACTGTCATGCCCCCTAGAACTTTGTTTCTTACGCTGCCGGCGCTGTTAGGTTGTCTGCGTTGAGTGGACACCAGGTTATTTGGGTCGGTTCGTACTTCCATGTGTTCACGTGCGTATTCTTTATTCACTATTTGTAGCTACCCACGATTCCATTGGTCTCGGTGAAGATGGGCCCACCCATCAGCCTATTGAGACTGCCATTCACTTTAGAGCGACCCCCAACTTGGCATTCTGGAGACCTGCAGATGGAAACGAGACTTCGGCAGCATACTATGTTGCTATCACATCCAGGTCAACACCTTCTATCTTGTCTCTGTCTCGTCAGAACCTTCCTAACCTTGCCGGTTCGACCATTGAGAAGGCCGTGCGTGGAGGTTACGTCGTTCAGGAGGAGAGCAACGAGGCTCTCACCATTGTCAGCTCTGGTAGCGAAGTGACCATCGCGTTGGATGCTGCCGCGAAGCTTGGTGCTGAGGGCATCAAGACACGAGTTGTCAGCTTGCCATGCTGGCTTGTATTTGACCAGCAGCCTGAGGAATACAGACTGAGTGTCTTGAGGAGCGGAGCTCCCATCCTCTCTCTAGAAGCGCTTTCGGTGAGCTTTTGTCCTCCTGGATTGGCGGCTTGCTAAATAATTCGTGAAGACCGCCGGATGGCAGAAGTACAGCCATGAGGTACATTTCTTCACTCTTCTCAAGGGATGAGTTGATTGACGTCTTTCTTAGCAATATGGCTTGCCGGGTTGGGGTGCGTCAGGTCCTTACCAGAAGGTGTATGAGAAGTTTGGTATCACTGGATCCAGTAAGTTTCCGCGGAACCAGTCGCAAATGGATTCTAACTATTTACTAGATATCGCTGCTGTTGGTAAGAAAGTAGTCGAGTTCTACAAACAGAAAGGCGGTCAAGTCGTTTCGCCCCTCGTTAAAGCTGTCACATTGTAATGCGTAAGGATTGATGAGAAGTTTGCGTGTTTTAGATATAACCTGTAGAAATAAAAGAATAGATGTATTTCTTGCTGTCTCAAGAAGTGGATATTTAGTCGATTATGACGAACATGCTCAATAGGATTATTTCCTGGTGACAGTAAGGTTATCCCAGTAGGCTCTCTCCGTGTCCTCTTTTACAACCTCCTCGACGTGTGGAGCGAGGTAGCGAACATCCTGCGATAACAAGTGAATTGAGATATAAAGGGTGAGATTGAAGAGACATACCTCCTCGGCTGACATCCACTGTTCCTTGGGAAGTGGCCTATGCAAAACGCTAGTGTGAGAAGCCCGTTTGATACGGAAAGCACGGTCGTATTGTTCGCGAGGCGTCAGGCGACCAAGAGCCTAGGAACGTTCCATTTCATTTTTACTCCATGCAAAGGCGATACAACACATACACGTTGGACGTCCTCGCGTTCCTCAATCACTGGGCAGCATTAGCATAGAGTAGAAGCAAATAAAGTCGGGACACACAGAGATCGTCATATTTGAAGCCATACTTCTTGTACCCGGCAGTTTCGTTGTACCAGGAAGCAAACGGCGTGAGCCATTTTGAAAGTGACCTTGGACGACCTGACGTACGGCGCCTAGCGAAAAACTCAGAGGGCCAAGCATGATGATGAGTGGAATAGATGAAAGCGGAGGGATGGACGGCCAAACTCGGGTAATATTTGTGTTTGTTTATATGTGGCGGAAGATCGATAACATAAAAGGGAATTCTGTTGCCGACATATCACTTTACTGCAACTTTGACTGATCTCTCCACGTTCCAGTATCCTTCAACTTTCACTATGTCTACCCAAGAACGCACCTACATCATGATCAAGGTGAGCCTCTGCTGTTGTCGTGGTCGCCGTTGCACCACTCATATCCTGGTCGATCCAGCCGGATGGCGTGCAGCGCAACCTAGTCGGCAAGATCATCGCGCGATTTGAGGAGCGTGGATACAAGCTTGTCGCCCTTAAGCTCGTCCATGCTACGCCTGAGCATCTTGAGAAACGTATGGCGCGTCCCTTTTGATTGCCCCTGTGGATCTTAAGTCTGCTTTTCAAGATTACGCCGACCTCAAGGGCAAGGCTTTCTTCCCTGGTCTCATCAAATACATGGCCTCTGGACCCGTTGTTGCCATGGTCTGGCAGGGTCTTGATGCTGTCAAGACTGGCCGTGTCATGCTTGGTGCTACCAACCCTTTGCAGTCCCCAGTCGGTGCGTCGTGCAACTTTTTAATTTCTTTCAACAAACTCAGCATACATCCAGGTTCCATCCGTGGTGACTACTGTCTTGCTGTTGGCCGTAATATCTGCCACGGATCCGACTCTGTTGAGAGTGCCGAAAAAGAAATTGCTCTGTAAGTCTGATGATCAATTTCATCGTGATTTCCCCTGATGTTGCTCTTCACTCTTAGCTGGTTCCCTGAGAGCATTGTTCAATACACCCACATCCAGGAGCCGTGGGTCCTCGAAGACAACTAGAATAATTTTGTATTAGACGTGCCAGGATTCATAGCGAGTAGTCGAAAATACACAAGAAACAATCGGATTTTAAGGACAACATAAAAGCCAAATGGAAGCGCAGTCAAACCGTTCATTACCTCGTTACCAAGCATGATGACCACCATCGACAAGAATGCTGAGAACAACGCGTCAAATTTTATTTAACGGAAAGTTAGAGTTTCACGTACTCGCTGCCCGTACAGAATGTGGAAGCATCGCTAGCGAGCCAAGTGATAACGCCTCGTAACTCGTCAGGTCTTCCGATCCTTCCCATTGGATTCAAGTTCGACCATTTATCCAGCAAAGTAGGATGTTTGTCCAGGTATTGCATTGTTAACCTGCGCAAGTATGATGAGTAACGCTGTCAGACATCTACTACAGATGCACTCACGCGGTGAAGATATGTCCAGGGGAAAGGGAATTGACCCTGATACCTTCCTTGCCGAGCTCGCAAGCCATGCTCCGAGCCATCTGTAAGCAGGCGGATTTACTGGTGTTGTACGAAACCCAAGAATGCCCCTGAAGAAGATCCGTGAACATAAGTCACTACGTATCGCGGAAGCGAAAAGAGAAAACATTACGCGATTTGTTAAACTTCCGCTCATGGAGGCGACCAAGATTATACTGCCCGGTATGCCGAAGCGCCTCATTTGGCGACCAGCAGCTTGGGCGGTGAAAAGGACGCCGTTTGTGTTTACGTCCATGACCTGGAACACCAATCGTCAGTCTCGTCGGTTCAAAAAATTACAAGGAACTTACTTTTCGGAACTCATCTTCAGGATACTCCAGGCAGTCGATATGGTTCATGAGAATACCCGCAGCAGCGACACAGACGTCGACTCGTTTCTCTTTGTCCCCAATCTCTTCGACGGCCGCCCAGACGCGTTTCTGATCGGTGACATCGCAGGAAACGTACTCAAGCCGGGATCCATGATCCATCCTAGCAACAAAGTCACGAGCAGCTTGCCATTCTGCACAAGATTCTTTTGGAAGGTCAAGACAGTAGACAGCGCGAGCCCCAGCTTCGCAGAGCGCCACGGCCATCTCTAAGCCTAGCCCACGATTACCACCAGATACAATAGCGACCCTGTCTGCTAAAGTAAACTCGTCGAAAATTTTAGGGCGCGCGGGGATGGAAGGATCTGCAGCTGCCTGCTATCGCTGCGTCTACACCTATAGGTGCTAATGGGGACACCGATTGTACAGGATAGCTCCCGCGGAGCAATCTGGATGTAGAAAATGAGGCAGAACCCAGTCGAGATGCTGCCGCTCGAGAGAAAGTGGTACGTTGCAATCTGAGGATTCTGGAGACAGAGGCCATTTTTGTTGGGAAAGGAGCTGTATGGTCTAACGTGGATGCAGGGATTTATACTGAGCACTTGTTTATTTGTCCCGACGGATGGTACACCTGACCGACCATATTGATCGGCATAAAAAAGCACAAGACTCGCAACGTACGGAAATTGACAAGCACGCCAAGCGACGCCGTAGGTTACACATATTATGGTCCGTCGTGTTTGAAGGGGTGCCGTCGTGTGATTGAGATCCGAAATCCTTCATTGAATTCAACTGTCGACTGTGGTCCAAACCCGTAGCGTGTCTTCATTACCCTCTAGCGCTGTTATCAGCTGTTCCAGACCAGATGCAATCTCATCTGAAGGGTCGATTCTCTCCAAGGGACTGTATACTAGCTCGCTCGCCAGCAGTTCGCGGCATTTACCGGACGACGTAACTGCGCCCGTCAGTCGGGATAACGCTACGGGATCACAAGTGAACTAGATGGCAGAAGTCAGATGGCGAGTAAGAATCAGATTCAAAAAAGTGTGGGATAGGTACCATTAATTCAATAGTGCTATCATCTTCCCCGGCTGATTCTTCAAAGTCCAACGCGCCTTCATCCAAAGCAAGCTCGACTAGCTTTTCGACGGCGTCCTGTGATGCCGGTCCGCGATCTATAGCCACCCTGACAATGCCTCTGCGTTGGAACATAAAGCCGACCGGAGCTATACGTGAGCTGGCGGAGGAAAATGAGCATAATATAAGGCCGGGAGAAGGTACAGGACCGACCCTGTTCGCATGCAAGATCTCCCGTATTACTTGCACCGTTCTTGTCGTATTGTCGCTGAGACATTCACTTTTTGTCCCCATTTTCAGAGCAAGTCTCTGACCAGGACATACAATACGCACATGATAACGCCCACAGAGCCAAAAGCCAAAGCTTCATAGGTGATGGCCTCACCACCCTTATCCTTGCCTCTCGACGCCTGGAGACGGGGATAAAAACGCGCCGGCGAAGCCAAACTAGAAGATGCTCACCCTTGCCAAGGTCCTCTCGATATTATCTTTCGGAACATCTAATTCCTTCAGTCGTCGTAGAGTGACAGCTAGAGTGAGATTCTTTTCTGGGTCAGCTGATCCACCAGCTAGAGACTGTCAGCCCACGATGGGAGCGCCGAGAGACGTTGACACACTTCTGACGGCAACCAAGATGTCCTTGTATATTAATTCCTAGTTCTAGTGAACAGGAAGGCAGCCAATATGAAGAACACGTACGCGTTGAGCACGGCTGATCGTAGCGCTTTTCGATGCATCGTTTGCACCTTTCTTCTGTTTGATCTTCGACCACTAGAAAGGCGTCAAACCTGGCACGACTGTGAAATAGCGACAGCCTTACTTTGTTATGGCCAGCAAGGCTCGCTGTTGAAGTCGAAAAGAGACGACATGGGAGAATTCGAGGAAGGCGAAGCATGAGCAAGCAAACAGACCTTCGAATTTATTTACAGTCAGATCGGCGCTTACAAAAAATTTCGGCACGGCCTTAGTAGATTTTATGGAATTACAAGTACTTAACAGGTGTGTATACAAGTACATTGCGACATATAGCTACAATGCTACAACGATTAAAAGACGCAAGGCAAACACTTACTTGCATGCCCAGGTTACGACGCTGCATTTTCTGCCGCGCGAACAGCGGCTGCAAGGTCGAAGTGGAAGAAAGGCGTCTCTACAGGTAACAGAGGAGCGAAGCCAGGCGGGACTTCCTGAGTCGTGGACCCTTTATCTCCTCTTTCTATGTCTTTTGGATCCGGCTCCAACGTGATATTATCCCTCAGGCTGTCTCGATAAGGGACAACTGCGGCGATCTCCTGTGGAATCTTGGACGACGGTGATCCCGTTCCCAAAACCGCCGGCCTACAAGGGCCCGACGTATCCAGGGAGAGAGAATCGTGGCAAAGTGGAACTAGCGTTGTGTGAGTCACGTTTTTTGCAAGAAGGGAAAGACGTACTTCCACAGAGCGATCCGCCCATCGTTCTATTTCGTTACGGGTATCGATTAAGGACTGGACGGCAGTGGTGTCTATTTGTGAACTGCGTTCAATGTTTCTATTAACGACACATCACAAGTCAAAGAAAGTTCTAACTCACATGCCAGAAAAGTCGAGAACGATGACTCGGAGCAGAGGAAGGTTGGTGTTGGCTTCATACTCCGCATTTGTACCCCGGCGAGGACCAGGATCGTTCCACGCCCGGTCCTTGCGCTTGACTACGCTCATATCTTTTCCTCGTCTAGTGTTCTCCTTGACATAATCCACAAGAATTGAATCTAATTGTGCGCAATTGGGATAGAGATAGCTCTCTTCAAGGCGGTATATGATAACACCTGGAGAAGGGGGGATAACTTTGACCTGGGTATTGGTCACACTGTCTTTTGTGAGGGGAACAAAGACCTCGCGAGGATCCTTATCTTCGGAGACTCCATTATGCACCGTTACTTTGCCAAGGAAGTAGCCTCGTGGGTGAGCAACGCGGACGAGAAGAAGTACAAGGGAGGCGCAGATGGATGCATAGATACCGTTTTCGATAGACGAAAAGATTGTGATGATCACGGCTGCGAGCCAGATTATGAACTCCATGGGTGACACGCGCCAATAAGAATACACCTATTGTTGCAGGTACTCAAAACGGTGATTCCTGCAATATATTGTGAAACTCACCTGCTTGGGAGTCGCTACTAAATCCGCTACGGCATGAATAATAACAGCAGAGAGTCCTGCGGTCGGAATCCAATAGAAAGCCGGTGTTACGCCGTATAATGCAACAATCACAACTGCAGCCGTGACTATGCCACCAGCAGGGGTTCTGACACCAGATTTGGATTGCAAGGCAGAACGAGAGAATGATCCCGTTGCAGGATAAGCGGCAAAGCATGACCCCACAGTGTTTGTGACCCCGATGGCAATGAGTTCCTGGTTGGGGTTAATTTTGTAACCATTCAATCGTCCAAAAGCTTCAAATGAGGATGTTAATGCCCATGATCTGAAATATGGTCATTCAAATTTCAAACTCACACTTCGCGATCGCTATGTGCTCCAGTAATAGAATGATGACTGCAATGGGAAGCTGCCCCGCCAGAGCAGTGACAAGTTCGGGGTCAATGACTGGCTGACCGACGTGCCGAAGACCGCCCGGTACATCCTTCAAGATTTTAATGGGATAGCTACCGCTGGCGCTCTGTCGATGCCTCGTATACAACCACGCCGCAATCGTCAAAATCAGGATGACGAATACATTCCTGAACACAGAGATGAAGAACAAGATGCGTGCTCTGCGGGGAAAGCGCTTCGCGAGACGATCGCATGAGAAGCGGATGATATACAATGCGACAAGTCCAGGTAGTCCCCATGCGGCATCAAGTTTCGTTCTTGGAAGCCCTTTCAGAGTGTTGATGATTACTTCGTAGGTTGCGGCTCGGGTGCTAGAAATTTCAACGATAAAAATAGTCTCAAGAAGACGGAAAGGCCATACGTACTCAAAACCAGAAATACCCATCAGACCGGGAATCTGACCAGAGACGATACTGATAGCGGATCCGGTCATGAACGCACTTACAGCAGGCGCCGGTATGAACTCAACAAGCCAGCCCAGCCGTAAAAGGCCAATGCCCAGAACAATGAAGCCGGCGATAAACGCGACAGTGGTGGCTATCTGCGGGCCCTCCCATTTACCGGGATGTGCATCATCGACGTGCTTGATAATTTGGGACACAGTTAAAGACATGACAGCGACCGGGCCAATGGATACATCTTTGGACGTCGCGAAAACCTAAACGGAGTCAGAAGAAGTGTATAGATAGTCGGAAGAGGTTCGTACACAGTATAACAAAACGCCAATGAAAGAAGAGTACAATCCGTACTCCGGACTTAGAGTAGCAATCTACGGATCAAGAATCAGATGTCGAACAAGTACTCTATGCGGACAGAGTCACCTGAGCGTAGGACATGCTTTGTGGGACGAGAACAATGCCCACAGTGAGGCCAGCAATAACGTCGCCCGTCAGCCATCCCAAATCTATTCTCTCGTTTAGCGATATGATATTTGACCAACTTGGAATTGTAGCTCACTGTATCTAGTTATCCACCCAAGTATTGGGAATAAGCTGGCGATGTACTCCAGGATCTGGAATGGATAATTTCAGCGCGTCCAGGACACAGAATAGCGGATACCGACGCGTCGAATAGGATCCTGCGTGGCTTGGAGGACATAGTCACGCGCCGAAATGACGGGGACTATCTCCTCAGGATATCCAACGATTCTTTTGCCCAGTCTTTTTGCTGTACTAGCCATGGAGTGACTGGTGCCAAGATGATAGCTGCTGCATGTCCTGAATCTCCCTTATATACGGATACATGTTGGTAGCGTCCCTGTTGCTGGAAACCTTACTGTTCCTGCCTCAGGAAGATGCTTCTGTCTGAAGAATACACATGCGGTGGAAGACATACCCGTTAGACTCGGTAGAGCTGAAAAAAGAAATAGATACGCACGAAGCCTCGAACATGCTGCAACAGAAAGATGCGATAAAGGAAGTGTCGTGCTGAGGGATCACGAGCGCCGTTAGTAAACCATTTTTCGCAGTGTGTATCGATCGGAAATCGCGACGCTGATGTGATCACAGCGAAGAAGCACGCGATGTAAAGTTCGAATGATATAATTCGTCGCAATTTACCTGCCAAAGCCCACATGGAATCCGGAAAAAAAGGCTGCGACCCATGGGTATGATAGCATCTACCCTTAACAAGGCCCTACGCGGAGGAAGAAGTCTGACAGTGATGCATCTGTAGTTTACTGAGAGTTGACATTGTCCGCAGTTTCCATCAATCACAAGTAACGTTTGTCGTTCGAGGTTCCGTTCGAAATTCGATGCAAGTTCCAATGTTGAGATGTCTCTGATCGACGCTGCTAGTCATGACGTCACACATGGTCAGGAAATAAGAGTAAATCTTGAGTAAAAATCAGTAACTATAGCGTACCCGATCTAAATTGACTGAATTTTACAGCCAGTCCTTTGTTGTACAGATATATAAAGCCAATAGAAAGAGAAGAATAACAACCCCTGGCAAAGTTCTCCACAACGGCCGTGCCCTGTTTTGGTCAAAGGAGTGAAGAAATATACAATGTTGCAGGCTGGGTATCGATAGAGAAAGACAGCGCGAAAAGAACCAATTGGACACCGACCACACAGCGTAACATGAAAACTTCGGCAGTAGAAAACGAGCGTCACAGATAGCATGGTAGGAGTGGGGAAAAGAGTGGCGTCATGAAAAGTCGTGACAGTTTTAAGCATGGAATGCGCCCATGTTTTGTGGATTCTGAGGGTAATTTTGATACATGTATGCTTGATAGAGCTGGGGAGGCATCGTTTGTGCCGGAGGGACATTATAAGTGGGCTGGCCCATGCCCATCATGCCGCCACTTTGACCACCGAGGTTGGGGGACTGTGCACTATAGGTTGAGGCCATGCCGTTACTCCCGCGCTGTAGTCCAGCTCGAGAATTCATATCGTTCATGTCTGGGGATCGCATCCCGAAAGGATTGAAAGGGTCGGTAGATGGAGAAAAGGTGTTAGAGGCACTGGGAACACGGCGTAATCCTGGGGAGTTGGAATTGCTGTAACCAGGATCGACGTGGAGCTGCTGAGGCCCTGCCTGAGGATTTTGGCCACCCATCTGCAGCGCTGCCATCATAGATGCCAACCCTTGATCATTGGACGGATACCCAGATGGAAGTCCTGTCATTCCGAATTGACTCTGTGTAGCACTTTTTGGTTTCCCTGACGGAGGCCCGCTGCTTGTGTATGTGGGCTGGAAATTCGGAATTGGCAGACCTACTTCTTCAATCAACCTCCTATATGCCTGGGTCGCAATGACTTTCAGCTCGATTAGGACACGCTTCGTTGCTTCGATGTATTCGTACTTCTCCAACTGGTCGATGAACGGACTGGTGATGATTTTGTGAACGACCGCAACCCCATTGACCTGATCGCCGAGTACGTCCGTCAGGACATGATCACCCGGGGAAGAAAAGAGAGCTTCTACGATCTGTCTAGACGCGTCGGGCTCAATCTTTTGGTTAACGATTCTGAGCACCGTTAGAGACGCGAGTTTGTGGGTGCACAGGTGCGACAGATGAGGGGTGAATCGAGGAGCAAGAAGGTTGTATCTGGATGGGAAACCAGAAGTATCCAAGAGCCAGGTCAATAATAATGCACCGTTAGGGTTAGTCGCCAGCGGAATCGAATTGAGGATAATAGCAGTGGCGATCCGGCGCTGCTGGCTCAAAGTGATGTGAGGGCTTTCCAGGCATGCTCGCATGCTGCGGGCTCCGAAGCGACCTTGTGCAACTTCCCACATGCGGTCCACAATAGCGTCAAAAATAAAGTCGTTAGCGGGGGCGCCGAATCGCAGACAGCATCTGATTGTTTAGTTTCATCAGTCAAAAAAGAAAACGTCCCAGATGACGGAAACTCACTGAACGACATAGTTCCCAAACTGATCAAGAAGGAGTGGAGGGGCATAAGCCCTCAAGTTTTGGGCAATTAAGGCAATCTCTTCGGGCGTTTGAACGCACTCAATAATCTTCTGCGCCGCCCAAGTCCCATTCTTATGAATTCCAATCATGGCGAGATTCGGCGTGATACGTTCGAGCATAGAAAAGCGGGGTACGGGAGAACATCTCTCGAAAAGCTTCTGGACCACCTGCATCGATTGTAAGCTTCACATTGCCATCAGGACCTCCGACACATACCGTGTTACCAAGCCAGTCAGAGGCAAGGTCCACAATCTCGCCATCAAGGAAATCGGTAGCGACAGTATCTATCTCTTCAGTGCTCATGGTGCCTGAGTCCAGACGTTTGCGCAGCTCGCGTAGTTTGGACGCGTCCCACCGTCTGTTGTTGGTTCGTTCCGACACAAGCGGGATTGTCGTATAATACATGGTCGGCGGTCGGAATTCTGTGTGACAAGATTAGCATTAGGTAGTATGTAGTTCAAAGACGGGATCAGTACCGGCAAGGGCTTGAATATCAGCCTCCGCGTCACTACTACCGGCGCTGAGTTCCATCATGATCATCTGTTGTTCGGTTACCGCTGGTGTCCAACCGGCAGGTTTTGGTAAACCGTCCGACATGTAGGCAGCCGTATGCGAGCCTGTACCGATCATACTGAGTAGAAGATTTGATCGGTAATTCTCGACGGCACCGCTCAAAACTTGCTGGTCGGCAGGAATCGTGGACGCTCCTTTCACCATGCGAAGGGCTTGAATAGTCGCATTGACACTGAGATCACCAACACCTTGAACAGTGACACAGCCATTATCATCGGGCCCACCACCCTCTTGTCCATTCTTGACGGGAACCTTGGCAAATCCAATGCGGATGGCGCCGACGTCACTGCCCAACACATCACGACCATTCAGTGCTTTTCTGGCACGTACAGCATCATCCAGTCGCTCGAAATTGACTAAATATGGAGTTAGTTTCGCCACACTTCAACGTAGATGGTGAAACTCACTGAATCCACAGTTCTTGTGGGTCAAAACTCTGGCGGATTCAATGGGACCATAGGGACTGAAAACACTGAGAATTGTCGCTGGCGTAGTAGTTGATGGGATGGAACCAATCCACAAGGCTCTCGTAGGAGTAGACTGCAGCTGAGCATCCATACCTCCCATACCAATGTTTGCGCTGGCAGATTTTGCGGCGCCTCCAGGAGATGTAGGTCCCGGACTAGCAGGAGTACCCTTTGCCGGAGCAACAGGCGCGCTTTCAGCCTTTCCGAATCCAATACGCACAGTCTGACCGTTCTGCATGCCAATATTCCCACCAAGACGATTAAGAACATCTTCTTTAGCGCGAATGGCATCAGCCTGGTCCACAAAGTTGACAAATCCACATTCCTGATATTGATATTAGCTAGTGGAAGTAATGATATCAGTAAACAAACCTTCTCCGGAAGCAACCTAAGGCTCTCTATGGCGCCGTAAGGAGCAAACACATGAATGAGCTGCTCGCTCGTCACGGCACTGTCTAGATTGCCGATCCAAAGAGAACGTGTAGGCGTTTGGATTTGTGACGATGGAGTCTCCGATTTGGGCGAAACGGATCTATTTTGCGCACCTGGGGCGAGTAGATAGGCTGAAGCGCGGCTGGGGGGTGTCTCACCACCATTAGGGAAATGAACAGATGGTCCGACTCGAGAAACCATGTTCTTGTCAGCTTTCAAGATACCAGCCGGGTTTCCAATGTTACTAGACACCACGGACAGTCCCGAACTCTGATGGGTGAGCTCATTGATGTAGGATTGGGCGTCTACTACCCCCGCACGTCGCTGTAAAGAAAGAAGGGGGTCTTCAAGTGTGCCCACGGATATTGCTCGGGGTCTGGTGGGAGCTACAAGATGATCCGTCTGCTTAAAGCCTTTGGCGACATAAGATGCTGAGTAAGAGCCGTCGGTGCCTTGGGAATCATAAGACGTAAGCGGTGGACGATTGAATGCCTGTTCATCATAACTGTCCAGGTATTCCTCTTCCTCTGCTGCCGAGGGAGTTGTCAAAAGAGAGCCCGCAAGCGATGGCCTTGAACGGTAAGGATTCGAAACGGTACTGGCTCGTAACCTCGAAGGATGGCCAGCGAGGTTACCAGCAATAGCAGCTTGAGCCTGATGACGCAACTCGGACATTGTAGCAGCTGGAGGAGGACGATGACCATCATCCAAGCCCAAATAGTCCAGAGTGTGCACATCAAAGTCATCAGCACCTGAATCTGCAGAGTTGACGGAACGCAACTCGTCCAAGACTGGGAACCCATTGCCGTTGGTCGACGACAACCACGACGAGGAGAACAATGATGGTCCAAACGCGTTCTGAAGACCACCTGCAGGGAGTGTTAGTGACTCGGAACGAAGACGGCTGTTGGTTGGAACGCCAGTTGCGACAGACGCGGAGTGTCGCAGACTTGGACGGGCAGGTGCTACATTAGTGGGAGTGGCAGGAAGCTGGCGCTGAGGCTGGTCGATAAGTGATTCACTGGAAGCAGGGAGACTGCTCAGAGAGTTGGAGGCTGCGGCAAAGCGCTGGGCGGCGAGTTGGACGTTGGAAGGTAGGGTTCCAGCCCTGGCCCTCCTAAAACCCTGAGGATATGTCGTAGGAGGAGGCAAAGTGCCACTGTCCACTGGAGTCGTGACAGAAGGAGAAACCTCATTAGGAGGAGATCCACCTGAAGCAAGGGCGCGCAACGCGGGTGGCCTATACCTGCCCCCGGCCATTCTTTCCTCAGCCTCTCGTGCTCTACGCGACCAAATAAGATACTGGAAAGGAATGAAGAAAAAACACGCACCGCTTAGCATAAGCAGCTGAAGGTGCTGGAGGTGGTGTCTTCCCAGAGGGAGGAGCCCTTGAATAGGAGCCGTTGCTGTCAGAGGCTGATAATGACATTATACGTTTTTGAATGAAGAACAATTAGGGATTACGAATGTATTGGGCAGACGCTTGGCAGTCTGTATAGAGGACCGTCAAGGAATAGAGCCAATTAGGTGGGAAAAGTCGTCCGAGTAAAGGTGAGGACGATTCCCCGTCGTGAAACCTCTCTTGGGTGGTAAACGTTAAAAATGGCGACGAAAACCAGATTTTGGGGGTCGAGAGAGAAACAGACAAGAGAAGCCCAGGACTACTATGATAGATGCCTCCAGAAAATAGTACTAAGTAATAGTAGTGAATGGTGGATGGGAGCAAAGAATCCACCCAAGCTCTTTGCTCACGGTTCGAACTCCGCCGCCTTTCCCAGCTGCCACCGGCATCCGGCGGCCCTATATAGTCATCTTTTTCGAATACAGGTCTAGCACAGTATTCGCCTGTTACATTGTTGTTATCCCTGTGTATTATTTTGCTGTCCTTGTGAATTTCCAGTATGCTAACCACCAAGTTGCGAACAGCCTTCAGCTTCAGTTTCGGCCGGCTCAAGGTTTTCATTTGACTACTCCCCGCAAATTCCACATTTTCACTACGCCAAAGCTGTTACGTGGTAGCGTAGGGTCCTTTTACTGTTGCAAGTGCCCCAAGTTTGCTGTTGCAAATTGCTCGTTCTTCTACGAAACCGGAAGAATAGGATCTTTCAACAACGCGCATCATCCATGTGTTCGGCATCTACAGCCAGGTCCCCGTATACCATATGGTAATACTCATTGTCAGGCAGTGCCGTGTTGTTCCTTTATTAAATGCCTTGAAAGTCGGGACTATACAATGCTTCCTCGTTCAATCTGATACAAACAAATGTCTCCCTTGAAACTATGATCCTTGAGTACAGCCAAAATTCTCAGCATAACGTCTAAGTATTGATTTATGTAAATAATCTTCGTGGAGTATCACTCACCAAAAGATTAATCCTAGAACGATCACACCGATCGAATAGGCGACACCGATCCACGGATCCCGTCCTGGTCCACTGCTGTCTCGTGAAGTAGTACAGAAACAGCTAGTTTTCTATAGTACAGCTGCCTGACACAGAAGGCACAAGTCGGAATCTGCGGTCTCGGCATATTGATATTTCCTAAGTAGAGGGTCATGGAATGAATTTTTAGCGAGATTCGATGAACATCCATGCCTCCGCAGCGAGCGGTTTATCTCCCAAACTATGTGCCCGTCTCTAGCGATGAATCCAGACTCTGGAGTCACTGCATTTCTCAAGTACGTGTACCGGTGGAACTTGGATGAGCTGACAACTGGTTCAGCTGCTCATCGTAAAAAAGTTTCGTCCTTTCGTTGGTCCCGTATCAACACCAGGCTCTCTATAGTGTAGAAAGGCCATGTAAGTTTCGTATGAGTATGGAGAGCTCCTCCAGCCACGAACGGATGTCGTCGGTCATTTCTTCAAGTCACTAAGCTGGAATGGACGTCCCACGGAAACGGAGTGCAGTTTGCCGCTCCCTATTCAGGTGACAGTGAAGTCAGCCCCAGAGCTTCTAGCACGAAGGACCGCTGACGCAAAGCTGGATGGAGGTATTCAGACTACTTAGAGCGGGGATCAGAACTTCGATGGAGTAATAAACTGTGCTCCTCTCGCCACAGCGTAAGCAGTGTCAAAGTAGCCAATTGGTGCAACAGTGAATCGTGCGCAACCACCTGGTTTTCGAAGAGCTTCGACGTGGAGATCACCTTCGGAATGGTCCGACAAGGATGGGAAACCTTGAGTCAGTCTACCGGGAGGTTGAAAGGCTGCAGTACCAATGAAGAACGACTCCTTGAGAAAAGTACCGGCACCCAGCGAGGACCCAAGAGGTCTCAAATCCGTCGAGGACTAATCAGATAGTCCCCCTTCGCTTGCCAGTCATTCAAATTCATGATATTATTCTGTGGTCACTCGTCTTCTTGAAATTCCAGAGGTCCGGTAGGCTGTAGCATTCGTTTGACGGTCGTCGGCTCTGCAGAATGTGAAGAACCAGACCTTGGCCAATGAGAACTAGAACAGCGGGATATCTCCCCGAAGCCTGAATGAGTTTACACGACAGCCGGACCTGGCTTAGACGTCGACCTAGTAAGAACTATATGACTATGCCCTGATCTGTAGCCGGGACCGACACAAGTCTATTTCCCTCTCCAAAAACATATCTCTCGCGAAGTCTTGATTTGTTTAAACTCCGAGAATACTGAGTTCCGTTTCAGAAGCATGTACTATTAGAGCCTGAGTACTGAGTACTGATTAGTGACCCCGGATTGCAATCATTATGAGAATCTCCCAAATGCCGTCGTCGGCACAAGGCATAGTTGGACGTGCATCTTCCCCAAAGGTGCCTCCCAAGTCTCGCGTGCATGAGGCTTTACAGCAGTACCAGCGCTACGAGCTCGACAGCCAAACATAGTACCCAGAGTACCCAGACTTAATGAAGGAGGCGCCCAGTATCAGCATCAACAGCATCTGCATCATGTGGGGTGATGTAGAAGGTACAGAAGCAACTAGGGCGCCAAATTGAAGTGAGCACATGGTTGCTCGTACTCGGGGTTGCAATTTTCATAATTCATTGAATGGAAGACATTCGATACTTATAAGTAAATGTGGAAGAAGCCATGTCAAAACGATTCAATTTACAGGTATAGTACAAATCAGAGCAGCTGATATTACGATTTATTTCAATTGTCTATAAAACCCCACGGTCCTCCCTTCCAAGATAAAGCTAGAAAGACAAAGCCTCATAAGATACATGTAAGTAATATAGCGGCGCTGGCAACAGCGAGAACTACGATCCGCCCCAAAGAAACCGAAACGGAGCAAGGGCATAAGGGAGCATAGGAATCATAGAGCATATGAGTGAGGGGAGCGGGCGAACCTCGGCGTCATGTCGTAGAAAACCGTACTATGCAAAAAATAAAAGGCTGTATGCGTACTTGTTGAGTATAAGAGTGCTTGTCGTCGTAAGGTAAGAGGGGGGTTTGAAAGACAATAGAATCGAGAAAGTGAACAAGAGACGAAATATATCTGATACAAATCTAATGCAGTTGATTGGGAATTCAGAAGCGACACAATGTAGCAATGCGGAACGTCGATTCAATAAATTTAATACTCAAAGAAAACGAGTGGCGAGGTGGGGGGAATATAGAACGAATATCAGGATAGATTCCTGGATTCCCGCCTCCTCGAACGAGTCCGCGAGGCTATAGCCGCTACCCTCTTCGAACGACGTAATGGGCGGGTGTCCACATCTTTCGGCCGCTCCGGTTCTGGAGGTGGTGGATTTGAAGTTACCGGTAGATCACTGCTGGTCTCCTCTGCGTCCTTTTCCCATTCAAGATTGACACAAAGGGCGTGGAACATTTCTTGCTCTGTTGCACTGAGCGGCTCGTCATATTTGACCACGGCTTCAGCCTTATGCTCGTCGAGGACCACGTTTAATGTGGGCAACGGTTTCTCCTCCAGCACAACATTGAATTGGGTAGCAACCTCCCTTGCTTGCATCATACTAACAAAACCTTTGCCGAAACCGGGTGGTCGAGTCTTCCTGCTATGCCTCACGAACTCCCGTATCGCATCAGGGAACTGCTGATACAGGTCATCGCTGAGGAATACATCAAGAAGACCTGACTGAGACAGAGATGATGAGGACGTCCGTGTAGGTGTGGTAGGCGGAGACACATTGGTGACAGGATGATCACAGACATACGCTTGCGCAACATCAAGAGGGACCCACGTGCCTTGAATCAGCGGGGAACCTTTGGAAATGACAATGGCAGACGCTATAGTGCTGAGAACCGGTTGTGGCCCATGGGAGTACGCCGATATGGGGGTCAGATTGACAAAGTCCGTGTCAATCCTTCGGAGGACGGTGTATTCACCAATAGTCGTTCGATAAACGGAGATACCTGGATACTTACTTAGCTATGACACATCGATGATATGGAAAGAACAACGTACCCTCAACATCGGTAGCAAATATTTCCGGCACACACGGCTGACACGTCGTCACGACGACGACATCTTTCCCGCTCGCGGAGCCCTGAGAGGCACAACTAAGCCGTATGTCATTCGGAGACACACAGACAGGCAGCGGAGAGAAAGAAGCGTCTTCCATTTTGACTTCAGGCTTCACCTCATCCGGTGATAGTACAGGCGGCTGGGAAGTCATTTTCAAAGACGCAATGAGCGACGTAAGACTTTCGTCTTCCTTCACATCCTCGACTTTGAAGAAACCCCCAAGCGAAGCGACGGTTTTGGCGCGTGGTCGCAGCGTGGCATACTCTCTCGGATCATCTTCCATCCACGCCGACTCGCTGCCGCGACGGGGCATTGGCGAGCTGAGCTCATCGTAGTCGAATGGAGTAAACGGATCACGAAAGTCAAACGGACTTGCGATGGCCGACGTAGCCGATGTTGGGGAGACTAGAAGTTCTGCACCATTGCGCCAGGCCGTAAAAGACATCAAGGGTGCATTCAGATCGAGATTGAGATCGGGCGAGTCGACCTCCCGCTTGATGACGGTGTGATCAAGCGGCGACGAAGAGAGACGGTAACATTCACTGTCCCAATCACTACCCGGATCTTGAGGTTCAAACTTGACTGTGTTATCCTCATGTATGCGCCCGACGTCCATCAACATATGGGTGGCGGCTTCTCCAATGACCTGAGTAGCTTTGACTTCTTCAACCGTAGAGGGAGGACGTATGCCAGATGCATCAATGTCGTCCCAAGCATCAAGGATGCCCTGCACATCGCGAGGCTCTTGTTTGACAATGGAGGGAAGTAAAAGAGGAGGGGCAGAGAAGGGGGAACGAGGACCTGGTGATTCAAAGGAGGTTTCGGCATCGTTATCGTTGTCTTCAAAGTCGGAGTCAAAGTCCGATGAGGGATAAGCATAATTACCCTCTTCCTCATCACAAGACGAATTGATATAAGAGGAAGAGGTGTTCCGGCTGCCACCGAAGGTAGAAAAAGTATTATCATCATCCTCTTCTGAATCTGGAGGAGGCGATGCTAAAGAGTAGGGGACTGAGGTAGAGCGTCTGAATCGAGAGAAAGAAGAGGCGGGAGAAAATGAAGGATGGTCGCTGGATGGGGAGTACGGGGGTATAGAGATTGATCGTCGCGGATATGAATGCATCGACCATTCTTCATCATCGGCATCCTGCGAAGGACGAGAATCCTCGCCTTCTGAATCAGACTCGTCGTTAGAGTTGTCGTCGGACGAGTCGACAGGCATTTCATTATCATGTTCATCGTCTGAAGAGAGGGAGAGATCAATAATGTCGGCAGGGGGAGGCGGTGGAGGAGGCGGGAGCGACGGAGGGGCGACAAATGAAATACATTTCGCCAAAGGCTTCAGCCTGAGAGTAAGCTTGACCTTTGGAGGAGGAGCGGTTTCAGTCTCGCTAGGATCCGAGTCCTCATCGTCTGAAATTGCTGCGCGCACACAGCCTCTGGGTGAACGGCGCTTTCTCTTCTGACCACAGCGTTCTGAAATGGCAGCAGAGCTACGAGTCTCCCTGTTCCGCCTGGGGACCTCCTTGTCCTTGACGGTAGAGGAAACGTCGACATGGTCGCTGAGCCGAATTCCTGCTCTGGCGAAGGGACAGGGGGCGCCAGTGACGCGACTGAGGTACCATATCATAGTGCCCTTCCTGAAATTAGTTGATCGTAAAGGAGTATTAGGGTCGGAATGTATGTTTTGATGGGCACCGCCCGACTTTGAATGGAGGGCGGGAAGGAGGAGATCATCGGAAGGAGTTCCGGATAGAACATGCCGGAGGAGAAGAGGCTGATCCTGTTGAACCTCACAGCGATGTAGATGAGAACGTATGTAGGTCGTGATGGCCTGGGAGGCGGCAGAAACGCTGTTTAAAAAAATATAAAAAATAAATGGAAAGTGAGATCAGAGTCATGTTGGATGACATACTTTTGGCAGGCCAGACCCTGCGCCACACACATCTCGGCAAGGTCTTTGATCGTCACGGCACGGTTGTCCTGTGGAGAACTGATTGGAAATGGAACATTTAGAGAGAGAAAAGACGTACAACGGAAAGGAGCGCCCGCGCGATTGAATGAAAGACACGGCTGGTTGCATCGTCGGGATGGAGGACGACGTGAGGGGATGGGAAACGGGTCTCTGGAGCTGCTGGGTAGTCGTCCCGAAGGCCCGTCTCAGTGGCTGCTGGTGCTGGGGCAGGTCTGAGCTTTCGATGGGGTTCAGGAGACTGGCGAAGACGTGTCGAGGGCTTGATGGTAATGTTCTGGCGAATTCTGGTTGCATATGCGTGAACTGGGGCTGTAGTAGTCGCAGATTGAGTCATTTAAAGGTGGAAAATGCAGAACATGGGGGGGCAAGGACAAGAAGCGGTGGAGGTAAGCGTTGGTCAAGGGAAAAGCTGCGATTTCGTTCAGGGCAATCCATGTCACCCGCTAGCGTGCCCTTCTATATTAGGTCATCCATCACTCCCTGTTGCCACCCTGTCGGGTCCCCTGTCACTTTGGGTTTCGGGGTCCTTATCTCATTCTGGGCGTTTCCATATATAGATATCCGGAATAACATCAAGCATGACGACAATAACATACTAAAACTACAATAATAAAAATAAAATGTCGTCAAAAGTACCCATCTCCTCCCACACTTCCTTCTCAAGCCGAAGCCTAAGTTTCCACCGTTAATGAGATTCGTGTCTACACAGTTATCCCCTTACCTTAGCCCTAGAAGTCGGCTTTGATCGAACCTTGGAGGCGGCACCAGTCTGGTTCCCTTATATCAATCACACGCTATCATTTTAATCAGGCCACCCCTTACCTTTTTCGTCGCACCTGCGGTCTTCCTCGCTGCCGTGGGTTTCTTCGCTGTAACCTTTGTTCCAGTTATTGTCTGCCGAAAAGAAATAACGAATTAGTATACAATCATTCTTCCCGTCATTTCGACAAACCTTCTTCGCTGCACCCCTTTTGGATGTGGTGGCGGTCTTTTTGGCCGCTGAGGCAATCTTGGGCTTACCGGCAAGCACCTTCTTGGGTTCCGCTTTCTTGGTTGTGGTCTTAGCAGTGGCCTTGGTCGCAGTCTTGGTAGTTGCCTTAGCAGGAGCTTTCGTGACAGCCTTCGTTGCTGATTTCGCAGCAGGCTTCTTGACCGTGGTGGCTTTGATCGCGGTCTTGGGCTTAGCGTTCTGTAAAAGCATATCAATCTTTGGACGTTCCTAACACTCGATAAACAACAAACCTCCTTGGTAGCTGTGGATGCCTTCTTGGACGGGAGCTTCACCTTGCCAGAGAGTCCCTTGGGCAAGACAAAGACGCCGTTATCGGCTCCAGTACTGATAGCCTTCTTGAGTTGGAACAAGTTGACCCCTACGACTTCGATATTGTATCGGTCCTCGGCGTACTGCACATACATCAACACGACGCTACGACATACAGAAATGACTGCGTACCTTCTTAATGGTGCTACGAGAAACTCCCTGGCGCGCTTCCTCCTTGTGGTCAGTGATGCATGCCTGTTGCAACCATCAGTGAACATACTATCAACGATAGACGATTCCAACATCACTCACGGTAATGATATCCTTCCACGAGGGTCGGGTAGCAGTGGTAGTAGTCTTTGCTTTGGTAACGGTCTTCTTGGTCGTGGTGGCCTTCTTGGTTGCTGTGGCTTTCTTGGTAGTAACAGCCTTGGTGGCCCTGACTTTGGAGGCAGGCTTTGAAGCAGGCTTGGCGGCTGAAGCAGGTTTGGAAGCAGATACGGGAGTTTCAGCAGACATAGCAAGGGATATCTGGGTAAAGTCTTGATGAAGCTGGGGCGTTGAACTTGAAGGGGGTGATCTCGAGAACCTGAATTCTGCAGCGCCCCTTTTAAACTGGAACGCGTCTGACAAACAACGCGTAGTCACATGATGAGATAATCAGCGCGCTCAATCAACAAACTACGCGACGGACACTGCCACAGCTAATTTCCGTATTCAGGACGTTCTCCTATTCTTCATTGATCGGCCGTACTAGTTCCCCCAGATTCATAGTGACTCTATTAATATTGAAACTGTTTGTATACCAATCACAATACAAGGAATGATCCATTGGTCTGTACCCTCGCTCTGACACCAGCACCGACCCAGCCATCTTCCTCTTCGGTACTGCTTCCGTTACTTCCCCCGCTTCGTACATCCACGTAGTCCTCAACACCACCTAACAGCTTACCCACCGGTGGTCCGCGGACCAGGAGTGCACCCTCCGGATCACCGTCTTTGGCAATGTCTTCATCAGACACGCCTAAAAGTCGAGCTTCGATGTTGATGCTGGGAGGTCCCACATGCGCTGCAGGTGATGCGGCAGGGAAATCTTGAAGATCTAGGGGATGAGAAGCAAAAACAGGCGCTGCGACAAGTGGATGCGTGAAAGCATTGACAAATGCCGTCGAGAATGCGACCCGCGCCGGCGTAAGAAGGTCGGATAAGATAGGCCCTAAACGACATTTAGCGTACAGCAACATGACTGATATCGGACTTTTTACCTCCGCTTACAACAACTGCTGCAAGAGTGCCGGCAGCATCACCGATAACCTTCGCCCTAGCATTGTCAAATACGAGCCGGTCCCATAAGCTGTCTTTAGTCAAGAACCCTTCCGCGATCCCAGAAATTTTGTGTCTCCATGCGAATGGGTAGATCAGGGATGCTTTTTTCGCACGATCAAGAATGGAAGATACTAGGGTTTCGAGATGACCAGGTTTGATGAACAGGACAGTGGGAGAAGGAATTGGGTAATTTTTAAGAGTCGCGACATCCGCAACATCAGCTTTCGCAGCAGCTGAAAATGATTATAAACTTGGCGCTCCTCTGAAAGATATATATGGGACTTACTGTCGCTAAATGTAAAAAGCTTCGAACTATGCAGTGTCGCGAAACTAGTGCCTTCAAAAATGGCAGCATAAGCGATAGCACGACCGTATGCTGTACTCAGGGAATGTGCAGAAACAATAGTGTCCAGAGGCGAGAGGGGGTGGGATGCAGGCAGCAATGCGCGAATGGCCGCGACGCCTGCCGTAATATTCTCGTGGGTGAGTTGAGCCCCTTGCATCTGACCATTTCCATTGGCAAAGAAGGACACAGTAAAAACATCGCTGGGTTCTATCAAAGGACAGCCTTAGAATGTTCACACGATGACCAATAACAAGTTGCAACATACTGGGTACCGGACTAAGAATTTTCTCTGTCTTCACACCTTCGCGCTCGACGTCTTCCCATTTCAGAACCTTAACCTTACTCGCGACGCGAGCCATGGCTTGAGGGCTTGGTTCACCAACAATAATGATAGTGTGATGTTGGCCGCTCTCTCCCGCATCATAAATCAACTCGAGCAATTGAAGAAGTAACTCGGCATGGGTGACAATGACTGTGGGTGGATGAGATTCCAGGATTCCAGCGAGAAGGTTTGCAGCAGCAATTGTGAACGACGGAATGGAATGCATAGCAAGCGCCATGTCACTGATAATGAATTCTACCTCTTTGTGAGAAACATATAGCTAATGGGATCTAATGATACATACCAAGCGAGTCATTGAGTAGGAGAAGGACGTTAGATTCCTGGGATTGTATACCGGTCAATCGCAGTAGACCAGTCCCAAAAGCCGCGACGCGGTCTTGTAAGCCGGGGTTAGTAATCTAGCTGAGTATTAGACAAATAGCTTCAAAAGGGTACGAAAGATGGCACCTTGGTGTTCCAAAGAGTACGAGGCGCATCATGGTCTGGCTTGACCAGGTCACTGAGAATGTGTACATCCTTTGTGGGCCGCAGAGGAAACTTTTCATATGAAAATGTCAATTGCCACGTACAAGAGTGAACGACGGTCTGCGTACCCTTCCCATCAGTCCAGTCCCATAGTTCCTGTATACAGCACTTTCTCCCGGATTCCTGACACGAGCAACATCACTTTGGCGACCGAGAAGGATAGGGTGCACTAGCGGCTGAGGTTTGTAGAAGTTGTGCAGCAGAAAGACGGTTGCTGCAATGAGACCAAGCAGAACAGTCAGGTCGTCGGTAACCAAATAGTCGGAGATATCGACGCCCATCTTGAAACAGCGGTAAATCCAGCCAACGTAGGCTCGTCTGTACGATTTTCTCGCGTAGATGAGAGGCTGAATGTGAGAGTGTGAATGGACCCGAGCGGCCCTTTTGCGTGGTACGTGGTAGGTAACGACGGGCCGAGATTCCAAAAAGGGCCGACAAACTGAGCGATCGGCCAAACTGCACCTCTTCTTAGGCCTATTGGATCATTGACCTTGCCTTTTGCTTGTCACTTGTGCTGCTATTCACTCACGCAGCGAAATAAAGGCTGTATATTTCAGCCAGACTACTACTACTCGGCTGGCAGGCTATCCGATGACGACACTGCAGCTGGGTCCGTTCTCAGGATTCTCATTGGCTAAAACATGTCCTCTGTTTTCTCTGGATTCCAGTGTTGCCTCTGCCTAGGCTACAGCGCTTGATTGGTTGTTTACAAGACAGCGTCGTAAAGGCTCTGCCATGCTTCCCAACAGTACTGAGGGAACTACCCATTTTTGTCGCTTGCCCTTGGAACGGTCTGTGCACCATTGAATCCACGTGACCAATCTAGGGGTCTTGCAATCAACAAACGGGCTACTTTCAACCCACTTTCCCCCTTCTTCACCATTTCTCAAGTACCCGCCTCCTCCGTTATCGCCCTTACCACCATGCCTGCCGCCGTCAAGAAGTCTTCAGCAAAGGCTGCCACCAAGTCTGTCGCTGCAGCGAACAAGTCGGGCGCTGCAACGCACCCATCTTGGGTAGACATGATCAAGGTTCGCGTTGTCTTCACCTTCCTCCAGCGCCTCCTTTGCTCGGATCTTGCTCACTGCTAACTGGTACATCGTAGGAGTGTATCACTGCCCATCCTGAGGATGCTCGTGGCGGCGTTTCTCGGCCAACAATCAAGAAGGTGAGGCCGCACGAGGGTTATCGTCACCCAGATGTTGACAGATTTTCGTTCCAGTTCGTCGAATCCAAGTACCAGATTGACCTCAACAACACCGCCGCTTCACAGCTTAACCGTGCTATCACTTCAGGCCACGAGAAAGGCGTCTTCATCTTGCCCAAAGGTATGCCACTGTCGCATTGTCCCGATATGTGTCCGACGGATGTCCTCTTTGTTATAGGACCGTCGGGCAAAGTTAAGCTCGCCCCAAAAGTCCGTGCAGATGCTGCCAAGGAGGTATGCGTCTTCATGACGGTCATCATGGGTAAACGCCTGAACCACGTAACAGAACGCCAAACCCGCAGCCAAGAAACCCGCCGCCACTGCTGCCAAAGCCAAAGCTCCCGCCAAATCTACAACCGCTAAGAAGCCTACGTCCAAGACAGCAACAAGGGGAAAGGTCGCCACTACCTCCAAGACACCAGCCAAGACGGCGGCGTCTAAGACACCCGCTAAGACCGCTCGTACGACCGCCGCCGCTACCACCAAGACTGCTCCCGCTACCACTAAGAAATATACGTCCAACGCTAAGAAAGCTACTCAGGCGAAGAAGACCACCGCTGCGACAAAGAAAGTAGTCACTGCGAAGAAACCCAAGGTTGCAATCACGAAGAAGGCCTCTACGGCGAAGAAGGCTTCCACTAAGAAGGCTAGTCTTTATACATCCTACTTTAGACACATTGACTGAACGGATTGTATAGGCCACGGCTGCGGCCAAGAAGCCTACTTCCAAGGCGAAACTTGCAAAGCCCAAGGCTGACGTTCCCGCTTCCAAAGCTAAGCCTGCATCCAAGGCGAAGCCTGCGTCCAAGTCTGCCACTACCAAGAAACCTGCATCTAAGAAGGCGGCTGAAAAGGTGCAAGACATACTTCTTTCCCGCCTCCACTGCTGACATGCACACAGGCTTGATGAACATCATGTTCTGAAGCCTTTCATGTTCTCGGATTTCTGTAGTTGGAGGAATATAGGATTTATTTTTGTAGTGTATTTCTTTTCTCTTTTGTTCTATCTTATTCTATTCCAATGGCCTCTTGTACCTATCTTGGTTGTATTCTGTATATGTACGATGTCCGACCCAAGTAGCTTTGTACTACGTACGGATTTACCCTGGCTACCTTTTGTATATATTTGTATGCGCGATATTGGCGCGCCTCGATCATCTCTTGCTTTGACCACAACGCGTACGTTTTGAGAAATTCCATGGACAATACTCTGGGTACAAGAGATGTTGTTAAACAATTGCGATTGCCAGTGGGTGATATCACCACGCTGCTTGCTCTGCTCAGCGGCCCGCTCGATTGTTTGGGGCTGCTGCCTCCCTCGTTGAGAAAGTACAACGTTAACCCTCTTCCCGATGATGCTACCCAGGTGCTTAGGCATATATCTACCATCCAGCAGGCAATACTGCAGCACATATTCCCGACATGGGAGACAGCTCTCGCCGGAATCAGTGCGACCTCGATCCTGGAACAGTACTTCTGTCCGGATAGCTTCTCGTATGCTCTGTCATCATCGGGGGATGTTGCGCTTTCTGCGTATTCGACCATTCTATCTGTACCTCTATCGGGATATTCCATTCGCCTTTTGGAACGCCTCACAAAAGAGTATCCAGTCGATCGATTACACAGAGCTACCTTCTCCGGGAATGGCACTTCGAAGAAGGACGTGCTCTGGGAAGACTGCGTACGAAATATTGCTGCTGTCCCGGCAAAAGTGGCGAACTCTGCTGGTACAAACTCCATTCCTTCCTCGCTGGAGCAAGGGAATTACTTTACCAGCCTCTCTGTTCGTTGCGAAGCTCTCATTTCCTCGTTAGCTGCCAATGCTGAGCATGAAAGTGGTACGGCGTGTCTATTCTTTAAGGAAACTGTAATGTTGAAGCGCATGCTAGGTGTTGTTTCATCCGTTGTTTACCTTCTCGTCAAGATGGTGAATCTTGGCCTGCTTCCTTCAAGTCCCCCAACACTACCATCACAAGCATCCTTCTTTCTGGCAACGCTGCCGATTATCAGGAACCGCCTTGATGGCGGTGCGAGCGAGAACTATTCCAAGATTTGGGCTGAAGTCTTCCTCGGATTTCCGTCAATCGCATTGCAAACGGTATTAACATCCCTTTTTGCGTCGTTGAGACGCTTGGACGCGCCACTAGATGGGAGTGCATATCAAAGGGCTTGGGTCAAAAGAGAAGCGCTATTACTTGACCGGCTGGTTGGCCGGCTGTCCCCAGACAACGAGGAACTTTGTGAGACAGCGATTCCCGTCATTTTAGGTCGTAATTGGGATGAATCTTGTGCACGAATTTTCGTCTGTTGGGTGGCGGGTCCACAGACGCATGATATTGATGAGAACGGTGATACAATTCATATACGTTTTTGGCCCTGGTTTACTCATTGATTTTACCAGCGCTGGGTCACTTTCTGCAAGAAATTGTAGCGGTATGGTCTTCACCTGACCACGTCAAGCATTCACTTCTCGCTCGACACCAGTGTAAGCTAGATGTATTCTTTCGATGCTGATAGATCCGACTGAGCTGGATAATTACTTAGATTTCACCGCTCTTCTGGTCCTCACGGTAGCATACTTCAAACGTAACTCACCAGAAGTCTCCGGCTTAGCGCAGGGAGGAAGCTTCATCTCCGGCGTTAGCTTGTACATCGGACACATGGATCCCTCAATTCGCCGATGTGGAATGCTGGCTGCTGAAGTTGTTGCCGGTGCAGCCGGAAAGAAACTCAATTTCGATGATTGGGAAGGCGCTGGTGATGGAAAACCATGGGCTCGAGCTCTTCGAGACCTACTTCGCGAGCGTGCCGTGGACTTTAATACCTCCGTTCTTGAGCAGGAGGAACCACTTCCAACAAAAGAGACAGAGAAGCTCAGTGGGGCCTCATCGATACACGAGGAATCACCTGGCCATTCTCCGGTGTTACGCAGTAATGCAGGCTACGATTCTGATGACTCTTTAACTGGTTATGCATCCCCGGCTTCTTCGCGCTCTGCATCGCCAACACCATCCGAATTAGATGATATCGAAAAGGATCCCACGCTCAACGTTACCAAAAAGAAGCTTTCTAGACCCGTCTATCTTGTTCAGCTTGGGGAACTATTACGAAGTAGTGGGGTGCAACAAAGCGATGCGGCTCTTGAAGCTGACAGGATCGAAATGGCCCTCTCGTGCAGCGAAGGTCTCATCCGGAAAAAACAGTTTTTTGGCACAGAGCTAGGTCGGCGTTTGTATCACTTCACACTTTGAAACATGAAATTCATGCTCAAGATAGAGGAAAATGCTGCCAACCTGGCGTATGGTCTTATTGCACTTAATAATACCTACAACTTGGAGAACTTCGACGCACGTCGACAAAATGCTCTTGTCGCTCTCGTCGCCTGTTGTCCCCGGAAGACTGCACCGTACGCTGGTTTTCCACCAAAATGTGCTCCTCTGATACTTTTGAATACAGATGCCTAGTCGATGAGTTTTTCAAGAACCAGTACAACGTCGGTCAACGGTATGTCATGCTCAATGCCTTAGCACTAGGTGCCAGAGAAACAAGCGGATTGGCGCATGCACCCCTACCCCAATTTCCAAGCAAGCTGCTACCGGCATCGCTTCACAGGAAATACATTACAAGCCGGGGTCCTGAAACGAGCATATTACCGGCCATCATGGGAGACCTTACTCGACAAGCTATTCAAAGCAGCAAGGACAATGTGGGGGAGAGTGCGCCTACCCTTGTTCGCGAACGACGGTTGCGCATACAGAAACCGCAGATGGTTTCCGAGATCAGAAGACCAGAGCGCTTGAACGAACCAGCACAACGCAATGCTGTTAAATTTACAGAAGTCGCTGCGGAATTCTTCGTAGGGCCACTTGTCAACCGATTTTGGCTTTTCCTTCGAGACGAGCAGATGCGGGAAGAGCGAACTGCACATTTGAAAGGAAGACAGGCGTACTATGGCGCTGGAACGGGTCTTATTCTCAATTCCCTTGTGCTAAGTTATTTTCTTAGTACACTGGGCGTCTTGCTTCATGCCTCAAGGAATGCTCCAGAATGGTCTGCGGTCTTAGGGCCCGATGCTCTGGAGCTGGCAGTAAACATCGGAACTCGGCCAGTTTCTCGAATAGAAGATGAAGGAGAGTTTGATGGCGGTGAGGGAACGAGGAACCAAGAGGGTGGCGGACCAATGCAGAGGGAAGCATCGGTTCTTCAGTCTGCATTGGAATTGGCCCTTGTGATACTTGAAGGATATCAGGAGCTGGATGAAGGGAAATCCCTGTGTTTAGAGCACACTGCACTTCTTTTTGGCGTGGGGGAGTGGGCAGGTGCCGTGTTTTCCCGACTGGACAAAGGGGAAAGGGTCCAAGGTGGTGGTGGTGCTTCGGAAACTGGTCTACAGCGAGCAGCGGCGGGAGTCCTCCTCAAGGCTGATAATATTACCAGCAAATGGCGTCGGTCCATGATAAATACAATATAATTTTAGTGCTGATAGTAAATGTGACAATTCTCGTGATCTGATTGGCGGGAGGGACTCGCACCGACTAGCCACGTGGAAAGCCGAGTATCACCAGAGCGCCAGTTGGAATTCACGACCACCAATGTTCTCCAGATTAGCTCTGCGACTGCCTGCACGCCCGCTCGCGCGACGGATATCAACGACATGTCCTCGCCAATCAGATGCTCTATTTGTGGTTCGTAACTAAATTCTGCTTTTGTTTTCGTATATTGAGCCCTCATGACAGCATCGGGACACACCGTATAACAATCCCAAGGCATGCATTCTCAGCAATTCACATCCAAAACGATTCGACTAAGTCCATTGAAATAGATTGCATTTGAATTCAACGCCGACAACCTGACGCGAGCGAAAGAAATCATTGCCAGGTACCCACCTCAGTACAAGAAAGCGGCGGTAATTCCCCTCCTAGACCTCGGACAGCGACAGAACAAGGGATGGACGAGCATCAGTGTCATGAATTATGTGGCAAAGCTCCTCGAAATGCCGCCTATGCGGGTGTATGAAGTGGCTACTTTTTATACCATGTTCAACCGGTGCGTACTTTGTCTTGCATTCTGGCCGGTCCAATCTCAAATCCTCTGTAGTGAACCGATAGGCGAAAACTTTGTTCAAGTTTGCACGACGACTCCTTGTATGCTGCGCGGTTCGACCGACATCCTGAATACCGTATGCAATCATCTCGGAGGTATACATCCTGGCCAGACGACAAAGGATGGCAAGTTCACAGTGGTCGAAGTGGAATGTCAGGGCGCCTGTAGCAATGCACCAATGATAGTCGTTGGTGACGATTTCTACGTCAGTGACAGCTCAATAGTTCAATTTTGCCTTGCTAACGTGTTTTCTAGGAGGACTTGACCCCCGAATCCACTAAACGTATTTTGGACGCCTTTGCTAAGGGTGAAAAGCCTAAAGCTGGACCCCAGAGTGGGCGTCAAACAAGCGAAAATTCGGCGGGCCTGACAGCGCTTACTACAAAGGCATGCACAGAAATATCTGATAGCTAACTACGCTAATTGTTCATTTCAGCCATATGGTCCTGGAGAGTTCTGCTCCCCTGAGTTTCAATGAATGTCCAGGTGTCATTAATATATACGGAAAGTCCTAAACCGAATGTCCTTCCATTGTGTGATTTCATGGCAGTGTTTCGAACGCCGTTGTCAAAGCATTGGTATCTCAGTCATCTCCTTCACCGTCGTCATAGCCGTATACTCCCTCCCCTACTTCAGGAAGTCGAGTTATCATAAATCTAGAGCCGACCATGAGAAATCAGCCGATTCCATAATAAAGAAGCTTACGCGATTTCTTCCTTCAGATCTTGGCAGTATGTATCTGCGAAGAGTCAGTTAGAGAAGCAAGATAATGAAGTCACACATACCGAGAGGAAGATCAGATTTATCTGTTCCTGTTGAAGACGTTGCGTCAAAGAGAGACGGCACCAGATCAATTGCATACTCACCAAAGGGCATTTCAATTTCATCAGCAATACCCTCTATGCCCATTAAAGTGAATGCAACAACGGTGACGATGGGTATCATAGTCCAGCCAAGGTCATTGACCATGGTAAGTGGCAAGGCAAATAGATAGAGGGTGACACATTGTTTTAGATGAATTCCATCTAAGGGAGAGATAAGAAGACGAATGAAACACAAAAGATACACGTACAAGAGGGCGGAATTGGGGTATTCGCAACACGCTCCATAGTCGTCATTTGGTCGACCATGCTCTGAATTCTGTGATTGTCGCAATATAAGTCAGAATCATTCAAAGATTGCGAGAATTTTACAATTGAGTCATCGCATTTGTACCTGCGCCAACGTTAGTCAAGATTGTGATGCTTCCCTACAGTCAGACAATTCACCTGCTGGCCCAACAGTTTCTAGCAATCCGTCCCGACGAAAACGGAATATCATTCGGCCTAACTCATGGGAGATACTACGCATAGTCAGCCTAAGCACGGTCAAAATAATCGATCGGGCACTAACATTAATGGAAGAGGAAGAGAGGTCTCCTCGGCAAATTGAATTGATAATAACGGTGTCGTCTGACTGACAAGGTTCGGCTTGCTACGCTTCACACGCACTCGCTTTGTGGCATTGGTTCGGTCAAGCGACGCCATGCCGCTGCTACTATCACTTGGCGACGGCGATGAGCTACGCGTCGCAGAATACGCATCAGAACGATACCCCATATCTTCGGCTTGGAGGAATGAAGGCGGGAGCAATCCACGATAGTCTTCCCAATTGATGCCATCTTCTCCACGAAGGTAGTGCTTAACTGCATAAGCAAATGCTAGACATAGACGCAATGCATCTGCTTTCCTGCGTTCCAACTGTTTGGGTGTGATGGTTTTTGTTTTTCCTTTGATAGAAATCTCTTGGTCTGAAGGTGGAGGCGCAACATTCACCCAGATCAGACGGGAAAGATTTCGGATGTTGGATGTCATGGATGCAAATGACTTTCGGCCTTCCCAGTAACGATCATAAGAAGTGCTTTAACCTCGTCAGCAAGCAAAGAGATGCAATTGAAAGGCAGAGAGTACCCATTTCTGAAAATGACAATGAGAAAGGATGAGCTCTGAAATAAATACGCGTACTAACCTGAATACCAGTATGAGGCCAACCTTGAGCGGAGAGGTCAAGATATGTACATCTGTAAGAGCACGCGCGAACTCACGACCACGGATAGCAAGGGAACAACAGAGTTCGTAAGTTGGACCCGATGACCCTTGGTATGTGCATAGGCAACAAACGTCGCAAAAATCGTGACAGTTAACACGGGTCCCCAGATACGGGGTATAACCTGGCATCTGTTTAGGATATAAACCTCTCATCGCAGAGTGTGAACGTACGCTGCCTTTGATTCTGAGGACGTCAGGAAGCCATGAGTACTTCAGGAGCGAATTAGTGGCAGTCATTGCGTGTCCCACAAAATTTTACCTTTCTTAGATGTTTCCTCTTGATCTTGGGTGGCTTTATGGTGGGTGGTTAGGCCTTTGGGGAGTAAACGAGTACTGGAGAAATTTACTTACATTTATGATTGGCAAGAACGAGTCTTTCACCGTGTTGGTCATGGATGCCTAGGGACAAGAAGTTCGAACGAACGATGGTTGCTACAATAAATGGCAGCTCAGGCCCAGGTTCCGTCTTTACGTAATTTACAATATCACGGGTCCGCGTCACCGGCGCCGCAAAGAATTCGAAGGATTCTGATACAAGAACTAAATACACACAAAAAGGACATTCTATCTTATAATATGAGGGTGAAGTGTTGCGTAAAGTGAGTCTAGCGTCTTTAGTAACATCTACTAGCTGCACCAACGAGCGGATAGCATCGTGGTGACTTGCGCACGGAGCTTGAAGAACGTAGCAGAACGGGCGATTGTAAATCTTGAGTGTTATGAAATGGTAGCGCTCGAAAGGGTCGGAAGGGGGACAAGGTGGCCACTCCGGTAGGACGTGAATAGGATAATCGTCTTGGAAGCGTGTTGAAATGGTCTTGCGTTGATAATAAAGAAAGACGTTCTGTCAGACTTTCGACTGGCGTGTCATCACAAATGCGGCGTTGTACAGAAGGCGAGATGTTGGCAGGACTCGGCATGGGGGAACACGTCTATAGACTAGAGAACTTCTTTGGACCTTCAGGCTGCCGAGCTCGCGTTCGTAATGGTGAAGGGGGATAAAGGGGCATTGACAAGACCTGCTGATCCGGCGTGTACCGGCGTGGGATAATGGCTACTATTAGCGAGGAAAACGGATGAGCAGGAGAGGTCCCCGAATACAAGCCTGGGTCACAAACAGCGGTGAAAGATAGACGACTTCGGAGAGCAGGCCTATTGGAGGCCAGGCGCCTTTGCGACATGGAAGCAGCGGTGATACGGCTAGGAGAAGACGGGGGAGGAGACGTCAAGTTCGGTGCCTTTTTCATAGGGTTGTGCTCAGGTGAGATTCCAAAGGCGAGATGTTTCCAGGGGGTCACAGCAGTGATAGTACTGATAGGGCTTTCGGGTAAGGAAACACCTAAAAAAATACGATTGTGAGAATCTGACAGTGATACCACAAACTGGGAAAACAAGTACCATTGTAGCGAGTGATGATATTAAGGAGGTCCCGAATCCGACGTGGCTGGAGGTTGTGTTTGACCGCATAGGCGTGTACAAGACGGCAACGGGCCAAAGACGGCGCCCATCCAGAAGCACCGCCTTTTCTGAAACTCAGGATACGATATTTTGATATAGCTGTCGAAGCATCAGAACACAATCCAGGTGGAAAGTTATCACTAGGAACCTTCCAATAGTGCGAGGTCTACTTGTTGGGTGTTGTGAGGTCTATTCACGTTGGAACGACGGCGCGTCATTCTGAAGGACAGGGTCACAGATGACAGATTCCGAAAGGAAGGCGAAAGAGTGTTTGATGTCGCGCTGGAGGACGAAGGAAAGGTAAAGTCGGCTGCTCAAGTATTTGTCACGTCATAGGTCGCGTAGAGCACGTGCACGACACGGGACCCGTGAGTCGCGTCGCACTTAGTCCTCTGACTTCCTTCTCGACCATCACCACTCTGGCTGCTCAGTTCTGACGCGAAGCGCCATGGAGGTGCAAGCTGCGGCGTCTGCTCTATCTGAGTCCGCACTGTCCCTTAAAACCGAAACCGTCGATACGTCGTTAAGGCACGTTTTGGAGGCGGTAAAACTGCTTGTACGTCCATACCAGTTCCGCCGGGTTTACCCTCAACTAGGTTTATTGCAGGATATCTCATCTCCGTCTTTGAACATCATTGAAAAAATTGGATCTCGCCTTCGTAAACCGTTGCTACCGCTGTACCAACATTGCACCGATCCTGCGCTTCGATTCTGCTCTGCTACCTTAAACTTTATTTCGGTCAAGAAGGTCCAACCTGCTCTACTAGTTCAAGCTAATAGCCTTGTTGTGGCTTGGCAAGCAACGCAGTCTGCCCTAATTTCTGGTGTATTAGTGCGTAAGACATTGCTCTTGCGTTACAACAGCTCATCATCTGCCAGGATTTCATTGAACGAAATCCTACAAGTTGTTTGCTTCTTGGACCGTTTGCTCAATACTGAAACGTCCCCAGACGAAAACAAGAAGAGCATCGCTACAGAATTATACACCGTGCTCTGCGACGGATACTTTTTGAGTACACCAACTGAGCGTCTAACGGTTGGCGTCAATCTTGTCTGCTCGGCAGGTCCTTCTTATCTCATTTTGAGTGCATATATTCATATGTATTGAACAGGCATATATCCTACTAACAGAGAGTGCATCCCTGAATGAAAATCGACTCGTGCTACAAGATCCAAAGCTGCTTGGAGCGTAAGTGGACGTCTACCGCCGAGATTTCGATTTCTCAGCATCTTGAGTAGCAAAAGGATCGGTGCTACGCTTGCAGGATGCAAAGGCAAGGGCTTCCTGGCATTGTCTCGACCCCCCCTTGGCTAATACGGAAAACAGACTACTTGGCTATAGAGGCACTCTTAGAGCTCTTTGCGAGTATCCTGCCACCCACCACAAAGGGTGCAAATGACAAGCGGCGGCGCTTCCTACAGCTGGTGTTCGATCCAGAGCTCTTTGCCTGCGGGGCTCAACTAATAAAGTCCTTATCCTCGCCGTCGACCATTGATTGGGAGACATTGTCGATAGAGATTATCACAACACTATCCAAGTCGGATATCACTTTGTGAGCCGACTGAAGCTACGCTTTTACACTCTTCTAATATACGATTAGTCCGCAACCCTTCAAGATTGCGTCCTTGCAAGTTGCAGATACCTTCCCCAATGTGGATAATACCATCTACCTTGACAATAAAGGCTTCACGTCCAATATTGACGAGGTAAGAGTCCTAACCTTAATTTCATCTAAACTGGGCGCACTACGCTAAATCACACTGTCTCTTTGCATAGAACGGGACCTATGAAACCTTTCATGTTCCTTTCGCTAACGTTAAGAAGATAAGATTGAACGTGGCTGCTTCTTCGTTGCACACGGTTGTTACAGTGCATCTAACAGCATTTCCAATCATTGATCGCACAACTGGAAGCCAAAATCCTAATCAAAATGCAGTGCTAGTGTTCGAAATTACCAGTACCGAAAAGGAAAGATTCGTCAAGGGCCTGAAAGCTCGGAAAATGGTTCGTTTTATTGTATGTGACCCTCCTTGACAGCTTCTTCATTTTCATTAGGGCCCAAACATCGTACCAAACGAAAGAAAAGCATCGAAGCTTAATGTCGACCTTCCATTAGATTTTACATCTAACGGTCAATCGTTTCCAGTGAGCCTTATCTGGTCTGACATCGGTACTGTGCTGAAATTTTGTTGCTATAGGAAAAGGCTGGACGAGGTGAGTATTGGCCCATGCTCGTTTCGCCAACTTGATGAATTCATGGCGTCCTCTAGTGTTGGGTGTTGAGGCTTCTTCTGATTATCATTTTCTTCAAACACCCTCTGTATCGGCACTTCACGGCACTTTGCCTGCGTCGGCTGACGACCTGAAATCCATCGCTGTTGGGGGTGATCAAGATGACGCGGCACCGAAACCACCGAAAACTAGGCGCGCCCAAAAGCAGAAGGCTGTTGAATCGGATGACGAAATCCACGAAATACCACCAATTCCCGTAGCTAAAGCCATGCGACACTCGACAAAACCCCGGTCTTCGGAACAGCATCCCCCAGTTCCTGCAGAACGCGTTACGCGCGCGCTTCCACAATCGCGTGAACATACGCCAAATAAGAGCTTCCCGACAGCACAAGTTCACCGGGTTCATTTTGGACGCACAGAGCATACCTCTCCAAACAAAGCTATTGATGTCTCTGAACCCGAGGAGGACAAATCGAAGCGAGCCACAAAGATAGGTATTGTCGCTTGCGTGATATTCTCGGTCGGTCGTAACTGAACCACGTTCCAGCGTCAACACGTTCAATGACCACTAGAAATTCTCCATCGAAGAAACGGCAGCGAACTGCCGAGGTCGAGAATGCTGAGGACCAGGACTCTCGTCCATCAAAACGTCTAAGACCCCAAAACGCACCCAAAACCGAAGCTACTAGAGAATCGAAATCACCAGTTTTCAAGAAATCCGTTATTGCACCTAGACGTTACAAACGCAAGGGTCGAACCTCGTCACCCACCCCTTCCACGGCGGCCGATATGGAATATGATAAAATACCCTCTGTTTCTAGTCCCAAGCAAGCTACGTCAAACATGTCAGAACAGCGACCCGTCTCGGCACCGTACTCTACTCGTGTCTCAGCTATGAGAGGCAGAGGAGGGAAAGCGCTGGGCAAAGGGGTCTCTGTCAAGGCTGAGCCACCTCCAATCCGAAAGGCTAAGGGCACTAATCGGAACACCGTGAAGGATGACCAAAAGGAATTAAAGGTGAAAGCACATATAAGCCAAGGTATGCCCAATGAACTAACGGATCGATCAACTAGCCCACGCGTCGTTCAGAACGTGCCAAGAAAGTTGTAGACAAAACCACCAAAGCAAACGCCGTAGTAATGAGTGTATCTCCTCCGTCTACAGTCACTCACTGACACTCATTCAGGTCGAACACAGATCGCCCACCCCTGTCAAATCGGGACCGCAGAATAGCTCCCTTGAAACAAACGTATGCATTCGTTGGGATCTCTGTATGACCTTAGCGTAACACTCCACTCTAGGCCGATATGAACACCATCCAATCCACAATTCAGATTGCTCTCGGACCCTATCTCACGGACGCTTCTCCTACGGACCCTGATTCGATGGAGATGGAGATGCTTACTGACTTCATTGTCCCGGTTAAAGTGATCATCCTATCTTCATGCACTTGGGACTGTCTCACCCTACTTCTTTTCTGCAGATTGAGGATCCAACTTCAGACGCCCCTTCTGCACCTTCCACCGTAGCAAAGAATGTCACGATGATAGACTTGACATTGGACGATTCTCCTCCGCGTACAACCAAACCCAAGAAGGATAAACAACGCCAGAATCCTGCTCACGCTTTTACTCTCGATGTGGGCCAAGAGTCGTCGAGATCTGACGATTCTATGGCAAAGAAGTTGGAAAAGTCTCTGGATGTTTCTCCGAAGGTTCTTGGTGCTACGCGCCGAGCTGTAGAGGAAGCCGCGAACGAGTCGACCATACTGGACCAGCACAGCGGATCCGTAGAGACCCGCACCAGGACAGAAAAACCTATAGTATCTCGGCAACCCTCGATTCGACAAAGGCAATCCATTAGAACATCCGACAGTATCCTCAATCTCGATCGTAATCCTATGATTGTGCATACTACTGTTCCGCGTATTCGTCCGTTGACTGTCACAAAGCCGGACGCGTCTCTCGGTGTCTCGTCTCCTACTTTGCCTTCCTCTGTTAAAGCTCCTGCTGGTATCAGTTCCCGTCCGCACGACAGTAATGAAAACACTGATCCGATAAACCATACTCGTTGGCAAGAAACTCCGATCTCCCTTTCAGAGCGAAAGAAGAGTCCTATCCCTGTGAAACTCCTCGTTGAAGAAAATTCTTCGGCCAAAGCTAAAACACCTCATTCCAAGCAGAAATTTGATGTGCCCTTGATGACGATGTCTTCTCGCGGCGTGCCACTATTCGACAAAACCAATGCCCCCGAATTTTCTTTCCGCACCGAACAATATTCTCCTCCGAAAGGAACTGCTAAGTCATCCAAACATGGTATGTTCTGTTGCCTGTCTATACCGGCATCTGATTACTGTTTCGCAGCTCGACCTACCAGGGAAGATAAAGAAAACAGCGAACAGCGTCAGAGGCGATACGAGGCACGTCATGACAACCGTGGCGGCAATATAGATCACGACATCATCCAAGTATGTTTACCGAGCTACTTGTTACCAGTCTAATGATCCATCGTCTTTGCAGATCTTGAGTGAAATGCAGGATGTCGGTCGATTTTTAGTGCTGAAGAGGCATATTTATATATCATCGTAACAGGTAATCGTGGACAAGATTTCAAGACGCTTTGATCACGTCAAGACAGACGTACGTGCGGGACGCAACTCCATCCTTCGAGAAGCCGCACTTGAACTCGACAAAATGCGAACAGAAAGGTAGGTTGCTCTTACCAATCAGGAAGCACTCTTTTCATTTTGTTCTGTTCCAGTATCCAACACTTCAGGAGTCTCTTTGACTTCGAATCTGAGTATTCTTCCTGCATCCGAAACTACACTAATGGCTTGGAAGATTTGCACAAGGTAAATCATCAAATAACGCGTCGAATTGGAGAAATACTGCATACACATGATCGTCGTTCGCTGTCCAAAGTCTTTCCTGCTTTGTCTCCTCCTCCTCCTCGTGTATTGCGTCCATCGTTCTGATACCATATGCTATGTCCTTTGCTTGTTATAATGTACCAAATGTCTGTTATGTAAATACTTGAATTGCTAAGTTAGGACTTTGGCAGTTAAATTTGAATTGACCTCTTGACCGGCGGTGACGCGATCCGGTATCCCCGTTAGTAAGACAGCTCGAAATCTAGTGTCAAATTTTGCATGTTTTCTCTTGCAAGACGGGCCGTTGCTCGACAAATTCGAGCGGATGGTTTTTGCAGAGAACGACATATTCATTCTTCCAGCAAAATCTGCCAGGATACTCCTCTACTGTCAAGAAAGCCAAATTTGACAATCTGCCATGCCCGGCGATGCATTCAAAAGCAAGTGGCATGTGGTGGACCAGGGCATCGATCACATCTTAGCTCTGCTCTATTGCGTTCTTCAGTTCAATTCTCCATAGCGCGACTTTCACCACCTCTATCATTGTACAATATGTCCACTGTCGCCACCGCCGACCCCAACCGCCTGCCAACGAACGTGAAACCCACACATTATGATGTGACTATTCGCACAGATCTGGAGAACCTCACCTTTGAGGGATTCGCGAAAATCAGGCAAGCATTGTTGGTAACGAAAACCATAGCATGGATCTAACAGGTTCTTATATAGTTTGGATGTCAAGGAAGAGACGAGCACGATTGTGCTGAACTGTGCTGAACTGTCGTTCAACCAAGTGTACGTCCCTACAGTGAAAGACAGATTAATCCAGTCTAACGATACTCATTCTCGAAGGACCCTGACCACCGACACCAAGAAGGAAAAGCTAATTCCCACCACTCAGGCCGTGGATGGCGATCGTATCTCATTCACACTTCCGACTTCTCTTCCTGCTGGCTCCAAGGCTGAGCTTTGCATTGGGCCGTACACGGGTCCTTTGGGAAACAGTATGACAGGCTATTACCGCTCAGAGTACAAAGAGGGTGGAAAGACAAAGTACTATTCCCTGACCCAGTTTGAGGTGTGTTTCATAAATCAATCTTGAATTGGATCTAACCGGACCGACAGCCCATCGATGCTCGGCGCGCTTTTCCATGCTGGGATGAACCTCTCCTCAAAGCGACTTTTGCTATCACCATGATCTCTCGTGCCGACACGGTCTCTCTTTCAAACATGCCTTCCAACTCTGAAAAGGTCTATGTTCGTGGAGATGCGGAGTTTGCGGCATTGGAAGAAAAGTTTCCTTCTCTCCAAACTTTGGATGGGGAATGGAAGGTCACTACATTTGATACGACTCCTCCCATGTCCTCGTACATCGTGGCCTTCGCAAACGGCCCGTTCTCTTACCTTGAAAGTTCCGCCAAGATGCCAAGCGGAAAGACCGTCGCGCTTCGCATATATGGTGCGTGATTTGACCTGGAGTTCTGACCGTGGCTAGACGCGTGTTATATTTCAGCCACTTCCGACTTCATTCATCAAGCACAATTCGCTCTCGATGTCAAGGAGAAGGTGCTGCCGTTGTATGAAGAGGTCTTTGGCGTGGAGTATCCACTTCCCAAACTTGATACGTTGGTTGTAGGTTCATTTTCTAGCTTACGAATATCCTATGCTTAACGTTCGTTAGGCTAGCGATTTTGATATGGGTAATCTATCTGCCTGCTCATTCCCATGCAAGCATAGTGACAGTTTTCAACGCTGTTAGGTGCCATGGAGAACTGGGGATTAATAACCGGCAGGACCACGGCATTCCTTCTGGATCCTAACACCACGGATACGAACGCAAAGAAACAGGTCTTTACCACTCAAAGCCACGAGGTGGCGCATATGTGGTAAGCATAGAGAGTAGACTCTTTGGAGTTTTGCTTGAGCTTCTCATGTCAGGTTCGGGAATATCACGACTATGGAATGGTGGAATTATTTGTATCTGAATGAAGGTTCGTCAACTCCGCTGCCTTTCACTTTTTCGAGATAAAGATCTGTGTCCAGGCTTTGCTACTCTGGTAACTATTTGTACACTGATCTACATATGTCTCACGAACGATTATTCTTAAGATGGGCGAAGTGATTATAGCAGGTAAGAGCTTCAGCCTCTAGTACCACGAGACATGGCTTACGGACTTTTTCATAGACAAGTGACCATTCAATGCATCTGCTGACGCGTTAAATTAATGCCCGTTTTCTCAGAGTATTTCCCGAGTTCAAACCCAAATCGGATTTCATCGGCGATCACCTCAACCAGGCTCTTGCTCTTGACGCGAAAAGATCTTCCCATCCCATCGAGGTTGATTGTCCTACAGCTGACCATATCAACCAGGTTTACTTTGTCTCCTGCTAATTATATTTCCCCTTGCTAACATGTCACATTCAGATCTTTGACTCCCTCTCCTATGCCAAGGCTGCTTCAGGTCAGTAATTCCTTTGTCTAGAAACATTAGCGATACATTGATACTGTTTTGTCTAGTGTTGCGCATGCTTTCGGACTATGTTGGCGAGGAACGCTTTTTGAAGGGAGTCTCCATCTACCTCCAGAACAAGAAGTACGGCAATGGTACGTCCAAAGATCTATGGGAAGGCATCAGCACAGCGACAGGACTGGACATCGTCAGTCTCATGGAGAATTGGGTCACCAAGGTATGCGCATCTTCGAAAGCGTCAATAGCAACCTATGAAGCAAACCTTGTCTGTAGATTGGTTTCCCGGTTCTTACTGTCACTGAGACGCCAACCGGTATACAAGTTCGTCAAGACAGGTTTCTAGAGACAGGGATTGCTGAATCAGCAGAAAATGAAACACTCTGGTGCGTTCCTTGGTATGAAAATCTTGATGTATTTTTTCACCATATAAATTAGGAACGTCCCGCTCAATATCTTGTCCGTTGACTCAGCCAGGCAGGTCAAAGTTGACAGATCGGCTCTGCTACGAGAACGAACCCAGACGTTCGTGTTAGACACCAGTAAACCCTTCAAGCTGAATGCAGGAACTGCTGGAGTCTGTGAGTCCGTTCTGCCGCAAATTGAAACAGAAATAAACGACCTTTATAGACAGAGTGCTGTACACACCTGAACGGCTTTCAAAAATTGCCGATGAAGCCGCCCAAGTCGACTCTCCTTTCTCCGTCGATGATCGCATGGGTCTGGTGTATGATGCCATGGCACTTTCAAAGGCCGGTCTTTCCAAGCTAAGCAGCGCCCTTATGCTCATAGACAAACTCCGGAACGAGAAAGAATGTAAGCCGAATAGCCATATAGGCTTGTGACTGCATCGCTGACATGAGCACCTCACTAGTCTTGATTTTGGACGTCATTGCATCGAATCTGACTGGACTGGTATCCACCTGGTGGGAACATCCCGAGATTGTTTCCAACTTGAATGCATTCCGCCGTGTGAGTAGCCCGTCGTTCATATTTTGCCTCCCGTCACTCACCGGACGCAGTCATTGTTCGTTCCGCTGGTGAAGGAATTGGGCTATGATTATTCTGATGGGGAATCCACGGACATTATACGCCTGCGAACGACGGTGATCACAGGGGCTGCGGTAGCTGAAGATGAAAGGTACGTCCATTGATGCTACATATGCTCTTTTGCCTAGCTGACGGCGCATGTAAAGCGTGATAAATGAGCTCAGAGCGCGCTTCGATCATTTCAGGAAAACTGGAGACGACTCTAGAATTCCACCCGGGTTACAACGGGTGACCTACCAGATGGTGCGATGGCGCAGTTTTCTTCATTTTCTCCATCAGGAATGCTCAATCACAATACTCTAGGCTGTCAAGTATGGTGGTCGGGAAGAGTACGATGCTGTGAAGGAGATACAACTGTCGCCACGGACACCGACATCGAAAACCGCGGCCATGTGAGTGTGGCGGTCCAAGACCGGGCCCTTGATGTTGATTTTGGTTTCCCACTTCAGAATTGCCCTGGGACATGCGCAGGATCCCGCTTTGATTAAAGAGACGTTTGAGTACCTGTTGTCTTCAGCGCGCGACCAGGACTTTACATACTGGCTGCGTGGGCTATCGACAAACCCCAAGAGCAGACGCCAGGTAGCACAGTTTTTCAAGGATGAGTATCAAGTGGTAAGCCTGTTTCAGGATGCGGTGGGGGCCGAGCTGACACGGCGCAGATCTACAAACGTTTCGAGCTGAACGCCACTCTGAAATATCTCGTGGAGGTCCGTGGAACGATGGAATGACCCGCTTATAACTAAGGAATATGCAGGTATCATTCGGACTACTTTCTACTGCCAAGGACTACGAGGAGACGGAAGCATTTTTCAAGGTAAACGTAAGAAGAATATGCAGAGCATGTGCTGATGATTGGACAGGACAAGGACATTTCCAAGTACAACCTATCACTAGCACAGACGCTAGACACGATTAGAGCGCGAGTAGGGTACATTGAAGGAGCGACTGAGGATCTCGCGTTGTGGCTGAGTGGATGGCGGGGACGGACAGATTTGGGCAAAGAGTTACATAAGGCGATCTTGTAGCGTTCTCCGCTAACGGCGTAAAACTGGGAATTCTGTAAATTACCCGAGGCAACCAAAGGCAAACAGCTTGACTGGCGAGGGATGCCTAAATTTGACCCAGTGCGCGATGCAGTCATGAATTCGCCGCTCTCCCCAGCTCCTTCACCTTCTCTCCCACGACGAGCAACCGACCTCGCCGTCCTCCTCAATGCCGACGCACCTCAACAATCACGCCGCCCGACGCTGAACCATCTCTTGCATGCGCCAGCCGACTCTCACGACGACAAGCTCTCGTCTTCTCAGCCATTGCGTAGGCATCAGCTCATCGTCCACGACGACGACGACGACCTCCACCGTCCAGCCTCTTCTCCATCTAGACGCTCTCCAGCTCAGTCGCCTGTCTTTTCACGGCCTTCGTCGTCGTCATCGTCATCTTTCCAGCAACCCCATCCGTCCTCGACGCCCCGTTCGACCGTATCACCCACCATGCAGCCACCGCCGCTCCCAGCGCCACCGACCACCATCCCATATAACCCTCGCAAGCGAGTCACCCCAGCACAGTCCGTTCTCAAGCCCATGTCTCCTGCAGAAATGGCCATGTACAAGCAGTATCACGGCAAAGGCACGTCCCGCCTGACAAAACGGAAACGAGAGCCAAGCAACGATACAGACGACCGGGACAGGCCTCCAGCTAAAAGGGCTGCCGGCGATGTAGGCATGGTCATTGATCACTGTGTGTCTCAGTTCTTCCATGTCGTGCTAACTGCCGACGCTTCTTGACTAGACAACTCGCGTCCAGAAGTCGGTGTCGTCCAACGACTTGATTCGCCTATCATTGGCCTCAAAAATTTCAACAACTGGGTCAAATCCGTCCTTATATCTCGTTTCGCACATCCCGCCCTTCACCAGAAACCTCAACAAAGTTCTGGTCCTGGTAGAGGGCAGTCAGGTAAAGTGCTCGACATGGGATGCGGCAAGGGCGGAGACCTGTCCAAGTGGGCGAAAGCAAAGGTCCGAGACTATATTGGCGCTGGTGAGTATAGGGATCGCGTTTATCTATGCAACTAACCGCTTCCTAGATATCGCTTCTATATCTATCGAGCAAGCCCGACAACGATGGGAATCACAGCGAGGTGCCCGGTTCAATGCAACATTCGCAGCGCTAGATTGCTACACCCAACCGCTCAGCCAGGCCTTTCCAATAGACCTACTACGGCAGCCCTTTGACGTGGTCTCTATGCAATTTTGCATGCACTACGCCTTTGAAACTGAGCAGAAGGCACGATGCATGCTCGATAATGTGAGCCGATGGTTACGACGAGGAGGTGTATTCATTGGTACCATACCGAATGCTGAACAATTACTGTGAGCCTCTTGCAAGTAAACACTTCATTATTTGTCTCATTCCCTCCCTTGTAGCCAAAATCTGGACGATCTGCCTCACTCTACCGAAGACCTAACCTTTGGTAACTCTGTGTACAAAATTCGTTTCGAGGATAGAAAGCACAGACCTGTTTTTGGTCATAAATATTGGTTCTTTCTTCAGGATGCAGTCGAAGATGTCCCGGAGTATATAGTCCATTGGGACCATTTTGTACAGTGGGTGCTTCCGACCTACGTATAAGAAGGCAAACTGACGAACCTTTATCAGACTAGCTTCAGAATACAACTTGTATCCGGTATATAAGGAGGAGTTTCATCACGTTTTTGAAGAACATCAGGAACATCCAGAGTTTGGTCCTCTGATGGTGCGGATGAAGGTAGTCGATGCTAACGGTGAGAGTTCCATGGACGAGGACCAGTGGGAGGCTGCTAGTATGTTGTTCCCCCGATATCAGTCCTGAAAGTACTGATGTCTGCTTGCAGATATTTATATTGCTTTTGCTTTTGAGAAGCGGTAGCTCTACTGTATATTCTAGTCATCTTTATACGTTGTCCTGTACGCATTCGAGTAATTGATATCTCAGAAAAAAAACATAATATTTGACCATCTGTTGATATAAGCAACAAACCGGATAGATTCATAGGGGGGTGTTAGGCTGTTTAAAATATGGGGTGGTACTACAGTTGTCCATTACTCTTGTCCAAATCCAACGGTTTCCCTAGAATGATGTCTGTCAGAGGTGCATCAGAGACAAAAACTGAAGTACTCACTCTACTGCTAAAGTGAGCTTCTGCTCTAAACTTGCATAGTCTTTATATGGAGGAAGATCTATACGGTTGAAACATGTATGGCTCTTAGGAAGCTGTGAAGGATCGCCCGACTTTTCGATTGTGAAACGCCTTGGTCCATCAGACCCCTGCAGATCTTTGAAACCATTGACGGGTATACGCGATGTCCCAGTAGCGAACTGTAACAGGCGCGACTTGCGTTCAGGTGGCCAGCTACGGACGCATTTCCAGAACCATTGTATAACTTCGTCATTCATCTCATAGCCGCGGTAGTCGGTGAACTTGGTCCAATCGTCCCTAAAGAAGAGTTATGACAAAAGTAAGGCAGCAGAGACAAGTGAATCGTACACGTCAATTTCTGACATTCCGCCAATAAGAAGTTCTAGTTCCCGTTCGTCGAACACGGTGATAAGATCTTGGGGGATCAGTTCGCTGAATCCGGACATAAATGCTTCGAACTGCTCCTTGACTCGCTTGGAGATACGATACTCGACGACATGCTCAACGTATTCCTTCTTGTTGTCTTGAGTGACTGGAACATCTGCACCACCAGGTTTCAGCTCGATAGTGACCATTTCACCGAAGCGTTCCTCAGTGGTGGTGAACGTTTCGTCAATAACATCAGTGATATCGTTTTCCCTGTGTCATAGAAGATTCAACTTTGAGTAAAGAAATCTAATCGAGCGACTTACAGCATCCACGTCATGCCGCGGTGAAGTTCCGCATCCACACTTTCCAAGTCGGACAAAGTCACCTTCTTCTTCAGAATCATCTTATAGAAACTGACAATGAAGTAGGCATCCAGGAACCTCCGATGGAAGATACCGAGACCTAAACATCGTCCGATAAACTTGAAATAGTTCAAGTGTTCCGGGTTGACCCCAGAAGCTGGATTAATTTGGAGGGTATAGTTATCGTGCGCGGAGTATTCAAATAGACAATAGAATGGGTTGAACATTTCGTGTGACAGCAAGAAAAAGAATTCTCTGTGTATTCAGCCGTGAGCACTTTATTTCCAGATTGATCATAAAGTTTACGAACCTTGAGAGACCACCATAATCAAGACCATCTTCGCCGTCAAATTTGATCATGAGTCGTTTCTTCAGGTCGTTGGGAGTCTGCCTCATGATCTCAGCATAACTGTCTTCGAAAATGTGGTTTCTCCTAATCTTGATCTGGCAATTGCCCGGTTGAGCACGCATGGCAGGCTGACTGCGGAAGTAGATAAGCTTCCTCCTAAAGTCGCGTTTGTATTGCGGAACGTTAGCGTCAAGAGTGGATGGCAAACGTGGATCGTCCCATGTCGTGGTCTTGGTGTTATGGTCGACGAAATACACACGGGCGGTGGAAGTCAGACGCATTTCCCACCCAGAGGGAAGAGGGCCAAGCTGTGAAATAGCTTGGGGCTGTAGAGCCGGCCCCTGACCATTGGGGCCCATCACTCGGATGATTGCCTGTCGACGAGGATCGACCCAGGTTGTGGTTCGAGTATTGTGATCGACATAATAAGGCCGACCCTCCAGTGTGAACCGTTCCTCCCAACCATTGGGGAGTTGACCTGAGCCCGGCGTGGTGGTGTTGTTTGCGGCAGCCATGGCTGCGGGCGCATTCTGGGCACCAGCAGGAGTGGCTGTAGCACTAGTGTTGCGGAAAACACTCGAACTACTGTTGTTGGCTTCAAGGAGGTCATCAGCAAGGATCCGACGTGAATGCTGATCACGGGCGGCATTAGTTTCACCCTCCTGCGTATTACTATTGACAGCTGCACTTGCAGAGGGCCTATTCCAGGTGGTAGTGCGAGTGTTATGATCGACGTAGTATGTGCGGCCTAACGGATCGATACGACGTTCCCAACCAGGCGGCAAAGGACCATATTGATCAACATTAGGATTGAAGTTCCGCATCTGGCTGTTTGCTGTCGAGCCACCCCCAGACGCAGGCGTCTGGGCGGTGTTGGTATTAGAGGAAGCCGTAGCGGTGGCTGGAGAAGAACCGGGGCTAATAGAGCTTGTAGGGCGAGAAGAAGACGTAGGGGATTGAGCAGATGGCTGTTGCTGCTCAGCGTCCGGAGAAGGTGCTGGAGAAGGAGTGGGCATCGAAACGGGTGCAGGGCTGTTGGTATCTGCCCCTGTGGCGTGGGAACTCGAGGCACGGGAAAGAGAACCCGAAGGCCCTGGTAGCGCCAAGTTTGATGTACTCGCGGACGGAGAATTGTTCAGACCCATGTCTGCAAAAGCGCTACTCAGGCCCGACACTTGAGAAGGCCCAGGGTTGCTGATCGGCTGGTTGATATTCGTCGACAGGTAGATAATCAGTTTGCCATGAACGACCAGATTGTCATTGGATTTTTTCAAGTCCAGCGTGAGCATTTCTAGGGAAAGAGTATGGGAAAACGAGCGTCTCTCAGTGGGAAGCACAAGACGCACCATGACCGCCCAGCTCAAGATCAAGAACGTCACTGACTCGTACATTAACCACACCCAAAAAGCCCTGATCTCTTCTCTTGAATTTCCGCTGGTCGAATATCTGGACTGCGACGACGGACGAGTCCTTGACCGTGCTAAAATGGAATAGTCAGATAAATACACAAAAAATAACAGCGAACTGACATATCAAAACTCTCATTCCAATACGGATTCAGTGTCTTCTTCATCACACTCGTTGTGTGTGTCTGTTCAGCATCAACAGTAATAACGGCAAAGGGGTCTGGGAGGCGGAAGACATCTCGTTTGGAAAGTCCGTCTGCGGCAACAACTAGCAAAGAGCGGGTGAGGCGTCATGAGCGCAAAAGTGGCAAAAGGGTGTGAGTCCTCTTACCCGTTACCCTTATCTTCTTCCTGCGTAGCAAAGTGAATACGGTGCTGTAAGGCTGTAACTGCGAGAAACTACTCACAGAGGCCCTGGAGGAGCAGACATGATTATTCCAGGAGAACGAAAGAGGAAGAAACAAATATGCTTGGAAGCGTAGAGGTAGCGACAGAGACCGGCGCTGTGGTCGACGTCGTGAGCGTCGACTGTTAGCCTCGCTTAGTCAAAAGCCTCGGTTGCCAACAAGAGATCCGGAAGTTCCATATCTGGCAGGATCCGGGTCAATTTTCCGGTCGCACAGCCTCATCAGATTTTCCAGAATCAGGCTACTTATTATTAGGTTGCACTATATGGTAATCTACGTCTTTCAAGCTATCGTATACTACGCCGTGTCCGTTTTCATGTCTGTTTGCTAATAACTATCTCAAGGTCAACAGGAATAATGTGTTTGGATGGATCCACGATTTCCACTTGACTCGGACTGGCCAACGTTATTGGTGCCGAATATATCGGCTTCTGAACAGCATCCACGCTGCGCATACCTATTTCTAGGAAGGGGTCTCTCTCCAATGGAACGCGCGGTGTGGTTCCCGATGGCTCGGCGTCGCCAAATGGATTGAACAGCCTTGTTTCCTCCGTCTGTATTGCTAGTGCTGTTGGTTTTCTAGCCCAAGAGGAGCGTCTGGAATGCATCCTGCGTCTCCCAGTGCCATGACTTTCTGGATCCATCTGTGTTCTGCTATGGCGGCCAAGTGTGAGACTGAAGCTCCTCTCCCGTTTGCCTGGTTTGTCCCCCCGAAAATCTCGCGGAGATGCCCTTGTCGGTCTTGATATCTGCCAACGTTGTGTCAGTATCTGCCAAACCTTTCAAGGGGCATGACGCACAAAATCTACTATTCGCACTCTTCTCTTTGTTGGCATGTCCGCTTTGACCTAAGTGTGTGTGAGGATAGCGTCTACATTAGAGTAACGACTCGTACCTCGCCGTCGTGAGCCATCTTCTCTCTGCGCTCAAGTATCGTTGGAATGTGGTTCATCGAGGGATTTATGGAGCATGGTCGGGGATCGCTAGCCTAGTTTTATTATTTTTGAATAGGGGGAGGGTGCTGTGTTTCGGAGCTTGAGATACCTTAATACTGACTCGTTAGTCGGTGCTTGGCGCCTATTGAGCCAATGTGTTCACACTGTTTGACTGCGTCACTTGATTCAGGGTAGCAATCTATATATGGAAACATCCAGACTTGTGCTCACCGTCGAGTCGCAGTACCTTCGTTTACCACTGCTCATGCACGATGTCTCAGATTGACATGCCAATGAATACTGTAATCCTCTTCATCGAATCGTTTCCTTTTCTCTCTCTCATTGGCATCCTCTATATTACTAGGCACACCAGCATGCCGCCAATGCAGAGGACTTTCTTAACAACGGACTACTCATTCCAGCCGCAGAAGAGCATTCAAAAGCCGCAGAAGCGTATTTTGCTGCCGTAGAAAGGAGTACCGATGATTCAGTTTGTACCATTCTGTATATCATAGCTCACAATTGATCTGCTGTGGATTAGGCTAAGCGTACACTGCAAATGCTCTACAACGAACACCGGAAGGCTGCCAGTGAGCTCGAGAGGAGAATAGAGAAGCTCAGAGAGGATGGAAAGGATCCCCTTGTACCTCAGAAGCGCGATATACCCAAGCTCTCAGCAACCCCCAATTTTGTCGCCGATTTTTCACCCAGCTCTTCACCACCTCCTCAAAGGCACACTGCTGACTTGCAGGCCACTGTCGACGAATCTTTCATGCTCCTAGGTGGTCAGCGTGTAAGTGCATCCTGCAATTGCTCAAAGTCGTCTTATTGTTCTTCAGTCGGATCCAGGCGACGCTTTCAATCACTGGTGGAACTTTGTACAGGCCAAATTTGATCAGCACTCAGAAGCAGTCGCGTTTGCTAGTACACCTTTAGGCTTTACTGATACTGTTGGCACGCCCCCAAGGACTACTACGCCACCTATTCATCGAGGATTGAACAGGGACTCTAGCCTTAGCAGTGACGAGGAACCCATGGTAGTAAGGCTGACGAAACGACTCAGGCTTCCCGGAATGTCCAAAGAAGTGCAGCATTCCCCTTCCAAGCCCAGCAATTTGACATTTGGTTCAATAAAATCTTCCTCAACAGAAGATTTTGGTGAAGAGATATTTGATGAAGGTAGACCTGATTTGTTTGTTTGGCATTCTGTCTAGTAATACAACCATACAGGCGATGAATTATCCGAATCTTTCTTCCTCATACCATCTGATTCGGAGCCCTCACACGCCGCACTGAGGAAAGAAAACATCGGACTGAAAACGGAAGTAGAAACTCTACGGCGGCGTTTAGAGGCTGCGGAAAAAGCCATGGCCATAAGAAAAGAACAGGATATCCAACTCCGGGAGAGCATATATCAAGCAACAAAAGAAGTTGTGCGTTGACCCGGCTGAAAAATTTGTTCTATCTTTGACCCCTTTTAAGGCTCAACGAACAATGGGTACATCTATGAATCTGCAGCGTACGGCAATGGATCTTAACCCGCATATACCGGCACCTCTCCCAATACCGGGTTATCATACTGCACGCGAAGCGCAATATGCCCGTCGGGTTAAGGAACTCGAAGATGATCTCCGAGCTATGCGAGTGGAGAACGAGAAGCATGTGAGTGACCTACCGGTGATATGGTACTGGTACCCATAACACCGCCCAACTTTACAGAAAGCAATGATCGTCAAATTCCGCGATCAGTGGGAAAAACTGAAGGCGTCAGCGAAACGAAAGAAAGAAGCCAAGGCGAAAGCCGCCGCTGCAGAACGAATCGTAGAAGAGCCGGAAGCCGAAGAGCGACTGGATGTCCAGTAAAGTCGTGTGTATTCTTGATCTTGGTTATATGTGTGGAGCTGTATTTTTAGTTGTACTATACCTATGCTTTTTCTAATCTTTACCTCCCATTGAATGAAAGAGAACATGCTGTCGCGGCTCCGTCTGCGGGAAACTCTGCGTTTGAATTATCTACGTACTTGCCCGATTTGAAGATGAAGACTTATTAGGCGAAGAGCCCGAAGTCAACGATAGTCAAAGACCGGACAAACGTGTCGAACTGAGTTCGTACTATATCACGACCAGCTTCTCCCACTCCGCCCCCATCATTGGATTGAAGAGGTACATTGAATGTGACAACCAAGTCAATTCCCTTATCCTCTATACGATAGACGGCCATCAGGACAAGAACCTGGTCTGGCGTCGCTTGATTGAATTTGCGGACTACCTGATGTCCAGAGAGAACAATAGCAGAAGGTGTTCTATCTCCTCTATCGTTTGGAATGACATCCACTGACTCAACATTGCTCTGAAGGGCATTATTATCGTGGGCCAGAGAGTCAAAATGAAATCTGTGCCGATAATCAAGATGATGAAGGGAGTGTACTATTGCAATGACTTCACTTGGCGGCATCGCGGAAATCTGGGGGATCAACCCTCTGAAGAATTTCTACGATGATGCTGATGCTGGAGTCGGGGTAAAGGAACACCTCTTGGGTGTCTGGAACTTGGCGAATATCCCTAGCGACTGGAATTACGAAATGTCAGAAAGCGAAGAATGAGCGACTGACGAGGCATCGACAAGATTTCCGGGAGTAATTGCAGTAATGGCACCACCGAATAGTTCGCGGACACTCATGGTTCGGTTAAAGGCAATCCAATCGCTATCGTCACGACTGAACTGAATAGTTACTGACGGTGACTGCACATGCCGAATTGCCGGCGGTTCCGATTATTTGACACGTGATCCGTGACCGACGCGGTAAAGTCACAGTCACATCCACGGTTGGCCACCTCCCACCACCAGACGCGTCGTTAGCGGCGCATTTCTTTGCCATGGATCCCCGTCGTGGGTCTGTTATGCATTCCCTTGAACCTACAGCAGGACGGTCTGGAATCCCTCTTCCATCAACAGCTAATAAGCCTACCCCCAACCTACGTGCATCTCTTGCCGGCGGGCCAGCTCGAACTCCATTCACCTCTCATTATGGATCCCGGCCAAATAATAGGCAATCTATATTCCAACCGCAGAATCCTCTTCTACAAAGTGCGTCAAAACTATTACCGAACCTGGGTAAGACGCCTTTGAACAAGTGCGTAGCTATTACCCTCTTCGTTTCCGTTCACTTATACTTGCGTGGCATCCTGTAGCAGCGTTCGCCGTACGTCGGTATGGCCTGCTGGAGCTCTTGGCGGGGCTCCATCAAATAACCAAACAACGAAAGATACTCGTCCTCTTCGCGACAAGGCCTACCAAGCCAAGATGCGCCATGATATACTAGACTTCTTCCAGAATGCGGGTCACGAGACAATTACAATGAACACGTTGATCAATATCCAAGGGAAGGACTTTCGGGCTATCTTTGACTACCTAGTTCTTTCCTTAGACGCGTCGTATCCCTTGAACCCCAAGGCTTCGATACAAGAGCAGTTTATACCAGCCCTCAAGTATCTGAAATACCCTTATGTATCCCAAATTGATAACAAGTGGCTGGCCGCACCCGCCAGCATGCACTCGTGGCCATCTCTTCTAGGTATTCTCCATTGGTTGGTGCAACTATGTCAAGTAAGCAGGGCTTGGCCATGATGTTTCGTTGACTCACAGCCATCAGATGCGGAACCATTATCTAGCGAGTGGACATCCCACTCTTCAAATAAGCACAGATATACCCGATGAATTCGACGACCCAATGGATCACACTGCACTTGCGTACGATTTCGCCGAGCAAGCCTATTCCCTTTGGCTCGATAGCAGCGACGAAGACAGCAGGGACTTGATGGTTGAGCCCAAGCAGGCTTTGGAAGAACGCTACGGTAAGATCATGTAACTAACCGTCCGTCTTATCTCACGATGCATACAGCGAAAAAGAATGAGCGGGTACAACATGATCTGGAGCAACTGAGAAAGCAGCTGGACGATGCGACGATCGAATACGACAAACTGAAAAGCTCCGCTGTACGTGCATGTCTCCACCTCCACTTATACGTTACAAAACTGAATGGTCTTTCAGGCCCCAATCGCGAAAGCCCAAGATGAAAATGGCTTGTTGAAGGGTGACAACGAGAAATTTCAGAAGATCCTTCAGCTTTATGAGGTTAAGAAGAAGAAATTGATTGACTTCATTGCTCAAGAGAAGACAGAGCTTGCAAGAAAAGGTAAGTAGCGTGTGGGGTCTTCACATCACGCTCAACGATACCTCCAGATGAAAGCTTGACCCAGATGAAATTGGAGCAGGAGAGGCTTTCAGATATTGTCAAGACGCAAAATTTGTCTCCCGAGGAAGTCAGTCGCATGACAACGGAGCACGAAACGCTCTCCAGGAATTTAGAAGACCTCAGACAAAAGATCGCCGAGACTCATCGGACTGTTTTGAATTTAGAGGTCAACGTCACGAATCGGGCTGCTGCTACAGAGGAGGCTCTGGATGCATATATCAATTTACTCTCCTCTTTGGAGCTTCTTCCGCCTCTACCGCCGCCTTTTGAAGGTGTCGATCTCATGCTGGAGCTGAACACCGCCGCTTCCAATCCTCATCAGCTTTTAAAGGGCGCCGAGATCAGGAGGGTCATTAGGCCTACCCTCAACAATATTGCGGAATCCAAGAGATCCGAGCGCGCATCTGTTGAGAGCGAGAGGATCAAGGTTGATAATGAGTTGGACCAACTCATGGCAGAATGTGAGAATCTTGACCTCGAGACAACCGAAGTAGAGAAGAAAGTCGTTAGCCTTCATGAACAAGCAGAGGAATTGAGAGACGTAAGTCATTCATTTGACTAGTTTATTATCTAACCAGGGCCACATAGGCCGCGCAACAAGAAGCACTCGTTGCCAGCAATGAAGCAACACGAGTGGAACGAGAACTTGCCCACGCTAGAACGGCTGCTTTGGCCAATGGCATGGGTGTCAACACACGACTGACCGGCTTACAATTCAAGTAAGCTGTCTTACACCCTTGTCAAGCGCTCCACTGATAGTTATCTTTGACATATATCAGATATCAAGAACAGGTGGAGAAAGTCTCTCGACTGAAAGAGGCAACTGTGCGTGCTATCATCAAGAACAGTAATGATATTGCCATGTTCAAGAGCGAAGTTTCGCGGCATTTAGTTGATTTGCGGGAGTTCGTGGACACATCTCAGAGTTAATGCAGGCCTTACTTGTGGTTGTGGGCAGTATCTAAGTTATTGGTCTTGTATTATTTCTTGTATTTCCATGGATGTCAAAAGCGGAGTTGATGGCTAACCGGTATCAGATGGAGATCCTGAACCTCGGTGTGGGTCAAAACCGGGCCCAACGCGTACAATAGCGAAGCTAGACGCTTCATATCGACAGTCGTGGCGCCGGGATACAAGCTTTGGAACCAGAGAACGGGTCCGGCAAACTGTTCGGAACATATAGATGAACGGAACCTTCTTTAAACAGGTTTCGTTTTCGTCAAATACTCCTTGCTCCTCATGACTTTCGGCAGCGCTGCCTATTGCATCATCATGAATGCGAGTGAATGTAGTGTCTTGGATGGGCGGTCCGCATTTTGAGCTTGTCGGGTATGGATTTTGCGACCGACCCGGGGAAAATGTACGTGTGTGCCTGGCTTTATCACGATATGGTTTGCTAAATATATTTCTTACTTGCTAGACATTCCTTCACAAATAATGGCTCTCAGACTTGAAAACATACCCTGCTGCGTACGGTTAATGGCACAGTGACTTGGAACAAGATTTGCTAGAGGTGGAGCCGAATGGTTCCCGATGAAAGTAACATTTACAGCAGAGCCTGCCACCCCTCCTTGTGGCTTCAGGAATTCAGGGCACAAAAGATTACGGAGAGGTGGGATTGTGGACATTCGGCTACCTTATTAAGCAACCGGCGTCGCGTCCCCATCACTTCTTTTCGCTGACAGTATGCTTCTCTCCGCTTCGCCTTGTTAAATTGAACTTCCAGGTATCTTTTTGTTCTTGGGCCTCCTAAGCTGCGTACAAAGCTATGTTATGTCCGTTGTCTATCACAATTACGCTCACGCCATAGGATGGCAGACGGATATTCAATACAAACTCGGTAAATCATGGCCGCCGTTGCGATTCAGACCTATATTCTGCCTGTGCAACGTGAATGGGGATCATTCCGATTTATGCACTAGGAAATTTTTTCATTGACACGCCAGATTGCGATATAAAGTCACTCCCGATAACGCGAGAGTAATAACCGTGACTGTACGTTACATGTGGATCAACAGGGCTTGGTTCCGATACTGTGGTAAGTATTCGCATAGCAACTTGCGCATTAGGATTAACCCTTCTCTCTCATTGGCGCATCTCCAGGTACTCTCAGGATAGAGAGTAGGTAATTCGATTGGAGAGTTCCAGACACGACACCAGCTACGTGTTGTCAGCGTGTTAGGAGGGTCTTTCTTCAATCAACAACCGAATTGCTCTGAGAAAGTTGTTGAAACCGGAAATCGGTACACAACGCTTCCGAGAATCGCTGAACCCGCATTCTAGGGATGCTCGGAATTTTTAGGTCATCTATCTACCGCTTTTTGTTGCTAGACCGTTCTAAACGGGACGACATTGGCACCTAACGCGTGTAAACCGCCATCAATTGCCAGGATTGTGTTTCACATAAGAAGGAGCCGGGATCTCTCTTTGCTATCCTTGCCCTTTGTTCTGGTCCCACCAGCTGTCCTGCCGTTGCTTCTGGCAACTATGGGTTCGAATGCGACGTCGACCGACGCCGAGCTAGGTCTAGAGTCAAACCTGACACTGGAAGCCGCCCCATCAGAAGACTCACGGGTGGAGGAGAAGGCCACTGTGCTGAAGGTTGAGAATGCCACCCCGGAGAAGAAGAAGGTCGACAATAAATTTATCACCACTGCCCTCCGTCCCATTTTCAAGTCCAGGACCCCGACGAAGACGAAGAAGAAGGTATCGCTATGGATTAGGTGGACTTTGTGGTTTAACACGTACAGGTGAGGTCATCGCTATCTTTTTCTGCTGGACCTGCTAACGATGTGCACAGAAAGTTCTTCACATTTACGTTCGGTCTGAACATGATAGGCTTAGGCTTAGCTGCCTCTGGTCATTTCCCCTATGCCATCAAGTACTCTGGCGCTATGGTCGTGGGTAATCTGAATTTTGCGATTTTGATGCGAAATGAAATATTCGGTCGAATCCTCTATCTGTTTGTGAACACTTGTTTCGCGAAGGTTAGTACAGTTCGTCTGGACGTTCGTTTGAGTTCGATCTGAGTTTTGCATTATACAGTGGACCCCACTGCGGTGGCGTTTGGGTTGCACCTCTGTTCTGCAGGTGGGCGTTTTTTCATCATTATATTAAATTTCGTTCAACTGAGATAAAACGCAAGCATCTCGGCGGTATACACAGCGGTTGTGCACTATCGGGCTGCATCTGGCTACTCTTCAAAGTCGTGGTCATGTTCACCACGCTTGACGTTCAGCATGACGCCGTACTCATCATGGGAGTGGTCACCAATACCGCTGTTATAATCAGTGCACTCAGCGCCTTTCCCTGGGTCAGAAATACACACCACAAGTACGTCACCTAGACTCATCGATCATTGCTATGACGCTGAGCAAGCGTGCAGCGTGTTTGAACGCCACCACCGATTTGCTGGTTGGATCGGTCTTCTTTCAACATGTAAGGACACTTTGACTTTTAGTGACATCGTGACTGACCATGATCGTCGCAGGGACGTTTGTGATTCTCGGAGACACTTATAACCCCGTCACACGCCGATGGAATCTCGATGGAGCAGCTCTCATTCGACACCAGGATTTTTGGTTTACGGCAGGAATGACTATCTTGTATGTTTGTTCATGGCATTTTTCTTTCTGTTATTAATCACGTTTATTCTGATCACAGCGTTGCTCTCCCGTGGATATGTGTACGTGAAGTGAAGGTTGACATCGAATTGGTACGTACCACAAAGTAATCAGCAATAATGATTACTTATTCTATCGTGAAGCCGTCGCCGAAAGTTGCCATCATTCGTTTCGAAAGAGGCATGCAACAAGGTTTACTGGGAAGGATTAGTCGGTCGTCAATAATGGAGTACCATGCCTTCGGGATTATTTCGTTAGTCGAACCTCTTAGTAACATGACCGGGCATTGAGAAGTTTTTAGGGAGGGAACGAAAGCCAAGTACCATTATATGATAGCAGGAGTGCAAGGTGTGTTGGCTGTAGTACTACCGGCGGGTATGAGCTGACGTGACTTTGTTAAGGGGACTTTACGAAGGGTCTTGTCAACGACCCCCCGAGGACACTGTGGACACGACAGGTTAAGGTAAAGATAACTGCCAATGTGATGGTTGCTTCCCTGACTGGTTGTGCAGTTTGCAGGTGTTTCCAATACGTCCACGCTGTATACGAGAGGTATCCGCATCTGCACAGGCACTGGGATTGGTGCCGCTCTTTCGACTTGTATCCAGTCTCCAAACTGGTAAGCGTATATGCGCTGTGTTAGCGAGGGCGCCACTTACACCACCGACTCAGGTTCTTAATATGGATTGGCAAGTTTCTTTGTCTTCGGCTTCGCGCAAAATATATTGACGGACTCGATTTCGTAATTTAGGTTCTGACCAAGAGAAGACGTTCGGACCCACCATCAGCGGATTAATTCATAAGAACATTGAACCAGAGAGATTCATCCTTTGGGATACCAAAGAGCGAGGCGGACGACCGGATACCATGAAGCTGCTCAAAGAGGTGTACGTCTCGTTTAAGGCCGAAGGTATAATCGAAGAAAGTCAATTCGATTTCCTGCTCACTGCTCGCTCACAGTTGTTTTCATAACGTCAAATTACATCGGTAACACTGAAATCATGCAGGGGTGTAAAGAGGCTGACATACATGCCTTCGGGACGTTATGGGACTTCGTATGTCACTTTTTAAATTCTAGATTTTATGACCCAGTTAACACCGTATGGCAGTAATTCGTCTCGACCCGTTCCCGATACTTTTTGCATTTATGTTGAGATTTAAGAAGGCTCGGCAAGCTTAAATAATTGGCCCACACTTTTGTAGATATAATGATCCGAAATGTACTATTGCTTTCAAGCAACAGATAGATTGTGCTCTGCTATTAGCCCGATAAAAGCCGCCGAACGGCGCTGTAGCGTAAAACTTCTACAATTTAGAACAGGATTAAATATACTCTTCGATAACCTTGCCATTTTTCCCCATCCAGGGCCAACGGCGGTGAACATTTATGCCTAAGTTCGGTCTGAGAGCAACACCTCTGCGCGCAAGCTCAATGACTATTCTAGCAATGTTGCGAGTATCCTACAGAATGCCAGTCAGCACTGACGCCGTCACGACCATGATGGGTTCTCACGTCAATCCCTGAATGCATGCTGCCTTCGAAGTCTGGCAGGCCAAGAGCGTTTAACTGCCGTACTATGCCCAAAGGACGGGGTCGGTTTCCAGGATTCTGCTAACTTGAGGAAATACTAGCCCATGAAATAGTGATCACCTTACCTGGGTATGCATCCAAGACGTTACTTGTGCTCTAACGTCAAGAATGTTACCTTGCATCCAAGCTGGCATGGGGGTCTATCGGTGGAATCTGAGAACAGACGTATGGAAGAAATATTTTCTTACTTTGGAGATGAAACACGTTTTTAGCAGAAGGTCTTGAATGTCCCATGGCCCATCAGTACACCAACAGAAACGGGTCAGAGTTTGCTCCGTATCCTTGTCAATGAGTTTATGTTTTGCCATAAATACTTTGAGCAACGAAAACACTTCCGAAAGCGATGGAGCTTCATCGACTTGCGCCTGCATCAAGTTCAGAATGGGACGCAGGTAAGACTCTGAGGCAGTACGAACTTGTGTTATCCCAGTCAAAGTTGTACAATATTCTGAGAGAATGGGCTTCCACGTAGGTTTGACAAATGAACGAAATTCATCTACAATGGCTAGCTGGCTAGCTGTTCCATCGGGAGTTTTGTCTTCCCATTTGAGTAATGCAACAGGAAATTCCTAGGATGTTCATTAGTAGGACGGATAGGCCAGCAGGAGGTATATGAAGTCTCACAATAATCTCATTTGCATAATTGAATCGTGAGGTAGCTATACAAGTCGCCTCAAAGTCCATAACGAGGAATGCATCGTACGGTTGTGGTTTTCGAAATGGATACGCTTGACCTGGGTGGGGAGTTGTCTGTTGGCTGGCCTTCAGGTATGTATTCCTGGACGGACTAGAGGATGCTGCGCGTCCAGCTTTCCCTTCAGCAAAATTGAGACGCGACGGTGTGGCGAAAAAAGTGCGAGAGATGTGACGATAGGCGAGGCCCGACATTAGAAGGGTTGCGAGGATAAGAGTGAGGCCGTATATAGAATAAAAGTGTACAATCAAATCCCAGAGCCAAATAGGTATTGATAGGAAGCTAGAAGACAATGGCATACCAGAATCAAGGGAGTACGTCCATCAGGTTAGAAAAGAAATTTGTTGATCGGTGACGCATGAAGCCATATTTGTGTCCCTTTAGTCACGTGCATGCTCAAAGGTCCAGGAAAGTCCCGTCTGCCTAGTACCGACTATTACCCCACCATGCATCAAGGAGGAGACGACCTCGAAGACGACTTTGTCCTAGACATCCCCGAAGAAGACAATGATGGATTCCACGTTGACGACGCGCAAGACTTTGTTAGCGAAGAGGAGGGGGACTCGGCGGACCAGCCTGAGGACGGCCAACGAGACCAAGCTGGCCCTAGCAACGCCAAAGCTGTAGAAAAAAAGAGGAAAAGAAGGGAAAAACTGAAAGAGCGAAAGGTGCGTCAGGCCGTCATAAGTCTTCTTAAAAACGTCAACTTATTCTACGTTAGAAACGGAAGCTAACAGACACTCCTGGATCTCTTGCTACTGTTGACTCTATTGCGGCGCAATCCACCCACGAGCTTGCCAACTACCTTTCAGAAATGCAGAAAAAATCCTTTCCGGATATGTCTGCGATAGAACTGGAGGCCACGGCAGTACCAGGTTAGTCCATCTGTACCTTTGATACGCTCTTGTTAAGAAAATTTCAGAGTCTGCAATAGCAGATACGGCGTCATGGCAAGAACCAAGAACTCTGGATAAACTAGTGGAATTTATCATTAAGGGTATATGTCTTGTAATCTCCAGTGGCGTCTATGCACTTACAAGACATTAGCTGTTCCGTCTCTTCGAACTCGGCTCTTACAGAGATCCAAGGCTGCTGGATCACCAACACTTCTTTTTATAACGGGCGCAGCTCTGCGTGTTGCTGATGTCACCCGTGTCCTGAAGGACAAGAGACTAAGGGGTGATAAGGGTGGCGAAGTAGCAAAACTCTTCGCCAAACATTTCAAGTTGGCCGAGCATGTCACGTACCTTCGGCGGACAAAGGTTGGCGCTGCTGTCGGTAAGTCAAGTGCGAAATCTCTTGGTTCTTATCTCATACAACTTTAGGCACGCCTGGGAGGATTGGGAAGCTGTTATGCGAGACAGGTAGAATCTGGCCCGACTTTCACTCGTCCTTCCACTGACAAAAACACCCCAGATGCATTGACAGTGTCCGCACTCTCTCACATCATATTGGATGTCACTTTTCGAGACACCAAGAGACGGAGTTTGCTGGACATACCGGAAACGCGGGACGAATGCATGAGGACGGTTCTAGGATGTCCACAAGTCATCAAGCAAATGAAAGCAGGTAAGATACAGGTAGTACTGTTTTGATAGGCACCGTATTAGTGTTTGTCGTCATGATATGTATTTTGAATAAAGTACAGCTGCGAATAATAGGCTAGAATCCCTTGGGGTTTGTTCGAAGGGTCATCTACGGCCGTTTGTTAGTTTGCTTTTGGTAGCCAGAAGTTCTTTGACGCACCCTGGTCCATTTGGGCACTTTGTGTATACCCTTTCTGTACCCTTTGGCATGAGGAGAGAAGACAGTGTATTTGTCGCGTGCAGGCATTTCGTGTTCTTTCGGAAGCTCCAAGGCTTGGTCCTGTAGCGGGTAGCATTTAGCAAAGTCCGTTGCAAAAAAGAATGCGACATACAAGTGCACCGCACTGAACTCCGCTGGCTCTTACAGCTTCAATAACCGCATCGACTTTCTTTAGTCTTGCTCGAGCATTAGCTTTTCTGGTGGATGACAATCTCCATGGAATCTTCCTAGTAAAGTCTTCAGTAGCCGTCAGATGCATTGGAAAATGCCCATGTAACATACCAAAGGAGGCCACCAAGGTTTACCTGGGTCGCTCGAAAGGCGCCGAACATCGACGTTTGAAAAGAGAGATCGTGAGAAATATTTTCCTCGTGCTTGACTTGGACTTGAATTACGACCACAACTGCACTTCATTGACACCAACGACGACAATGAGTGTCCTCGTCGATTCCGTCGCTAACGGGCACGTCAACGGCAACGGAGATATCTCAATGGAACCGGCTGGCGCGAGATTTGCTAGCGGTCTTATTCTCCCTCCACCAGAAATCAAGTGTAAGCGGCTCTGTCTTTCCCTTTTCACTTCTCTTATTGAACTTCTCCTTTCAGCCGTTATTGACAGAACAGCCGTATTTGTTGCACGCTCAGCCAATCCACCCCAATTTGAGGATAAAATTCGCGAAGGCCAGCGTTCCGATCCCAAGTTCTCCTTCCTCAATCCAGCAGACCCGTATCATGCTTACTATCGAGACAAAATGGATAAGGTCATGCAAGGAGACATGTCTGGCGAACCAAGTCAAGAGAAGGCAGACAAGGGGGAACAGGGTGAAGCGGCAGAACCTCAGATACTGGATATTGGACTGGAACCTCCCGCCCCAGTATTTACAATGGACATGCCAAATGTCACTTCAATTGACCTGTACGTCTCCTTTCTTGTCTCCTCAAACAGTTCTTATATTGTCTGGTGTAGCGACATCATAAAAATGACTGCCCTTTTCACTGCTCGTCGAGGGCGCAGTTTTCTCAATTCGCTGTCCATGCGAGAAGGACGCAATTACCAGTTCGACTTCTTACGGCCCCACCACTCGCTCTTTGGCTATTTCAATCGGTTGGTGGAGCAGTATACCAAAGTGTTATTCCCTGACAAGGAGATGCTGGAACAGTTGAAGAGTCGCACTTCCGAGGGATCACGATGGAGGACTCTTGAAATTGCCAAACGACATGCCAAGTGGGAAAGGACCAAGCGTGAAAAGGATAAGAAGCGCCAAGATGACCAGGAGGCCGAACGAAGTGGGTATTCGTTTTTCTTAAATGCTGTTCAATATTCATTCTTTTATAACAGTTGCATTCGCGGAAATTGACTGGCATGACTATGCTATTGTTCAAACCATCGAGTTCACGGCTGCGGACGCAAATACCGAATTGCCGCCGCCTATGAGCGTTCAAGAGGTCGAGAGCATGACTCTTGCGCAGAAGAGAATGGCCGCCATGATCATGGAGAATACTGTGGATGACGTTGAGGCACACAGAGCTCGACAGGCGGCAGCAGAGGCAGAGGCAGCAGCGGCAGTCGGAAATGCTGGCGTTGGAGGAGGCGACGACGATGCTGCTATGGAGGAGAGTGATGATGAGGGCGAAGCAGAAGAGCGTAAGCGTCGCGAGGAAGAGCAACGACTTCGGGAAATTGAGAGGGCGAAAGCAATGCAAGCTTCATCTAACACAGCCGGACCCATGAAGATTCGAACAGATTATGTTCCTAAACGTGAGTCAGCCCTCTTTCGTCTGCGGCTTCTATTAACAATACATATAGTCGGTTCGAAGAACGCGAAGACTGCAATGACTACTTGTTCAATTTGCGGGCAGCAAATACCCGTTGACGAGCTACAGGAACATATGCGTATTGAACTCCTTGATCCTCGTTGGAAGGAGCAGCGAGATGCATTAGAAGCACGCAAGGCACAGTCTTCAGAATTGCAGAAAGGCGCCAATGTTGTCTCCTCGTTGAAGAATCTTGCACGCACTCGTGTAGATATCTTTGGTGCTGAAGCTGATGAAGAACGTCGCAAGAGAGAAGAGGAAGAGGAGCGTGAACGACGGAAGGAGAGAGAAAAGGTTGTTTGGGACGGACATACAAATACCAAGGCCAACACCCTTGACAAGTACTCCACGAACGTCAATTTCGATGAGCAGATTGCTGCTATTCATCGCGCAAAAGGACTCGGACCGTACGTCAGATATCTTTGTAATATGTTGAATATTAAGCTGATATGTATATATAGGCAAGAGGCAAATGCCATTGGTCCTGGCATAGGTCCTGCTGCTGTCCCTCCACCTCTAACATCACTGCCGCCAGCGCCAGCTTCTCTACCAGCACCACCTCAGGGTTCAGGCAATGCATCTTACTCTGCTGCCACTGTGTCATCAGGCCCTCAGCCAGCGTCCATGTACCAGCCACCGCCGGTCATGCTACCGCCCCTCCATTATCAGGGTATGGACGCTGCACAACCATTCGGGTACCAACCGCCCCCAGGGGGCGTGCATCCGACCAGAATGGCTGCATTGGCCGCGGCTAACAGTACACTACAAGCTCAAGCCGGGATGGTTCGGTCTGCGGATGAAATGGAGGGCGTTGTTGATGAAATCCCGCCAGCTAAACGTCAAAAGGTTGCTAAGGTACCTGGCAGCCAAATGTATTCTGAAGACGATTGGATCACGATGCATCCGGTGAGATTTCAGCGTTGTTATGGTAAGATCGAATACTGAATGTTTCATCCAGTATCCCATATCACTGCAGGTACAACTGCCTAACGATACTTCAAAACCAGAGTGGAAACTTGACGGTTCTACTGTCACAATTCCTGATCTCCCGTTGAATCTCCTGGTTTCGACACTACGTGACCGTATTGTCCAGCATACTAGCATCTCAGTACCCATATCTAGGATTAGGCTGTCGTATGCCGGGAAGATGCTTACCAACTCTAGCTCAATAGCGGTCTACAATATGGAGGACGAAGAGTTGCTTATGCTTAGTGTTAGTCCATCGAAGAAAAAGTAATCGTGCGTTCTATTTAGTACCGTATTCAAGTACATTCTCTGCCCTCTCTTTCAGCCCGTGTAAACTATTCTCAAAATAAAATATAACTCGTCAATACATGCCCCAAATGAACCCGAAACCCAGGTAAATATAATGATACAGTCAATGTAAGTACTGTGCTTCGTGGATGATATGGTATAATTACGATTCCGAAGCGCAAAAAAGGATGATGGCTGAGGTAGGTGCTGGATGACGGCCTGCGACTTGGCGTGTGTGGTGTGAAGTACGCGCATGTATCCAGCGTGCGTTCAGAATGCCCTTGCTTTACCAGTCGTCGACGACTGCCTACGCCTCATGACGACGGACGTGTATGAGTGGGGGTGAAGGGAGTGCCGGAGGGGAAGTGGTGCGCAACTCTGCTGCGCGGCGGAGCGCTTGTTGCTCTGATAATGAAGACCCCCTCGAAAGAGAGCACGAGGACGAGGTGGTCGAATCCATGCTCGCCTTCCTTCCCATGGTGGGAGTTGCTGGGACGGTGTCCTGCAGCCACTGCTCGTCCTCGGCGGTGGGTGTATGGGGCGAAATGACTCTCTGGAAAATGCTATTGGGTGAATTGAGAAGAGGTGACTGTAGAAGGGAGGGGGGGACAGGCATGTGCATCGTATTCTGGTGACGGTTGGACGAGGTCCGGCTCTGCCTCCGACCAAGATCGTGCGATGGCTTCCGGTTATGTGAAGGGTAGGCGAATGCACCAGAGTCAGAAGGATTTGAGGGGGTAGAGGAAGATGAATGGCAGGGCATGATTAAAGAAGAAACAGAAGAGGCCTGGCTCGCGTATATAGTAGAATTCGCAGACTAGCTGATGGATGAAAAGTAGTGTTGATAAATCTGAGACGAGACACGTCCTATATAGTAGTACACTGTACAGCTCGATCAAGTTTCAATATTCCATTTTGCCGTTGCACAGTACACCCTGTCTCCCGCCGACTGAATTTCATCTCTGCCGGGTTTTCCATTCTGGAGAGGACTTGGCACAAATTCCATTCTAGACTCGAAAAGGTACACAAGCACGTTGGTATCTATATCATCTTCCTACAAAGCAAAGCAAAAACCAATACAAGGAGGAAACATATCGCAGTATCCAATAAAACGGGGGGCCGACGCAGCGGTTGTGGGGATAGGACATTTGCGTCGTGCTCGGGAATAGTAGGTGAGGAAATACTTTCAGTCATTGATAGAGAGGTCTCTTGCGCAACTTCGTCTTCTGCTTCTTCTGATCGAGGACCTACAGAGTTCGCGGAAGGAGAAGCATCATTATGTTCTGGCAGTGCTGCTAGCTCCGGTTCTACGGGAGGAGGAATAGAGTAGCTGGGTCCATTCTCTTGACCGGCTGGTGAGTCAGGAAGTATGTCGAGATTTGACTGCTGACAGTGCGGGCACACCCAGTCCCGAGATCTGCGGGACGGATATAAGAACTAGCCAGAACCCATGCCAGTGATCTTAACATACAGTGCGGCTAACCTCCTCCTTTCTGAGGCGGGGTATTCAACAGATCCGACACCTGCAGCAGCTTGACCTTTCAGGGGGAAGAAACCTTGAAGACCCAAAATTGCTACCGATCAAGCTGAGTGCAACCCAATCTCTGTATTCCATTGCAATCTCTTACCAGTTCGTACACCCCAGGCAGGTTGCCACAGCTCCTCGTGGTCTATAATGATGATAATGATTGTCAGGATCATAATTCTCGACACGAAGCTGTTGGCTCACAGTTGGTGAAGCTTATGCATATCTAGGACGTGTGAAATAACCGTTTTACCGCAATATAAAGCAGACGACTGACCTTGGTATTCAATTCGAAGCGGCCGTTGGGCGTGAGAATCATTAGCGATGGGGGGCGGAAGGGATATTCTGCGGGCAATAGAATGCGAACATGATAGAGGCCACCCTCAAATTCTGTACCCGCAGGACCCCGTAATGTGCAGTGCCATTCCTGGATTGTATGGTAAGCGACCATGGTAATGATTATGCCTATATAAACTTGCAAATATATCGTCCTGGATGACCGGTCAACACTCGCAGGCGCAAGAACAAGTATGAATACGAACTTCCAAAGGTCCTGCAGCATAGTCTGTCGAGGGGTCACTGGATAGCTCTCGAGCCTCCTGCATGATGCGCTTGACAGCTTGAGCGAGATATGAGCGATTTCGCCTGTATACAGAGCTAAATACAGACCAGAGTTGTTCTTATTGAGGGCTGACATTGTAGCAATGAATCAGTCAAATTCAGGTAGCTGGACGATATGTAGGTAGCTTGCTGGTAGATGTATAAGTAAGTAAGACAACGGATTGATGATACTTGTATGGAATCAGTACAACGTGGCAGAATCGGAACGTAGGCCGGTATTGATCCGACTAATGGCTGTTTGTGGCTCGTACTCAGAAGTTGTCCTGCACTTTTATTTTTGTGTCTTTAGAAATCTAACAAAGAGAGGTAGATATTATTCTGGAATCGGCCACCTGAACGGGAGTCGAGCACAGAAGAATACAATACAACAGTTGTTGCCGGACTACTCCGGACCGCAACCCTAACCTTTGTTTTCCACCATCACTTTCTCTTGCCCTCCGTCGACCTGAACTACTCCATTACAACCAAAGATGGGTGTTCACATCAGGGAACTCAAAGTTCGTCCGAGAAAACGTGTGTACAGTCCTTGCCTGTCGCGATCTGCCCTCATGTTCCGTAGGCCAAATGGATGGTATGTGCGGCGTACAGCTTGCCGCCATGCTGGGTTGCTGGGCAGCATCCAAGGACATCCAGTCCATGGGTACATGTCGGGCTGCTGCAGAAAACCTGTTGCATTGCATGAGGGTGACAGTGCGTCGTCCATACCTCATTTTCAAAGATGTCGACTGACAGCCCACCAAAAAAGCCTCCGAAAAGGCAGACGCATAGACCTGCAATTAATTTCCATCTTGCAAGACTAGGGAAACGAATGTAATTGATATAGATCCCCGCAGCTGCAATACCAACTTTTCTCTGCATGTTCTCGGCGTCAATGTCTTCTTGAGTGCCATAGGATTTTCGGATCGAGCCTGCGTGAAGCATTACCAGTGCATAGCTTCCTATGGCAGGACTGCGAACAGGTCCCCTTCTGCGAACACGGTGTACAACAACAGTACTATACAAGGTGAGAAAGTATAACGCCCCCGTGATGCGGTCGGCAATCCCCCTTCTCCATTAATTGTTCGAAGTATGGGCGCCAACTCATTCCTTTACTTTCATCATGCAAGTGTCCGACCGCGTAGCCATCTTCTGGGACTTTGGTGCGTAATACTAGTCCGTAGTACGTGGGCGGTGACTAAACTTTGAATAGAGAATTGTCCAAGCGCCCTCTGGTGCCTCGGGGTACGACCTGGCTAGTAGTATCCGAAATTGTGTGCAACAATTCGGTCCTATCAAGCTCTTCAAGGCATATGTAGATATTTCAGAGCAATCAGCAGGTCAACGAGGGACATGTCTTCGCTCCGAGTTGCAACTGTCTGGTGTGTCAATGACTGACACGCCACACATGGGGAAGAAGAATGTCGCCGACCAGATGATCATTGGTGAGTACCTTTCACCATGCTGCCTGCCGGCTTGCTCATTGTGGATCAGTGGACATGCTTGCATATGCATTTGATAACCCACAGTCCTCCACGACGATCGTGTTAATAACTGGAGACCGGGACTTCGCCTATGCTGTAGCCATTCTTCGTCTGCGCCAATTCCACGTCGTAGTGATCTCACCTTCAGTCCCGTCACCACACACCAGTTTGACAGCCCATGCATCAATGTGTATTGACTGGAATAAAGCAATCATGCAGAACATAGGATTGGAGACCCCGACTTCTCAAACTGTTCCGCCAGATCGAACGAAAACGGAGTCACCTCCAACGAAAGTAGAGTCACCCCCAACAAAGGCAGAGCCGTCCCCATGTCCCCCGAATTCTGCTCCTGCTGCCTGTCCGACACAACCAGTGAATTCTGGTACTTGCAACTCATCACAGCCTCCCCAACCTAAGCCTCCCTCCGTCCCTGCCAACCTGCCAAAGCCTGTCCCCCTTGAAACGAATAATCGCTCTCGCTCTGCTGATCCTATTCGCAGAACTCAAACTCCTGATTCTATAGGCAGTTCTACTCCTGCACCAACTTATACTGCTCATCCGCCACCAGTCTCTCCGGTTCCACTCCAGCCACCTGACCAGGTGCCACAATCGGGCGTCCAAGGAGACAGTAATAACACCTACACACCTCCACAAACCCCTGGTGTCAATCATCTCTCAAGAGCACAGCCTGTCCGAAATTTATCGATGCCAGTACAGTTTCCTTCAATTGCGCCAGGATACATAGCCACGTCGCCCACTATGGCACCTCCCGCTGTATCGGGAATAGCACCAGTTCCGTCAGTCTTGCCCTCTAATTCCGCTCCCCTGTATCCTCCAGTCCAACAACCTGAAGCGGCCCCTCCTGCATCCCGCAAGGTTGTTCCCGTGCGATTTTCCAGTCTTGTAAAGCTTCTTGAGGCTCATCGTCGGAACGGTTCACCTCGCCCTTTCCGTTCAGTCATCGCGGTCGAACTGGTCCAGTCAGATAAAGCCATTTACAAGAAAGCTGGAGTGGAGAAATTCAAGCAGTACGTGGCCCTGGCCGAATCTGAGGGCATTGTGGAGCTCGGGGGAATGGAAGGAGGTGCCTGGATAGGCCTTCGTACGGATTAGTATGGATGTGTGGTGGGTCAATAGAGCACTCGGCATCTTGAAGGTAACCGTGTGCTCCTTTTTCTCACGATTTAGCTCACGTTGCTCTCGGCGTGTGTACAAAGTTGAAGAGTTTATGTATTAAAGGGCGGGAGGGTGTTGGTAAATCTTTTGACTATTTTTTATTCCCCTGCATGAGTGCGCTTCCAACAATTCGATATCAGGTCATCCGCTAATCCTGACTAGTCTTTTACCAGATTGCTACCAATGTATTGTTAAGTTCTATGTATCTTGATATCAACCCCGTTGAGCGGCTTTATGTTCCTGTGGCTCCCACGCTCTAGGACGGTGGGAACGACATGCCGGTGTGCGGGAAGGTTTTTAATTCCCTCCTGGGATTTTACCTCCGGCCTGCGCATATGTGTGGTAAGATGATCGCATCCCCAAGCGCTATAAAAAGCAGTGCCTCTCTTGGATGAATGATTCCCTGCGTCGTGTCAACCTCTCGTCCCCAGCATGAACCGCCCAACATCCCTGATTCTTCTATGGATTTATCTGTGGCTGACATTTTTGCATCAGATATACGCACTTCACGGTGATTCAGCTTGTGGCAAATTCCTTTGTGTGAATGCCACAGTGTTCTCCGACACAGTCAGATGTAGGGTCTCTGTTACGCGAAAGTGCAAACGCCAGCTGATGACGGTTAACAGATGAACTAACGGCATTAAAACAGCCCCTGGGCTGGGTGGGGTTGTACGTCGCTCCATCATCACCTTGCAAACAAGAATGATTGATTTCGTGTGTTCCACACAGCGGTTTTGGCCGCCGAATGGCGGAGACTCATATGGTCATATTGTGGTCCAACAGCGATGGCACTGTAACACTTTCACAACGATATGCGGTCGGACATAGCCAGCCGCGCATCGTGACAAATCCGCCACGACTCGCGACACTTCAGGTTCCTAGTGACTCCGCAGTGGGTTTACTAAATATTCTGATCTTCGTTGCACCATCGCTGACGTCAGTGATAGTTGCATCCCGCTAATTCGACTACATTTGCTTTCGAAATTGAGAGAGGAACAGGTCCGTATTCTGGAAAAAATGATTCAATGGAGCGCTTTATCTGGGCATACTCGCAAACGAATCCTGAATCTTCTGACCCCGAAGCTGATATCACTTTCCACTATGCCGCTGGCTTCTTGACGCTCGATCTAATGAAGGAGTTGGCCGAGATGGAGTCTCCAAGCCCGCCTCCCCTGGAGTCGGACAACTCAAACGGCGGTTCCACAAGTAATTCGCTGAGTCACGAAAGAGTTGTGATTGCTCATGGTGTGCTGGTGTCCATCGGCTTCCTATTTTTCCTACCCATTGGTTCTCTTGTTGCGCGTTGGAGTAGGACCTTTACGCCGAATTGGTTTAAGGTCCATAATGCTGTCAATTTTTGGATGGCCCTGCCAGTCATACTCATTGGTTGGATACTTGGTCCGGTCGCCGTCTTCGATGCGCAGGCTACTCACTTTTTGGATTCACATCAGGTGGATCACATCTGCTTTCATGTATATGCATTGCCCTTACCCCTGTCATCAGATTTGCGGTGGATTGTTGCTCCTCCTCTACTTTTTGCAGGTAGCTTTAGGACGGTACATCCACAACCACAAAGGGCTATCCGCTCTAAGACATCCCCCCTCTAATATTCTGCACGCGACCCTAGGATTGATGTTACTATGCCTGGCCTTTTTCCAGGCAAGTGGTTATGTTCTAGGCTTCCGTATGTGAATAGATGATGATCATTCCCTTTCTAGGTACGAAGCGGCTTTCACGAATGGAAGACTTTAAGCGGTAGAACCGCCGTACCAACGTGGGTCCATACTCTGTGGTCGTTCTGGGCATTGGTAAGAGCGGCAGTAATCTTTGTTTTGATTGATGTCTCAACACGCACTGTCAGGCTGTATTCATAGCCTATTCGCTGGGTCTCGCGTTACTTAAACGCCAATTTCAGCAAGAAAAACTAGGGATCATCACCAACCAATACATAGCCTTGGATAACGAAGTTCGCCTATCACCGGACCCCTCTCATCCTGCCGACGGTCGTTTAGACGCGTACGAAGGAAATTCATTAAAGGATCTTGAGAGCACGCCGTTCTTATAAAGTAATAATATCACATTTTATGTACAAACACTTACTTATACGGTGATACAAATAAATATATAAGAGACGAGGAGAACACTGTAAATGAAGGTATATGTGATGAGGGTATGAAAGAGTGTACAGTTTTATGAGTCAAATAACCATGAAAGCCCAGATAACAGAATAATATCACGCAGAGTCCGTTCTACGTGAGGTACACCGTGCTGTATCGCAGATGCATTGCGCGTGTCTACATAGACAACGCGGAAGCGCCATGCAAGATGCATGCGGTCTGCACAAGGGACACGGGGCCAGAAGGGCAGCAGGCAGATAGATGGATGGAAGAATCAGCCCACAATCCCTCTCTATACACCTTTTGAAAGAATCGATGCAAGATCCCTTTCGCTCGCAGCTGGTAGTTGGCGCGAACGTGCTTTAAGCCGCACTGCGTGAAGTATTATTAGTCAATCAAAACACGAACAAGACAAAAGAGGAGCTTACAATTGCGGTCCAAGCTCAAGAGAACCACCTTGACAGGGTTAGTTACATTTCTACCTATAGCATCGCTCCTCAAAAGAGCCGATCGATCCACCCAATGCTCGTCGTGCCAAATGGCGGCTTTCAGGATAAGGTCGTCCATGTTTCGATCAGAAGCGCCGTTCGTGAAGTCAACTTCCTCTGTGCGTACATTCAGGGTTGTCAGGTAATTGCCCTTGGAAGTTTGGACTTTCAATGACGTAGAATGGGTTCGTATGTGGGAGGACATGTAAGTCATCGCGCTCTGCGCTGCCTCACCCAATTGTGATGGATTCGATGACAGGCCATCGAGTTCCATGATAACGGGCAATGGAACAACCACTGTCCATCGCAAACTCTCCACAATCGATGCAAACATCGAAAGCGAAGAAAGCAAAATGTTGGTATCCACAACAAGGACCGTATATCCGGCCAACACCGGGAGGGGCGGGCGGGTATCGGTATTTTTACGACCCTTGCGACGAGACGACGAAATAGGTACGAGTGATGCCTGACCGGAGTGGAGGAGGCTTTGCAGGTATCTTCGCCTCGCCTTGACAGCAATCAGTTAAAGACAACAAAGCACACGAAGAGAGCCACATTACCTTCAACGCTTTCACTGCATCAGTGTCATTTTCATCATCGCTTTCGCTTTCTTCGGATGCATCCATTGGATCGTCGTCAATATCCATGGAGTCGTCAACCCATCGGTTGCCCAGGCGTCTGCGTTCTTCCGCTTCCCTCTCGTGTGCATCTTCCTCCCTCCATCGCACAACCTTCTCCGCAAGTTTTCCTTCAATTCTCCACTCGCGAGTTCCTTGGACCCAAGTGAACCCGTCCACAACGTTGGCTATTCCCACAGCACAGCGAATGATGCGTACCCATCGCTTGCCAATGTCGCTACTCTTTCTCTCGCTTGCATCATCGTTGTCATCATCTTCAATCTGACCGTCTGTCATTTCTTGCGCTTCCGACTCATTGAGTACTTCAAGTTCTGCCTTTCGGTCCTCACCACTCTTCCAGAAACCTCGCTCATAGACTTTGCGCGCTACCCACTCCATACCGCGTAGACACCAGTCCTCCGCCAAAGGAGGCGCGCAGCTGCTTGTCACCATATTCCATCGTTCAGTATCACGAGGTACGGGCTCATCCAATCCCTGCCCGGTCATGATGCTACGAGGCACGACGGCAAAGAATCTAGCAAGTTCTTCCCATGGAATACTGCGTTCCAATACTTCCCGCGAAGGTTCGTGTTTAAGAATAGTTGCCAAGAACGTCAACACGACTGTAAGGTACGGGTTCACTGTAGAACGCGCAAAGGGGGAGGTTTTCCGCGTAGGCCGACGCAAGACATGGGATAACATGGTGAACGTGATTTGAAGTGCAAGCTTGAAAGCATATGGGAGTTCTCCAGAGTCAGCCTCCATTTCTGAGAGCGCAGGAGAAACTTGGACTGTCGGCTCGTCAACATCCATTCTGTCCTCGGCAAGAAGTTCGCGCTTCGCCATAACACGCATGGCAGCAGCGGTTCCTGAGTCACGAGGGCCAACACCACCAATCCTTTTCAAAACACCGCTGGGTTTGCCATACTCTAATATGGAACCGATATTAATTGCAGCCATCATCGTCCACTCGCGGTCTTCGGCGCCTTCAATTTCCAGGCGTTCAACGAACCGTGCGAGGGTCGGCTGGAAATCATCGAGTTGGATGTTGGTGAAAAGCATGCCATGTAGCAGGACGAATAGGTCAGGCACATGCGCATCTGGAAGGGATCTTCGAGCCTGAGCTGCGGCGGACCAGATAGGGAGTACGGATTCACGCGATGTCATGAAAGGGTGAAGGGTAGTCATGCTAAGGGAAAAAAAAAGTCTGAGAAAAAAAATTTCCAAGACGATCCGAACCAACTCACCTCTTGACAAAATGATAAACACCTCTCAACTCTTCGCCTTCGACTTCTCTGCTCAACAAACCCAGGTGGTGATGGAGCTTACCAGTCCCAGGTTGATCGGCCAATCCGGCACCATACCAATCCCGGGCAATCCCTCGCCATCGCTCCTTTTCAGGTTCGACGTCAAGTAGGCGCGCCGCAGCCAGCCCAACGCTGGGCGACGGAGAGTCATCGATCCTGGCTGCGGGTGCGTCGCTGACAGATTTGGCCCCGGCTGGGACGGGAGGCGCCAAGCCATTCGAAGATGGTGTGCCTGCTATCCGAACAACTTCCGACACATTGGCAGCTGTGAGCGAACCACCACCGTTTGAAATTCCAGTGACCATTGCTGCGACGGCCATTCGATACCGTGCAAGATCGCCTAGGGCTTCCAACCATCCGCTTTTGAAGGTGCTGAGGGCAGGCTCTTCTAAAAGGCCTGTGTAGAACGTATAAGCGTAATATATAAAGTCTTGGAGATGCTCCATGGCTAGCGGAGAAGTGAAAGAGGAGCGCCGAAGAGACTCTAGGAGCTTGTGAAACCCGTAAGTCCATAGTCGTACAATAATGTTGTACTTGGTTGGAATATTGCGGAGCGAGGCAGGAACACTGGGAGCCAAGGAGATTTCGAGGAGATTGTGAATGTTCTCGACCAGGCTACAAAAAAAGACCGTCAGAAGGTGAGGCGGGATGCATAAGAGACGGCAAAAGTACCTCTTGTGATCATTGATCTTCTTCTTCCACTTCTCCTTCTCAAGGTCTTCGTCCTCAACTTCTTTACCTTTCAGCAAGATCCTGCCACTATCCTCGTTCTCTTCGAGGTCCTCCTGATTCACCTTGGATTCGAGACTGGTAATTGTCCTGTATAGCTTTTTGAGCTGCACAGCAAAGACATTGGTGCCTTGTTCCTCGGCCGACTTGCGTTGTCCTTCGAACAGCGCAGAGGATGCGGATGAGCCGTCGGTTGTCGAGGACAATGTAAAGCTGGATGAGGTCTGGGAAGCAGCATATGATGAAGTAGAAGAAGCAGATATATAGTCTCCCGAGGACTTTGGGGTAGGAGTAGGGCGGCCTGGAGTCCTAGCCAGGACAGAGAAACGAACTGGATCATCTTTACGATGGTTGAAGAGCTGCCTGGCAGCGGTTTCTCTTGGACCATTCCGAGATGCATAAGAGCTGGCGGCATCCGACATGGTCTCAGGTTCCGCGGTACGTCGCATTGGTATGGGATCACGATCTGGGTCGAAGAGTTTATGAGACTGCTTGGCTACTTGAGCCGGTCGAGCAGACGGAGACGAAGGTGATATTTTGAGGCGACGAGAAAAGTCATCTGGATCTGCTTCCTGTGACGGGCGCGAGACGGCGAGCTGAGGGGAAAGATGATGCTTTCTTGGTGAAGGTGAAGGCCGAGTTGGAGGCGGAGGAGGTGGCCTTGGAGAACGATCCTGGCGAGCGGGCGGCGGCGGTGGGGGAGCGGGCCGCTCAGATTTGTCTCTGGGCCGACTAGCGCTAATATAAGACAAGGATAAGCAAGAAAGGTCCCCAAAAGAGAGAATGAAGCGTACGCTGCTGTGCGACGACGAAAAGCAATAAGTTTTTCGTCAAGATCAGTTGGCTGAGGATCCCTAGGTGAGTCCCGATGCATGAGATCACGCTCCTTGCCCTTCCTTGAGGGTCTTTGTATCTCTTGCTGTGAAAATTCGAGCTGCATGGTGGTGAAAGGGAAAGAAGGACAGCGGTGGGTGACGGGGACGTCGACTGCGGCTGGGGTCGCTGGCAGGAGACTCTGAAGGAACCAAGAGATGCGCAGCAGCCCGCCACAGTCCACTGTACTGCTGCGCTCGATCAATATGTTGAAATTCACGTGGCCGGCCAATACCATATTGCGGCAAACAAGCCGAGTTATTAACAAAAAAATAATATATATAATACTATGTAATCCAAAGTAAGTACAGCTAACAGTACAGTAGTAAGTATGTCCCAGAACTTGACAACAATATTCATGCCTGCTTCGGCACATGTACAAGCCAAGGCGTCACCTTGGCATTCGCACGTCTTAAAGTATACGATCCAAACCATGTCGACACCTTTCCATCCCATTGGTCAACCAATCTTACAATCTTCTCTTCACGATCAAGGTCAACCACGATAATCGAGTCGATGACCTGGCACGGCCTCAATAGTCAGTCCACTTTCAGATCCGAGATACCCCCCTGCTTACCTTTTTACGGCCAAACAATCGTGCGGTATACTCTTGTTTCTGAGCATATACCAAACGGTTCGGGGAGCTCGTCGACGACATAATTCTCGTAGACAGCGTCTCCGACTTTGAAAACAATTTCGGCTGCAAAAACTAATCAGCCAGAGAATAGGCTTATTCTCACACACACATCGTACCATGGCAAACCACTGTGAAAGTGTCAGTCACAGATGTAGACAGTAATGTAGACAACGTGCCTGGGCAGCATACTCATTGTAACCTTTGCAATACGAAAGCGGGTCCTATACGAACTGATTCAAAAAACGCCGAACAGACACCAGGCTTCAACGTACCTCAAAAACAGCGTCCTTGTTCCATGACCTCTCGAAAATCTCCACGGTGGGTCGGCAGCAATAAAGTTCCTTCAAGTCAGCCATGATGCGTTGGTGGTCTGCCTTCACCGGCTCATTGCAACTGGATTCTCTTCGGTCCATACTCGCTCGCCTGTGTTTCAGTGTTTCCGGGTCTACTTTGACGCCTGAGTAATGGGCAGCTCCAGCGACTGACTCGAGAAGCGCAGGGGTAGGAATAGAGTGAGGTAAAATCGACGAATGAAAAGTCTGTGATGGAGGTGACGGCGAACGGGGAGATGTCGAATGAGCCGACTCGAGAGACAGCGAACGATGGTGATGATGATGACTGGGAGGCATGACGAACAAGATGGTACTGGGCTTGGATCTGGGAGAACAAGAGCAGCTTACGCTGTCACGATCTTGTCACGCCAATCATATTGGTGACGTAAGTGAGCACAGCCACGAGCAGCGAGTCATTATTACAGGGCATTACATGACAGGTTGCAAATGCAAGGATTCATACAGTACATCTTTCTCAGAAAAAACAAATGAACCTTCTCAATATACAGCAAATCCACTTAGCCTCCGTTTGTCTGTCCCTGCCATAGACCATAAGTTTTTCCAGGTGTAGTTTGCCACAGTCGTATAGTTCCTGAGAGAAAGAAAAAAAAGATCAGAATCACAGCATAGGATTACAGGGCCATACTTACCGTCCTCTATCATAGTTACCCGTCGCAAATCAGTCAATTGTCGCTATCAGAAAATTATGGCATCTACGCACCACTGCCGCTAGCATACATCTCTCCGTCGGGGCTAAATTCGACACAGTGTACGGAACCGTGGTGTCCCTTTAAAACCTCCCTTTCTTCACCGTCCATCGCGTGCACCCGAACCCATTCGTCGCCCGTGTTACCAGTGACAAATCGGTCCTGTAGAATGGGATGTATCGTTGCAGACGAGGGTGAGTAGGGAAGGTTCAAACTGTGTGTCAATCCATTGCTATTGGGAAGAGCAGGGATAAACGCGACAGTTGTACCCGAGGTGACAACTAATCGTCCCGTCTGTGGTGACAATTCCATGGAAGTGATAGGTTTTGGAAAGGTCATAGTATTCGTTAACGTCCTCGTTCGTAGATCCCACCACCTATTCGCGTCTCAGCAATCTCAGCAGTTCGAGTCATGAATACGTACTTGATAAGACCATCCTCTCCCGCAGTCACGCCGGTGTGGTCGCCGACCCAGACCACGCTTTTGACCGTTCCATCATGCGAAAGGGCACCAGGCTCTCCGAGGTAATCCGGGTCCGCATCAGGCCTACCAAGGTCAAACATCCGCACTTTCTTCTCTTGCCCACCCGTGAGCAGATGGGACGATGTCGGAGAGAGGGCTACGCTGCGGACAATGTGATTGTGCGGAAAAGAATGTAGCAGATTTCCTGTATATGTGTCCCAGACTTTGCTGCAACGACAAGATGAGTAAGATAGAATGACAAGGATATCAGACATACATACGCGGTGAAATCAGCACTTCCGGAAGCTGCCCTAGACGCATCGGGGGATAGTTTGGTACTCCAAACAGCACCCTTATGCCCAAGAAAAGTACCGATCCAGTCGCCAGTCCATTCCCTCAACATCGGATTTCCATCTTTGCAGCTCGAAATGAGCAAATACGTGCCGTCGTCTTGAATGGGAGAAAAAGAAAGGTGGGTAACGGGGCGAGTGTGACCAGACGCCACGAGGGGTGTGGCCTTGGCAGGAAGGGACATTAAATCGTACTAAATGAGGTCTGTGGTCGTGATACAAGCGCACCGCGCTGCAGATTGAGAAGGATGCTAAAAACAAAAGGCAAAGGAATGCCTCAAAGACGCTGCTTCATCACGTGCTGATGACCCTCTTCACCACACAGCCGTCATCATGGGCGCCGCCTCGTCCAAAGCTGCAAGAAAATATCCAAAGATGGCTGAGAAACAGTCCTGGGCCGGTGCTAGGACTCCTCGTACTGCAGACACAACTCCTCGACCCAGGGCTAGCCAAGTCAAAAATGAAGGTGCGTCCACTGTCAAGTTGCGTCCTCTCTTCTATAAAGCATGCCTAGATATCGAACGCGATGCCCAAGACCCACATTTTTTGTCTAATTTGAATCGGATGGGTCAAGTACGCGTGGATCATCATATGCAGTCATTCCAGCCGGTCTGTGTCTAAGCCTTCGCTCTCCGTATGCGACTGACATTCTTCGAAGGCTGCATCCAAAAGCAGCGTACTCCGCTCCCGTGCCCGATCCGAGTTGGAAGAAACGTCAAGTACAGGACGCAATGTCTACGCTGCAACACTCAGCTCCATGCTTAATCAACGGAAATCATGCACCACGCGTCTCGACGTCGAAAATCTTGCTCGAAACTACAAAATTGATGTCCAAAAACTGGAAAGTATTTCAAAGTTTGTCAACAGTCCTAGCGTCGACTCTAGTTCCGTCGTGAAAACCGTGGATGAAGACGGTAACGAGAGTCGAAGCATGCTGGTATGTGAATCCAGGTATTCTTCAGATACAGGCTCACCGCTTCTAGGCTGTTTGGATTAAACCGAACATTCGCCAGTGATGGACATTATATTTCCCTGACCATTTTCTCTCGTGAGCTCTGGAAACCTCGAGATAGAAAACATCCATGTATTGTGTCAAGCAGCACAACAAGGGCAATCCTCCTGTTAGATTGCACCAATATAACGCTAATAATGATCCGCTACCAACTCCTCTGTTACCAGTCTAAGAGCTAAAAGTGAGCTAGCTGCTGTCTTTCCACCCTGTAAGCATAGGTGTAACAGCTTCAAAGTCTTTTTGGTCCTATAGTAGAGAAACAAGTTAGAACGAAAGAAAAGAAAAACATCCTTAGGCGTACTTATTACGTCTCGTGCGTTCCATTACTTGGTTTTTCATTCGGGATGACTGTTGGGCGGCGACAGACAACAAGCTTTCTGGTAGCCCAGCGAGGGCGCCGCATTCTACACCAAATGATTCTGCGTAGATTAGCGAAGAATTCAGAGATGTCAAAAAGGCATACAAAGGCGTACCTGGAGCAATTCCATTAGTCAGACGGTACAAGAATGTGATGTCACGAAACCCATTGATGCGAGTTTCAGCTTCGTAGCCCATATGTAAATTATGGATCTGCTTGGGGAACTTCTTCTCCAATCCTAGTGCTATCGAAGGATAGTGCGTGATGAACAGCGTCTTGCACCCAACAGATTGCACCAGATGCTCCAAAACAGCGTCCGCAATCGCCATCTAGGATGGTGTAAGCTACATGTCATGGAAATCTGTCAAAGAGAAAGACTTACCCCATCAAAGGTCGAGGTTCCCCGTCCAAGTTCATCTAGAATTACTAGGCTTCTCTCGGTCGCTGAATGCAGAATTTCACTGGTTTCCGCCATCTCTACCATAAATGTAGACCTTCCTCTCGCAAGGTCGTCAGAAGCTATGCGAACATGTCAACATCGAGTTCTCCCACACAAGAAGTCATGTACCTCCCATCCTTGTAAGCACAGAATCTAATAGGTTGATTTTGACAGACGCGGCAGGAACATAGCTACCGACCTGGGCCATAACGGCAATAAGGGCCACCATACGTACCGAAGAGCTTTTCCTAGTCAAGGATTTAATATGACACATTTCATTTGAGTCGATGGGAAAAAAACCTTACCCTCCCATATTGGGTCCTGTGATAATTTTATTCTTAGGTTCAGAGCCTCCCATGAGGACAGTGTTCGGAACGAACGGATTATCTCGCAAGGCCTCAACCATCGGATGACGTCCGTCAACGATCTCCAGGATGTCTTCATCAGCAAGACATGGCTTCACATACCCTGGGAGTAAAGCTACATGTGCTAAGCTGAGTAGACAATCAGCAATGGCAAGTTTGGTGACCGCGTTTCGTAATATGCCATAGTATTTCTGGCTGATTTCGGCCAGGAACGAGAGATATGCTTTTTGAGCCTCAGCCTGGTTTCGATTAAGTACTCCGGTAATTGAAGGTCAATGTTCCATAACGCACTTTTAAGCTCTCCTGTCCTTGGTTCCGTTCCTCGACTTTGCGTTTTACGGATAAAGGCTGATAACGTTCTAAATACTTCGTTCTTCGGTATAGACATCAATTCCAACCAGAAGATTCCATGGGATAGTGCATGTGACGAACCTTGAAATTTGGATCCAGGCATCAGGAATCGGTCTATGATCGCTTTTCTTTACTTCCACAACAAACTGTACAAGCTTAGGGACATAATAAAGAAAAGAAACGACCGCTCACTTCTTCTCCTGCAATCGTACTCCATTGAAGCGACGGAAACTTCAAGAGTTTCCGAACTATTAAAATGAGTAAAGGTCATATACCAACCCTCCAACACTCACTCGCTTTCAATTCGTCTTCCAGTTCCGCTTCTACTTGCAATATTGCCTACATTGATACTCATCACATCAGTGTCTCATCTAAGACATCAAAGAAAACGAACGAGGTCACGATCCAAGACATCAGGAAATCGCTCGGGGTCAATCCACATAGTAGCCTTCTTGCCCTCCGCCGCCTCGTTGAGATTTACTATGCTCAACATATCTGCGGCAGGACCTTTTACATGTTGAAGCGAAAATATGATATCGTTCAGAAGCATGGAATTAAATCCGACGTCAGATGGGTTCTCTATGACCTCTACAGAGTCAGCGATCTTTTTGAACGCGCGTATAAGGGTTGCCAGTTCTTGAGGAGTACACTAATAAAACAGTGTGAACAGATGGTACATCCAGCTGAAGCACCATTACCTGGCCGTAGTGTATCCTACAGAGGCCCTTGGCGAGATCAGGAAGTCCCTTAAGAACCTGACGGAGGCTGACGAGTTTTTCGGAAGAGCTTGAAAGAATCTCTTCTACTGCATCTATTCGTTGCTGTAGAGCGCTATCAAGGAATTTAGTTCTTCACGCAGAAAAGACTGAGTATCAACATACATCTTATCAACCAAGGGCCTGCCTACCCAGTACCTCAGTAACCGGGCGCCGAATCTCGTCTTCGTACGATCCAAAATCCACATTAGGGAGCCGCGATTTGTGTAATCTGTCTCGTTCCTATATATCTCAAGATTCTGAAGGGTATTGGCAGCCAGCAACATGTGAGCATGCGTTGTGAATTTTGTAAAGAAGTTGGTCTCCAAAAAGGCGTCGGCGAGGCCAAACTTTGACAGGTACTTCATAGAGTGCGCAAGAGCGACCACCACCAACTTGGGCAAGTCGGAGATATCTGCAAGGATTTTTCCTGGTGGAAGAATGAGCGCCTGACAGTAAAAACTATTATCGATGTGTACCAGATCTGACATTATCTGAAACCACGGGTCCTGGTTTCTTCTTGGAGTAGAAGTCGGTAATGTACGAAAATGCATCTGTATACGCCATCAAAGCCTGGAAGTGCTCAATACGAATGCTACCACTGGTCGACGAGACGCTAACATGATAGATTACTTCGCACATTCTCGGTACCATGACGTTGAAACGCACGTCGTGAAGTGAGATAACATCTTCTCCGTTGCTTTCGTCAGTCCACCTTGATGTAACAACAACTCGGCCGGCTTTGTATGTGACAACCTTGTCTAACAAACGATGAGAGAAGTTCATATTCCAGCAAACTTCAGCGGATATTACCTCTAGCTCTAATCGCATGAGGGCATCTACAATGGAGTAGTTGATAGTTTTGAGGGTCCCGATCATCGTATCATAAGAAGTACACATACCTTCAAATGCATCCCATATAACGTCTCCTGTACTCGGACAGATACTGATTAAGCCAATATGCACATCCCCGTCATGGGGGCCACTTTTCTCCTCAACAATACACATAAAAGGTGGAGCAACATATTTGTCGACGTCATCTACAGAATCGAGACCATCCACAAATCTACCCTGTTGTCAGGTTGCGCGTCAATGAGTATATTAAGTACAAGACTCACGTAGTTGCTGTATATAGGCCAGTCAGTTTCCGTTCAAAGGGTGTATTTCGGTTATCGCCGACTTTCTTCAAGGCAGCGGTTTCCGTCTGTTGCACAATCCCAACTCGATAACCCTGCGACAGTAGCCTACCCGGAAACAATTTAGAAAAAATGTCAAAATGGATATAAAGTACAGACTTTTTAAGATGTATGTCCCGCCTGTGAGAGGGAATAGAGGCCACAAGAAAGTTGCGATCCATAAACGACACCATCCCAAGTTCTTTACTCGCGACCTGGCCTGCCGCTCAGCTGAATGCTTACCTTGACAAAGTGTAAATACCGCACCTTCGCATCATCTCCAAAAAACCTGTACTTGTATCCAACCTCAATCATTAACACAGTGCCGGGATTCTCCTTTTTAAGCTGTAGAACCTGGTGTATGGTCGGTAAGCATTAATCATACACCGTCTGTTGATGAATGTGATACTTACTTGCTTTTCCAAAGGTGTATACGGCTGTCCGCATGGTCCGTTCTCTTCGACGGCCTTTGGTGCACTCCTTGTGCGTAAGGGCTTCTTGGCGGAGACCTTCTTAGCATTCTGACCCTTGACTGAAAACATCTTTGTCAATGCCTTGAACCCATCGTCCGACTCGCCTCCCGACAACTCCTCAACCTCTTCATCTTGTTCAGGTTCACGTATGCTAGAGGCCCGTCGACTAAAGTGATGATCATCCGCCAACAGCTTCTTCTTGAATGCTTCGTGGCGTTTCTTCTTTGCGTCAAGTTCGCTTTCAGTCGAGGGTTTTGGAGACGCGGTCTCGGTATTGAGGGGCGAATACTGCCACTCCGACGTCCGAGAGAGGACAGGAGAAGAAGGAGTGGTTATTTTCCTTTTCTTTGGAGGCGGCTCATTATCTGAAATGTCCGCCTCGCCAGTCAAATCGATAGGACTCAACCGATTTTTGCCTCCTTTATTGGGACTCGAACTTGAGACCTGAGAAAAGTACGACGATATTCTAGCTTGAGGGGGACCAGAGTGATTCTTCATGGCGATCGAGAAAGTATTAAAGAAAGAGGTGCGGAAACAGGAAGAGAATAATTCGCAGTCAAAAGAGGCTAAGATTTGAAGGTGCGCGTCTGCGATTTGCCACGTGATATATCGTCACTGTACGTCACGTCACGCTCAAATTCTTTCTCGAGTCCCAGCGGTGTCGTACTCAAGACTATGGGTAGCTTCTGCCGGCCATTGCCCATAAGATTAACAACCAGAATCTTTCCACGTAACTTTAGGAGGCTTCAATCGACAGTGTCAATTATCGATGGCCCTCCGGTCACAGAGACGAACCGTGAGTGGACTGTTTACTTTCCAGCTGTATATTTGTTGAAAAAAAAAAACTTTGTAGGCGCAGAGGCGACGATGAAACGCTTTTGGAAGGATGTGGGCGTCGAGAAACGCGGAGAGTCCTTTGTCGTAACTCTGGATAGGCGTGCACTCAAAACCCCCGCCGGCAATACGCTCCTACTGCCTGAGAATAAAAAATTGGTTGCGGCTCTTGTCGCTACTGAATGGGATAACCAAGACAAACTACTAAAGCCTCATGCCTTGCCAATTGTGAGTCAGCTGTTTGATACCTTGTCAAAGGATTTGAAGGAGTCGCAGACATCTTTGGTCTCTAGAGCGATCGATTCTCTTGGCGAAGATGCTGCCCGGGAAGAGGTCTGCCATGCTTTGCTTGAATATCTTGATACAGATACGATATGGTATGGAATCTGGGCACCAGTTCCTTCAAGGGGTCAGAAGCTGATACATTTTTAGCTTCCACGAAGACTACCCTCCTCCGCTCGTGACGCTCCAGTCGGACCATTGGGATCCCTTGCTGGAATGGGCACGTAATACGTTCAATGTCGAGATCCACAAATTCGAGTCGATACTGTCCAACAAGCAGCCGGAAGCAACGAAGCAGAAATTCATCAAAGAGCTGAAAACGTTCACTTCCTGGGAAATGGCCGGTAGGTATATTTCGATCCTCAACGGCGTCGGGTCTCATGGGAAAAACAGCGATGGAACGAGCCACGTACATAACGAAATCGTTCTTGATTGCTTTGGCGTTGGTTAAGCGGTTTATCACGGTGGAGCAGGCATCAATAGCCGCTCGGGTCGAGGTATCGAGCCAAATCGAACGTTGGGGCGAGGTCGAGGATAGTAGGTGATAGTGCTCTGGGGCGGTTATTCTTACTAACCTTTGGGGGATACTAGGCCATGATGTTGATTTTTACGACGTACGACAACAGCTTGGGAGCGCAGCGTGCCTACTATCCCTAACGTGATTGGGTGCGGCAGAACATCCATACGAATGGTTGAATTTTGCGAGAATCGGCGTAATAGGCTTTGTGGCAGAAATCCAGACTTGCGGTGAGACGAGCATGCCCAACGGCTACACGAGGATTGCGGACTGCATCAACTCGTTCGAGAGTCGAGGCGCATAAAATTACACTTTGCCCCTTCTGAATAACCAATTGCATCCGGACAAACCACGGAATACACAAATTGAAAAAGAAAAAAGATTCGAAGCCTTGTCGAAGACGAGTGATGAGAAGTGATGAGACAAGAATATGAAATGCAGATAGAAGGCCCCGATCCTAACATCAAATGACTAATGTAATGGTTGGTAGGCAATGGTACGTACGCTAATTATTGACAACAAATGCCAGTGGTCCGTTGGTTTATCCGCCGTCGCCAGCATATTGATGAGTAGAATCGGAGGAGTCGGAGCGCTGGAAGGGGAAACGGGATGATCGGCGATCGAATGTGGGGAAATGCAATCCACGTGGAAGCGGATACCTCAGCGGAAGGCCGGGCCTCCCGGAATAATACCCTTCCAAGCCGCATTCATAAAACAGAAAAAAACAAGTGAAAATTCGCGCCCATCCTGCGTTGCACATGGCAATGGCTCGCTCCCCCTTACTCGACTCCTTCGACCCTTTCGCGGTGCACCCCTTCACCAATTCGTCGGTCGTCCTACCTCAAGCACCTATGCCATCCCAATACTATTCCCAGCCAACATCGTCCGTCGCCACCGCCCCCATCCAAATTATGGCGCCTAGTCCCAAGCGGCCCGTTGTACAATCAAAAGCGTCACCTTCGTTGAATCGCCCGGTATTCACTCCATTCCGAGTGGATACGTCTTCTCCGGATCTAGTTCTGAAATCCAAAGTCAGCCCTTCGTCACCCCAAGGCTCGCACAATAAGCAGTCTTCATGATCTCTTATGATATTATTATACCCGTATATCCACGCATGTTGTAAGTTCTATTGTTATTCCGCTTCTCGCAGCCCGAAATTCATTCGCAGCTTGCAGTGTCCTTTACGTTTCGGGATCCCTGTAATTGTGGACTGCCGCCAGCCACCATCATTGATGCCTCTTTACCATTGTAATCAATTGCATTATCACCTATGAACAATTTTCAAACTGACCGCGTGCCCATCGTTCGAAATTATGGAGGTTATAAACGTTGCCAAACGTGTCATCCGAGGGCGTCATGCAGACGAAGCTCTTCATCAAATTGGAGCGGATGCCTCTGCCAAGAGTTTTGGTTCCGTATATCGGGGCATACAAAGGTGGCGGAGACGAGAACGAACCATCTCCGTGGACCTGTAAACTGCGTTCTTGACCCTAGATTTTTCCAAGAGATGAGAGCAGACTTGCCATATGGGAGCGGTCCGAGGCAAAATACTGGAGGTATATCTCACCGGGTACAAGACGGAACAAACTGAAATAAATGATCGATTTAAATGGACGAAGAGTTGGATGCGCCACACTACTACTGACCTCTGAAAATTTTCGGGGAATTGGTCGCTGAAAGTTTGACGGAGGTATTCTAATTTGTATCGGTCAGTTACCGGTATTCTATGGCTGTCATTGGATGATCTTCTAATACCTGCTAAAGGCACAGGTACCGGCAGGCTAGTGTCGAAATCGTATACCCAATTGCAGTTTTCCGTGTCGGAAGGGGGATATATCGAGATGCTCCGCAATAACAGCACTACGTGGTAGTCCCAGCAGACCGGAAAATCTTCATGGGGCGCATCCTTCTGGTTCCGAAGGGCCACCTAGAATAGGTTCTAATGTCAACTGGAAGAACCATGCCGGAGAAGCTGACTGGTACAACACGGTCTTGGAATCATTGGAAATGAAAACGACATATATGTTCCAGTCACCGTTCACTCCTGAATCGGATATGAATTTCTGCGCGAGAAGGTATATGTTCTCTTCACAGTAGCAGCGAGTGTATGGCGAATCGCGAGGCAGCTGGGGCGGCAACATGCAGGCGGAGTTTGAAAACAGCAAAGGGCCTCTGCGGGCCTTTTGCTGCTAGCCAATTGGACTGGCGACGGAATAAATAACAAGGATAGGAGAATTATGGTCGAGACAAGACGTTGAGTTGGCTTGTAGAATATTTTTTTAGGATGAAGGGCAGCAGTGTCGAGTGTCGGTGTTGTTGAATTTGAAACTCAGGCGTGGCCAGGACAGCCAGCGGCGCCTTTCCTCGGTTTGCTCACCACGTCGCACTGGCACTCGAATTTTGCCCTACATCTGACAGGCTGCCACTGAGTGACAGAGCCTCGCTGTATCTTTCTTTCATCTAACCGAAAAACGACATGAGCACCAGTTCATCATCGACCTCAATGAACGGGCATGGCCACCCGAATGGGATAACCTATGGCCAGTCTGCGCCATCGTCAGACTCGTTCGACGACTCGAACCACTCAGCCACAGGATCTGCATATCCAGCGAATGGGTATTCCCAGTTGGTCTGCTCTCCTTCGCGTCCGGGACGTTGTTGATCTTTTTTATCGCTCTCACAGCTCGTACCAAAATCACAATGAAGATATCGTCAATCATCTTTACCATGCTGGTTTCCAGACGGGAGTGAGTTTTCTTTGATGCTGCGAGTCTGGACTCATTCTCTGACCGTGATCTCGCCTGAAGAACTATGCCGACACCATCCTCGTACGTCCTTTTGACTTGTCGTCTTCACGTATTCACTGATCCTTTCATTTCCGCATTTCCGATCTTTCTAGCAAGTACAACAAAATAGTTATCGTTTACATGCTATTATATTGTCGCGGTCACCATTTTTGGCTCACTTGATGTCAACATCACCCCAAGGTGGGGGTCAAAGGGTAATATTTGTACCTCTCGAACAGGAACCAGAGGTTACCCAAGAGGTTCGTAATCATGTCTCCCATGTCAAAGAACGCGTTCTTAATTATTTTTTTTCGCCTGCCAGGGCTTTGCAATAGGTATGACATCTAAACAACATTCGCCGCTATCATCCCTGATCGCCCATTTCTTAGCTCTGGGCTATCTCTACTCTTCTGTTTCGCTAAGTTTGATTAGGCCAGAAAATGCGCGGGCCGTCCTAGCCGCAGGTTGTCTCCTGGGCGGTATGGACGACCTTTGCCAGTTTGCATATGAGACATGCAGACGATCTATAAACGTCCATACCATTGGGTCGTGGCTCGAATTTGTTGATACACTTCCTCCGTCTTCACCCGACGGATCATCAACGCCTGATATTCCACCAGTCACCGTGTTTGGTCACTTTGCCCAACGAATCCGAGATGATGTCTTCCACTTCTTGGTTGTTACACTTCCCGAAGTTCTAGAGGTACAAACGACTCCAGACTCCGTACCGTCTACTCCATCAGGCTCTGGACCCAGTGGACGTGAGGTGTTGTTACAGATATTTTCTCGCGTCCCCTTCGAGATGTTCAAGGCAGCCGTTGAATCACCTACTTTCAATATCGGTACGCTCCCCTGTTCTTTTCTTTCTTTTAGAAATCAAAGTTTAACCATAACTGTACCCCTGCAGGGTCCGACCAAGCCCGTTTCAAATTTGCAAAGGAGGCTATTGAAATGAGGAAACGGGGGATCGCGCGCGGTCCTGGAACTGAGGAAACCGTGGTTCTTGCTTTCGGCGGAGGCAACTTTGGGGGGAGCGCTGTTCATGTGACCAGGAAATTGAAGAAGCGGCCATTATGGAAAGTGAATTCCTAGATTTTCTGTTTTCCTCGATAATGTTTATAGTCACATATCGGCGAGAATTTACTCTCTTGTGAGTAGCAGCTTGCCGGCTGCAGTTTTTCCTGATTTTCTCTCGCAGGCTTTAGAACTCTCATCAACGATCAGGACTGTCAATGACGTCTATAACTATGATTGGAACACTGAGTCTTTTAGAGGTCTGGACGATCCTAGGCAAAACTAGACGACGGGTCGGTGACGCATTGCCAACTTCTTTTCAACATGCGCCTCGGGGCTGGAACATAAGGCTCCAGTGGCTCTGACACCGAGGCTAAGAGACCTATGGTTACCATTTGAAAAAATAACCTTTTAGTGAGACTCATTTCTTTTTCAAATAAGGATTGACGCCGCGTTGGGAGCGTCGGCACCGCAGATGTGCGGCATCGCGAGCAGCACACATCCGCTATACTGGGCTCAACTTGACATCATCATATCGACCACCCTCCCTGACCTCTAGACCTTACACTCGCTTCTCTTCTTGCGCCACAATCGGTGATTTCTTCCCATGGAACGCGCTAAATCACGGGTGCAACACAGTTCAATAATGGCTCTATAAAAAGCGGCTAGAGGCAAAGTTGCAGGACACAAACATTTGCGACTTTTATCCATGGCTGACCCAACATACGACCTCTTCTTCACTGGCCGAGATGACCCTCGCTCCTGTGTTATCATTGGCGAAGACACAAAACCCATCTACCTCTGTTTCGACACTCCCGAGAGAAGTATAGCTCCAAGTGTCAGAACAACTGTGAGCTTGGAATTGCAGTCTTGCCTTGCAGTTGACTAACGGACATTGCTCATAGGTCCTCAGCAATAACAAAGACCTGGTCGCGTCCTTTGACTGGAGCCCGGGCAATCATTTGGGGAGAGTGACGATTGGTAAACGACAAATTCCAATGTCGCATCTCGTACGGCCTGGATCGAGACAAAAGTAAGTTCTTGACATTTAATTTTCGTCACCCTGCTCATGGTTTTTCCGACAGTGCGCGATCGTTTGTGTCCTCCGATGGAAGACAACTAGAATGGCGCAAATGCCCTAACGACCCAACGTCTTACGATGTATGTATCATAAGTAATCATTAATCATCAACTTCCGCTGACTCGTGGCTTCTCTAGTTGTACGTAGCGCCGAATTTCCAAATTGCTGCTTTCCGTCGGTATGTTTCTTCGACCGCAGTCGGCCCAACACATGGATTGCTGCAATATAAGTTCAATCATGACACATTATTGGTGGAAGCTTTGTTGGCACTTGCGCTGAATCGATGGATTGACCTGCATGGAATGTAAAGATACCTTGTACATTATATATATATTATAGTTTCCGTCACTTTGTGGACATTAAAATGGAATAGATATGCAAAACAAACAAGTCCAGATCCCAGTAAATACATAAGGCCGCAAAAAAACCCTTCGAGTTTACGCTCCCTTCATGGAGCCAATCATATGGTCTAGTCTTTCTTCTACCGTCCAGCCATTGTCAAAGGTTGATAACGATGATGAAGGGGAGTGGACCGGGGGATTTGCCGTGCGGAAGTTGAAGGATCCGGCCTCCATACCTTGTGAGATGTTCTCGATGAGGCGTCCAATTTGAGCTGATGAACTATAAAAAACCTATATAGTGATGAATAATGATAACCATTGAATGGAGAAACGGTACCAGGCCTTACCTTGGTCTCAGGACGGGATGACTTTCCTTGAGGTTTTTGGGGGGAATAATTAGAGGCGACACTTTTCCTCAGATGCTCTCTAACGTAAACTTGCATGTCTTCATCATGGACATCGTATTCCGAGGCCAGGCTGGTTCGAGAGGCATAAAGAGACTCCGAGTCATCGTCTCGGAGACCATTTACAATTGACCTGTTGTTGCGAAGATAAGGAGACGGGAATCTCGGACATTTTCCAGAAACTCGCCATATAGTCTCTCCGTTGGCAAGTTCTATAACTTCGATGGACGGACCGGTCGCTTCGCTAGGACCTGCCCTTTCATTCGGGGCCGATGACTGCGCGTTTGGTTTGTTGTCGCCTGCATACATGTCATACCTTCAAGCAACCAGAAAAATTAGACACCTGCCAAGAAATAGGCGACGGTGACACTTACAAGGAATCGTAAGTAGAGTTAGACTTTTCGATACCTGGAACATTCAAATGGCTTTTTCCCGAGACTGAGACGGCTTGTGGAACGGCTTGTGGAAGCTGCGGGACCGGAGGGGAGGTATCTTTGGAATACCTCCGACCTGCAGTACGTGGTGGGGGAGTAGGTACCCGATCATGAATCGACCGTCCTGAGATCGAGGCAGCACTGACTCTGCGCCGGCGAGACGAATTCTTCCTGAGCAGGGCATTGATATCTACAGTCGAAGCTCTGCTATCCGACGGCACGATTATGGTACGGCGTATGACAGCACTGACAGCAGGGTCACGCTCATTCTGTCCTTCTCGAGGGCGACGAAGATGATCGGGTTGTTTTCGAAGTGAAGGCGCCCGAGAAGGACCTTTATCATCTACGGTACGGGAATTGACACCAGTAGTTACTGGACGTTCATTGTCTCTAACTTGAGTGGGACGACGACCGTCTGGTGTGACAAACGCCGCAGCGCTTGAATTGCTTCTCGTCAATGTCGACGGCCAATTCGAAGTCCTGGAGGATGTCGATCCAGAACGAACTAGAAGAAGGTCATTCAATTTCTGTTCGTCGAGGCCCAGGTTATGAGCTGCATCAAAAAGTTGTCTTAGAGCGACGGTTTCGTCAGGATCCACGGGTTCTTGGCTACCCTGTGGCAGGGTTAGCGGTGATTGTTGAGGGACTCGCGGAGTCGTTGGACTTGTATCGTGGAGGTTTCGCGGCGCACTCGAATCGGTCCGACGAAGTGAAGAAGACACAGATAATTGAGGGGAATGTCGGCCAACGTACTGGAGACTAGGGTCTATCGTTCGTGGCTTATTGCGAAGACGAGAAATGAAGCCCTTCAGTCCTGGTCCAGCTGTAGCCGGAGGACTGGAAACGGGTACTTTGAATCTGGGTTCAGTAGCACTCATGACGCCAATTCCGTCAATTGCGGGGTTTAGCCGATCCGGTTCATACCCGGTGGTTTGGATAGGTGGTGGAACGACTAACGGGTAAGGCGTCACCTCCTCCCCGGTGGGTATGTTGTTTTTTCGAAGAGTTCCTCTCAGCTTTCTAAAACGGCTGCCAATCCTGGAAGGACCTGGCTGAGAAGCTGAAATTGATGGAGCTCGTAGAGGTATCGTATCAACACTAGTGGAAGCCGAAACCAGAGTAGGCGTTGAAATTTGATGGGGCGAAACACGTTTGCGAGAAACGGACCCAGATGAAGATAGCCCTTCAGAGGACTTTGGAGGACCCGGCTTCTTCAAGGCTAACATCGCTGCCTCGGCCCTACGCTGCACCTCGCGCGCCAGCTCTGCTTCCGCCTCCGGAGACTGCGGCAACTTCGAAGAAGAATTATGCGTAACAATATACGGAGACGTAGGCGGCGATAGAAATTGAGTGTTCTCTGGAGCCGGAGCTGGAGGGGTGTTTGTGTTTAATGGTAATGGAGAAGTCAGGACCGGGATATTATCCACGGGTTCTTTCTGCGCAACGGGAACCATGGGTTTGGGCGTCGGAGAGCTGTCGTACCCTTCGGCTTCGTCATCATATCCAAAAAGAACATGTGCGAGATCCCGATTCTTCCGAGTGGTTGGGGATACGTCCCCGCTTGTCACGGTTGTATCTACCGGTTCAGGTGATGGAACCTTGCTGACATCAACGGTAGGTTTCGACGTTTTGGCCAATCCCTCATTGGGCGGGGACGCCGAAGGCTGTGATTGTGCGGGACTTCCGATCTGGACGATAAGTCAGAATGAAGGAAACCCCTAAATGAAATCACCACTCACTCTGCCATTGACAGAATAGTTCGACTGTGCGGTGGACGGACGTCGTCTTCGTAACGATGGAGCACGGTTATAACTTTCTGATGATGACGAAGGTGTGAGCTTAGCGACTGCCACACCCACAAGCTTTTCTTGAATGGCGAGGAAGTCCGCTTTTTTCAACCCTGCATATCTGCGAATGATTTCTTCAGCATCCCACTCGTCATTAGGGGAACTGCCTGGAGTAATGGAGGTGGATTGGTCGGAAACATATACATCATGCCAAGCGGGTTGCTGGGGGTCAGTATCATTAAATAGTGACATGCTGTTTTCTTTGTAGTCTCCTTCCCAAGAATGATAGCTAGAACCTGCAGATTCCAGCGATGACCGCGAGGAGCTGGCAATGGGCGAAAACACAAGAGGATTGTTAGGTCCAAAATTGAAAGGGTTCGACGTGCCATTCTGTCTGGACGACCGTCTACTGCCATTGCGGGGAGACATTCCACCACCGGAGAATGTAGGAGAAGCCGGAGAACGCGTGCCCTGTGTCGGCGTTGGCGATCGTACAACTTTGCTGCTAGATGGAGCGAGTTCCATAAGGGACATGGGCGAACCAGGACGTTTGTCGGAAAACGAAGAGTAGCTCGAGCTGATAGAATCCAATGTATTGTGTCCACGATCGATCAAGGGGGAATCAGGAAGCGCGGGGGATTTGAGAGATCGTGTGGCCCCTCTGTTCGACTGATCGAACGAGCCAGGAACTTCTGCGCTACTATTTGCATCACTGAACCAACTACCATTTCTACTATGCCCACACGACGACTTGGGTCCAGGAGAAACGGGTGGCGACCATACACCGTTAGACGGAGTACCAGGCCGAGAAGTGGCTGTCATTGGCTGGTACGTGGCCGTGGAAAGGGGCGAAGCAGCCCGTCTGCGTCCAAGCATTAACGAAGTAAGAGACTTTTCTGAATCAACAGAAACCTCCACCGACCTTGGCGGTTCATCAGGCGTCTGTCTGCCGTTGACACTACGCTGGAGAAACAAAGGCGCTGAGGTCAAAGGTGAAACGGGACGTGGAGACTGTCTCCGTGAAGATGACGGTGATGAGGTCGAACTTTGTCTGAAAAGACCAGATACTAAACTAGGCGGGAATATAGGGGAAGGAGAGTCGACACGGGCTGGTAAGGATGGAGGAGAGGCTGCGCGAGGGGTAGTAGAATAAGGCCGCTGCTCTTCAGAATCAGTATTTTCATGAGGAGTCATCGGTCTCGGCATGCCGGGTATATAACCGGGAAGTGTACGAGAAGGAATGGGAGATGCACGTTCTTCATCAGTGCGGATTTGTTTGTCCGAAGATATCGCCATGCCTGCCTCGAAAGTGGGTGGGTCACTGGTTCTCATCTGGTAAAGCTGAGTAGCGAATTAGCTGGCAGAAAAAAGTTACTCACAACTTCCGGTGAGCGACGATGGTCAACACTCGAACGCACAATTGGCGCCGACCTTGGTAACACGATTTCATCCTCTGGTTCTTCTTCCTCCATTTCGCTAATTGCTTGTTGCAATGCCATCGACGCACGTTTATATGCAGATGCTCCCAATGTCCATGACAACGCCATATCTGGCGATTCGGGTATTTGCTCGTTGTAAGGAGTGGGTGCAAGCAAGGGCGCAGAGCGAATTTGGGGTTGGTCGGAGCCTGTATCCGGTGGCGTTGAAGATTGCATGCCTTCAGAGGATGGGATCGACTTGTAAGAAGTTTCTGCAGACGACATGGAAGTCTGAGCGCGCGAATGAGATTTGTTATGGGCAGTGCGCATGTAAGTGTAATCGCGAAGTTTTCCAGAGCCAAAAAGATTGTTGCTGTAGCGCTTCATGGAACCAGCTCTACTCGACGACGAGGGCGAATACGAGGAGCCAATGGTCGTTGAAGAATGAGAGGACTGACGTGCGCCACCATCTGAGGCTTGTTCTTGCGACCTTGCAGGTGTTGAGGGTCGTGACCGACCAAGGCCCAATGATTCGAGAATCATATCCTCCTCTTCTTCCGTAACCTGATTCTCTAATCCCCTAGCCCTCTGCTCTGCAAGTTTTGAACGAAGGGCGTCGGCAGAGAGAGGCGCGCCGGACGATGAGCGGAGAACACTGAATCTGCGAGAAAGACTGGGAAAGGAAAGGTAAACAAAACAACGTGGATAATGAGGTAAGGTTATCTTACTCTGGAAGTATAAGTGACGTGCGAAAGTCACTAGTCAGCGGTAGCTCTGGTAAATGGCCAGGGGGATCCAAGGTAATCTCTGTGTGAAGAGCTGGAGTGCAAACTCTCTTCGCGTCGGACTTTTTGCTGTAAGAGATAGTCAGGCGGTGATTCCAGTGCCACAACGGCCAACAAACTGACCGAAATCGATGCATTGTCGGACCCTCGTTTTATACACGTTGGGCTACAGCCATACAAGATTTCTGACCGGAAAGGAAAGTGCGAGGCAACGTGTTGAACACGAGTAGTTGGATGGGGATCAGAAGCCTGAGACGTAACAGCGATGATAACGGCTACAGAATGGCCAAGATTCGGCAGCCAGCACAGGAAAACAAGAGTGAAGGAAGGGCGCTCGTCGTCGTGTATCTTCAGCCTGTGACGGTCCACATCCGAGCCTCATGGCATCAATTCCCACAACAGCCACAAATACTACTTTTGATCGAACGCGTCCAAAAATTAAAGTCGGCTCTCATTCCGTGACTACTATACATATATCCTATTCAATCCTTTCCACAAATTCCTTACGTTGCATACCTACAAATATCATATATATCAGCAAAACAGTGAGAACTTGGGAAATTTTTTACTTCTTCGTCCACTCCTTCGCAGTTGCAAGGAACTTATTCTTGTCATTCTTGAGAAGCTGTTTACAGTCGTTAACAAGGTTCAGACACGTATGTGATATCCCTACCGCAGCTATATCCGGCTCAAATGGATCGTCAGTACTTGGGTTGTTGACCTTTTCTTGAATAACAGAAAGAACTGGATGGCGGTCAACTGAGCACCCCGTGTGTACACACGCCTTGGACTCACCCGATGATAGAGTAACTGATGGTTTCCACTAATGCAGAAAAGGTTCCGTTAGGCGTGCGTAGTATCGGGATGACGGTAGACACACCTCATCGCGGAGCACGGGAATACAGATGCTGCCTTCTTCATTGATTCCGGGATGGTATATCTTCGTGGAGAACGTAACCTAGGACACAAGATGAGGGCTTGCTGTTACTGAATACAATCAAACGGCATACAGTCGGCGCTTTGAAGGGAAAGTTTTGAGGGAGAGTCATGGTAAAGCGGAATGTTCCGCCCTTGTACGGCGAATCTGGCTAAATTCAAAATAGTGAGCAGGTGGCATTCGACTGGATAAACGATGCGCACTCACAGCAGCCTTGATCGCGCAATTCCAACGGAACATGTTATCTTCTGCAGTTTCAACAGAGATGCCCTAAGATAGTTTACTGCTGTGAACGAGGTTGACGGTATTGTTCAATGAATACCTCTATTGGATTCGAGGAGATGTCTCTGAGTTCCTACAGCATCGATGAGCATGATTGCAAAGTATAGAGCGAACTCAGGAAAGCCGACCTTTTGGATTCGACTGCATATAGGAAACCAGCATTAGAGGTACGTGGTGGTAGATATACAGAAAGCACATTACCGAAGAGCAGTCATGGTGGCAGTTCGTCAAGACGGTGGCGTCCCAAAATGGACGTTGTCCCAGCCATGACGAACGCCGTAGCATCACCTCCTCGTGAAGCTCCCTCCCCTCAGCCTATTAACCACACACCGTCTTCCAGCAAGAAGAGAAAGCGGCCACCAGCAACTGCATCGCCGGCGCCAGAAGGAGGAGCCCCACCAGTGCCAGAGTCAGTTTCTCCTGTTCTGCCATTTGGGCAACGGCCCGTAATAATGATGTCTATAGGGTTATCTCGTCTCGAGCAGATCTTTCATCTCGACCACGACTTTCGATATCTCGTGGACCATATTTCACTCCGCTGAAAGAAGGCTCAGAGTTCTTCAAAACAGACCCAACTGGAATCAATCGCGGCCGCTTTCGATATACCCCTGCTGGAATCAATCCTCCTGGATGCTATCAGCCTTGTCACACTATCGAAACCAATCCTACGTCGTACAGGATCAGCTGGGAGGATCGCAGCCCGTTCCTTCATGTCACCAAAGATGCCCTAGGGCTCCTTGGTACAAAGGGCTTCAGGAGCGCGCGCTGCAACGCACCAATTCGCGAAGGTCGTTGGTTCATGGAAGTAAAGATTGTTCATGGCGGGGGAGAACATAGTGTTGATTCTGGGAGAGAGGGCAGCCACGTTCGACTTGGCTGGGGAAGGAGAGAGGCAGCCATTGAACGGTCCTGTTGGTCTCGATGGGTACAGCTATGGGATACGCGACAAAACTGGTGAAAAAGTCACATTATCTCGCCCGCGTCCGTATGGACGTCCTTTCACTTCTGGAGATGTCATTGGCATGTATATCTGCCTTCCTCCACGTCGGCAAGCTGACGAAAAGGACCCTCACGATCCTGCCCACATCAAACGCGAGCGTATAGCTATAGATCTCAAGGGTCAGGAAGTCTTCGAAATTCTCGAATACCCTCAGTCTAAAGAAATGATTGCTTTGATGGATTATTCCGGAAAGTCATCTAACACAACATCTGTTCCCTCAAGTAGTACCAAAAAGTCCGCTACTTCCAAGCCAGAGCGACCCACCGTCACCGTCCGTAAGACCTCCCCCGAATTACGGCCCCTTCCCGTCCTATCAGACTCTCGCATTGTCTTCTTCATTAACGGTGAATGTCAAGGCGTCGCATTTCAAGATCTCTACGACTACCTTCAGCTTCGCGTCACTGATCCATCTCGGAAAGCCAAGGAGAAGAAAAGAGCACGGGAAGGTGTTAAAGAGCATCGAGAGAACCCCTTCGATGATGGCTCACTAGGGTACTATCCATTCATATCCTTATTCAACAGCGCATGCGTACGGATAAATCCAGGACCTGATTTCGATTTCCCCCCACCACCAGACATGGATGCACTGGCGAACGGTGTAGCCGTGCCCGAAGGCCAGGAAAGGACGTGGCGCCCTATCTGCGAACGTTACAACGAATACATGGCAGAGCAATGGGCTCTGGATGAAAAGGAGGAAGAGGAGGGTAGAATCGAACTCCTGAAGCTCGCTGAGCAAGAGAAAGAGGATGCTGAGAAGAAGGCGCAGAGATTACGGAAACGTCAACAAGCAGAAGCTCGCAAGCGTGCAAAGCAAGCCGCTGTGAGCTCTACTCCAGAACCGGTATCTGCTGTAACGCAGCCAAGCCCGCTGCGACATTACACAGCTTATGGGCTAGAGGAATTCGTAGATCGGTCTCCAGCACCACAAGAGGTACAAAGCGCCCATAGCGAGCCAACTTCAGAGTATGGAGATATAGACGCTGAAAATACAATGACGCGCCATTCCAGCGAATCACCGTGGCCACAGACGGAGATGGATGATATTGCAGCAGGGGCTGATACCATCGATTCCTTGATAGCTAGTAGTGTTTGAGTAACAGTAACGGGTAGATTTATGGTGAATAAACATAATTAGGGGATCCTCCAATGGGTATATGAAAGCGTAGAAGAGTGGGCCTAATTTTAGATACATATGGCCGGTTATCCTCGATTCCAACGAGGCGGAGGCGTGCGAACAGAATATCTGTGTATCCATATCAGCTAATACTACGCGAAGCGTGCACAGTAAACCTTACCCGACAGTTGTTCCAAGACCTTTCTCCTTCTCAACACGTATGTCAAACACGAGGTCGCCAGAAGACGCTTCCCAATCGACACTACACCAATTTCTGCGGCCCATGATGTACCTCAATTTGCGATAAGAACCATCGGTGTCCTTCGAAAACAGGGGTAACTTGGAACGATTATGGGCTTCGTCTATCATTACGATAGAATTCTTACGCACCAAGGTCTCGTCAGTTTCAGTGTGATGAAGGGTTTTGTGAATTTTTGATGCCAGGGCACAAACCATTGTTATGACACCCATTGGCCTAGAAGAGAGGATTAACTAGAAAGACAGTAAGGAAATGACAACATACGGGGGAGTATTCACGATTGCACCTGACAAATGAGTGAGGATACACAGGTAAAGGCAAAAATGATGCGTACTTGTCACTACATTGATCATGTATCGATGATCCTTGGCAGGCGGAATCTCGCCTTTGCCCTTGCTTTTCAGCGATTTGAAAACACCCACAGCAGCACAGTGAACGTCCCCAGAAACGAATGTGATTCTCAGATGTTTGGCCAAAGCAATTTTCTGTAGCTCCAGTATAAGCCAATTTCGTTCTCGCTGCGGGCCATAGGTCATTAGAACAACGACGGCTGTCTGATTGAAGCAAAAGTACAAACCTTATGAGAACGAGCAGTCCAATGGTCATTCTGGAGGAGGAAGAGTAAGCAAAGTATCTGTACAGTATTGACAAGGCATACTAGATCATCTAGAAGTTCTGCGTCTGCATTGAACTTATTAACAAATCCTGACAAGCCTAGAGACCCCGTCTTGCTAATTGCAACGATGGGATTGAATTTGGACTCCAGAGCAGTCTCCAAAAAGACCATACGGGGATATGCAATTGGAATACCTAAAACCCCACTTAGTTGCAATCATCACCAAGTATGTTAGACATACCTAGTTGTATCACAAGGTGTTCTACACTCTCTGGTAGCTCCCGTAATCGCTTGAATACCTTATCATATTCATAGCTGCTGCAGACTTGATCTTTCTTTCGCTCGGCACTGGTTTACGCCGTCAGTCAGCGTACACAGATAGTTATGCCAGATAGCTTACCGACAATCCAGCATTAGTATGGCCACCTGGGGTCCAAGAGAACTGAAAGTGTATGAGAATGCATCCATGTCAACCTTCAGGCGGACTTACGCCAGAAAAGAATGAGAACGCAGCTTCACATATGGTCCGGGATTTCCAATGATGACAGACCTATTCACGTGTTGTCCTCGGTGATCACTGATACCATCGATATCAACTAGACTGGAGTGAAGACAGATGCGTGTGTGAGAATGAGAAGTGTGCGTACCATTCAGGAAGCATTGGAACAGCAGGAAGAAAAAGTAGCCCCTCGCGCCGATACTGTAAGCAAAAGGTCAATAAGCCACTGTTACACAACTGAAGGCTACTCGCGTTTGGAATACAGGGGCAACCTGAAGATCATCCGGATCTGAAAGTTACACGATGAAACGCAGGGTGTAGATTGCCATTACTGCATTACTTACAACTGCCAAACCCGTCAATCTAAGGAGAAGTGTCAGAACAATCTCGTACACGTACATAGGAATCGACTTACTATATCTGTTGTAAAGGGGCGAGACACCGTGAGTACGAAGCAAACAGTGAGCGATTAATACAGTACCATGGTCGTCTGAAAGCTTCTTCAACATAATCGATCTTCCATGAAGATAAAAACCCTACCACACATATTCATCATAGGGCTTGAACAACATGTCAGTGCGACGACCAGAATATCACATATTGGGAACTCACATAGAACTATTCGCTCGTGCAAATGCCCCACTTCGAAATGTTTGACAATAGTGATTGAAATAAAATCTATCAATCGCCTCGCTGATTTCGTCGCTGAGGAGATGTGCTTTCCTCTCTTCGGGCTTCATTTTGGCAACCCACTCTTGTAGTTCAGGCTCCCGGGTCAGCCTTAGTAGTAAAGTTTTATAAGCCGAGAGAAAGTATAACACTGTCTGACGCATACCCATCGCAGTATACCTGATCACCTCCGCCCATTAACATGTGGAACGGCTTCTCGGCGTGCTTTTCCAGTAAATCGACCCATACCGGATCATAACCAGTGTGGAAACCAGGTCCTCTGAAGTCATCGGGATTGACCCCAGCGGAGAACCCGTTGCACTGGAACACAGTTAGGCTGAATAATGCGCACCTTGTGTACACTTACCGAATACGCCGCCCATCTCATATTTTGATTCCGGCCCGGGACGAAGAAATGTAGTTTCTGTCCTCTGTTGATCGAGTATGATACAGCCATCTCATGGTGTCCCAAAGGAATATGGATCATAAAGCGCCAAAAAGTGAAAGTCCTTCGTGAAAAACGTAATCATGGGAATGGAAGACGTGCCGAACAATGCCTCACGTACCCGCCATTTCCACCGTATACCCAAATTTCTTGGCCCGGTGATTCTTCGGTGTGAACACTGGCAGTCTTGCCATTCACAGGACTTCCTAGTGGTGCAATTGGCATAACTGACGAGTGGGGATCGGCAGGGTGAGGTCCAAGGTCGAACGATCTGCCATTGCCATGTCCCGTGGAACTTTGATGCCTGAGGTATTCGGAGCGAAGTTCGGGGTCCCACTCGTAAGTCAGAGTGGGATGTGGTTCGTAAGTAGACCCAGCATCGGCCGCTGAAAGACCATGAAGGTTGTTTGTTGAGGGAAGAGACCGGGTACTCACTAACTATAAGTGCTGCTCCGTGCCACACTCCATGCTCATCAATGGTATCATATCTTTTTGGGTAAATGAATTGAAGCTCAAATTGATGCGCCACGACGCGACGTACCGCAGGAGGGGGCCAACCATGAACTAAAATAATGGTCTTGTGAGCACAAAACGTAGAATGACATTTTCCGACCTAGGCACCTGAAGATGAGGATTCATCCGAGCAACTCGGAGCAAATGCGACCGCTCAATCGCGCTCAAGTGTGTCATTTGGGAAGAGGACATGGTAAGTTGGCTGCCTTGACTGCTGTTGAAACCTGGCTGTATCCTGTCCTTAGGCGGCAATGGAGGCGCCGGAGACGGCGCACGACTGGGAATGTGAGGGTGGAAGCCGCCAATAAAATTTTCGTCCATTGGCGTAATTTGTTCTACGGGAAGGTACCTCCCGTCAGGACCCCGCTGTGGTGAGACGAAAATTTCGCTCTCCTGCGCAAAAAAGCTGAGCGAATAAAGATGGAACATATAAGAAATGTACTCGTTGAGCGCGACGAAAAGCATGCCATCCCGCGTTGTCCATTGCGTTAATGTGACAGGCCCAGTAGACGATTTATCCAAGAAATGAGACGGTGAGGGAGGACGCGACAGGTCTGGCGCTACTCGTGACAGATCAAGGCAGAGTTACCTCGTTCGGGCTCAGGCTTGGCTTAGGCAGGTAACCAGTCAGTGACGTAACGAACCCATGAAGAACCAAAAATTCCGTGCATTGAATTAATCCACTCAAACGTGTAGAGGGTATATGCTATTACGATTAACCAACGTGTTCCACCACCGTCGTCACTAACTGTCCATCTTTGACCACCGTCTTCAACATCTCAGGGATAGGCTGCTCGGCGTAGTCAGGGTCCTCGTCACTTCCAACGGGAATGCTGACGTTGATAGCACTGCACTTGGCCGTCATGATCTCGGCCCCCAGACTCGCTTTCGACAGATAAATCTGTCCAGAATCAGTCGAGTCCACCTGGATCATAGGTGCGATACCCGTTATTTGAATTTCAAAAGATGGCGACTTTGTCACTGAAATGGATGAGACTACCGATTCGATGACAACCGAGGTCTTTACGCAGTTAACTGACAGAAGACCAGTGAGATACGATGAAGAAATGATTCCACAGGTAAGGCCTACCGAGTGAGACGGCGTTCACTTTGCCTTTGATTTGAACAACCGCGTTCTTGCAACCAAATATGTTCACAGCTTGATTAAGCTGACATTCTTCAACGGCTAAGCTTCGTTCGTCTTCTTGATACTCCTGAAACATCATGAAATTCAAGAGATGATCAATATTAAAGAAAATGTGGTTACAATATTCCAGACTTTCCCTTCCAATGCGAACTTGGCCGGTTTCTTGCCCATCAGTGATTGAGGTTTAGAAGGACGAACGGGTTTCTTCGGAGCTAGGTGCAAATCAAGTCAGAGCACACACCAAAAGGCATTCATAACGTACCAGTGGAGCCAGGGGCGCTTGGAACGGCGCTACTAGCGCGCAAAGCAGGATTTTTGTGAGTCATTTCGCTCTTGTCGACCTTGCGTAAACCTTTCGTGACTTCCTCGCCCCGGTTGATTTCAGCAAACACAGCGGCTGCGCCTCCAGTAGCGGTAGAACCGGAGGGGGGAGGGGGTGCCATCGCAGGGGGTGGCGGAGGGGGAGGCGGCGGAGGCGGTCCACCTGCGCCAGGAGCTGGAGAAAGCTTATAATCGACTACAGCGATACCCTTTCCCAACTACATCAAAGAAGGCTGATAGGAACGCAGAAAGCAGACACACCCTTGGATTCCACGACAAGCCAGTCGTGTGGAATTCAACCACATACTTGCGAGTTTCCTCTATGAGAGAAATGTACGACTCCACCCATTTTACGTGTTTTGGGTCTCTGTGAACGCATGAATACGATATTAAGAGACAGTGGTCATATATGCTGACTTGTTCTTGAACTCCTTGATGATTCTGTTTCCCCAGAAAGTCACGGCATCCTTGACCTCGTTGAGATAGGGTCCTGGTTTGGGCTGAATGTGATGAAGTCAGAATACCTGTATTATGGTACAGAAAGCGACGCACATTGATCACCCATCCTACCGATGGCGCACCCTCTCCAATAACAACAAGATGGTTGTACCAATCTCTATCTGAGCGCTTCTTGTCTTTCAGGCTAATGATTGCTTCAATGGTTTGTTGAAGCGGCTTGATGAGCTCCTGGATCTTAGTATCATCGGGCTTCTGACAAGCAGCGCTTGTCAACAGAAGGCTGCGGACATCTGCGAATTGCTTCTCGACAAGGCCGACCTAGATACCTGAAATTGAACGCGAGCACAGACAAAGATAAAGTATAACCACGTACAATTTCAATGACATTAGGACCAGCAAACTTGGTTAGTTCAACAAAAGGTTTCAATTTCCCTTCAACTACGACTTGGTCGTACGCAATGATGCTCCTGGGTAATTCTTGGGCAGCAGCAGGGGCGGGAGGCGGGGCTGGTGGCGGCGGAACAGCTCCTCTAGATGGAACTGAAGCAGCTTTGGGTTCATCCTCTTTAGGAGGCCACACACTCCCGGAGGCTAAATCCTCAATACGCGAAGTCGCGGCTTCAAGGCTGGTGTCGGACGATGAGCCGGTCGAAAATGCATTCCCCATTGAGGACGCACCGTTTGATAATGGTTGCAAGAGAGTGAAGACCACCTCCTGACATTCTTGACGATGTGGATAGTGCTCCTGAATAGAGACGTGACAGAACGAAACCAAGTCGACCAAGTCAGGAAGGAGCTGGCCGCAGTTTGCCGATCTTCAAATTTGAGTACAGTATCATAAATATTTCGTACTTTCGTATCTAACAACAGTATGCTCAAGACTCTGCCTCCTCCGTATCATTTTTGGAAGCTTTTTTCTTAGCTTTCTTTCTGCGTCGACGCTCTCGTTCACGCTGTTTCGCTCGGCGCATCTCTTCTTTTGATAGTCCGGGATTAGCAAGTTTGTCCAGCTATTACGTTGAGTTATTATTGACAGAAAAATGTTGGAATAAATACCTTTTCAACCAAAAGGCGTCGTGCCAACTTCCTGTTCTGTTCCAGAGAACGTGTTAGTTGGCAAGACACGCGAATCATGGTCGGTTTATGGAGCAGCTGAACATTATTTTCGGTTTTATTGATTGATTGGCCACCCTAGCATGCTCGTTATTGGGTTTAACATAGATCCTGCCGTGCAACATACCGGACCGCTTCCTGACGTGCAATGTTCTGCTTCACCCTTCCTTAGCCTAGGGCAATGAAGACATACCTCTCACAAATGTTTCTTCAAGATCCTCTTCTCTAAGCTCAGGTATAACACGTTCTTTGTGTGCTTTTTTAAGTACAGAAAAATTCATCCGCGGTACACGAACAATGTTGTCAGGACGAGCAGCATCTGAAAGACTGGATCGTCAACACCTCAAGACAGGAACGTTCATGAACAGTGAGCATACTTGTGTTGCTTCTCTCGTCTTCTGGCCTGACGATCAGTCTCCATTGGTGGGGGATTTTTTATGGAATCATTTGACCCCAGTTCCGTATCTTTCGTGATCCTCAACTCTGGTGACTTAAGTTAAGGTGGAATGGTGAAGTAAAATAGGTGAACTCACTCCAAGTATCCTCTTCACCAGCAACCCGAGAAGCTTGGATGACGTTCTGTCGAAGAAAAGCGGCGACCTTCAGTGCGCCATCCGTCTGCTCTTGATAATGGACAGGATCTGTCTCTGCCTGGCCAGAAAGCGCATCCTCCCTCAGTTTTGAACGAAAGGCTAGAAGGAAATCTGTCAGCAGAGTACCGGAGAGAACATTTTGCTGGCTTGACCTCTAAGCACGGGTTCGTCACCTAGAACGGTTGTTAGGTTATCATTTTTGTTAAGCTGAAAAGCGCACCAGAGAAAGTGACAGCAGACGCCCGGAACAACTGACGGTATGCAGACCGAGCCAATGCTCTGAGCTCAGGTGTGATGGACATGGACGTAGCCGGTATCTGTGGGACGTGGAATATGATTGGTGGAAACGACAAAGCGCCACCACCGGGCCGAAGCGCGGTTCCGTCACTGTCATGTGACACTCAGACTAGCGCGTTCGGTTGACGGTTGAGTTTCAATCAACCAACTCTTCCTCAAACCTCCACCATCTATTTTCGCAATTGCAAGTTTGCGCCGCCAGTTCTCCCGTCCCGCCTGTCTACCTCGAGTTTTTTTCTTCTTTATTCCCAGTGTTTATCTTTTTTACTATCCGTTCTCCCATTGTCTCTTTGTCGTGAACAATGTCTGCGAAGAAGTCCGCTGCCAAATCTTCTGTCAAGAAGGCTACCAAGGCCACTCATCCGCCTTGGTCTGACATGATCAAAGTATGTTTTATTTCTGCCTTTGACGGCTCCTATCATTATCGTTTTCGTTGCTTATGTGCTTTTGCCGCTATAATGTCGGCAGCTTGCTATTTGGCGGCCTTTGTTCGTGGGATTACCGTCTATACTAATTTCCGCTCCTTAGGAATGTATCGCTGCGCATACAGAAGACGTGCGTATAGGTGTTTCCCGCCCCCAAATAAAAAAGTAGGATGCGACCTGTCCGTCTAAGTCATGGTAACTCAATGAATCACTCAGATTTGTCGAAGACAAGTACAAGCTTGTCATTGGCGCTGCTCAGAATACTCAACTGGCGAGGGCGCTCACGTCTGGAAGCGAGAAAGGGGTGTTTGTTCTTCCTAAAGGTGGATCAATCAGCGCTCTGTCGATGTAGTATGTCCTTATTCGTGTATAGGTCCTTCTGGTCGTGTCAAGCTTGCACCGAAGACCAAGGCAGTTGATACCTCGGCTGCTAAAGAGGTGAGCTTGTGCAAAAAAATAATCTAAGACTGTACTGAAAACTTTTAGAACAAGCCTGCGACAAAGGCGAAATCTACCGCCAAGTCGGCTGCCAAACCTACTCCCAAGACTGCGACCGCTAAATCTATAGCTACTAAATCAGCAGCCACTAAGGCCAAGCCCACCACTAAGGTCAAGGCTACTAAGGTTGCAAAGAAGCCGGTTGTTGCGAAAAAGTCAGTTGCAAAGCCAAGAACGACAGCTACATCGACTGCCGCCTCCAAACCCACAGGGACTGCACGTACGACTGCTGCTGCTAAGAAGGCGTCCTCTGCAAAGGCGTCCTCTACAAGAGCTAAAGTAGCGCCCAAGAAGACGGCTACAGCCAGTAAAGCTACTACCACCAAGAAAACCACTACTACTGCGAGACGTGCACCTGCGAAGAAGGTATTAACTGTTGTCTATTTATCTGTCAGCGTTGCTCACCGTTGGTCAAGGCTGCCACCGGCACGGGTGCCACAACGAAGGCTAAAGCCGCGGCAAAGAAGGCCCCTGCAAAGAAGACAACTACCAAAGCTGTAACGAATACTGCCAAGATCGCACGGAAGAAGGTCAGGAGATACCTCATACAAAGTATGACTAGCTGATAGCATTTCTTTTCTCTAGCCCACGAAACGGTCGTAGGAGATGATTCGAACATTTCCGTTCTATTTTTACTGGCATCTTTTGTATCTCCATTTCTCCGTCATATCTATGTCTACGTCTTTTCGTGTCGTCTTGTTTCGCATAATTTATGTCCCTAGTATGTATTTGCCTTCATCAAGTATGTACCACATAGGAAGATGATATGATACATTATTGTCTATAGATTGTATACACCTATCATGGCAGGCCGCAGCTATTCGGATCTTGAGATGTAGCATGCGTGAACAGCATGCTTGCCATGAAGAATCTTCGTGCGAATTTATATAACGATTATTAAAAAACTGCTGTCATGTTCGAGTAGGATCAAGTCTATTCGTCAGGACTAACTACAAACGTGAAATTACCAAACTTCACTCAAAGAAATCCAATCACGCAAAATGACGGTTCTCTCCGTTCCAATCTGTCTTGTCATTTCAACCTGTCTCGATGTTGACAATGCTCCGAAATGCTCAAGCAGATTTCCATCGAGGACTCCTTTCGTAAGTGGTCGGGAAACGAAATCATTCCGCACGATGCTACAATGACAATGAGCAAGATCATTTAAGCAGTAAATGAATAATCCTAACCGAAACACTTTTGGGTTCAAAGCAGCAGCATGCTGGATATTGCGCGTTAGCTGGCCTTGCAATAATTGCAACCTCTTAGCGACAGGTTCGTCCAGAGGTGTCAGAGAAGCGATTGATCCATTTGTTGCACCTAGCCATGAAAAGGGTAAGAGAAGCGACTGGTCCCCAAAGGTATGCGTGTCTTACCGTATATCAGTTTGGCTTCAGGAATCATAGCCCCGTTCCTCCTATAGGCAATCATTGCTGAGGCCCTATATTCAGCCTGGCTTTGGTACTCAGTCCGAAGTAAAAGGGAACGACCGTCTCTGGAATCAGGGTCTGATCGAAGAATCAGCAAGTATTAATGGCAGGCAGTCAAACCGGAACTACCTTGTGGATTGTACTCGTACATCCGTATTACACCTTCCTCGTCACAAGTGACAATTGACATAGCGTCTTCTTGGAAGAAGAAATCAACATTAGTTACACAAACGTGGTTAAGATCTTTGGCAAGAACAACGAGTTTGTAGGGGTCCTCCTTAAGAGCGACAATCAGCTAAACAAGCAGCTGAAGGATCGGAAGCGAACCTGAAACGCAACAAAAGAAACGCTCTTCACAGCATCACCAATGAGGAGAAGATTTTTGAGACTCCTAAGCGAAGTCACATACACCCCAACATCGAGGAAAGCGACGCCCACGAGGCGTTCGTCTGAATCAAAGGCCCGAACAAAGATCTGGGGTTCAATCAAATATATTCAGCTTTACGTTTAAATAACATGCGTGATTCTCAAACCTTTTGACCCATGGATGAAACCAAATAGCCTTTGAAGCCGCAAATCGCTGTCACCGGGCCCTTTGCATCATCGCGGCAGCGCAACCTGAGCTTGTACCAGCGCTTCGGCGCAGACTTTTGATCTGGTACTACTTCAACAATCTCAAAGATATAAGTCTGCAAAACATTTCAGCAATCTGACAATGACGATGAATCATGACATACACATCCTTTCGTGGCAAGGTCTTCTCCGCGATTAATACTCGTGCCCACAGCGATGAAGTCCTTGCTGCCAGTGTCGGTGCTTGACGTTTCCAGGGATACTACAGAAGTCGCGTTGACAATTTCATTTGAGGCAAACTCGAAGCTAGTGTAGCATTGATGAGTCAAGTGCAGGTATACGCCCACATAAACATGAACATACCCATCCATCGATATCCATAAATCCGGTGATATCAACTCAAGAGTCGAGCAATCTGTCATGGGATACCCTACATTCGAAGCTAGGCATATGTGCCCATAGTTAGCACCAATCCACGATGAACCGATGAGATGGACTTGCCATCAGGCTCCCACAGTCTGTTGCCGTCCTCGTCGAAAGAAGCGAATCTCGCTTCCAAAGATGAAGCTGCAACGATCAGAGATGTCGAAGGGTCAAACAGTACACTGGAGTAGGGACGACCCCTCGGAATAGAACGCGTCGGGATAGGGCTTTCATATTGAAAGTCCGGCATCCACTCAAGGAGACTGGGTCCCTGAGACGCAGAGTCAGCAGTCGCAAAATACAAGTCACCAAGGCACACCTCTTCGGAGTATATAAGGAAATCTCCCTTCGACTCCCATAGCGAACAAGGAGTGAAGGAGTGGACGACACCATGACCCGATGGGTACAGTTGAACACCACCTTTGTCCGAGGCGATGATCCAGCTCGGATTGTCACCGGTGAAAAAGACGCCAGAAAATGTTGCACCTGAGCCCCGTGTTGTAACGAATGGGATAAATGCTCGTGAGATACGTTTTTGTTCAGCGATAGCGCTTCTTTCGGTTTCCTCGGACCTCTGAATCTCGAACGCCTTCGAGTATGTTTTAATGAATTTTATTTTCAGGGTCGAAGCCCGAGGAGATGATGGCGTCTCAGCAGCTGAACCAGCGGGAAGAATTTGATATACAGCTATTTGTCCGCTTCTCAAGAACACCTGGTGAACGTCGCTTCTCAGAGAATGACACACCGGATGAATGGGAAAAGTAGCTTACGAAAAGATGAGGCTGGGGTGTCGACTCTCCTAGTGGCGCCACAAGCACCTGTTCAATATCCAGATCCTGAGGCTTGCGAGGAGGATCTTGGGGCAGAGACAATGCGGCAGAATCATGCGAGTCTGTGAGGACATTTTGAAGTGTAGAGATGGCACTGGTGGAGAACACAAGCGTTAGTTTTGGTAAAGCCCAGATCTACGATATGTTTATATCAGGTGTGAAGTGTACAAGTGTTTAGAAATGTCAAACCTCCAGAATGCCTTGAGGCCGAACGAGAAGAAGCCATTGCGTTCGATGACCCGAACTTACGACGTTTTGTAACGTCGATGTCTTTTCGCTCACAGCGCTGTTAGGGACCGCTGCACTGCTTTCGAGGGCGTGTTCAAATACGCCACTGAAATCGGTGAAGAAGCATCCAGCAAGGTACCTTGAGGTCTAAAGCCACTGATCAGTCAAAATTGTCATGTTGGGTTTGAGCTGAGTGAATTGCCTTATCACCCATGGGAGACATATCTTTGCGCCTGATCTTCCCTCGATCAGTCTCAATGAAGAGACCAATGGAGTCGTCCTCCCGCAATATTAAAACAAAAGGTTCTGAAATGCTACAAGCACGGATTTTGGCCCGCGGTGTGTTGCCGTCCATGTCTTTGATACTTTGTCTTTCAGTACCATCTGATAGAAATTTGGTAAAGCAACACATCAGAAAAAATCTAATCTTTACCTGGCTCCAAGACTCGAATAGCGTTAGTCATAACATGGAGAATAGCAGTTCGCTGGAAAAAATTCCCTGCCCCGACCGTCGTCCCAGGAATACGGGTAGTGATGGAGATATCACTTTTGACAGAGCGTATAGCAATCTAGGCACTTATTAGAGCGTCTCAGTTAAAACGCCCAAAGTACATACTCGTGAAAGACCAGGAGCTGGGTTAGCATCAGTACTAATGATAAGAGTGTCATTTTCTGCTTGAAACGGGTTAATGGGTCGCTCAAAAGTGACGCCTCCCGACTTGACTGGCTGCCGGATTGGAAGCGACCACATCCCCCGAGCGCCTCCGATTGCATGAAGCTTACGCTTCGTTCTAAAGGGAAGATCCCGCTAATACAGAACCCAACATTAGCGAGGGAGGAAATACGGCTGTAGGATTTACCTGGAAGAGCGTGAAACCTCCAAGAGGACCGATGCCTGTGGCGGCAACTAATTCGGGCACAGACCGATCCTTAGGGAAACATCAGATAGGTTCTGTTGGAAGCAATAAAATTCGTACACCGTTCTTAGCCACTGAGAATGTAATGCCAGAGATCGGTCCATATGCAGACAAGGTGTCACACAGAGAGAGGTGTATCACAGTCCGTGTTTTCTTGGTGACTCCGCTTGTAGTTCCGTTGACTTGAGGTTCAGGAACCATGGAAGAGCCATAGATATCTAGAACAACGAACTTATTCACATGTCCATGTCCAACAGGAAGCGACAACATACCATCATCATCATCATCAACATCCATAGTAGTGGATGTGTCTACCACTGTCGTAGGCACAGTGTCCATAGCCTCATCATCGTCCACCTCTTCTTCGACCTTCGTAGCCTTGACCAAAACTGAGGGTCCAACCATACTTGCGATAAAGATATGATGGTCATCCAGCTTTTTGACGAGGCTTGGGACGGACGTCTGCGCAATAGCAGCAGATATGACCAGTTTCGATACGCTCTTGCCATCGGCGACGATCTCGATAGGATAGACGGTTCCGTCTTTCAGTGTGATGAAAAGGGTTTTGTCGTCTACAAACACGGAACGAGAGCCCTCTAGCGATAGATCACGGCTTTCTTCCCCGGGTGGAGTCATGAAAGGAAGGTCGCTCATCCTAGAAGCCCATCCATTGACAGGGAGAGTAATACGGCGGGCGGCTTGGTCGACGTAGATCACAGCGTTGCTGGTGACAACAACTACTCCTCCCAGTACTGTGGTTGTAGGCAGAATATAAAGACAGTCATGAGGAAGGCCAACGACAGACGAGATTATGGGAAAATTTTGCGACAAGATATCTAGCGTGAAGACAACCAGTCGGAACGTATCTTTGAATTCTTTAAGGCGGCTAAACAACATGAGCGTCACGTAGAAAATTCAAGGACAAGGACATACCCAGCCCATGTCTGTTGGGTTTGAAAAAGGACCGCTATAGTTGGATTATTGAAGCCAGGCAAAAAGGAAAAATCGGCGACATGTTTGATGTTCTTGTCTACGGACGAGGGGAGATCCAGTATAAAACTTGGTGAATAGGGAATATCCCTGTAAATGGTTTTAGTTTATCACTGCAAGGAACATTAATGAGACTGACCTCGAATGAGCGTGATCCTGGTCTTGGTCCATTACTTCAAGTTCTGCCTGTGACTGATAGAACGGGAGAATTGCAAGTGAATCCTTCGGGAGGGATAAAGCGACACAGCGAGAGAGGGGGTCAACCCGAAGGTCCGCTCGGAAGAGGCTAGATTCCGAGAACATCTGGAAGACATTTGTCAGAACTTTTCAGAAGGGCATGATATCACGTACGACTTGGGGGGCACGCTCATATGTATGAATCGACACCGTAATAAGATCATGAACGGCATCCGACCATTCCATTAGAGCAATCTTGAACCCGATGTTAGAATATATATGAACCGAAAGGCATGCCATGTACCTTGGCGTCTCTGAAAGAGACCAGCAAACGGTCTAGTTTGTCGTCGAAGGAGGCCATCAACCTCACTCCCGACATTCCGGTAACAATTCCATGCAAGCGATGTTCTCGTAGAAAGTAAAACTTGGTAATGGTTTGAACGGAGGCTTTTTGAGAGCTTGACTGAGAATCATGTATTAGCATGTGTCGCAGGAGAAAAGATAGATTCAAGTAGACGTAGAATATGTACACAGAACATTCAAATCACCTTGGCTATATTCACGAAGCCCTCTCCTTGCCTGTCCATAGACACCTCGCTTTCAACCGCCTCCGTGTCCTTCCGTATCTTGCCATTCTTCTCCCGTTCTTCTTCATCCTGAACTGACACGGTTGCTAGTTCCTCTCGCACTTCGAATATTCGTAGAATATTTGATCGTGCAATAACGACGTTGCAGAGAACTCTGGCCGTCAATTCGTGGCGTGTTGACGCGTTTGGTGGCACCGGGAGCTCCCAATTCTTGACCGTAGAAGGCGTCAGCTTGAGACTGGTGGCGAATTCCACCCCACTGGGAGGTAAAATTTCTTGATGAAGAGCATGCATGACCATCAAGACCAAGCTATGTAGGTCAAAAGGTATTTCTCTTGACTTGACTGTTCCAGGGCCTTCACAATGGAACCGACAGTGGTCCGAAGGCAAGAAGCTTGAAGGTTGAGTGAAGCGTTGAAGCGCTGGTGACAAATAAATCCGGCTTGTACCAGTAGTACATAGGGTTAGGGTTTCAGTACGAGGCTCTCTTTCATGCAATCGTCCCAGTATTCACTTGGCTCTACTGCAGCGCATTCAAGGCACTCGTCCAGATCAGCATATCCTTCCTTTCTCTCGGTACACGTGCATGGCGTGGTCTGGCTGATAGCTTTCGTTGGGATCGTGCAGTATCTGCGGTTGCAGGGTAAGCAGCGTTCCAGGATATCTGTAATCAACTGGACTCTATTTTCCTCATGTTCGATATTCAGTGACGCGGAAATACGAGCCAATGTGTTCAAATCAATGATGCTGAATTCTCTATCTTTGATCTCTATATACGCTTTCGACTTCTTGCTCCAGCCGCTAGTACGAGATCAGCAGAAGTGGCTTCATCGAAACGTCGGGTGGTTCTATCAGCTTCTGTGGCTTTTCCCTGTCGTTAGCATGTCTTTGTATCTCAACGTGGGTCCGCACTTGCAACACATGCCTTCACTGACAACGGCACTAGAGCTCTTGGTGTACAACAATTGCCCGTCGGACCTATACGATTCAACATGGACATCGTGCTCTTGCTCATCAGACGAGTAGTACATATACTGGAATGCTCACAGCTATCGCGACGTCTGCATATAGAGCTGTGATGGTATTCACGTCAGTTGTTGTGTCCTTTGCCTTAGGATACGTTCCTTACGTGGGGCCTGTCGTCGGATTCTTGTTTCTCTGCTGGGTGGATTCGTGAGTTACAGCAGCATGACTTGATATACTCTAATTATCTTGGACCAATATCATACAGCTATTATTGCTTCGAGTATGTTACCCTTTTCCTTCTATGAAGTATGAACACCTCTTCTGAATTCTCTTTGTGTCAAGATTCGTTTGGATTGCGCGGGGTATGTCTCTCTCTCGAAGAATACGATACCTTGAAGAACGCTGGGCATATTTTCTGGCTTTCGGTCAGTTGAGAAATTTGCTTTATGGTGCGGCTTAAGATACTTAACATGTAATGAGTGACAGGACTTCCCTCCGCCGGTCTCTGTACATTTGGTAGTGGCCTCGCTAACGCTGCACTCTTCGCATTGATATTTCCCGCTGTAGGTCAAACATTTTCGCACACTGCCATTCATATTTACTTTGCAACAGTTTATCATTATGGCGATGCATGCTACTCCAGTCCCAGTCGATCCATACAGTCCCGTCAGCAACACGACCAAGTCACGAAGCACCAGCGATCATACCGACACTATCAGGCATCCATCACCCTTCGTGCCGATACGTTTACCCGTTTTTGCCATAGTCCTATTCATCAACGATGCTATTGTAAGGGTCTTAAGTGTGGGAGGCCAACCCACGGGACGCAGTAGAGCATTCAGTGACGCAACGGAGAATGCTGAAGAGGGAACGATGGAAATGAATACCTTTAGCTCCCCCTCACAGCCAACTCGGCGGTTCAAAATTAGCTCCCGGAAACAGGACTGATTTTGCGAATGGCGTCACTCTAGAACCACCTCTTGTCTTCCCTGTCTAATAGTAATAGCATAATACCATACAACTTGTAGAAGCATTTTTCAACCAAATCCGGCCCATTCAATAGACATCGTTGTCACTTCCTTTTTCTCATCATCCCAGCAACAAAGGAGATGTGCTTTCTTCGTAGCAGTACCCAGACGTCCATGAGCAACAATCTCCATTGGCTGGAGTGCAGACAAGGGGGCATCGATAACCGTAGCAGTGAAATGAGAGTGATATCGCATGGGATCACCTTTCCAGTGGGTAAGAAAAAGACTAAGAAGTGAAGAAGATATCGCGGACCTGGATATACTAGATAATCTCCGCCAAACTTGATACCTCCGCCCATGAAATATCCCTGCTCCCACAAACTTCTGAAAACCCCACATTTAGCCCGTTCATGGAGATTTGAAGGATAATCCCATATTCCGGCCGCCTTGGCGGAATCAATGGAGGCATAGGTGCACGCATCAGGAGAGTACCATTTCGTGGACAAGGATGATGCAGGGATAATGATGTTATGGGCTGGATGACCGAGAATAGGTTCTTTGGGGATGGGTTCTGTCTCCTCCTCCACAGGTTTTGACTTTTTCTGTTCTCGCTCGCGTCTCTTCCTGATGGCTTCCTCCGACATAGAACGCGTATTGGGGTTTGAAGCATCTTTGAGTGATTCAGATATATTGATTTGTTTTTGGATGGACTCTAGACGTGCTGAATCCCATTCTTTGAGATGCTCGAGTGAAGGCTCGGGATATGCGCGTGGATCGTCGACAAGGACAGCTGAGCCTATAATGACAGTGTAAGATGCGATTATTAGTTTCGAAATGAACAAGCATGCCATTGTCTACTAGCAAAAACACTTCCTCTGGCATAAGCAGCAAGGGAACACCAAGGAAAACGTTTTGTTGGGAGACATGCGGAAGAGTGCCGGTCAGAATACCGCAAATGCGATGTTTAGACCGAAGCATCGCAATATCTAGCCCCCTCTGTCAATATCCAAAGAATAATCAACTAGAATGAACAAACCGTCGACCTCCCAGATGAAACCTCTTTTATTCGCGACAGAAATGGATATGCGAGAATTTGAGTCAGTCATGACAGTTGAGGATAAAATGCGTAGATCGATCAAGTGATGTGGCTGTACTTGTCCTGTACTTACCCCTGTCAGCGTTTACTGCAATCTCAATCATTGAATATTGAGCATCCATGGCGGCATATATACAAGACTGTGTTATGCTCTTCGGCGATTCAATTACTCAGGGCGCCTGGGAAGATGGAGGATTCGGCCAACGCCTATCTCGTGGGTGTAGCTTAAATGTTCGTATTGTGCTCTTATCGCTATTAACAGATGTATACGCGCGAAAGCTAGATATCCTGAACAGAGGATTGTCTGGATATAATACGGAATGGGCCATCCCAGTGTTTGAACAAGTGGGTACCCAAGATGCTGCAACATGTCAATCGAGTTGATTTCGTCGACAGTGCTTCGCCAAACAACATGAGCAGGAACATGTTCCCAAAGTTCGCATTCTCACTATCTGGTTTGGTGCCAACGACGCTTGTATCAAACCGTCCCCCCAGCATGTCCCACTGGGAAAATTCACCTCTAATCTTAAGCATCTGATAGACCTGGTGCATTCTAGCAAGTCACCCCATTATTCCCCCGATACCCGAATTATTCTTATCACACCTCCACCGGTGAACACTTATCAACGGAGTGCTGATTTACAGTCCAGAACTCCACCGTTGGCACTTGATCGTTTATTCGAAACAACCAAGCAATATGCTCAAGCGGTGATAGATGTCGGAAGAGAAGCCGACATACCTGTCGTAGATGTTTGGGCGGCGCTCTGGAACGCTGCAGGTCAAGATGAAGCGGCGCTGAGCAAGTTCTTGTCTGATGGTCTCCATTTGAACCGAGACGGATATTCGGTAAGAATACATGCTCTGCAACTACTAGAGTCTAATAGTCGAGACCCATCAGATCATGTACGAGCTCTTGATAGATACCATTGCGACAAAAATGGCAGAGCTCCACTACAACAATCTTCAACCTGTCTTTGCGCCGTACGTGTGCTATGTGCCTCTCCATCATGCATCACGTCCTTATTGTTCTTGTTTTGAATCAGGTGGGCTGAGATCAATTGGGCGGCACCAGGGGCCACATTGATGAAGCGAAAGGCCGAGGTTTGAACCGAGAATTCGGTTTGGATGTTGCATCTGAAATACATACCAGGCGGCGTATTTGTGCGTATAAAAAATAGATGAACATTATCATTCACCGAGTTCTTTCCGGGAATTGCGCGGTCCAACATTATGTTCGGCCGACAAACGTAAATGAACATGCGGGTTATTTGAGTTTTTGACCGCGCTGGCAAAGTAAGGTCCAGGGAAAACCAGAAAAACGTGTACGGGCACCGGGGGGTTCGGACCAATAAATTCACGGTCACGTGCTGAAACTGAACATAGTCAAACTCGCGTAAATAGAGAAAGGCTTGGCGTTTCACTATTTGCTCGGGTCGGGGTTCTTTGCAATATCGCGACACCGCTACGTATACGTTGGAGGGCTTCAAGTCGACGACTTTAGCTTGGCTGTCTTTCGTTCATATTTCAGTGCGTTTTCTATTTTTTTCTTATGAAGGAACAAAACTCACCATTTCTGGAAGGCGGGAAGTTTTTAGGACCTACAAGAGTCCATATTAGCCTGGTTTGCTTTTCTTTCCGTGAGAATCCCGTCGCTGCTCTTTTCTCCTCATCCACGAGCCATTGTTCACGCTCGCAGGCGCGGTTTCCTCCATCGACACGTTCATTACGCCTCAAGGTGCGTCCTCTACTGTTCGTACTCGTCCAAGTCCAGGAAAACAACCAACACACCCGGCGCCCCACCACACTCCGGACCATGTGTGACACATGTCCCCTTTTGGCTCCAACAATAGAGTGTGTTGGGAAACCGGGGCCTGGGTATCGTCATGTTCATCCTTTGTTCAATACCAAACCTCTTCTCCGAACATTCCTCATTGTTGTTCTTCAACCAGCTGGGCACAAGCCGAATTATCAAATTTAAGTCAACCACGATTTCTCCTTTCTAGGTGAGTTGCTCCTTGTCTTAGCATTCATCGCTCACCGTCGTTATTCGTGCTCTGTCGCCTTTATAACTGCACCTTCACTGCTGCGCTCGTTCTACTTTCACCTCATCATCGCTCATGTCTTTTCTCGATCGACTAGTAGAACGACAACATACCAGCAAGTACCACAAGATACACGCAGACTACGAGTCCTCACCAACCATGACATCGCTATTCCTTAATGTGTCCTCCACCTTTTCGCGCAAGCGGAGCAATGCCACACCCGAAAGACACGATGACGACGAAGAGTATCTTTCCTCGGATTTGGAGCTTTCCTTTGCGTCCACAGTGTCTTTGAACTCTCCACCCAAGGAGCCAGTTGCGTTGATGCCTGAGAGCGAGTACGGAGTTCCAATGGACATATCACCGGCGCCGCCCAAATTCCAACCAACTAAAGCCGCTACTCGTCCTCGAGCTTTCACCAGCGCCGCTTCAACTCGTGTGTTCGGCAGTGATGTCAGTAACTGCACGGACCAAACGTCTTCTCAGCGAGGTCCCTCTAGCTCTACTCATTCAGGTTCGAAACGAACTCAACGATCTGCATTGCCCATGGAATGGCTTATGGCAAGCCCTATCGAAGATGCGTCAACATCGAATCAGGATAGTAATGTAAGTTATGCATAGCTTGTGGCATTTGTTTGGATCACTGATCCAGACTACAGTTCCTCTCAATGTTGGAACCTGCTTCACCCATGGACGTGGATTCGTCGTTTGCCGAAGAGAATAACCCAGCCACTTCATCTCCTCTGGCGTCCTCCGCGACGATCACCAACTTCAACAACCTTTTCTATGAGAATGCATCTCCAGGATCTACGTGTTTTGAAAGCCCTACAATCCGCCTTCCTAAAAAGCGGCGTTCTTTCTCTCCTTTGACTGGTGTCTCTGATAGAGAGGCTGCGTCATCATCCCCGGGGTTACCATCTTCGCCCTCGGACCGCAAGTTGGGCAGAATAGTGAGCGGTCCGATACTGTTTGGCGGTAGTAAATCGTCCCTGTCTGGTACCAGCCCTTCAGCTGTAAACGCACTCAAGAGACCCCGCAGGCCCGCTCTTTCTGCGTTAGTACACCCATCTCAGGCGAATGCTATCATTACCTCGGCATATCCTATTCTTTCCTCTGACGACCACTCGAACGAGGACAAATCAGAAAGGCAGCTTCCGCCCGCGCGTCGCGCATTCTCTGCCATGATTGCTCCGTCCGCTTTGGTAGACTTCTCAGATGAATCTTTCGATGGCCTGGATGGCTCTTCTCCTGCCCAAGCGTACGCCCAGCGTCAACAAGTGAAGACAATCCGACGCTGTGACGGGACCGATGACTTCTGGCCGTTAACTGGGGCCACTGCCATGGTCATGCAAGAAAGTCCTTCTGCGAAGTTCATGTGTTCGGGGATGCCTGGCTTTGGGGACAACGAACTCATGGGCAAGATATTACCCTGCCATCGAGTTTCAGAGGACGGTTTGATGAGAATAACGGTTGACACGGTCAGAATCTAAGGACTAATCACGTATGCGAAAGCTAAATTCCCTTTCAGCTCGACGATCTACTGGATGGCGTCTACGACTCCCAGATACAAGACTTCCGCATTGTTGATTGTCGTTTTGATTATGAATACCAGGGTGGCCACGTCCCAGGTGCTATCAACGTCAACACGACGAGCGCCGTTGAAGAACAACTGCTCGGACCGATTGTACCGAAGCCCAAGCCAAGTGTTAGCGGCGATAATACCGCAAAAACAATTTTGGTTTTCCACTGCGAATTTAGCGCTAAGCGCGCACCCACTTTGTATGTTCTTCGCCTTCCATTATGGTCTTAAGCTCATCACGCACTGTAGCGCCAAACATCTGCGTTCCAAAGACCGCTCTATGAACCATCACGTGTACCCGAAGGTCCACTATCCTGAGGTCTACATTCTGGAGGGCGGATATTGCAAGTATTTCCAGACGTCTCGGTGCAGACCTTCTGGTTACACTCCGATGGATGATCCCACTCATGCTGCGTCACGTCGAGAAGACCTTGACCAGTTCCGCAAAGCAAAGTTTGGTCGTCACAAGTCTTATGCGTACGGGGACGGAAACAATAGGATGTCTTCTTCTGGTCTGTCTTTACCAGCTCCCAAGAGAAACACAGCGCCAAGCGGAGGAAATGCCCATGTATTTGCGGCTGCCACTGCTGCACGCAGTCGGCGCGGAGGAGCCAGCGCGACCTTGTCCACCCTTGCTGAAGACAGCATGACAACTGCCGACGGCGACGATACTGACACCGATATTGGCGATAGCCCTTGTCCTCCTCCTCCTACCAAAGGCAAGAAAGGTCGTGGCTCCTTGTCCAGAGCAGAAACGTATGGACCGTCCAAGATGCCGTTCTAACTCTGCTTCTGCTGCGCCACAAGATGATCAATGACCTGGTTATGATTCCAGAGACGCTTTGCACCGACTTTAAAGTTATGAACCACGAATTCGAAACTGACACTGCAATGTTCAACGCCCCCGTAGAGAAGGGCGCGTCGCTCCTTATATCGCACGCTCGTTTTATGCCCTTCGTCTTGCAGCCATTTCACCACACTCTGTCCCTTTGGCGGACAGCTTGGAAACCCCCGTCATCGCATTCGATTTTGAAGCATACAATGCACATTCAACCACCTAGGCGGTTATTCATTCATCTCTCCCAATTTCTCATTCGAATCTCATGGACATTCCAATTTATCTATTAAAGTAACTCATTTTTCCATACATCGCATATCACATTTTTCGACATCTACATATCTTTCCATGTTTTCGTTGTCCATCTCCTCTCGTTCTGCTGTTGTCGTTTTTCCGTCCACCAGCTCGCCTGTAGTTTTGATTTCTTGTATGTTCCGGCGGTAGCATTCGCTCGAAGTTATTTCTACAAAGCTTCGAAGCCCCGGCAACAAAATTACTTATTTATCTACTCTCTTCAAGTTACCAATGCTATACTGGCTGCTGGCTCTGTACCACTGCGTGGTCCTTGCGGTTTCTATTTGTGCCACCTTCAAAAGGCCTATCTTGTCGTCAACTGGTTGAAATTGTACAGGTTATAACTAGTGCGCAAGCTAACACTCCTAATTGCATCTCTATCAATGACCATGAGGATCAGGCTCTCCCTTGGGTTCTATATGCGAATTAGATTATCAGTATTTACCACAGGGGGTTTCATAAAGAGCCTTACCGGGTATGCACTGGATTGCATCGTCGATCCGTAAGAGCGACACGGCGGCTTCATACGCAGATTTCAAACTCTTCACCTTGCTCATCGTAGGCTCCAGCACGCCAGCAGTCACATTATCTCGAACTTCGCCGTTCATCAAATCAAGGCCATACCGCAAAAGGACCTTCTTCGGATCACCTGCAGGTGCGTTTTGCGCAGCATTGTGGTATGAGCGCAATTTGGCGACGAGTTCTGTCGAGTCCTTGGCAGCGTTGACAGCTAATGTCTTTGGTATTGAAAGAAGTGCACTGGCAAATTCAGCGATAGCCAGTTGCTCACGAGAACCCTAAGCAAAATTATATTAACGCAGATACGAAAGAAGGAAGCATAACGTACTAAAGTCGTGGCAAAGTTTTCCAGATAGATACTCAGTGCGGATTCAACAGCACCTCCTCCTGGAACGACGGAACCACTTTCAAGAGTTCTCTTGATAATAGAAAGGGTGTCGTGGAGTGCCCTTTCCATTTCATCCAACATGTAATCGTTGGCTCCTCGCAAGACGATAGAAGAAGAATTGACCACCTTGGTTCCCTTGATGAGAATCAACTCATCATCAGATATGCGCTCTTGAACAACTTCATCCGCTGTACCGAGGTAGCTAGCCTCAAAGGTCTCATCGCCTTCGAGATTGGCAAGACTGGATACGAGCTGACCTCCGGTGGCCTTGGCAATACGGCGTAGATCCTCTTTTCTACATCGGCGAACGGCCATGGCCCCAGCCTCAACAAACTCCTTCAGACAAAGATCATCGATTCCTTTCGTGGTCAGTATAACATTCGCCCCAGCATTCAAAATTTTACGGATACGTTCGAGAGTTATCTCAGATTCACTGGATGCACATTGAGACTTCGTCCTTGATGTATTGCTGAAGTAACGTACCGTTTCCGTATCTCCTCAAGCTGATCTGGGTCATCCACCAGTATTTGGACACCAAGCTGCATCCGAGCCTTCTGTAGGTTGATATCGAGACAGGCGATTTTCGCATTCGTGATGCGTTTTTTCATGGCTGCCAAGTTCGTTTGAGCTGGGACAAGAAGGTCGATGTTGAGATTCTCATACCTTGACTAGCTACTGTGCAGTTCAGGGCATATCCTTGAACATAGAGAGACTCCCGGGCACTGCGACCGTGAGCTTTGAGGACGTTAACAGCCTTGACGGGGTACTTGATGTCGCCTCGCATGTTGATTGTCTTTACTGCAAGCATAGCATCGACGGCCATAGGTGCGAATAGATCATCATCACTAAATGAAAGAGGAGTGAGACCCCGGGTGCAACGAACAGGTGTATCACTCACTTTCCAATGATTTTGCTTGACATACTAGTCTTAGCAGCGTTTATGAGTGCCTCTTTTCCCAAAGCATCCACCTTGACACTAAGCTGATCCTGCATGAATTTCACAGCTTCCCTACAGGCTAGCCGATAACCAGTGATGATAGTCGTCGGATGGATTTTGGCCTTGACGAGCTCGTTGGCACGTCGAAGGAGTTCAGCAGCAATGATGACGACAGACGTAGTACCATCGCCGACTTCCTTATCTTGTTTTTGAGAAAGATCTACAAAGATTCGGCCAGCTGGATTTTCGACTGAAAGGAGCGAGAGTATGGTGGCCCCGTCGTTGGAAATAGTGACTTCCTGGTAGAAGTTTAGCTTTAATATAACAAAGAATTGAGAGTATAAAATCGTACTCCAATATTGTCGACTAGCATTTTGTCCAATCCCAATGGCCCCAACGAACTTTTCACGATGTTGGCAATGGATTGGGCGGCAATAACTGGTAACAGTCCAACGGTTCAGCACGAATAAGGACGACAGTAGTGGGCAATCGCACCATTTTGGTCCCGGATGTCCTGTCCTGACACACGGTCGCCTCCCAGAAAAGCACCGGCTCTTGGATCGCGCTGAAACATTGCAAAAAGAAAAGAACGCTGAGAGTCAGTGAGAAAGGGAAGCGCGTTCAGGACTGTTTAGGTAAGCCAGTTTTCTTTATTGGGCCTTTTCCGTATTATTTTCCATTTCTTTCTCAAAAATGCATCACTACTGACTAGTAATTATCCCTGTCTTAATGTTAGAAGGTCATTCAAGAGTCCTTAATTCGCGCTCGATGAGCAATCCTGGACTGAACCAAGTGGTCTTAAGTACATATAAATAACGTCAAGCAATACGAGGTTCCAATTTTCCAGAGCTGCTCCAGTTGTGGAAACTGAGGTCACTCCATGGGTCACCACGATCGTGATTGGATGCTCCGCATGTAGATCTTGGCGCCTGGTCCCTTGCTTTTCTTCCTCCTTCATTCATTTTTTTCTCTTGAGAAATGGCTGACTACATCCGGCGCTTCGTTTCAGGAGACAAGGCGCGCTTCAAGGACAAGCACCTAGACTTAGATTTAGGTGGGTCCTTGCTTGGTCCACCGAACTTTTGCAACTGACATATAGTACTAAATAGACTTGGTATATGTTACAGAACAAATCATTATCATGGGTTACCCAGCTTCCGGCATGGAAGGCCTGTATAGGAACCGCAAAGAAGATGCGAAGAAGTTCTTGGACCATCGGCATGGCAAGGATTACTGGGTCTTCAATTTTTGCCCCGTGAAGGAGAATTCTTACCCTAGATCATATTTTGAAGGACGCGTTAGTCGATATCCATTCCCAGATCATCAGTGCGCTATCACCGCCCTTCTATCCTTAATCGTTCAAATGACTTTCACACCCTAGTGCCCCACCCCTCGCTCTAATGCCCCTTGTCGCACGGGAGATGCGTGCATGGTTATCCGGATCGCCACACAGAGTTGCCGTGCTTCACTGCAAAGGTAGCTTTCTTTATCTGCATTCCCAGTTACCTTTGGTGACACTAGTTCAGCTGGGAAAGGGCGTTCTGGGACTATGGCCTGCGCGTATCTCTTATCTCTGGATGAACACTTGATACCTTCTCTCAAACGGAGTTGCGATGCTAAAGAAAGGGCACAGCTACGAGCTGACGATGTAATAGAGGCAATGCCGGATTCAAGCCGCGATAGCTCTGCTACACCGGACAGCACGTTCTCTGACGCCGACGTGGATAGCCCACAGAGCACGGGGACACCATCATCAACTCTAACGTCCAACGGAAATACGTCTTTGAAATCCGTTTTGGATTTGCACACCTCTAAACGCATGAAGACTCCTTCTGACCTCAAAAAACAGAAACAAGGTGTCAGTATTCCTAGTCAGAGACGATGGCTTCACTACTGGTCTCTTCTCCTCGCACATGAAGCGCCCTCTCATATGTGGAGTGGGCTTCCCCCATCACGGCCTGTGACTACCCTGGTCAAGGTCCCAAAGGTGCGCCTAACACAGGTAACACTAAGGATGAAGGAGAGTTCTGGCGTGAAGACGAGTCTCCTCATGGCCGCTAACATTGTCATCGATCGTGCTGGTTTGGGAAAACTAGGTGCGGCTAGAGCCAAAGCAGCTGGCGCCAACCACGTCTGGATTTCTCTTGCAAGGTACGATGACGATCTTGTCGAATCACTCGAAAAATGGGAAAAACACACAAGAAACCCAGACGGACACATGGGGGAACGAAGGCCTGGATCAGAATGCATGGGAGAGGAAGAATTAAACACTTTTTTCAATGACGGTCGCTGGGACTCAGGAAAGATGGTGCCAAGTTTTGCTAAGATGGGGGCCTTTGGGGATGGATCCGTAATCAAGACCAGCGACAGAGTTAGTAAGCGACGTCAAATAACATTCTTGACTAACGTTTCCATAGGATGACAAAATTGTAACGTTTGTCCTGAAACCTCTTAGCACGGCCAAGTGGAAGAACCTCCAGGAAGAGGTGAATCAGGACTCTCGGGTAGATGTTTCGTCACTCGACGAAATAGGTATACCACAGAGTGAAACGACGTCCATAAGTGATGCCACCCAAGGGGTAAAGGAAAGAGGTATTGTGCTTGATGCGACTCGAGAGGTGCGACTTCGATTGTACATGGGTCAAGTACGTGCTTTTTATCGAGTAATGTCTAGTGCCAAGTGCTTACCCACTGACATACAGATTTTTATGGGATGGATGTGGTTCATACCCATATTCCATATGCCTCCACTGCCCTCAACGTCGGATGCTCGAGATGCGCCCAAAGCCTCGACATTTCGTTTGATGCAAAAGGACCTTGACTTTCCCCTCGGTATAGGTTCTTCGATATTGGACGTGGAGCTCGCTTTGGAGTGGTTAACTGAATCGGATTCAGAGGCCGTCCAACCATCTCCTCGTACCGCGGGTACAGAAGAGCCCGTAGGTCTTGCAAACACCGTTCAGGCAATAGCGGCTGTAGATGTAGAAGCTAAACAAGCTGCCGAAGATTGAAAGGGTTGCCAAAGTGCCATTTCAGTTATGAGATATATATCCTTCAGGATTATGCTTGACAGAAGGTGGCGCTCAATCCGATCATCTGTTCAAGGCTCGATCCCTTTGTCCAAGTCATGACACTGTATCATATTATACAGATTTCCTGTTGCTACTCCCAATCGTCGGTCTATGGCTCAAAATTTTGTCAATTGGAATAGCGGCCTGTACGAAGGAGGTCATAGGCATACATGCGTCTGTTGTTTGGAGGCTTGGATGTCATCGAAGGGTGTAAAGTCCGACTAAAGTGGGGTGTCCTACGATTTACCACAGACTCCCCTCCCAATGCGTCTCCCACCAGAGCCACCAGAAACACCATAGAGAACGTTACAAAATCACCTGGAACAGACAGGATCCTGAAGAAGAGCAGGAGAGATGGCTCCCGCTCAGGACCCACACATACCTCGGACACTGCCCATGTCCCACCACTAGCAACGTCCCAACCCTCACCAACAATACCTACCGGACCTTATCGAGTCCGTCACCTCCATCCTACCCCCCACAACCAGGGCCAAGGCACCTGTGCAGTCTCATCCTCCGCTGCCGGAACCCCCCCCTAGCAGCTCCCGACCAAAACCCATCTACGCCACAGTCACCAAGCAAACGACGAAACACGTACGCACCCACCCACAGCAGTATCAGACAATAAAGGCCGTAAGCAAGAGCCCCAACGACAAAATACGAGCCTCCAGAATAGTGGTAAACTTCATCACCAAACCACCGACTGCGTCAGAACGCCCGTCGTACGGACAGGAAACAAGCTTACATGACTCCTATTACTTACTGAACTGCTAGCATCATATCACATATGTTCAACACCAACATACCCCCACCCAAGTACATACGTCCGTTGCTATACTCCACAGTACCCCGGTAGAGATACACGATGATCTCTAATGTCGAGAGGTCTGTCTTAGGACCACCGCGTCTTAGTAGTAGGTTTACTTGTTGCGGTTAAGAAATGCAGAGTTCAAAAAAAAAAAAAAAAAGAAACGCGTTAACATCACATGATACTCAAACACGTCCAATTTGACCAAGCCGCCTGTTCTGGCCCTTTGCATCAACACTCGGTGGTGGCACTCCTTTTTTTAGCGCGCCAACACAATACGGCCGTTCCTCGCATCTTCGTTCTATACTGCCACCTGAATGCTGGCTCTCATCGATGGATTCCTCGGAATTTTCACCGGCATTCCAATCTCAGGTCTCTCAACGTTTTCAAGCTCTTATATGGGCGTGTCTTGACTCGGACCTGACAAGATCCGCTGTTTTCTACGCGGAGAGATATTTCGCCATTCATAATGCTACCCACGATGCTCGCCATCTCTATGCTACAGCTTTGCTTCGCGAAGGGCAGACATATTCCGCATTGGCCATCGTCAACATCGCTCGGCAGCAGCAATGTAGTGGCTGTCTTGAGCTCAAGGCGAAGTGTTGTACCGCTCTTGGACGTTATCGACAAGCGCGGGAAGCGTTGGAAGAGACATTGCAAGATCCTACATACCGACCATCAAGTGACTCTCTTAAAATTAACATTCTACCAGTCGGCTAAGCCTATGTTTATCAAGGTTCAACTGCTCCCAGAACCGCGCGTCAGTTTCCCGACGATGCAGCTTTGCATTGCAGAGCTGGCACGATGGCGTTGAAGGGGAACCTTCAGGATAAGGCAGCGATTAGTTTCCAGCAAGCACTATCACTGAATCCTTACATTTGGGAGGCGTTTGAGGGACTTTGTTCTTTAGGTGCGCTGCATTCCTTTCTCGCTCTGTTCGTAGGTTTAACTCCCTGTAGGTGTCGTTCCGGACATCGACCAACTATTTCCACCGCGGCCGATTCCCACCCGGCGAGCATTGCAAGAAGAACACATACCTCCCAAGGCGTCCATCCCTGTTGCTACCGGCGCAGCTTTTTTTACCCCAGAGGCAACTAATACAGGGAATCTATTTCGCCCGTGGAAACCAGAGCCGACCATACACACTCAGCTATTCCGAATGGGTCCGCCTGGGATACCTACGAACTCAAAGTGAGTTCCCCGCTCGTTGGTACTGGTATTAGGCCTGCAATTTACATACAGCGCTCAACCCTCCCTCGCCCCTGACACACTTCAACAACATCGACATACACGAACGCAGTCTTCAACACAGGCTTCCTCCAGCCAGACACATTTTTCCCGCCCTCTTTCATCCGCTGATGAAGCCGGTCCCGTGCCCAAGAAACTTCGCTCCACCCGACAACCCGAGTCATCAAAGCATTCTAAGTCACTGAAGCAAAATGGGGACGACCCACAGAAAAAGGCACGCGCACGCCAGGGCTTTCATTTTTCTAACCTCTTCTCATCATCGAGCCGTCGCTCTCAACAGTCATCCCGAATCAGTGCAGTGCCCGGAAAGATTGGTAGTGCCGCCTCAAATGCTACACGCCGAAGCACTCGTCTGTTAAGCGGCACCGGTACCAAACAGGTCAAGGTGTGCGGTCTTCTAGGTCATCCTTATCTCCTTCTATAGTGATATTCCGTGTTCATCAGCCTTCCACTCGTGATCGACGGCGTCAACAGACACATGGACGATCTCATTCATTCGAATCTGATAGTGAAGACGATGCATACGCTGTAGAGGTTGGGTATTCTCCTTCGCCCCCCCCCAACCCACATTCGCCTCGATCAGAACAGTCACCGTCTCCAGGTCCTTGGGCATCTGTAACTCAAGACGCATACGAAATGGAACTTGCGGATAACTATGTCTACGATACCATGCGACGTTTTGCGATTGCGACAAGAGCTCTAACATTATTCGACTCTGCAAGATGTTTAGATGAGTTAATGCAATTACCCGAAGAACACCAGAAAACACCTTGGGTGCTCTCCCTGATTGGCCGAGCTCATTATGAAAGGGCCGATTACGGTGCTGTAGTGCAATTATCTTCATACTCTGTTTCATTATCCTGACCTCTAGCCATAGGCGGAAAGAGCTTTCAAAGCACTTAGAACCTCCGATCCATATCGTTTATGGGATATGGAAGTATACTCGACGCTTCTTTGGTACCTTCAAAACCATGTCGAGTTGTCTTTTTTGGCTCAAGAACTGCTAAATATCAACCCCCGGTCGGCTCAAGCATGGATAGCGATAGGCAATCTGTTTTCTCTACAGAAGGACCGACCCCAGGCGCTGACATGCTTCAAACGAGCCGCTCAAATGGACCCGTCATGTGCTTACGCATTCACACTCAGCGGACATGAGTCGATTGATGAGGATGTTGACAAGGCGAATCAATTTTTTTCAGTCTGCTTTACGTGTCGATCCTCGCCACTACAACGCATGGTAATCGTTTGTTTTGATTGTAGAAGCTATAGGACTAACAGATAACAACAGGTATGGATTAGGGTCTTGCTATTTGCGGATGAGCAAAATAAGACTCGCGGAATACCACTACCGAAAGGCTAACGCTATTCATCCAAACAATGCGGTCTTATTGGGATGTGTTGGGATGGTATGCCTTTATCTCGTGTCGTTTAGCGTAAACCCCGTTCTTATCCGTTATCAGGCAGTGGAACGGCGGGGCGATCGAAAGACAGCCCTTCAAATATTTAATGAAGCCATTGACATCTCACCTGAAAACGCATTGGTTCGTTATCGGAGAGCCAAAATCCTTATCTCCATGAAGAAGTATGAGGTGAGTTGTGTACGCTTTTATCTGGACATGTGTGTCTTATGCGACTGGATCCGCAGAGAGCGATTGAAGACCTAGAGTACCTTCGGAAGTCGACACCGGAAGAGTCTAACGTTGTGTTTCAGTTGGCCAGGGCATATCGTCTGGTTGGAGACGAGGTCAAGTCCGCACAGCTACTTGCGGCTGTGCGTGATATTGCGCCAAAAAGCGTCAACAAGATTAAGAAGCTGCTGGAGACAGTTAGGGACGAGATGAGTGATGACAAGATGGACGAGGGATGACGGGATAATGTTGAGCGGCTGTAGATAATAGTTGAGCAATCTGACGAAACAGCGAAACGAACCGAGTCGGCCGATTCGGCTGGGATGCCGTCGGTTCATTTGTTTGGCGCTTGAGTCACCACGAGAATTCCATATAAAGCGAGACGCGTACGTGAGTCCCCCTTTTACCTCTGCCCACCAACCATGTCTGCATAAGTCCATGTCCGACTAAGTCTTGCCCTTCCTCCTCGTTGTCCTCGCCATTGACCGTCTGGCGACCCAATAAACAAGCATGGTTAACACAGTCGTCCGTATATCTAACAACGGATCCCTACTCTTCGAACCCGAAATCGTCGACCGTATACACCCTTAATTCCATGTCTGCCTTTCCTTCAGCTCTTGTATGTATTCTCTGTTGTTCTCCAATGGAATAGAGGTGTTGACCGCGTCCAGGTATCTACTTCACACCCTCGTCTTTCGTCCATGTCATCCAAGATTTTCTCGCTCGCCCGATCCAAGTTGAATGTGTCCGTTGGGAGCAAGGACAATGTCAGCTTGCATCGATGGGTGCTAATAAAAAATTCCATTATACAGTCTTCTCACACCGCCGCTGAAGCTCCGGTCGAAATCGACTCCCCCCAGAATGACTTGGACCTCGACTCTGACAGTGACTCCAACGAAGCAATGGTCGAGCAAGATTCCTTCTTGTTTCCTGACGTTACAGAAGAATCGCGTTCCTCCGTGGGCCATTCGGAAGCTCAATGGTTAGATTGCATGTTGGAAATTGTTGACGATGACGAGGACTCGGACGACTTCAGTTCTGGCGTGCAGGTGTCTGTGTTACCTGCGGACGACGATGACGACACTATCAGTCCATTGCCTTCCCCCATGTCCTCGTCAGACGACCTCACCAACCCGGCGTATTTCGCCACACCCATGACATATTCGTATCCGTATCCTGTACCATATCCTCCCTATCATCCCCCGCTCATCTCCCCTTACCATCTTGATTCCACGGTCGACTCGTCTCTTTCGGCTCCGTATGATGATCCCCTGCCTTATTATGATCTCGACGACGTAGAAGATCTTCCCGTTCCAGATGCTATAGAAGACACCTCTGATGACGAGTCAGACGCACCGACAACACCATCATTGGACCAGTCGACTTCACTGACGCTCGACCCGGCTTCTATTCCATTACCTACGGGACGCAGCAGGCTCAGGCATCCAGATCCACGTGTGTATAGTGAAGCGGACGACTCTTTCTTCAAACCATTTGAGTTTGATGCTCTTCCATTTTCCCATGTCCTTCCTAGTTACTCCCTCCAAGAATGTTGACCATCATCATCACCGTAATCATCTTTCGCCAATGTATATAGTCATTATTTACTTGTACATGCTCTCGTTCCTCTGCCCATCTACAATATGCACCCCGTACTTCCCCTACTCCTGTTTCTCTCTCTCTCTTTTTGGCTATCCTTGTAAGTAGACATATGAAGGGTTCTTTGATTGTGACTAGTTGATTGAACAGCAAAAACGAGGACACGGCGATTACGCCTTTCTTGCCCCAGCTTCGGCCGATGCATCGCCGTCGGAGGCGGATAAGGCAGCGCTCTGTTCGCCGGAGTAAGGAACATTCTCCGAGGACCAAGCATCAAAATTGCATATAGGAAGGTACTGGACTGATGTATTGTTAAAAGCAGTAGGCCAGACATTGGACGGAGGCAATGGCACTGATACTAGGAAAGGGACTGGGGACAGATGCGGATAGATGCGGTCAGTAAGAACACGGACATCGTGTCATGAAAGGCTCACCAATTCGGCATAGATATGGAACCCTGGCTTCGAGCTTGTGAGAAGGATTACTATTGGAGCCTTAAATCTTTGCACGACATATGGGGACCGCGAAACTGCCATTCTACGTACCTCTCAACGTAATCACCGAGACGGTTGCAGATAAGGACAGCGTTTCGCACAGTGCTGTTGTCCTTGAGTATGCCTTCATGAAGCTCCATGTCGCAATGAGGCATATAAACAAGGGTAGGGCTTTCGATCGCATAGCCTTCCCTTTCCTGTGGAAAATGAACAGCATATGAATATGTGGGATGAAATGATATGAGAATTGACGTGCATTGTTCGTTGGCAATACCTTCAGTTTCTGTTCTGCAAAGAAACATAGATCTTCCTCCGTGAATACAGGATCATACAAGGAGACTCGTGAGTGGTCCTGCCAAAAAAGACTTGATATTGAAGTGGATATCTATGGTAGGTACACACACTATGTTGAGGGATTTACAGATAAGAAGCAGAAAGGCCAGCTGCGCCCGGCTATTTGGAGACGAACAGGGACTTCCGAGGCCAAGGCATAATACGTCAGGACATCCGTTGTTGTGTATGGCGCCAGACGACTCCCGCACAATTTCTAGCAAATAATGGTCGGTAAAGACGAAAGGATGGGGGAGAAACGATTCCATACGGATGGCAGCAGCTGTCCACGGGTCGTTTTGAAGATCTTGTTTGGTGCGCTCAACAAGATCGGAGACGGACGGTCTGTCCCTGCGAGGCCTGTTTTTTCGCTTCCTTTGTGATGACACTGCAATAAATTCCGAAGAAGAGCCGGGGGGTGTTGTCTGGCTCGACATGGTCGTAGTACAAGCGTGACCGTGGCAAGGCTGCCGTAGCCAGGCCGAAGGCGAAACATGACCAAATACGAAACGACCTGGTTCGAAAGTTTCGGCTAGAAAATTTGACTTTGAATAATTGATCGCTGCAGTTCTCAAAATTGTATAGGCCCCGATGACCCGCTGTATAGAATCGCTTCCTCAGTCGAGAAGGTCTGGATGGGCCGGGGAATTGTATGTCTTCTATGAAAGGAGTACCTCCAAGAAATAAGATATCCTACAATGGAAATCCATCAGAAACAAGTATCCATACGGCTACAAGCTCTTCTGCGCCCAGAGGTCGTCGCCGAGGTAGGTAACAGTCTCCACACCAACGCCTTTATTCACTTTCCGCATCTCTTCAGTGTCCAGTTTCGTGATGCCGACCCCCACCGCGTGCTCCTTGCCCTCCGCAAAGATCGCAACCGGGGTCCCTGCAGGCAAGGCCTCATCTGCAGGGGGTAGATAACCACCTGCGGACGTGAGTCCGGGGCACATCATATGGGCTCCGGCCAGCAGAAACCGGATCGCCCCACGATCGACCTTGACCTTGGGCAAGATATACGGGTCTGCAAGGCACATTTCTTAGTTCCCCATGAAGTGACTATCCCACCTGCGTCACATACATTTATGAAGGATCCTTAGTGTTGGGTACAGTGGGCCATCAAAGTGCTGGAACAGAAGAGGCTCCCCGTGTACTGTGTAGATCGAAATATGTTCTCTGCTAACATACGCCGTCTTAGCTTTTTCTTCTCTCACAAAGTTAAAAAGACATGTACCATTTAACGTGTATCAGTCCCTCCTTCTTTGGCCATATAGCCTCCAGCGTTTCAGGTTCAATCTTCCACTGCGACAGCACAGTTCCGCGAATCGCCCTCTGCACTGATGACTTTACAGGTGTGTGGCCAGCGACATCGGATGACGGAGAGAATCTTTGGATTTTGGATCAGCCTTGGATGTCAGGAGCGATTCGAAAGACTTGCTTTTTGAACATGATCTTGGAATCGCGAATTTAGAGGGATGAAAGTACGTGACAGGGACTGATTGATGACGCAATGATCTTGAACTGTCAGCGTTGATCGCAAACAGTGAGCTTGTTCGACAGTTGTAGTTGAATCAAGTTCGTCGAACTTGGAAAACTTGTAGCATGCTGTATCGATACCTATCGATACATGCATTTTCATCGAGAAGCAGGAGCAGGGTTTGCCGATTGAAAGGAGATAACTGTCCATAACAAAAGATACCGTCATCTTCTTGCGATGAACATGGTCCCGGAACGCAGACCTAATCAATACGGCATGTCTTGCCAGCCTATCGGTCCCACAAACAACTCTTGAGAAGGACGTATTTATTTAGCAACCAACCGATAGCCAGCACGTATTGGTTCGCGGCTCCTTTTCCTCGTTCCTCGTTCCTTGCCGCAGGCTGCCAACGCATAATAATGGCTCACGTTTCCTTAGTTCGGCGGCGTTCACTTTCGGATCATCCTGCGAGCGCTTGTAAGATGGCATGATACACGCACTTGCATGATTCGCCACGGACATTGAACACATATTATGCGATATCTGTAGCCGCGCACAGTAATTCTTTTGAGTATCGACGAAAATATTAATCCTGAGATCCGGGTAACAAGATATTCCCGGGTACTAGTTGGAATTGCGGAGTACTCTGGAAATAGATTGAGGTACGTACCACTTAAACAATTTCCTTTCAAGTAGTTAGTAGCACTGGCCCACACGAGGCCAAAAAGGACAAAGACAATAACAATCAAATTCCGTCAGATACTCACTATCTCGTGTCACACGCTGAGCTCCAACTACGCGATGACAGTTCCTGGGCTGGTCAGCAGATAAGGAGACACAGGAGAATGATGTGATCTTGGAGGAAATCACCTTTTCGAACCGCCTCAGAGAACCATGGCCAGACTCAGTAAAGCGCCTAGACGTGACGAAGGATAAGCTCCGATTTTCAAGTCGCGCTGATGATAAGGGACTACTCTACAGCACTGACCTACCAAGAGCAAACTAGACGCTACCCGTTTTCTGGTGATGGCCCATCTCCAGATCTGAGGATTGATGGCAGTGCCAGTAGACTGCCGAGAAGATGTGACATCTCGACATATGTTCGCGCTGTTCGCGAGATTCCGAAGATTTGGTAGGATTGTGAGCTGTTGAACTGTGATCCAACACAACAAATGACGCGCCTCTGTCAATCTTCTGACTACAATGATGTCGGCAGTGTTATGTTTATACTAGTATGCAAGCTGTACTTCAGCTGTGGTCCGTGACCCGGTCAAGCACCGTTTAACCTTTTTTGTGTAGCTGTCAATAGTCACCAGGCTGCTGCGAATCAAAGGTATCTGCAGCGGGGCCATGTAGAGAGAGCAAAATGGAGGAAGTTTGATCGATCAGGAGACTCAGCCATGTTCTTCTGAGATGAAATACATTAATGACTGGTCCCCTGCCCACCCAAGCGGAGCGCAGCAGTGATATTCCCAAGTCACCGCCTTAGCGAGACGTCGACATGGTACTATGTCTGATGACCGCCAACCTTGGGGCATAAAAACAACTCTACCTGTCAGGCGTGGTTCTCCAATAGCCGGTCTATCTTACGAATACCCACAGACGATCACGACCCCAAATGATGCCCTACATCAGCTCATACGCGTCTTCTTACTACCGGTAGCAGAAGTGCCTATCCTTCATATGGTGATAGCTACGGAATGCCTACCCAGCACTACTATAGTACTCCCATGTCGTGCAGTACCCCGTACGAATATTCGTCATCTAACTACGGTTCATCGGATGGGCCTATGCCTATGGTCGTCGCGCCTTCAAGACGCCACCATCATCACCATTATCGCTCCAGAAGCTTGGACTCGTATTGACTCCTGAGAGAGATGAAGATAAAGATTACGATGAAGCACTGTATATTTTTTCGATACTGGACATACAAAGAGGTTTTGCTAGGCTCGTTTACCAGCCGGCGTTTCGCCCACGTGGCTGCGCTATCACTTTTGGGCGAAAGCGGCTGGGCAAAACGGAAACGTTTTAGAGGGTCACGCTTTCTGTGACTTGGGACTTGGATAAATTTCACATCTTCACCGCTAGTTTTAATGGCTGTCTACTCCCCTCCCTTGCAATGCACCGTAGAGATACACATTGTATACTCTGTTTACCACTGAACCTCCCACACAGCTTATTTTTTGTGGCCTCGCCTGGAAAACATTATTCAACTGTCTGCTCTTATGATGTCATCATTTAGTCATCATTCTCTTGTCATTCTCTCATGCGGGAGAGACAGTCATCGAAGGGCAAAGTAGAGGGCTCGATAATTATGAATTAACAGAATTTAAAATAATATGTGCACAGGTATACTATGCATACTAACCCTTATTGAGGCAAACCGGAGGCAGAGGAAGTGTAATGGCTGCTGAAAATAAGCTGCAAGACAGAAATCAGTGAAATTTTTCTAAGTCCCATGTCACAGAGAGTGTGACCCTCTAAAACGTCTCAGTATTGACCAGTCTGTTCGCAAGCTCACCTCTCCTGTCAAAATCATGTCAAACCATACCAAACAACCAAACAACCGTATAAGGAATTAGCATCACGAGGTGGCAGCTTGCGAACGTCGACTGGCTAGCGAGTCTAAGGTTTTGCACGGTTGAAGAAGTGTTCGGAGTTTAAATTCTACAAATAAACCACATGATCAGTTTAGGGCAGGTCGAGTCGCGCACTAGATTCAACGCGCCTGGCTTTTTTCTCTTTACCACCAACCCCCGCAATGTCGTCGAGCCCGACCCCATCTTCCTCGTCCCTGTTTATGTCTGAAGCAGCACCCAGCACAGCACCTTCGACGCCACCTCCCGATGAAATGGAGGACGTCGATGTAAGTGATTCAGTTGTGGAACCGCGTTCCTGGACGCTCATATTCGAATTAGACATCAGTGAAGCCAATACCTCTGGAGGACGCGGAAACAGCTAAGAAGTATTCTGAGCTCAATCGCGTATTGCAAAAATCCGCCATGTATTCCAAAATTCTGCACGAGAGGCTCCTTGAGACCAAGGCTGCGCAGAAGAAGATTGCTGAAGAGAAGGCTGAACGAAGGGACGCTGCTGCGAAGAAAGGAAGGAAGAGGCTACGTGTTGATGTGGATGACGATGCTATATCTGCGAAAAAGATGAAAATGGATGATGGTAGCGCTGAAGCATCCGAGATCGACGACGAGACAATGCTCTTTCCTCAGCCATCACTTATCACTGGTGCGAAGCTGAAAGGCTACCAGCTAGAAGGTCTTCATTGGATGGTGTCGTTACATCAGAACGGGATTTCTGGTATCCTTGGTGTGTAGCGGTCTGCTATCCTGCCACTAAAACATGCTAACGAACCCCTTCAAGCCGATGAGATGGGCCTAGGAAAAGTCAGTTTCCCTTATTTTTATGGGAATCATGCTAAATTCTCTATCAGACCCTTCAAACGATTGCATTTAGTGCTTACCTTCGGGAAAATGAAGTGTCTCAGGCATTTCTTGTTGTCTGTCCTCTCAGCGTATTGCACAATTGGGTGGAGGAGTATGCCAAGTTCGCTCCTGAGGTATGTAGGCCGTCTCCTTGAAAAGGACAGTGCTAAGTTATGGTCGTAGATTCCCGTGTGCATGTACCATGGAACACCTGAAGAACGCGCTGAATTGAGGCGCACCGTCCTGGCTACCATTCCTCGTTCCAAACAAGCCAGTTCTACTCCAAACACCACATCCACTAGCAAAGCCAAACCAAAAGTCAAGGCGAAGAAAGGTCGAGGTCGTAAAACCAGGGTCGTCACCGACGAAGAGGAGGGAGAAGCATCTTCACCCATCTCATTCCCTGTTGTTGTCACCACTTATGAGATGATCATGAAGGACCGTGTCCACCTTGCGGACTACAACTGGGGCTATATCGTTGTTGATGAGGGTCACCGGTTGAAGAACCTCAACAGCAAGCTCATGCGTGAGATCAAGAAATACAACAATGCCAGTCGAATGATATTGACGGGGACGCCTTTGCACGTAAGTCATCTTCGGTTGTGGTGATTCCATGCACTTATAAGGACATTGAAGAATAACCTCTCAGAACTCTGGGCCCTCTTAAATTTCGTTCTTCCTGAAATCTTCACCAACGTAGACGACTTCGAGGAATGGTATGAAAACTTCTCTATTGCCAACGTTTTCATGACTTGAGATGTACTTAGGTTTAATTTGCCGACGATGCAAACGACACTTGGTTCTGAACGGTCGTCGGAAATCATTGATGCTCTTCATGCCATTCTGAAACCATTCCTGCTCCGCCGACTCAAGGCCGACGTAGAGGCGAACCTGCCGCCAAAAAAGGAATATGTTCTATATGCGCCGTTGAGTGTTACCCAACGTGAGACGTACAACAAAGTTCTGGATGGTAGTCTTCGTGCATACCTGATCGGACAAGAAGATGCACAGAACAAATCTGTACCTGCGGTAGACCCTGATGAACCGAGACAGCTACGCAAGAAGAAAGACGGAAGAAAAAGTTATTCAGTTGACGGGGATGATGACGACTACTTTGCCATGCTTGAACAAGGAGAGGTCGACAAGAGAGGTGTCAAAGTCAAGGAACAGTCTCAAAATATCGAGGCTTTGAGCATAGAGCATCAACTACGAGCTGCCAGTGGGTTTTCTCTCCCTCCCTCACTGCTGTCAGTCTTAACATATCTCCAGCGAAACACGTCAACAATATGAGACTTCAAAATACCGTTATGCAATTGCGCAAAGTTTGCTCGCATCCTTTCCTCTTCGAATGGCCTTTGGACCCCAAGACACATCAACCTGCATTAGACAATAGAGTTGTAGACACGAGCGGCAAGATGATGGTTCTGGACCGTCTTCTTGACGAGCTTTTCAGAAGAAAGCATAAAGTTCTGCTATTCAGCCAGTTCACGACCATGCTAGATATCATAGATGTAAGTTATACGATTTTTAGCGGTGCTCTTCTGATGTAGCTGTGTAGGATTGGGCCCGTGAAATGAAAGGATGGAATATATGCCGCATCGACGGGTCGACGGCCCCAATGGATCGTCGAGAGCAGATGAATCTGTTCCAGAACAGCGGTGATGCGCCCGGTGCGCCTCACCTGTTTCTCCTCAGTACGCGTGCGGGAGGATTGGGCATCAATCTCACGGCTGCAGATACGGTCATCTTCTATGATCAAGATTGGGTATGTCATGTCTACTCAGCTCGCGTCAGACGCTGAAGCCACTGTTCTCTAGAATCCACAAATGGATGCCCAGGCTCAAGACAGAGCGCATCGAATTGGTCAGACGAAGCCTGTTCTGATTTTCCGGATTGTTACGGCACATACTATCGAGACGAAGATCATGCAAAAGGCTACTGAGAAGAAGAAACTTGAAGCTTTGGTTATCGCCAAGGGTAGGTTGTTTCAGTTTCTGGTGCTCGTGTTCTCATTTCTGTCGACAGGCAAGTTCAAGGCGCCTACTGCTGCTGCACGTCGAGGCAAGCCTGAGACGATGGTAGAGATGGCTGCGTCACTTCTCAGGCTTGAAGGCGAGAAAATTGACGTCGTCCCGGAGACGGTGGAGGGCAAGGCAAATGTTATCAGTGATCATGACCTCGACGCTTTGCTGGACCGCTCACCGAAGGTATTTGCTGATAGAGGACAAGGCTGGACTCATGAGAAGGAAGGAAAGAAGGCCGCATTTGCAGTTTACGAGGCTCCGCAGAACGAAGGAAACGATGCATTGGTGAAGATGCTTAGTGAGGATATAGAGTAGATTTGATTTTTGGGTCATTTTGGGTAACATATTTGTATCTATAGCTTTGTTTATATCATTTGCTGTATGCTAGGGTCTCTGTTAATATACGATGAAAATATATCAATACTCTTACCCAAATGAGCATTCCGGCATTTTGTTTGACTGTTCGACCGTTGAAAACAAACCGATCCACCAAACGTAGTGTACAGATAATTGAGTATCATTCTACAACTAAGTTTGTCGTTTAGTGTTACATGCGTTACAATCGAAAGCAACCAGAGCCAGCAGGCACAGTAGACAAGAGAATTATAAAGGGAGTTTACGAAAACGGAGTAAAATAAGTAGATGAATAGAAGTGACACCAGTATAGCCCATGTTAAATATCTTCGTCCTTGTCCTCTAGTTGTGAAGGCTTGATCATGCCAGGGATACGCATGTGCATTTGTCGTTCTTCTTCCGCTCTCTTCTGGGTCTCTGCCTCTCGCTCTTCGAGGAAGAGCTCTGCATTATCGCTATTGGAGAATTCCTTGAGCTGTATAAGGAAATCTCGTAGTGCTCCCTTGAATCGGTTAAGATCACTGTGATATTCGCCGAGGCTCGTAACAAAAGTCTGCACTTGAATTCTACAGACAAAGTGGTGAATAGAAGATCCATCGCCACGGTAGGTCGACTTACTGTGGTACATGGGGGAAAGCTGACCGCAGCAAATTGATACAATATTCACGTAGACCCAAAGCGTTGGTCGCGCTGGGATTAGTCAACTGCGACGGATCGAAGAGTGGAGCTTGGATGATGTTGAGCTCAACAAGCTGGAACAGTCGCGCAAGTAGGATTGTCTGGAGCTTGAATCCACTTTTATGATCAGTGTCCGTCAAGACAAAGAAGATGTCTTGGACGACACTCAGGAAGTATTGCTGGAAGAAGGCTTGACTGACCGCAGGATCTGCGGCACCGGCGAAGTTGTTTATAACTTCGAGGCATACTGAAGGATAGCCTCAGTCACTCCGAGCCTTATTAAGACAGAAAGCAACGTACGGTTTAGCCCAAGGTCGGATATATCACGCATAGTGTGCTTAATAGCCCAATTAATGCTATCCATGAATAATTTAAATTGAGTTGGTGGTATACTGAGAAGTGCTGTTCAAGGACGAAGCGTCAGCCTAAGATCAAACTACTCGACCGTCCACGTACCAGGGAAACAATTGAGATTAATCGTCCGCAAAAGTTTGAAGAAACTGGAGCGATGTTCAGGATATTCGGAAAAGTCTTGATTGATCATATTTAAAGTCGGTTCAAACACAGCGTCCAATATGGCAGGCACTTGTGGTGTTAGCAATGGCTAGATTCGCATTAGCATACGCAGACGTGAAGTAAAGACAAGGTACGTACCCCCAGACGAGCAGTGATCGTATTCATGACATTCAAGACTTCAGCGTCTCGTGCTGCTGGAACATTGCGGTTGTAGTCACCAAGAATGGAATCCAACAGTGGAGGAATGAAGCTGCTGTTAACGGACTCGAGATCTTCTGCCTTCCTGATGTACGTCTCCATAAGCTTCAAGATTTCCTTCTTTACGGTTCTCAGTTGTCGTATTTTTGGTGTTTTGGTGGCAAGGGGTCCTGCGATTTGCATCAGTACAAACAAAACACCCCGTGATGCTCAGATAGATACCTTCTTTCGCGATGGTCTCGCTGATGATACCGCTGACGGCTTTATACAAGCCAAGCATGTCGAGGAAGATACGACCAACTTGGGGCAGATAGAAGCTCCCAATAGACGTACACGCCGAAACGTTCGTTTTCAGTACGTTGGCCAGAATTTTGATGTTGTCGCTGCTCGCCAGCACATCCATGCTTTGCGAAGCTTGAGCCATGAGCGAATCCCACTAATGATGATGGTGTAAGTCTAGTCTTTATAGGGTGAGTAATATGGACCCACAGCATTGTTAGGGAGCTCCATGAGTTTCGCGATCAACTTCTCTTGCTGAGGCTTGTTGGGCTGCGCAGAAATCATGTATCCGACAGCCTCGTAGAAAGTGTGAACTTGCTGGGGTGAAAGATCAACGGTATTCCGATGCAAAAGGCGTAATATCTCGTCCACAAAAGGCTCTGACTCTCCAGACTGCTGCATGACGAAATGGCGTCGGCATTTCTGTGCAATTTTGATAAAAGTATCGCAAGCCATGTCTTGGACACCTACAGATAGTGCTGAGAATAGCAGACTTGCAATGTAAATCTTTTACTTACCTTCATGACTTTCGTGCATGAACTCGAAAAGCTTGTTGACTACTGTCTTCAAGAACTTCCAATGTGCCTTCAAAAATCTAGGATACTGTCCGACGATGTACATAATGTCAGATGCGACGACCGCCTTGTTGTCCTTCCCTCGCTTGATTTCACAGAGACCGAGAAGGTCCTTGATGACGGTAACCAAAAAGCGCTTCTCCGTTTCCTCGTCTGCAACGAGGGTCAGAAAGAGAGATGGATGTCATGTGGACCAGCACTTACTCATTGCTCCAGAGATAGAGCCAATAGCCCAACACAGTGTATTGAGGTTCTGCCAAGACCACTCGGAGCCGTCCACTTGTTTTGCGAGTTTTTCCGTCAAGATGGTCTCCGTATCCAAGACATCAAGATGGGTAAGGTAAACGAGGAGTTCCCGCATAGATTTGTACAAGACGATAGTATCGCTCTCTTTCATAAATTCGCGGACGATTTCACCTTCTTCGTTTTCGACGATAAGAACCTATTTCATGTATATAAATTGAAAGAATTTCAAGGATGGAGTGAGGATTACCTACCTCTTCGGGCTTGACCATGCGTTCAATAACCACTAGTCGTAGATTCGAAAGAACATCACTGTATATATTCTTTCTCATAGGCATTCCTCCTAACATGCCTTGACCATTCGTCCCACCCAGATTCAACCCCATTAACAGCCCAGAGTCCCCAATCGGAAGGTTTTGCAGCTCGTCATAAAGCTCCGCGACGAGCTTCAGCCAATATTCGAGGCAGATTTTGAATATCTCGCGTTCATCTACCTGGGAAACCTTGACCATGTACAAGTGGGCATTAAGAAGAACGTCACGGTTCTGCTCTCCCTCGATGGCGCGTACGTGATTAGAGAGGAAGTTGGCGAGAAATAGGGACAGATTTAGGACGAGTTCCTGACTTGAATCTCCGGAGTTAGCGTATGCTTGAGCGATGTTTGTACTTGGAGGTATCATCCGATTCACAGATGTCATGACCATGGCAAAGAGAATGACAAATTTGGGGTCATATTCCGGTCCGACATTGAGCGCAGCTATTTCCGCGAGACATTTGAGGGTGACATTGCGAAACTCCGGCGTCTCCAGGAACTATAACATAGCATCAGTACCAAGTTAATTGATAGGTAAGCTTGCACGGACGCGGGTCAAAAGTAGATCAATGACTTTCGTCTCGAAGATATATCCGAGGGGTATCCAATTGAGGAATCTGAGCAGGGTCTCCAGAGTCGCTTTTACGAGAGACGTCTTGTTGGCTTCCTCCAGTACTTCAGAGCAAAGCTTGAAGATCTCAGAGAATTCGCCACACATTTGATTTTTCAGATTCTTTATCTTCGTCTGCGTCATCTGTTCCGCCGAGAAATCGAAAATCTCCTCCGAAAGTAGCTTCAGAATGACCATATTGTTTTCACAAAGCGAAAGGCTTGTCTTTGAGGATTCTACGAGTTCCGAAATGAACGTTGGCCAATTATGCGGCCACTCTTGTTTGAGAATCTGACAGCCGGTTAAGAACGAATGAAACATAGGCAACTATGACATACCTGCACTAGCGCAAGGTTGAGCTTATTGACATACGTCTTCTCTTTCCTAGCCAGCGTTTCATCAGACGCCACACCAACGTTGATTTGAACGATAAAATTCCTGATGCCTAGCGATAAGACGAACGAACGTAAGTTGTGCAGCTAAGACAAGATAGTTCGTTATAGGACCTTGTCTTTGTTCTTCGGGCAAGGTCTTCCACCTCGTAGTGATCAGCTTCTCGAGAATTTGAAGACCGATATACTAGGATACAGTCAATGAAGACACGCCTCGAGGTAGAATGCACGAACTTTCGTTTGAGGATGGGATGATGACTCTAGTATGTTCGGAACTCGTACCCAAGCGTCTGGATGTTCTTGGAATTGGGTCAGGATCTGTTGAGCCATTTGTTGCTGTGGAATTTAATGTGCTTTAGAACCTATCTGACAAAACTGTAGAGCACCGTACCTCTGCCCCGGAGCCAGTGTAGAAGGCCATAACGACCCGGTCCATTAGGGCTACATCGAACTCTTTATCGAAGTCGAGAATGCCCTACAAGCCCAGCGATAAGGTATCCGGAAAGATCAGACAAAAGCCACGTACCTCCATAGTGGTAATGAAAAGAAAATCAAAGGTACAGCCTGAGTTCTGGTCGATTATCAAAGGTGCTAGATCGGCTGAATAATCAGCCAAATAAGTGCAACAAGCTGTTCCACCAATCGAAAAAGCCTGCAAATATAATTAAGGGTTCCGAAATAATGATAATTGCGGTGTGGTACTGGTAAGGTATTGGTATGCTACGAGGGCTGAAGCGATATGTGGGGTGATTTCAAGTAGAGATAACGGCAACGAAGTAAAGAAAATAATGATCCTATCCGGCAAGTCTCCGGCTGTCCTTGTCTCGTTTCCCTGCCGCAGAACTACTTGCTCGAACATTGGAGCCGAATGTTGCAAAACTATGATTAGATTCGTCGGCCCACTCAGTTCCAGTCTTGGACGCTGTTGTGGATAAAGATGACCCAGACATCATGCTCTGCAGAATCTCTTCGACGTCATTTGTGGAAGGCTGGTCAAGGGTGTCTGGCCCAAACGACATGTTTTGCTCGAAGATTTCGTTATCGCGTATTTGGTCGACTTCGCAGCGAAGATTGTGCAGAATTCGTTCATACAAAGCTAAGATCAAACAGCATGATGTGAATCAAAGATCTACCACGACGACTAGACACACTTACATCGTTCACTGCTCGGCGTAGTTGGCCGTGCAAAGAGTACATGGCACTCAGCCTTTTCTTCGTCAACTCTCTGTTTTCCTAGGCCAATCTTTGCTTCCCATTTCCGTTCGAAAGCTGCCTGAGATAATTCACCATCAGAAGCCGACGTCTGATCGTGACATGTAGAGCCTATTGAGCTGGTTGGTGAGACCGCCCGAACGCTTGTATCGTACTCCATGGAAGAGAGGGCCGATTCCCAATTTGAATTGAGCTGGTCTCTCAGAATCACGTGTTTTGTGACCGTTCGTGTCTCGGGCGCCGTTCCGTCTGGCTACCTTCTCTTCCCTCTACTCAACACGAAATGTCTATTGATATTAATGAAGCCATGTTAGTTCTAGTTCTTCTCCTTGGAAACATCTAAAAATTTTTCTAGTAAACTCATAAGAGACATGGCAACCATGATAGATCCTGACGAAGACTATCTTTCAATTGCGGAGACGAAAGAAAAGATTGCTGCCTCGAAGGCCGATAGAAAGAAAACAGCAGAGGAAGCCCATGCAGACTTCAAAGGTGAGTGGAACTCCATCCTCTGAAATTCTCGCTGCCACCGTATCTGCATAGCCCTTGCCAAGGCTCTTGACGCTGCACGAATATCATCTACACGACCGTCTTCCGTCCTCTCTGCCGATGCCCACGCGTCTGCTCTGAACGAGCTGGATGTATCCGGTCTAACTCTAGGGAAAGCCATTAGCAGCATGGAGGGCCTTGTTGTTAGTAAAGAAGCGGAACTCTCTTCTCTAAAAGAGAGAGCGAGGCAGCTTGAAGATTGTGACCCCGCCGCTGAACATAAGCGGGAGCTGGACAGTACTGCGTGAGTAGACTGTTTTAATTATTCACCTCTTCCTGTCCTCATAATATTTTGTAGTCTACGACTGAGGGTCTTCAAGGGTCTTGGATTTGAGCCCATCAATGACAATAAGGGGAATCTCTCCAAGATGTTAGTCTGTAAGTACTTCAGATTGTAACAACAACAGATTCCTGAGTCCATTTTCAGGCTCATTGACAGGTGACATCCAATGCATACAGTTTGATGGGAGACACACCGAGGTCGAATATACCGAACAGCTATGGACAGCGGCTACATCCTGATCTGTGTATCAGGATACTTATGAATGTCCAGCACATGTAGCCTCATAATGTGTATAATAGTCCGTCTAGTTTATTAGAAACCAAGACAAAAACGGAGCCATAAAAGAGCAACTTAAGTTAGATAGGACATGAGAAATGTGTTAATATCCTTATGCCTGCGTAGCGGTGTTCTCCTGCTCGAACTGTGCGACGCAATGTCAAAGTCAAGACACTGAATCTATGCTCAAGTCACTTACGTCTGGCTTAACCTTCCAGAACTTCGTGTCTTTATTTTTCTCTCCCACCTCTCGCACCTTGGCCTCGATTGCATTCTTCTTGACCTTGTGCGCCCGTAAATCTTGATATATGGCTTCGACGAGGAACGTTAAGTTGGTCGTTTGAAGTGCGTTGATCTTGGAAAGTAATAACGGTAAATGGGCCTCGGGAAACACTGTCTTTGGTAGAGGTGCCACCTTCTTTGGCACAGAATCCTTCGGAACGACAACCCATGGCTGTACGGCCACGTTGGAGGACTCCTGGGCTTTACCGGGTCGAACAGGGATCGAAGGTACAGTGAATCCATGGTCATCATGCCTGGATGCAGCAGCAAATGCCGATGGTATTTGTTGTGGCATTGAGCAAAATGTGAAAGGATTAATAGGGAATGGAGTGTCTGAAGAGATGAACTTAAACCCAATGATCAAATTTCGAACAAGACACATACCGTTGAAAAGTCTGATGCGATAAGGTTTGAACGCGTCGTATGGACATTCACCGATAACATCTTCCCAATAAGGGCCTTTTGCGTAAGGCACTAGAGGGACGACAATTTTTCTCTTCTTCGGCGGTTTGTTTTCCGTCGCTTCGGGTTTTCGTTTGGGCGCACGAGAAATGTCGGGTAGAAAAGACATCTCCCTATCCTCCAAGGGTGTTCCCGGCTCTTCGTCGTCATCGTCCACTAGCCAATCACCCATATCAGAGTCGGGATCCTCTACTTCTCCTTCGTCGTCCTCATCGTCGACAACGTCGTCCGCTTCGCCGAGTGGTTCTTCTTCCCATTCTTCGCCACTGTCGTACGCGTAATCAAATTCTAAGGTGTCTCTATGAAGCGGTGTTCGCGGCCCTATCGTTTTCGAGCTTCTTGTCCATGTTCCGAAATAACCAGGCCGCGCATCGTCGGCGAATATGAACACCTTAGCGGGGACAGTTGCGCGATCACAGAGTTTCGAGAGCAGTTCGCGGACAAGTCCTGTGTCCCCAGTTACCTCGGCTTCGGAGAGCTGAGTAACCATATCCCGAACTGAAACGGAGCTATACGCTTTAAACGGCGTAGATGTCCTACGGCGCGTCGGGGAAGGCGCGAGACCTGCAATTGAAGACAGAATATCCTGTAGACGCTCTGCTCGTTGTCAGCGAAAGTTTTTCTTTCATAATGAAGCCCGAACCTTGGGGTGTCAGTTTCTCAACTTGAACTTCAGAGGGTTTCTGACATGTAGTCGTTATTGACATTTCGTCATCGTCGTCAATGACTATAACATCGTCCTGTGAACCACGTGGACAGCGTTTTTGGAGGAACTGGTTCCATGGGGCGAGCTCGGCATCCTTCTTCAGCACAAAGGGTTTGAACATGCGATCGAAATCCGATGTCGTAGTCGACGAACTCGCGACTTGTGTCTCTGGCTTACTGCTAGTGGGAGCAGGAGCAGAAGCTTTAGGTTTGCTGAAGAAGGTCGCCATCAAAGAGCGGGACTTGTTCTGGGATTCTTTTTCTTTTTTCTCTTTCTCCGCTTTTGCAGCCTTCTTTTCTGATTTCTCCTTCTCCTAAATGATAATTCGGTGGGAAGAATGAGTTGACAGTCTAAAAAGCATACCTTTGCTGCTCTCACGGGATCCGCGGCCTTCTTGGGACGTTTGCTACTACTGCCACCGCTCTGGTTGTCCGGCTATGCGAAGATCTACATGAATTGTGGACGCAAATAGATGGAGAGGTCTTACCGGTTCCTTCGATAGTTCTCGGTCCTGCTCCGGCTGCGAACAAAGGTGAACGGCATCCTCCTGGGAGGTATTCGTGGGGAATGCTTGTAATGCGTCTCTCGCAGGAGAAATGGCAGTGGCAGCACCCTTACAACCAAGCATCGAATCCCGCTCTTGCTGTGGCAAAGCCTCAAAGAGCGTCTTCAACACCTTTTTTGCCTAAATTTCTGCTCGACAGTTGTCCGGAATATCGATTGTAGTCAACTCACCTCGACTCTCTCCGCGATTCTAGCTTCCGTTTTCTCTCGTACTGCTTTGGGCAGCCAATCTTTATATTGCTCTTTCATTTCCCATCGCCAAACACACGAAGATGAAGGAAGTTTGACTCCGGGTAACGCGTCTAAGCCGTAGTTGTTACGATTCATCGTGGACTTGATGACAGCTTCGACGGCTGCCACAGGTAGACAGGCAGATACATCTCTATCTTCATCGTCCTGAACAGGTAGTAGTTCTTGCTTGATATGTCTGGCAATAACTTGCAAGGACTTATCACTGCAAAAGGTCAGTTTGATATCAAGAGAACCAATGAAAGCTGCATACCTTTCGAATGCCAGTTTGGCAACGACAGGCTGATATTCATTGGGTATTGTGACAAGAGGGCTACCACCACTAGACATGCGATATTCCAGTAGTTCGCGAAATTTGACGATCTCTAAAGCATGATAAGGCAGAGTACGCCAGAATATAAGGGGACCGACCCTGAAGAGTCTCTGACTGCTTCTCAAGAGAGACGATCTTTTGCTTGAAAACGACCTTGTTGTTTCTAATTTCCACCGTCAAAGGCTTTTCTGTCTTCTCTGGAACATCAACACGTATGTCAGTATCATTGCAATTGCGCGTGGCCTGCCGACGCACGCGCTTCTGGATTGACTGGAGGAGCGCGATTTAGACCCAGAATTCAGGTAGGGATGCGGCAAAGTGCTCACCTGTTATTATGGTTGGTGTAGCCATCGCGTCGTTGGGTCTACAGGTCGCAGAACCCTTGAAAAGGACGCGACGGAAAAGCTGGTGTGAGAGCAAGAAAAGAGACGATAGTCACGGAGCGTCACGCGACTGTGACAACCATGTCTTTCTTCAAACCCCAAGCCCAGACGACCAAGGCGTCACTGAAGCATGTCGTGGAACCTGAATTGCAGCCTTGGGTAGAAAAATAGTGCGTTGTTATCTGAATGGTCGTCCTACCGCGTCTGACATCAACAGCCGGCCTAAAACTATCGACGATGTCTCTGCTCAAGAGCACACTGTTGCTGTCCTCAGAAAGACACTGACATCGACAAATGTATGCGTGTCCTTTCACCCTTTCGCCTTTATTAACATGTCCTAGCTGCCCCACATGCTGTTCTATGGACCACCAGGGACAGGCAAAACGTCGACCATCCTCGCCCTTGCCCGGCAGCTCTTCGGGTACGCGCCCTATTCCAAAATCTAGATTTTCTTTTTAGAAACCAGTTCTATCGCAGCCCGGAAAACTTCCGTAATCGTGTCCTCGAGTTAAACGCGTCTGACGAACGTGGCATTTCAATTGTCCGCGAAAAGATCAAGAACTTTGCGCGCCAAACTCCTCGTGCCCAAGCTGTCTCGTCAGACGGAAAGGAATATCCATGTCCACCTTACAAAATCGTTATTCTCGACGAGGCCGATTCTATGACCCAGGATGCCCAAGGTGCCCTCCGACGTATCATGGAAACATACGCGCGCATTACACGGTTCTGCCTCGTCTGTAACTATGTCACCAGGTGCGTTCACTCCCAAGTCGAATTTCGCGATGCCAATTAAAGACATCTAGAATTATTGAGCCGCTCGCCTCGCGTTGTTCCAAGTTTCGCTTCACTTCCTTGGACAACCAATCATCATCTAGTCGCCTAATGCATATTGCGACTGCAGAGCACATCACAATAGAGCCCTCAGTGGTCGAAACCCTGATCAGTGCTTCCTCCGGCGACCTTCGACGCGCCATTACCTACCTCCAGTCAGCTTCACGTCTGTCTTCATCGACAAGCCCTCCGACTCCAATAACACCTCGTGACGTCCAAGAAATCGCAGGCGTTGTTCCCGACGATATTATTAATAATTTCGCTGGTGTCCTAGGTATTGACATGGATCAATCAATGAGTGGCACCACCCCCAAGCCTGGCTTCAAGGAAATAAGATCGGCAGTGAAGGAGATCATCCGAGAAGGATATTCCGCGTCTCAAGTATTATCTCAGGTGCCCAGCTCTTTTCACCATTACGTGCTCTCTCGTCCTAACAACGTCTTGCGGTAGCTTCATGATCTCGTGGTACTACATCACACCCTAAACGCAAAACAGAAATCTCAATGCGGTCTAGTTTTCGCTGAAGCCGACAAGGCTCTTTGTGATGGGGCGGACGAGGAACTATGGATACTAGAAGTTGGCTTACGCGTCAATAAAGCTGTCTCATAAGTCTTCCTGTGCGCTTGATTATTTTTGTCTACTGTATACCTAGATTGAGCTATTTCTCAGCGATATTTATACAAATTACACTGATATCGATAGACCATCATCAAGCATGCGACGCGACAATGAAGTTCAGTAAAAAAAGTTATGTAAATGCAAACATCGAGAACACAATACAACTGCCTATTTTTTGGGGAGCTCACCGGATGCCGGCGGTGGCTTTTTGCAAGGCCCGCTTAATACCGAGCTGCGCCTTCTTCAGCTCATCGGCGGTAGAATCCTCAATCTCTAACTTCTCAAGCGCCCTAGCCAATTCAGCTTCCACCTGCGACTTAGCACCCCGCTTAAGCTTCATGCCAATTTCGGGTGAGGTGATGGTGCCTTCGACTTGATGAATGTAAGCTTCAAGATCCGACTTGGCTTCGTGGCGAGCAGAGAACTCTTTGTCAGCCATCTTGAATTGCTCGGCGTCTTTAATCATTTGGTCGATTTCAGCGGAGGATAGACGGCCGACGGAGTTCGTGATACCTGGAATAAATATCGTCAACATGAAATCGGAAAAAGTATAATCTGAGAAATCATACTGATTGAGGCTTTGCGGCCAGATGCACGATCCTGAGCAGAGACCTTCAAGAGACCGTTGGCATCGACCTCGAAGGTAGTAACCAGCTCGGCTTGACCCCGCAGCATAGGAGGAATGCCAGTAAGCTCGAACTCTCCAAGCAACCTGTTGTCACGGACACTGGGTACGCTCTCCTTCGTAGCTATGAATGGTAAGTTAGCACGAAAAAAGCAAGGAAGAGAGTGAACTTACACAGGGAAAGTGACAGTGGTTTGGTTGTCCTCGACTGTAGTGAATGTCCGGGACTTGTTGGTAGGAATGGGGGTGTTGCGAGGTACGACAACACCGAAGACGTCACCCTGCATGGCAACACCGAGCGACAGAGGAGCGACGTCGAGAAGTAGGAGATCCTTGGTTTGTTCGGATGTCTGGCCAGTCAAGACAGCAGCTTGGACGGCAGCGCCGTATGCAACAGCTTCGTCGGGGTTGATAGACTTGTTGAGCTGACGGCCTCCGAAGTACTCCGAAACGAGGGCCTGGATTTTAGGGATACGCGTGGAACCACCGACAAGGACGATGTCGTCGACCTTCTCACGGGGCATCTTGGCATCCTTCAAGACCTTCTCGACGGGGTCAAGAGTGGACTTGAACATCGCAGCGTTGATCTCCTCGAAACGAGCCCGCGTGATGTTGGCAGAGAAGTCCTCACCCTAAAGCATGTCACGTCAGCTAGAAGAATGTTTTGAAAAGGTGATAATACCTGGAACAAGGAGTCGACTTCGACGGTAGTTTGCGCGACGCTGGAAAGAGTCCTCTTGGCACGCTCGCAAGCACTCCTCAGACGACGAAGGGCACGGGCATCTTCTGAGATATCGAGCTTTGATTTCCTTTTGAACTCATTCTTGAAGTGCTCAAGGAGGGTGTTATCGAAATCTTCACCACCCAAGTGAGTGTCACCGGCGGTAGCTTTGACGGCAAACACGCCACCGCTGATGTTGAGAAGAGACACATCGAAAGTTCCACCGCCAAGATCGAAAATCAAGACGTTCTTCTCGGTCTTGCTTTGACGGTCCAAACCGTAAGCAATGGCGGCGGCCGTGGGCTCGTTGATGATACGGAGGACCTCCAAACCAGCAATAGCACCAGCATCCTTGGTAGCGAGACGTTGAGAGTCGTTGAAGTATGCGGGGACGCTGTTAAAAAAATGAGCAATATAACCGGCGCCATCAAAAGACCAACATACGTGACGACGGCCTTCTTCACGGTCTTGCCGAGCTTAGCCTCGGAGATTTCTTTCATCTTCGTGAGGACCATGGATGAGATTTCCTGGGGGCTGAAAGTTTTGTCCTCGCCAAGGTAGTTGACCTTGATCAGAGGAGATCCGTCCTTCTCCACAACCTCAAAAGGCCAGTGGAGGATGTCCTGAAGCGATGAAAGATGGAGTTTTTTCGTCTTTACGGGACAGGTAAAATTTTCATACCTTCTTCACATCGGGATCACTGGATACTCGGTGAGAAAGGCTAGCAAGAATAAGAACAAAAGGCACTCAACTCGAAACGACGACCAATGAGCCGCTTAGCATCGAAAACCGTGTTACGAGGGTTCATGGCGGCTTGATTTTTTGCGGCGTCACCGATCAATCGCTCTTCAGCAGAGAAGGCGACATAGGACGGTGTCGTCCGGTTACCCTCTGAGCAACAATAAGCACAAGTTTGGAGCATGTCATGAAAAAAGGCAGCTCACGGTCGTTGGCGATGATCTCTACTCGGTCGTTCTGCCAGACACCAACACATCTACGCCGACCCCATGAAAAACGTCCAAACGATATGAAAAGAGAGAAACATACGAGTATGTGGTACCGAGATCAATACCGACAGCGCCATCGAAGAGGTCATCCATTTTGAAGAAGTGGAAAGGGAGGGAGGGGATTGGGGCACGGGTTGCGTTGTGGAAGGGAAGAAAAAAAATTTGGCCCAAAATCGATGGCTGAAGTAAGCAGCTGTAAGCCGAGCACAGCCACATCCGTTTTCTTATGCTCTCACATCACGCAGGCAATTTGGCCAAGCGATGTATACCAGTCAAACGGTTCACTCGTACTCTGTACAGACTTTCCGCCACCGACGATGAGCCTGCAAATAAGCGTCTTGAGACGACCCAGGACTGGACCGAGTTCCAGATGGATCGTGTGCAGCGGACAACACTGAGTGCGTCCCGGTTCACCCCATTGATATATTTTCTAAGTCCTGTTTTGCGCAGTCAAACTTATGGAACAGTACGGTTCCACCCAAACCCGCGAAAATACATGGACACTACGGGATTCCCTTCGAAGGCCCCCAGCAGAAGCCACCTTGTCTGCTCTCCTCGCGACTGGCGCTCACTTTGGCCATGCAGCCTCCATTATGAACCCTAATTTCATGCCATATGCATATGGTGTGAGAGCAGGCATTACCATCATCGATATGGATCGTACACTACCTCTACTTCGTCGCGCAGTCAACCTTGTTCGTTCGATTGCACACAACCGTGGACAAATCGTCTTCGTTGGCACGCGACCAGATATTCGTCCCGTGGTTGAGAAAGCCGCTAGACGTGTAGGACGCCAGGGATATCATGTCGGGGAGCGGTGGCTGCCTGGTACATTGACCAACAAGTTTCAAATGTTCGGCGAGGACACCGTAACCAAAAATAAGGTCGTACCAGACCTTGTCATTCTTCTCAATCCTCTCGCAAATATGAATGCCATTCGCGAATGCGCCGTCGAACATGTTCCTACTATCGGGATCATCGATTCTAATGCCGACCCCCGCCTCGTCATGTACCCCATACCCGCCAATGACGAAAGCACGCGTACGGCCGAGCTTATTGCTGGGATACTCAGCGTTGCCGCTAGAGAGGGTGTTGCTATCAGGCAGCAAGTGCTGCAGATGCCAGACTTGTGGGAGATAGACGAGAGGATGAAGAAGACCATTCAGACAGACTTACCCGACATTGACTTGGATACCGATTCCTACATTGACGGCGAGTCTTCCCCTGATAGTAGGTCTCAAGGAAGGCCACCGCAAAAGCCCGACGGGCATGGCTGGGATTATTGATATTGAATATACATTTCATATGCTCTATCCATATTACTTGGTCTGTCCCTGCTGAATTTCGTACCAATATTCTGCAAGGTAAGAGCATAAGCTTTGAAGTGTTTAATATAAGCGAATAGTGCGAATAGTTCTTACGTTCTGCTTGCTCTAAGGCTCGAACGTTCCCTTTCAGTTTGTTGATGGTCTCGATGTATTCGTCCTCCTCTTCACTATCAAAGACTATCCCTCCTCCTGCTTGAAGGTATGCTGTACCGTCTTTAAACACCATCGTTCGGATAGCGATACACGTATCCATTTCGTCAGCTGAAAAATCGAAACGACCAACCGCGCCTGCATAAACACCGCGACGTTCTTGTTCAAGCGACGATATAATTTCAATAGCTTTGATTTTCGGTGCACCGGACACTGTCCCGGCAGGGAAGATTGAGCGGAATGCATCAAACCTAGATCAATCATCAGAAGACTTTCGAAAATCTGCAGCAAGCAAACCTAGTCAAGCCTTCACGGAGCGTTCCAGAGACTTGGGATGTCAAATGTATCACATGACTGAATTTTTCGACTCTCATGAGGTGGTCCACTTTGACCGACTTGGGTTCACAGACGCGGTTCACGTCATTTCGAGCCAGGTCTACAAGCATTATATGTTCTGCGCGGTCTTTCTCGGAAGCTGACAAGATAGCCCCTAGCTTGGCGTCCTCTTAAAGCAGATGTCAGTAGGTATTAAGCAGACAAACGCAGTCGCCAACCTTCTGGAGTCTTGCCGCGCCTCGTTGTTCCCGCGATGGCGTGGTTGAACACGACATTTTTTTCGACTTTGCAGAGCGTTTCAGGACTTGCACCAACGATCTGCAGGTCTCCACAGTCGAGGTAAAACATGTATGGACTTGGATTGACCTGTCGCAAATGCCGGTATGCATTGAACGGGTGTAGAGACGTAGGACGAGCAAGCCGTTGAGACGGTACGGCCTGAATGATATCTCCCGCTACTATATGGCCCTTCAGCTTGGTGACAAATGCCTCGTATCCCTCCTTCCCCACGTTGGACACGCCTTCAACGCCCAGTGTGGTTATCGGAGGTTGGAGAACTTCGGGAGTAGTGTTTACGAGGAGGACTTTGGCTAGTCTCCGAGCCTTGGCCACGGCAGTTTGGTATACGAACGACAAACTTCCTGTGCCCGCATTTCTGGGGCTGAACACATGGGACACAACTTTTAGAGTCTGGAATATGTGGTCGTATACAATGAGAGTGTCGACGAGCATGAAGACAGTTTCGGGTATCTGCAAGGTATCCTTGAGTTCGCAAGCGGTCTTGGGCTCAAAATGCTGGATACAATCATAGGATATGTAACCGATAGCGCCGCCAGTAAATGTGGGGATCTCGGGAATCTTGACGTATTGGTACAGAGATAATTCCTTCTGAAGAACAGACATGGGATCGCCATTGTGTTCCTCTCCGGGGCCTGTTTTAATTACTTTGAAGGGATCTAGTGGACATTGAAGACGGCGCAACGAGAAATGCAAGTACTGCTCACCAGCGCCGATGAAGCTATATCGACCAATGCTCTCCCCACTGATACCAGACTCCAGAAGGAAGCTGTACTTTGAGTCTTTGGCGATGCGCAAGTAGGCCATACATGGTGTTATCAGATCTGCTGGCAGTTCAACATAGACGGGCACGCAGTTTCCTTGTTTTTCTTTGACGATGAGCTGCTCAACTGTTTCCAGAGGAGGATATGCGGGAAGGTTCTGGATAGGATGAATTAGCTCAGCGGCTCAACTGCCTGCAATGACTCACTTGAACGTCCATCAACACAGCGCAGAAGGGAACGGCGTCAATTAGGAGCAAATGGCAGAGACTAAGTACAAATACCGGTCAAATGTTTGAACGTCTAAGCGTGACTCAGTCGCGATCCAATTCCGTCCATGATCACCCCGCGATTTTCGTGTCGCCAAACCGTCGAGTCCGTCGTTATCTCTGTCTACTGTCCGTCTGTCAGGGTAGGTCGCAGGTCTGGCACTCTAGGTCTGTGCTGAAAGAATTCCAGGCTTCGGACGTCGAGTTGAATGTCGACGACACTTTGTTCACGCTCCATATAAATCCGTATTTCTTGCGCCTTAATTTCTCTCACGCATTGCTTGAGGACGACAAGTCATCAGCGACTTACGATGGGGGAACGGGCTACCTGACTGTTGTGCTAACAAAGCAGACGCGAGGGCAGGAATTCCGTGATTTAGATCTTTTGGCAAAACTGTTGGCGCCTCGCCCGTCAAGCAATGAAGTCAAAATCGAAGTACTTGATTCGAGCCCTGAAGATGATAACGATCTCGTTGCAAAAACTCAGGCTCTTTCCATCGAGCCTGATGTATTAGAAGGTTCCCCCTTGCTCTCTCACCTTCATGAGAATGTGTTGACGATTCTGACCAGCCGCCCAAAATGATTGGCAGATGCCTCAGACTGTTCCTGACCTTCTACCTCCCCTGCATTTATCAACATCCTATGGCTTTTTGAATCGACATTCGGGATACTTCGTCCATGTTACTCACACTGAAAATGAAGTAAACGAATTAGGCGCAGAAGCGGAACAGTTGTCATCTGAAGAAAGACGTCACATACGCATACAGCACGAGGATGATAAATGGGATGAAGAATACTACATGTAATGTAGTCTTCTCGACTGATCGTGCACTGCAACCAACCATGCGTTCTAGGGCAGACTTCGCAGAGTCCGATAATATCGAACCGTTCTTGTCGTGGTCCCATCCTCATATAAATACCTCCGGCGATTTCCAGTTTACTGAGGCCGAAGAACTCGTCATGCTGAATCTGCCGCGGGTAGAGTGTAAGGCGCCATTTCTCTCTTAGCGCTTTACGTTGATCTGATACGCGGCAGTTCTCGTGACCGCAATGGAAACGCACAATCTGTACTTGACTCTGATCAACCTTTTATTTTCATACTCGTACGAGTCCCGGACCACACACCATGACCCCACTCCCGAAAGTGCTTGGACCATCAGTTCTCTAACACCCTGTTTCTCAGCGCTAGATCCCCCACCCTACTGCGATCAAACCTTTACCCATGCGGACATATTTTCTCCATCTGAAATTGCTTCGACCTTCATTGCGTCGTATAGACGCAGCCTCGCCTTTCCACTTTACCGCTCCTTTACTCTGGCCGAGCGGTGTCGTTTAGATGTCGCCGAGCTGCTAATGAAAGGCAGAAGGACACTGGCCCGATGCCTATTGGAAATGAAGGACATCTTAGACCATCATGAGGTCTATTACATTTACAGCAAAATATGGGTGAACGATTTTTGTGTCTGGATTCAAGTCCATGCCAAGTACGACATCCTTCTGTTTCTACGATACCCGGACTGATAATCATTATAGGGATGAAACTCTGCAGCTATTAGGGAAATCCGTGAAATCCGCAAAAATAGCCAAGTCTTCGATTGGTTGGGATCTCGAACAACTTGAGGCATTGGTCCTTGATGCCCAAGTAAGGAGTTCAGACAGCGACGAAGATTCGGACGATGATGACATCTGATGGCCCTGCGCCAGTTTGGGGACGCTGCCCACTTCCCGTCACAATCACCGAATTTGAGCGCGTCTGCGTGTTAACATCGGACATTAGCTCGCCCGTTTTTGACGACGACGTTAGGTTGATCGATTGGTGTGACTCCTTATCTCAATCGAGTCTCTACTTATAGAACGTCAAACGCCGGAGCCGTTGTCTGTATAGACATCAAGTAGACATAACGACTTGATCAATGTATATATGTTGGATCTGGCAAGTTCTTCTCAAGGGTTACATCAAGTTTCCGCTAAGTTTGTAAAATGATTTACATATATCTAAACTTGATTCTTCTGGCTCTAGTGGCGCTTTCGGCACATTAACGACATGTCCACGTTCACGAGTCTAACGGTACTTTGCCGACAAATATCGCTCTATCGATGACATGTCATCACTTGGGTTTCACCGTATCTGGCATGTCTTGTCCAAGGTGCGCTCATAAGTAATATCATCCCATGTTTGATGTCAGTACCATTGTATTCCAATCCATCCGATGACCGCCATTGGCCTTCCGTTTCGTCTATATACGTACGTATTACGATACTTGTGCATCTGCCCATGCCGCAGGTTTGAACATAAATATCATATCCGGATTACTTCCTCGTTCCGAACATTCGCCAAGTCCATATGCAGCCATCCACTTGACGCATGTCAGATGGTCCACGTCGAAAGCGAATATTAATGCGAATCAATAAGTGTCCGAAACATACAATTATTATAACGAGATATGGCGTTATTTCTAATCCGTACGGACAGATGGCTTCCTAGCATGAGCTGTCTGCTCTTCGGGAACCACATCAAAACCACTCTGCCCGAGATCTGCCGGAAGGGCGGCTGTCTCATCCAGTGGAGATGATAGAAGACCTTCTTCTTCTGGTAGACGATTCTGCTCGGTGGTTGCGGGCAGTAAAAATGCTGGAGCAGGAACGAGTCCGTTGAACATGAACTGTAACGAAGATTAAGCGGACTGGTGTTGTAAATCAGATGCAACATTACCGTGCCGTAGCTGTGCACAAAATTTTAGTATACCAATGACCCGTAAGGATATGAAACTTACACCAATAGTGAAAATCCGAGAACCTGTAACAACGAGACTGGCCATAGAAGCTTTTCCCAGCCCAGTCCCAAACTAATTATCCAAATGGAGAGCGTCCTGCAGGTATCCGTCAAAGAACGAGCGGTCGCGCTGACGTGTCGCGTAACACTGAGCCCGAAATAATTGAACAAGGAAATGCTGCACGCAATGGCAATACCGGAATACAATACAGAAGGCGTGTCAATCATCTGGTGCCAGCCTCGGGGGATATCAAAGAACGCCGACTGCTTGGAAACGGACGGTGTAGCGAGGATAGGGAGAATCAGCAGAATGGAGATAGCACCGAACAAGCCTTCGTAGCCGACAGCGACCAGAGGGGGAACTGAATATTGACCTGGAGATGTAAATTATCAGATCTAGCGAACACACAGGAAAATCTCGATTACGAACCCATGATCTTCTCTATAATGCGATGGAAATGAATGGGGAAAATGTTATATGGTAAGGAATGATGACGGACCTTCAACAACAAACTGAGTTGCCGTGCTAGATGAATGTCAGTCAAGTATATTAAGTATCCATGACGAAGTTGGCTTTACAAAACTTGTGCAAAGAGGATGAAGAAGATGCCTAACGTGAGTTATTAAGAAGGCCTGCCGAAAACGCGGAAGAAAAACCATACCGACGAGAACAGTGGTGGCCTCGGGCTTCTCGATAGGCTCTGGCGGCGGCAAGTCGGAGCTGACTGACGCAATCCAGGTTGGCATGGACTGTCCGACGAATTCTTTGACGGCGTCCTTGATGAGCGACCCGCTGAATCCGACTAATCCGACACCAGACATAACCACAATAAGGGACACCCATCTAAAGTTGAAATTCGACTTAGAATGAAAAGATACGCAAGTGTAAACAAGCGACTGAACTGGTACAACCAAAGCCGGCGGCGAAGAAACGCAACGCTAAAGAAGCCAACAAACAAGACAAGAGCTCCCCGAGTCATTTGATAGATTGATACAGGCGTATACAACAGCCCGACGTTCATCAGCTGTGAAGTTTGAGATGAAACCTCGACTTGATATCACACCATTCTGCATACGTACAGTGGTTCCGGTGAGGTCACACGCCGCGGGAATCCACAAGAGTAGAACCTTGGCTCCAGTAAGAGATTGAGGTGCGTTCTTGAGAGGGATGGACGCTCCGAGTTGGAGAGTCGGTATCAAGATGAATAGAAGGTATTCGGCGCTTAGATTGGATCCACGTGTACAATACGGGGAGGAAACCTTTGCCAACTGAGTTAATCAAGCGACCCAGATGCGAAGATAGCACCTACATAGCATTTCTCCGACTGATGCGGTTTATCGTTAACTGGACAACAAGAAGAACGAGTATCAACACTGACCAAACATCTGCAGAGTCTGCCATACAGGCTGTTCATACAGAACACGATGGCTGACATCCGTGTCGTCACAATTCTCTACACATTGCATATCCTGAGGGTTGGTTAACAGGGGCCAACCAGAACGGAGCGGCTATCGTACCTGCCATTTGCTCCAAAGTGAGTTACTGGAGCCCTAGATAAGAATATTAGCAAGGAAGAGAACGGAATACGAATGATATACAGTAAGTATCATGCCTGCCAGCAGGAAGGGAATGTAGAGAGAATGCATCGAGGGCATGGTGAGGGACGGGAGGCGACGTAGACAAATAGGCAACCGGTTTATTTAAATTAAGAACCCGGCTGAGATGAGACATATGTGAAATAAATAAATAAATAAATTGCTTCTGTACTATATGGCTCCAAATCTCCTGCTTCTTGACGAACTTCTTGGACCTCCCACCGCTACCCCTCCCAATTCGAATGGTCCGCCTCATCCTAGGCTCTACGAAAGGTGCGTCCCCGTGTCGTCGCTCGAAATCCGGTCTCATATCCGTCTCTAGGTAATGGCGTACGTTACTTTCCCTACACTGGTTACCTCGGCTTGACTCCAGTCAAGGTGGATGGAGGTCAGTCTTGTTCGTCTGCCCCATCCCGTCGCTGATTTCCTCTAGCCGTCCTCACAAGACTCGACCAGGACCTCAAAATGCTTCCGGCAAGGTCTATTACAGTTTCCGTACGATGTTACGAGCTAGTCCTGGGTCGCGTTGGCGTCTTACAGTCAAATGTGCTGGTCGATTACACAAAGGTTCTTTGGGAAAAGCCAGAGGGCCAAGAGTACGGCGAAATCGGCGACCTCGAGCTTCCTTTCAGATTCTCGATCCCTACCAAGGTCGGCGGTCTCAGCACGGCGTCCTTTGTGGAATACAGGTGTCTATGGCGTGTCGAAGCTAGTGAGTCTTCGTTTGCCTCATTTTCCGGCATTCTGAACTGAATTACGGCTAGTTCTCAATCATATTCCTATAACCGCCGTCGGTTCTCGCCAAGTGAAGCACGCCGAATTACCTCTAACTCGCTATGACATCCCTGCTCACTTCCTTCCTTCTCACCGTCGCCAGCAGTCATCATCTATACCTCCCCTCGACCGTCAGACCTCGAAGCCCCGCGCTCCCCGGATTCGTTATGCCATTAAGTGTCCATCGTTCCCAATTGGCCCCATGGACCTAGTGTCCGTCCATCTATATCTCTTACCTAACGATGCCTCAGTGTCGGTTCGAAGTGCGAGTGCCATCATTGAACGCCGTATACGCGTCAATGAGGCTTCAGCGCGCTCAACGGCACCAGCATCTTACTCTAATACCTCCGCAAGACCTATAAGTCAAGCCATCTTCGAGCATCACTCACCAGCACTGTCACCATTATCGCATTCTCCAATTTCATCATACCAGGATTCACACCATAATACCCATGCATCTATATCATCTTCTTCTCTTGCTTCTTCTCATCCTACTCTCACCCCGAACACAGTTTTTCCTTCAACAACTACCCTTTCCACTGCCGAAAAACGACCTCTGCTTCATGTCGGCAGTTCTTCGGAGAGTCCTTCGACCCCACCTACACCGTCAGAGCTGCCTCACGGTCGCACATCTGTTCATCCTGTCGCCGGAATGGAATCCTCTGGTCCATTCACTCGCGATCAGAACGGTATCCTTGCCAAAACTCTCACTGTACCATGGCCGGTTCCGAAGTCCAATAGCCGATGGGCCGTTGGAGAAACTGTGATAACCGATTTGGTATCCGTCAAATTCTTTGTTCGTGTCAAGGTTAGTACATGTCGTTGTCATGCTCGCCGCTTCTTACATTAGTGCATATAGGTTGTCGTAACCAGCCCTTCTGGTACCGAGTCTTTGGAGCTAGAGGAACGGGAATTGTCTATTGTGTCAACCAACGATGCGGAACGCCAGCTTGCCTTAGCCAACTACGAGTCACTTCAACAAGAGGCGCTTCGCTCAAAATCTAAATCACCCCGACGCTCCCGCCGGACACACGACGACCTGCCGGGAACTCCGGTACCTCGTCCACCGTCCGAGCGATCAGATGGACATACAGTCTCTTCTGGATCGTCACGGCAACCGACTAGTCACTCTGCCAAGGGTAAAGCACCTATCCGTAGGCCACACACTAGTGCCGGCCCACGAGACATGTTAGCCAAATTTTCTGTATCACGCCCACCTGAGCGCGAACCCGTGCCGTCGTTGGAGGTATTCAAGAGGATCAAGTACCATCGACCAGGGACAATGGACTCGGGGAGCAGAAACGGTAGCCAGTATCTGTATGCACCAAGAATGAGCGTTGCTCCGAGTGGAAGCAGTACTAGTTCGGGGACGAGTAGCATGACGAGCATCACTTCCAGCAGTTCGAGCTGCCGAAGCTCAGAGGAAGTGAGGGAGTGGGAGCAGGAACTGGCGAGGATCGAAATTCAGAGCCGGAGATCGAGCGACTTGGTTGGCTTTGCATACAAAAGAAACCGACCAAGCACCAGCAGCGCGAGACTACTTGTGGCGGGTAAATCTTAGACTTACAGGTAGCGCTGACGAGTCCTCATCCGAGTGCTCTGGGGTTGAGTTGATTTACACAGCATTTATTCGTATCTTTTCGCATTTCTGTATTTGTTTGTTAAACGTATATATGCTGTTCAGTACCTTGCTATCCTAGTACTAGTAAACGTCGATGTAACAATGTATTTCTGGATTTTGTACGCTTACCGCGTGACGGCGCCAGCCAAGAGGTTCGAGCCTCGCTGCATCAAATCCCGAGTCGGAAAGAATGAAGCAACAGCCGAGTAGCAAATTTAGATGATCGCAAGCTCCGACAGCAGTCTGACTGACGTAATAATCTTTACTCTGTTTCAATCATGTCTGCTCCGGGATTTCCTTGGTTTAAAGTCACAGGAGCAACGGCTGGCTGTAAGCAACTACTTTTACTTTATCCTTCACCTTGCATCTCTGATGTTGTGCTTTGTTCAACGTATACTTGTTATTTCACCTCCGCCCTTCTCGACATTTCGGACTCGGATTTTCTGGAATCCGAAAATCATCTTTCGTTTCCATTTTGTGGGATCGCGATCCATGTCTGCATACGCGGTGTCTGGTTAGTATTGGGCCTAGGCTACCTTCTCATGAAAAGTATGCGGGAAAATACACTAGTATACTCGCGTGTATTGACCCTTCTCACCAGCTACCGTTCCCTCCGAAGAGCAACTATACAATGTGAGTGTCCTACAGTTGTATTTACCTTCAAAAAATGTATAACTCTCCACGTAGAGAATGCCGCCTGACATGCAACGTAAAGTGGATGCAGCTCGAGCTGCGCGACTTGAAAGAGAAGAACAAACTACTCGGCAACTACAAGCGCAGGTGCGTGCAGCTTGTTCTGTTCCCTGTCTTCCTTCCATTCATCATGCCTCTTTCCTATTTCCAACACATGTAAATCCAAACCGCTGTCCGCGTTAATCCCTCTCCTTCGCCGCTTTTGCCTTAAACTATTTTTGGGATATGCTCTGCTACTACCTCAATTTGTGCTATTCCATGCATAGTCAGCACAGGATGATAGCGATCCCGATTTGCGAAAACCCATATGGGACTCTTCTCGCAGGAAATGAGGCCCGGGAGCGGCTGTATTGATGTATCTGCTTACGCTTTGCCGGTCCCGTCGAGGAAAATTTTTGGACATGTGTCGTCATTCAGTGTAACCGAGACTTCTAAGTTCGCGCTTAGAACCATGAAAATATTTATAGTTATCGGAAACAAGTTAATTACTAGTGAACGGAGATGACGAGAGAAAAACTGGGAGCGGTGTTGAATGCTAGTACTTAAATAAGCTGAGGCGCACTATTATGTGCAGGTGTAGTATGATCTATCGTTACGAATTACAGGCAAATGCTAGTGATGAGTTCTGAGATTGTCCAAATAGGTCATAATGAACTTGGTCGATCATAATGATCTATGTCTCTCTCTGCAAACATTCTGGTGAACAAGCAAAAGTGGAAGAATAATTCGTTAGACTCACCCTTCATCTCTGCTCTCGTCTCCTGTCGGCGTCCGCGGCCGCGAATATGCAACTGCCTCGCTCTCGCTTAATAAAGGTTCTTGTGTCATAGATTCCGGCGACGACGGTAAATTGTCATATGATGACCCTGGTGCCGTCTGAGAATCTGCAGAATGCACAGAGGACGGCTGAGAATTCGTATGAATAGGTGGTGGACGTTTACTCTGTTGACCCCCCCAATTTGTAGGCTCAGATTCCGGTGGAATACCAATCGTTATTGCAGGAATATCATGAGTTGGATTGTAAGACGTTTGTGGTTCGTTAATCGTAGCGTTCGTACTAGAGGGATCATGACTGGCATTAAGGACGGCACTTGCAGTGGAAGTAGCGCTTAGAGCGGCATTTAATGTACTGAAAGGAGCGGGATTAGGAGATTGTTTCCGCCATGATAAATCAGTCGGTGGTGATGGAGTGCGACTTCTGGAGGGTATAAATGACCTGCGTTTACTTGGAGAATATTCTGTACCAGCAGGAGACGGCGGCGTAAGAGATGTCGAAGGCGTAGAGGTAAGTGAACCGGAAGTTCGGTCTGACGGGGGTACTTCAAGTGCCGAAGATCCTGCGCCAGAAGACTCTGTAGTAGTTGCTGCTGCTGCTTCGGGATCGCTGGCATTCGCGGCCTTCCTCTTCTCTTCTGCTTCTTTCCGCTGCTGCTCTTCGTGCTCCAGTAGCGATAAACGCATTGCCTCCATGACCATGAGCTGTTCATTGATACGTCAAGCTCAGACCTTCCAAACAGATAAAGTACTCCTACCTCCTCCAAGTCCTGGCCACCCAAACCTATGTACTGCTCGAAACCCTGATTCGCGGAAGCTTGTTGTCGTCTACGAGATCGCCTGCTCCCACCTGTGTCTTGGTTCTCAGCAGCAGCAGCAGCTTCCTCTGGACTTAGGGCATGCACACGACCGCTCGTTACACCAACAGGAATAAGGCGATCGCCTACTTGTCGCATAATTATCCGCCTGTTTGCGCGACGAGTAACAGCTGCTCTCACGGCGGCTAACTTGGCCTCCCAGTCAGGCCGAATTTGATCTTGGAAGAATTGACGAAGGTAAGGATTGTCACGAAAAAAACCAAGATATGAGACAAACCAATCGTCACAACCTCTGGACTATCCGCACTGAAACTCTTCTGTCGGCGTTTATGAGTTGGGTAACCCGCTGTTGGTATCGACGGCTGAGAGCCTTTAGGTGAGTCGGATGACCATGGTGAGATCTAGTAAGCCAGCCGCATTAAGTCAGAGTCCGGTGTAGAGACACTTGAGAGCTACACACCGCCCCGTCACTTCCAATACCTGTCCGCCATGGAGGCGGGGTATACACTACGCCAAAATGCTCCTGGACGCAGTAAGGGCAAGCAGCAGGGTCAGAAACTAGATGGGTAGTAGTCGGTTCGCTCCGCTTTATCTGTACAAAGCATTCGGTGCAAATTGGATGGTCACAGCAGCGGGAATGATTGATGTTTGGGGGATAGTACTGAGAGACATGACGTAATGATAAATGGTTGTAGTCAGAGCAGTAGCAGACTCACAAGAAAGCAAATAGGACATTCAACAGCACCTCTGTAAACGGATGCCTCAGGACGCGCTGGTTCCTTGAGCGTGCTCGGTCGTTTGCTGCTTGTCTTGGGTCCATTCGAGCTGGGCGCGGCTTCAATTCGTGTCATTTGGTCCGCATTCTCGGGGTCCGGTAGTTCTTTCCTAGCAGCAAGTATCTGGTCGTCATCCCACGATTCATCGTAGTCCTCTAGTGGACGGTAAAAGGGTGCCAGTCGTCGAGCGCAAATGAGTTGGGAGACGACAGCTTGGTTCCAATCTCTGGGACCTGTGTAAACACCCTGGGGCGAAAGATGGCCAAAGTCTACAGTATCATCATGATGACCACGACCGGAAGATGATGAGCTGTTTCCCATGCTGATGCCTGCACAAGAGACGGGATAATGAAAGAATCCCCCAAGCTTTGACTTGGATCGTTGCTGTCAGTGCTAAGTAGTAAGTGGCTGTTATGTGATTGTTTGCTGCTGTTGAATTCGCCGTTCCAACCGAGGTCCCAATCACTTGTCGACGCGCTCACTGACTGACAATGACGGGAGCGTTGAGCAGGATGTCCGGATTTGTAGCCATTGCAGGAAAACAAGCCAGCGCCCGACGGAGGTAACAGTCATGGTACCATTGCATACATATGTTTTTCGACAGCTGTAAATTACTTACACACCGTCTATTTCTCCGCCCCATTTCCATCCTACTTAGACTTCGAGAGTCGGACTGTTCATTGCATACTTAATGAGTCACATTGAAAATCCTCCAATGGCGCCACAGGGTAAGATTTTCTCCACGATCTAGAGCCTCGGTGGATGTATGCGAGCATGAGTTATCGTAGAGGCTGAGGTGCAACAATACCCTGTAGATTTGACAGCTTCTTCGATGAGGCTACAGATCTGCCAAGTCAAAAAATAGAATTCGAATGGTAGATTGCATGTGCATAGCAATAGAGGACTACAAGTGGGCCGTCTTCGATTGCTCGTGATGAAAGAATTCCAACGCATCGTCGAAGACGTGACGGAGACTTTCCTCAAGTTATTTCATGCTTGGCACGAAGACAAATCGTATTTAAAGTGCAGCAATAATATCTATGCATGAGAATTGGTCCGTTCTCTCCCGGTTAGTCCAATAGATAATTTGAAGAATTAGCGACATAGCCACGTGTAAAGCATGTTGTCTGTCATAGATAATGGCACCTGGAAGGAAGCTAAAAACTTTATTTCCGATACATACAAACGTTCCCATCCCCGGTTGGAGGCTGCTAGGAATCAAGACTTGTGTCCTGTACGTTTTGATTCGTCACTCTGAAGCGGTGGGATGAGGGTGGCTTCCTGCCAACCACGAGTATAAAGATATTTTCTCTGTGGGTTCTCTTCATCCCAGCATGGAATTTCTTACAATGCGTGCATGTCGGTAGGAGGTGCATCCGAAGTCTTTCAAAGAAGCGGTTGGATAGATAGTCTTACATTTGCAGTTCGGAATGGACGCGCGGCGGGCCACAGAATCATACAGTAAGTTGACCACGATGTCAAAACAACTTCAATCAATTTACGGGCATTTGAGAGTCATGAGACAAAGAAGCGTTCGGAATAAGACACAACCACCAAGTTGGACAAAGCCGGTGAAGTGGGAAGGGCATTATAGTTGCGAACTTGACGGTGGTCACGGTCCCAAAGTCGCAAGAGAAGAATATGGTCCGCGAGCTTCATAAGTACCGCAGTAGTGGACCATACATAATTGCATTGTCAATGTAATGTGGCCTCAAGAACCTTTAGGACGTCCACAGATAACAGTTGACAAAGGCCTAACGAGTGGATATGGGAAAGGTGATGGCAGAGATCCAACGCCAGGTCTTAGGTACTCTGGACCCTGGCTGGATTATTGCCGTAGGCTAGTGCGATGTTCCTATCGCTAACCGAACCGGAGATTCTGACCGCCTTAAAGCTTGCCGTGATAAGTTCGCATGGTGATCACCGAGTAGCATGACAGAATTGTACGAATACCAGGCAGTACCAGTGACCAACAATGGTATGGTAGCAAGGCTTAGCAAGGTTCAAACGGCAACAGACTTACCCGGATGGTTGGGGTGTAGTCGCCGGCAACTCGAATGTTCGGGAGGTGACGTGGCCCCGTACTTCCACGTGGAGGACCGTTCCTTCAAATTCTCGCTGGTCGATCTCCGTCACGATCCTTTTTTTCTTTCTATGACCTGTCTCCCGTAATTTTGGCCAACTAGACGATATAGCTCTCATACCCGGCCTGCTTTCGTTCTTCATACCCCGGTATCATGGAAGCTCCCTGGACAAAGTCCCCAGAAGAAATACTTCAACATTTTGGCGTGGATCCAAGCCGCGGTTTAACTTCTGCTCAAGCCGCTAAGCATGCTGAACTGTATGGGAAGAACGGTGCGAGTATACTAAAGTGATTCGATGGCGCAATTGCTCACTCACACACTTTAGAGCTACCTGAAGATCCTCCTACTCCTCTCTGGGAGTTAATTCTAGAACAATTCAAAGATCAACTCGTCCTCATTCTACTCGGATCTGCTGTCGTTTCATTTGTCCTTGCCATCTTCGAGGATACCGAAGGCGGTCTTTCCGGCGCTGCGTTTGTAGAGCCACTAGTCATATTCCTCATTCTAGCCGCAAATGCGACTGTTGGCGTTATCCAGGAAACAAATGCCGAAAGAGCAATAGATGTACGCTTCGAATTAAACATCTCTCCAGGTCTTGCTAAATTCTACGACAGGCTTTAAAAGAATACTCGCCAGACGAAGCCAAGGTCATAAGGTCCAGTCAGCTCGCGCGAATTCATGCCTCGGAACTCGTACCTGGTGATATCATATCCATTTCTGTGGGAGATAAGATACCCGCAGACTGCCGATTAATCTCCGTATCTTCGAGTAGCTTCAGGGTCGACCAGGCTATTTTAACAGGAGAAAGCACAAGTGTCAACAAGTCTGTCGAGGTCGTTGCCGATGCTAGAGTTGTCAAGCAGGACATGGTCAATATCTTGTTTTCTGTATGTCGCATTTACTTGCCACTGGTACACGTACTAACAGATGGCCAATCAGGGAACAACCGTGGTTAACGGGAACGCGAAAGCAATCGTCGTCTTCACCGGAGAACATACCGCCATCGGTGACATCCACAAATCCATCACATCGCAGATTTCGGAGAAGACGCCGTTGAAGCGCAAGCTCGACGATTTCGGGGACACCCTGGCTAAAGTCATCACTGTCATATGCATTCTTGTATGGATAGTCAATATACGCCATTTCTGGGACCCTTCACATCAAGGTGCTCTACGCGGCGCTATATACTACTTCAAGATTGCGGTAGCCTTGGCTGTTGCCGCTATTCCCGAGGGTCTTGCTGCCGTCATCACCGCATGCCTAGCACTTGGCACAAAGAAAATGGCCCAGAATAACGCTATCGTCCGCAATCTGCCCAGTGTCGAAACTCTAGGCTGTACGAACGTCATCTGCTCTGACAAGACCGGGACATTGACCACGAATCAAATGAGTGTTTCGAATGTATGTCCTGTCTTGTATCTGGTACAGCCAAGAAAACATTTAACTTACATCCTTATTTTTTAGTTCGTCACTGTTGATGAATCAGGCCGTCCACGTGAATATACTGTTGAAGGCACCACTTTTTCGCCCTACGGATCGGTGACGTCTGTTGATGGCCCCGCCGAATTGTCATCAAACTCTCTTCAACGGTTGGCTGAGATCAGTTCTATATGTAATGATTCTAAGATCGTTTATCATTCGGTGCGTAGAGATGTCACTTCCCTTGCAGGAGACTTCTGAAGAGTCTCTTATTTAGGACAAGGACATGTACACCAATGTCGGTGAACCAACGGAAGCCGCTTTGAAAGTCCTCGTCGAAAAGATCGGCTGCACCGATGCCGAAGTCAATAAATCGTTGTCCTCGCTGTCACCCTCTGACCGAGCCAGCGCCGTTAATGAATACTTCGAAAGGACTATTCCTCGGCTCCTCACCTTCGAATTCTCTCGGGACCGTAAGATGATGTCGGTGTTGGTGAAACTAGAACGTGGAGGTGCCCTTTTCGCCAAAGGGGCCCCTGAATCTATCCTGGAGCGATCTATCTCGGCTCAGGTAAATGGAAAAACGATACCCATGACGCCTGAGCTACGGGAGGCGCTATTGGAACGGACTCTCGCGTATGGATCCAAAGGTCTTCGGACACTCGCCATGGCATATACCGAAGTCGAAGATGTTGACTCCGCACATTACCTGTCTGAGAGCTCCAAGGACTATTCTCGATTTGAGCAGAACCTAGTGTTCGTTTCCCTTGTGGGAATGCTCGACCCCCCACGCCCCGAAGTGAAAAGCGCAGTGGCCAATTGTAAAGCTGCTGGTATTCGTGTTGTCTGTATAACCGGCGACAACAAAGGAACGGCCGAGACTATTTGCAGGCAGATAGGAATTTTTGATGAGGACGAGGACTTGACTGGCAAGAGTTACACGGGACGGGAGTTGGACCAACTTACGCAGGAGGAGAAAATTGTCGCAGTCCAAAGAGCTAGCCTCTTCTCGCGCACGGAACCGGGGCACAAGAGTCAGCTTGTAGATTTACTACAGGGACTCGGATTAGTTGTGGCTATGGTGCGTTTATACTTTGCCTATGGGTTGCGTGTCCTCAAATACTGTACAGACCGGTGACGGTGTCAACGACGCACCTGCCCTGAAGAAAGCGGACATTGGTGTCGCAATGGGAAGTGGTACAGACGTCGCAAAACTAGCTGCTGACATGGTTCTGGCCGATTCGAATTTCGCAACGATAGAGAAAGCCGTTGAGGAGGGTAGGCTTATTTATAATAATACTAAACAGTTTATACGTTACCTCAGTATGTGTTCTTCTATTTCTCTGGATACCTTTATTAACCTAACTTTCCAGTATCCTCCAACATTGGCGAGGTTGTTAGGTTAGTCTGCAACCATTCGATTCTGCTGACCGCCGTTATTCATGCATGGCCTCTTTTTCCAGCATATTCTTAACCGTTCTTCTTGGCATGCCTGAAGCTCTAATTCCCGTCCAACTACTATGGGTCAATCTTGTCACAGACAGCTTACCGGCGACCGCATTGGGATTCAATCCCGCAGATCACTCCATTATGAGAGTGCCCCCTCGAAACAGCCGTGAGCCGCTTGTCGGCAAATGGCTCTTCATCCGATACATGGTCATTGGGATGTATGTCGGTTGCGCAACCGTCTTTGGATACGCGTGGTGGTTCATGTTCTATACCAACGGGCCGCAAATATCCTTTTACGAATTGGTAAGTCCCAAGCGTTCTCGACTGAAGTTCTTTCTCACAAGTCGGCCCGTAGACACACTTCCATCAGTGCTCGGCACTTTTCCCAGACATCGGATGTGAAATGTTCTCAAATGAGATGGCCAAGCGAGCAACTACCATCAGTCTATCCATCTTGGTGGTCGTTGAGATGTTTAACGCAATGAATTCTTTGTCGGAGAATGAAAGTTTGCTAAGGCTTCCAGTGTGGAAAAATCCGTTCCTCGTGGCAGCAATCACTCTGAGCATGGGACTACACTTCATGATTCTCTATGTACCGTTCTTTACGGTGGGTATTCTTGCTTCTACTTCGACCGGAGTGTTCTGATCGAGGCTTTAGACGTTGTTCGCCATCACACCGTTGAACTTGGATGAATGGAAGGCAGTCATATACATCAGCGCTCCTGTTATACTGATTGACGAAGTGCTGAAATTGATTTCGGTCCGTTCCACCGCCTTTTCTTATAAAGGCTTGCTAAACCGATTTCAGACGATGTATATTGACCCCCCTTCGAAGGCCAAAATAGAGTAGACTGTATGGTAGTGTAGCACAACAACGTATAAAGTACCTGAATATCGTTATATCTGAAACGCCCAGAGAGTGATGTCAGTGATGTCAAGGAAGAATTGATGTGGCGATTCTTGTATGCATATATTTGGATCCCTCAACCCCTCTCAGTCGACGGTCCAAGCCCGTCACCTTAGCCTCTCTCGCCGTTGTCCTTCCTGGCTGTAAAGCCCTCCAGACGCTCTCTTCCCTCCCGTTCCTTTGATCTCCGTCATTTTACGTTTCTCTACGGATAAAAACTCTTACCAAGGCACTTAAAGTCATGTTTTTCCATATCCCCATTGTTACTCTGGCCCTGTCCCTCGCTGCCCTCGCCGTTCCTCACGACAACAACATTCATGCCCATCGCCATAATGGCGTCGCCAAACGAGCTCGCGGAGACCTCAACAATTTTGTTAAGCGATACGATAACGCTAGATGGACTTTTTATGATGTTGGGTTGTGAGTATTGCTACCAATATCTATTAGTCGATCTCAATAATCTGACTTGTCCTCAGAGGTGCTTGTGGTTCTACCAGTGTCTCAAGCGATTATGTGAGTCTCTCGAGGGTTGCAATATGGAATTCACTAACATTTTCCTAGATCGTCGCTCTCAACTCCGAGGTAAATCATTCCATTTGCAAATGATTTTCCGTAGCTCAATGTTATCCGCAGCAATATGGAAGTGGATATCCTGGTCCTTACTGCTTCCAGACTATCACTATGACATACAATGGAAAGACGACGACTGCAACAATTATGGACGAAGTGAGTGACCCCACCCCGACCCTAGTTACGGGCTCATATCCCTCCTCTAGTGCCCCGGCTGTCCCTACGGAGGGTTGGATTTGTCTCGTGGTCTCTTCGACTTCTTCGCTGATGAATCGGCTGGTGTCCTTTATGGGACGTGGACCTTCAGTAGTGGCGGTTCAGGCGCAGCTTCGAGCTCATCATCCACTTATGTGTACACACCCACAACGACCAGTACCACTCCTCAGTGGACCCCCTCGACCACCTCTTCCAGTTCACAGTGGACACCCACGACCACTAGCAGCACTTGGACCCCACCAACTACATCAACTAGTTCCACTTGGAGTTCCTCCAGCACCAGCTCTAGTTCCACCTGGAGCGCACCAACGACGTCTTCGTCTTCAACCTGGTCATCCTCTTCGTCGTCGTCGTCGGCATGGTCCTCTTCCTCTTCCTTCGATTCGTCATCAGCTTCTGCTTCCAGTGCATCAATAGTGGTCGGCGTTATCCAGTAACAGTATGGTTGTTCCGACTGGTACGGTTGAACAGTCTACCGGTGATGGTCCGCAGATCCTGTATTACATGAATCAGGTCGTGGTCAACGCGGCGGGTGTAGTGCTTGTGGGAGCTCAACAGTTGCCCTAGGTGGAGTAAAGGCTCTCTTCACGCAATCTCCGACTCTAGCAGTCTTGAAGCTTGGAAGATGATTTGGTTTCATCGTTATCATTATTATCAGCATCGTTATACCTCCCGTTGATCGTTCTGTGCTTGCTTGCGCTGCTGGATACCCTTGTTTATCACATTCATTGAATTACCCTTTATCTCATCGATATTTCTTGACATTTCTCACTTTGCACCTTGCAAGCTTTTTTGTTATTCATGTGGGTTTTATTTAAATGACATTGCGGCATAAGACATATAAGTACATCTTAATGTATGTTCATAACGCTGGCGCTTTTAATACTTAGCAATTTTTAAACCTGTTTGTGAAAGGGGGATGATCTTCGATGATTTGGCTAGCGGCGATGGTTGAAGAAGAGAAGGAGCTGAGGCCGAAAAGATGGCTACCGGATGACAACTCACATCGAAGATTAAAAGGTCCCTAAAGCCTCAAGAATCGGAGGCAGTCCCGTATTCATATCGAGGACTGGGATCAATGGTTAACGTTAACTCAAAAGTGTAAATCCTATAGCCGCTACGATTACCGGATCGGATATTAAACTCGGGAGAACAGCGTTGACGGACGTTGATGTTTTGTTTAGACAGTGGTAGGACAGGCAGTGACTAGGGGGTACTTGATACTATGGTAGCAGGGTATGTTGTCATTTGCAGAAGCCGATCACTGCGTAATTTGAAAAAGGGGCCTGCCTCATTGCGGCTGGTCAGCTTCTTCACGGCTACCACCATGTCGATGTCGAGTGGTTTGTCGTCGCCAACCTTCACCTCCGTTTCGACGACCTCGTCGTTCGACATGGTGTCGCCGAGGTCCCGCTCATCATCTACCATGTCTTCTCAGTCATTCGTCTTGTCTGAGGACGACGACTCCGATGACGAGATTGTCTGGAGTGTCGCATCCTCTGGCATTTTATCGCAATCCGACATATCGACCGAAAGTAGTCTTTTCCCTTTATCAGAGGGCGATTTCGTCCTTCTTGATCCACCGGGCACCCTTGATACTCACAGTGGTCTCTCGACTCCGAGCGCTGTCGTATCTCAAGCTTCTGATGATACTTCTTCCATCAGCCTATCTTCTGACTTCGCGGGGCTTTCGCTCACCGCAACCACCCCAAAGCGAAAGGCGAAGGCTAGCAAGCGAAAGAAGAAGCGGAACCCCCCTGCTGTAACGTCCACCGCAGCTTCTCCGGCACCTCCAGAGCGACCGTCGTCAGTAGCGAACCCTGACCAAGGCTTCGACGCCGACGCCCAGATCTAAGCGTAGACGTTCTCGTAAGTCCAAGAGCTCTGCGTCCAATCCAGGTTTGGGCGCCCGGCCTATTGTGGACTGACATATCAGAGGGAGTATCTGAAAGGGGCGACGAGGTTTCTGTACCTTCATTATACGACGATGCTGTCCGATACATAACTTCGTACGTTCCATCTGAGTCCTATTACACCTCTATCTCACTGTCATATGTCCTAGATTTCTCACCAATCCAACAGCGAAGGAGACTGTATGTCACTTGCGCCTTCTTCAGTCCCTGATCATCGAACTGGGACTAACAACATCGTCTATTCCTACGTCCCTCACGTCCGCCAAAACTCTCATCAAGTCCCAGGCGTTCGTGAATATCCGAGATTATCTCGCTCTTCGCGGACAGGGTCTTTCAGCCGTTCAGAGAGCTATGCATCCCAGCAGGTCTGCTTTGCGCAAGGATATCAAGAGAAAGGGGAACCCGGCATCACTTAAGTGGGTTAAGCAGAATGGATTGCAAGTCTTACTTGTATCTTGCTATCCTTGATTTAGGGGAAACGAACACGGAGTTCTATAAAGATGAAGATCATTGTACTGTATTTTTCTGTTTTCTTCTTCGGATTTCTGCGCTACCTTGATTCACAGTTATCTACCGATTTTTACAGCCATTCTCTGTTTGTATACAGTAATGCGCTTTTCTGCCCGTCATTGTTGTCATACTATCATACCATCACTAGCCAAACTTTTACCCTTTGCTCAATCTATATCAACATACATATTCCCTTGCTTAACAACAAATGAACCAGGGATCTGCATCTGAATGATTTGACCTGATCGCAACACGACTGAGCAGGTAGAGCAGACTACATTTTGTCACAATTGTCGTATCTTCCAATATACTACGCTATTGTTGTATCCGGCTACGGCGGTCTGTTCGACCTCAGCTTTTCGACTCCACAACTGACCTTTCAGATCCGTCACCTTCACTCCCTTTCGTTTTCGAAGAATAGCCCTCTCGTCGCCCATCTGGATCGTAGTCGGCACAGGGACACTCGACTTTTTCCCGTTCCCAAGCTCTGAATCTTGATTCTTGCCCCAAGCCAAGAGATCGCACCCTGCTCTCCCGCCATCCGATGTGTCGAGCGTCAGTAGAACATGACCTGTCTGTGATACGCTCACTGATCGTGGGATAATCGGTACTATGCTCTGGGTAGCATCGCTGTCTGCAATTTTAGAGCAAACGAGTAAGTATCCGGACCGATACGCGTAATTCGATACCAACATTCAGACAGATTGCCAACATTCTTTGCCCGTACGGGTGTACCCTGAGCATTGCTGAACAAATTGTTGCCAAGGCCGCCCCATTGGCCATTTCCGCACATGAAGATATCTGCTTTGCCTTCTTCTGGATACTCTACTTTGAAACAAGTCAAGTCACCTCCTACTCAGACTTTTTAGTTTTCTGCGAGAACTGATGATGCATATAAAACGCCCACCGGCAGAGATATCAACGCATTTACTATGCGTCTGGTGAGACATTCGCCATGGGATAACCTCAGTTGGAACCGTAACTGCAGGAACCGTAACACTGCCGCCCAACCCAATCTGCCTGGACAGACGAATCAGACGAATTGACCGGCCACTATTAAAGTCCTTACCCGTATTCATTCGCGCCCCAACCTAATATGTAACCAGTGGTTGTTCGAATAAAACTGTTCCGTCCACCTGCAGCTACCTGACTAACTGGTATGTCACGTAGCGAAGGAATCTCATAGATAGTCGGACAGAATCTGATAGTGTCGTTGTCCTTCCAGGCTTCTGCGGAAGAATTAGATGCAATACTGAGCATCAGAAATAAGTACATGCCGGGTTCCTTTCCCAGGAAGAGTACCGCCGCTGAGTGGTTTTGGTATTAGCTGTACTGGTAGAACGGAATGTCCAAAAGGATGACCAGGATCAGGGACTTCGATTTTTCGGAACCCAAGTTGACCATATACGTTGGCGTTACAGTTCACGGGATGGGCAAATGCCCTCCCCGAGCTTGTTAATGCCAACAAATGGTCGTTTCCCGCAGAGATTGACACAAACCTTTGAAATATTTTCAAAAATAAAGTAAAAGGATGTGGAAGAAGGGCCTTACAATTCGTGTCTTTTTAGTTGCTGCTGAGGTTTTATCTCCACAAAATCAACAGCTTCTTCTTCCTTACCCCAGAGCCAGCCCATACTCCACAAAGGGTAGCTTGACGGTGTGGAGGATCCAGCAGGCAACGATTGCTTCGAAGCGGATGCTTCCATGACATAAATTTGCCCGGATGCGGAAAGAGCATACAATTTTGATTCCGTCAACTGAAGTTGTACGATATTCTGAATATCAAGTAAGACATCGTGCTTCAGAGGAAGATGTGGTATCGCACTTTGTTTCGCAGCGTCGGTGCAGGGCTATCATGTTCTACGGAGCCAAAGTGACCAGCTCCCCATTGATACACGTCTCCTCGAGCGTCTACACACGCTGCATGGTCCTTGTGTAGGACCAGGTCTCTGAGTGCAACGCCTTCCAGCCACTCTGCAATGGCAGGTGTGCGGATGGAATCTGGCTCTTCCCTATCCAGTAACAGTGTTTTGGACCTGGTAACATCATATACATGTAGGCACAAGAAACATTGGAGAACGGCGTCACACACTGGTTAGAGCCCCAGACAATTGATTGCAGCGCCTCTGAGTCTTTTATGTCGCTGTCTCGAGTTACTTTTGTAGGTGTTTGCGAAGGACCAGGCCATTCACTGTCATTATGTATGATTTCTCTGTTCGAACGCCATATTAAGGCACCAGAAATAACGACTGAAGACACTATAATTGCGCGCGAAGCATATCTAGGTTGCTGACGGAGGAGCGAAGAAGTATGGATTTGGCGTAACCTTGACTTGAATGTGAAGGCTGCTCGTCGGTGCATGTGAAGGAAGTGAGGAAGGGAGTCAAGGGACAGTCTCAGATGAAGGACCGTAGGAAATGTTTCGGCCCGGAAGCCCGCCAAGAATTTTTTTTCAAATTTAACAAGTTGACTGCTACTTACTATATCTACAAAGACGTACTAATCCTAATATTACCTATCGTACATCCACAGTGCTGGTAGCTGCTGAAACTGTCTTAGCCCAAGCTGATTGGTCAACTGCAACCCCGCCAGCTGCCTTCCACAACCTTGCTAGCCAGTACGCAGGCTCCAGCCACTTGCCCTCAAATGTGACGACGTTAACATCGCATTTACCAACATCGCGAAGCCTCTTGGATAAGCAGCCCATCAACAGGTCCATCTGCCATCGCTGGATCAATGCTGATATCCCAACCCATCGTTGATGCTATGACTCTGGCTTGCTTGCGCAGAGCCTCGTGTTTCCGAAGATGTGACCAGTGCTTTTTTGGCCTTGATGGATTGGATGGTCCTGCGCTTCTCGCCACCCTGCCAAGTACCAAAGGGCGTACCTCATGACGAAGATGTTTGAAACGACCGTGGCGAGTTCCTCTCGTTTAACGGCGGTCGCCAGCTCCAGCATTTCCTGCTCGTCCCCGCCAACGTCCATGGTGCGTTCTCTAGAGCCTCGGTGTTATCATTTGCACGATATTGGTTGGTAACTGTCTGGACAGTATGTATACCTGACTGTCCAACAGAGGTGGATGTCACGGGGTTGGGCGTTACTTTGGTAAATGGAATAGCTGAAAGCGAGGTAGGTCCATCGAAAGGGAACATATGATCTCTGTCACCACGGTGTCCAAAAGGCGCCCTATACAGGTGCCTGTTGAGTGATAAACGGAACTTGTTCATTTCGGAAACAAGGTCATCCGTATTGTGGGGTTCGGGGTCTGATAGAGGTGCGTTGAGGCTGTAAGAGTTACAGGATTCATTAGCCCTTGTGGGATGCACAGAATTCGGTTATAGTCCTGGCTCCAGGACGAGGCATATCAATGCCAGCTTGCGAGTAATGCTCCGCCGGAAGAGCACCAGTGAAGACGCCCCCGTAGTGCTGGTTAGATTCTGATGCTACAATGGAACTCGATTCTTGGCTTGTCGGCGCTGCTGCCACCAGGTCCCAGAGGTTATTGGTCCCAAGTCCGCCATGACAGGCAGTAGTGATAACCATGACCTTTCCTTTACAGGTTCGAACAGAAGCCTCGAGCTCGTCTTTCGTGAGCTGGCGACAAACGCCCTCGCCGTTGCCAATCAGAAACTTGCCCTCGATGTCGCTATGGCCGCATAAAATTATAATCAGAGTCTCCCCTTCCTCGACGGCTGCAGCACCATCTCTGATCGATATCAAGGCATCCGTCTTCAGGTGGCTAGACATACTAGTGACGACGTCGATGTTCTCTGGACAGGATAACTGAAGACGCTCGCAAGAGGGATCGCCTATAATCATCTTGGGATTATCTGAGAAGGGCACGAAGAGTAGACTCGGCGAGGCAAGTGAGCAGGACAGATTTAGGGGAGGTTGATGAAGACGTCAAAGCGCAGTGAAGTAGTACAAGGGAATCCATGACTTTCCAGTCATTGGAAAGCGTTCTATCGTGGTCATCCTCAACTCCCAGTACAACAAATATCTGAGGAGGCATTGGAAGTTTCTGTAATACAAGGCAGATGGAAAAAGAATGAGGGCATTGGATCACTGTAATGGCCAAGGCAGATATTCGTAGTTGAAGTGGTATCCGGACAGGGGTAGATCGGAGAGAGACCTAGGTTTTATGAGACCCTGGTGCTCCTGAACAGAAACGTAATGACGTCCGTACTCTCCGTACTACAGCAGGCTAAAGTCTATGAAATAGATACTGGAGGATAGTTGCAAAGAAAGCTCGGACGAGCCTAAGACTAACGTCAGAAGTTGTTATAGTCGCGCTGAAACTAAAGACAAATAGCTAGGACTGAGATTTCTTCTTCTTTTTGCGTTTAGTAGTCGCATCTACACCATCCCTCTTCCTCTTGTTTCCCATCGACTCTTCCTTCTCTCCAGTATGCTCATTCTTGGCCTGCTTTACCACCTCATTGCACATCGCGTGGATAGAAGTCGACGACTTGAATCCCGAAGCAGACAACTTGTCTGACAACTTTTCCCAACTCGACGACGCCCAGATGGCGTCGATATCTGGTGATGAAGAGAGGCGAGATGTTTGTTTTATCGACAGCAACACCAGTTTGAATAGATCTTTCATCTGAGCCGCGTTGACGGATGTCTTGCCGTCGCATGCATCATTTATAAACTCATGTAATGCTTCACGCAACGCTGTCATGAATGCTACCACGTCCGCGTCTGATTTCTCCTGAAAGTGATGTGAGCCTATGTTTGAACACAGAAAAGATGAATCATCCGTACAAATTTCGGCAACTGAGCGACAAGGACGTATATCAAGCGGAACGCCTGACACTTGCCGATACACATTGATCGCTTTTTTGGACAAGTCAATAAGATCCTGGCGTAAACTCCATCCAAGCGCCGGTATCCGCATGATGAGATCTTGGAAAAAGTTGAGATTCAAAGCGGAATTTTTGCGGGTCAAGAAATCAACAAGGGATTCCCGATACGTATCAAGCACCTGCTCTGCACCCTGTTGAGCCGCCACGACCTTGGCCAGATATAGGCTGCAAGAGCTCAGGATGGCCAATAGTTCTGATGAACGTGCTTTACGTGCATGAGCGTGTAGTGATTGAATAATGGATGCAGCTTGAGCCACAGGGGCAAGTAGGTATATCCTTGGCTTTTGTTATACGGGATCGGAGAATGCCCTGGGTCTTGTCAGAGAGCTGCTTCTCGTCGGTGCCAGAGGAAACGATCAGGTCGACCAGAGGCAGGATGAGATTGATCACAAGGGGACTTGAAGGCAGCTTCTTGAGGAACAGATCGACCAAGTCGAGCACCCTGTTTTTGAAATGGGTAGCTTCACGTTGTGCATCGACATCTTGAAATAGAGTTAGAATTGTTCTGGGGATGACATGATTGTTACTAACCTTTAGACGTCTTCCCTACTTGCATTCGGGACTTGAAGACCTCCGCGAGTTGCCCATCGAGTGCCAGCATTTGATCATCGTCCATCAGCATCTCATCATCATCTGTATCGCCAGTGACAGGCTCCACGCCGTTCATTTTCAGGGCCTCCAGGATTTTACTCCGAAGCTCGTCGTCCACTTCCTCTTCAGCATCATCCTCGCTTGCCTCATCAGCACTCTGTTCCTCGCATGTCAGAGTCGCTTTGATCTTCAGTCACCTTCATCTGCAGACATGCCTTCGTCTTCACTTGCATCTTCTGAATCTTCGGCATTGAGATCTCGAGATTCAAGTTGCTGCATAGGTGGGTCATATCAGAAGGGGTTTTCCATCTGTTTCAGAGGAACTTACTGTAAGAATAAGATCGACGGTGCTCTCTTTCACTAAATCTGTTAAAGACGCAAAGGCGTGATTCGCGATAATTCGCAGGTATCCACTAGGCTTCTCTAACAGACCAATGATAATGTCTATTAACCCATCGATAGGTTCCGGAGCGTCTTCATCGTCACCATCGACCTTGGCGGCCTTCTTCTTGCTCTTCTTGCCGGTCTTGTTGCGAGGAAACAGGCGTTCCACGAAGTCGATGCATGACTACGGGCCGGCCCTGTGAGTCCAAAAAACTGACTATGGAGTACTGAGCTTACCTCCAGAGTTTCTACTGCGGTTTCATCTTCTTCATTAGTACAATATTCGTGCGCCACTAGCCCCAAAAGTAGCAGTTGGCAGCCTTGCGCCGCGTCATTGCCGGAAGTGACCTGGAACCATACGATCAACATATAATTTCTTTAGTACAGATAAGGTTTACCTTTCTCAGATGGGCATCTAATTCTTTGGCTTTCGTTCGAAGAGCCTGGACCTCTTCGTCGGGTTCCAAAAGGTACGACACGTTCTTATCTTTCTCTAGTCCTTCAATTGTTGTAACAACTTTGTGTATCCAATAGTCTCCATCGGAGGACATGGCCGAAGATTTTAAAGTTTTCGTTCCGTCCTCTAGAGCAGAAGAAATACGAATGAGGGGGGAAAACCATACGTGAACTTTTCATAGTGCTTACCGTTAGTTATTGTGAAGGTCTGACTTGTGAGATCGGAAAGACAGGCCAAGAGTCGACTGCGACTATACAGCCTGAGAGCATCGGATAGCGGCGGCTTGAGTACGTAGTCCGTCTACAAGGGATAAGTATAAGAAATTCAATTGCGAAACGGATAACATACACCACGATACGAATTCTGCTTAGCGGGTTTCCGTACAATGAAGAACCCATTAACCACAAACCACTCCAGGATCTGTCGGATCCAGTCATCTCGTCTGGGTATTGAGCCATTTTTAACTAGCGCGACAAGCTGATCCATGACCCAAGATCTACGTGCATTGATGCCTTCTGTGTCATCTCTATTCGATGTATTTAGTAAGGAAGACCAGTAGAGATACAGATGAAACACATACTTGTCTATACCTTCATTCCCATTGAATTGGGAAATTAGATGGTCCACGTAGTGAGTAATGCCATCCGCATTCATCGAAGAAAGGATCGATTCGACGGTTTTCGTTTTGGTCAACTGGTCAAACTGTCGACTGCCATTTACGCCAGTAAGCTGAACGATCAGTCCCATACCCAGCTGCGGCCTCTCCTTCACGAAATTGGATACTCCAATAGCCTACCAAAAATATCAGACGGGCGCTGGACACATCAAAGAAATAACCAACAGTTTGTTTAGCGGCTTTGTGCAGATATCTATCTGGTTTAGACGAGTGGTTGATCCACGTACGCATGAAATTTTTCGTAAAGATCATAGGAATATCATCGGCCAGTACTCGTGGCAAAGCCTTTTGGAAAACTTGGAAACCCCAGTACTTTCGTTCCGGAGAGGACGTGGAGGAGAACAGACACTCTGCGAAGAGACTTTAAGCGATGAAGTGTGAGCACAGATAAATGGGATATACCATCAACAACTATCCTGAAAAATTCCGGGAAAGTCCCCTTCGCCTGCTGATTAGACCCTGAACTGGGAAGCAGATAATCGAATATTATGTCCCAGACAAAATTCAACTCGGGTTTCCATGAGCTTCCGGAAGATTTGGAGTGACTTTCTTCATCATCAATATCCTTCGAAGTATCCTCAGAGGACCATCGACGTAGAAGAGGCGAAGACAGACCTTTAGTATCTGTCCGAGAGCGTGGTAATTTCCAGTGCTGAGCAACTCTGGATTTTTGAACATCGGAGAGGTGTATTTCCGCCAATCGTGATCGGGACACAGATGCTGGAGTTTGAGCATCAGCGCCACCTTTTCAGACGTCCACTGAGAGTCGCTGCCCAAGGTCGTCTCGATGGAATAACCTAAACCCTCCTCCTTCCAAGGAACACTCGACGAGTTGAGGGCTTCTGATGCTAGAAGAATTGTCCACCAAGCACTTTCCCGAAGCCAGCTTTTCTTCTCTCCGAGCGCAATCAATTCTGATACAATATCCTTGAAGCTCTGTAGGGATGATGCAGAGGTGGAGGAAGATGCAGATTCCGGTAAAGGGTCCGTCCGAACAAATAAACCTGACTGAATGACAGCGGTGATTCCAAAAAGACGAGCAAACAGGACATCTCTCTCTTCCTGTCCAGTCATGGATTTTTGAGTTTTTGTAGCATCCATGATCAGTGATAGTATTTGTGCACATGTGAACGTCAGGATTCTAGACAGAAGCTATAGAGGAACGTTCATGAAAAAAGCAACCTAAGCAAAACGGTATGAACTTACCTCTGTCAACGCAACCGAAAACCCTAATCTGCTGCTCTCCCTCGGACTCGCCAGCCCACGAACAAGACGTCGTACGGAATATGACACATCATGCGCATTGTACTTGTCTAAAGGGTCGACGTTGTTGTCCTCCTGGCTTTCATCCTCGGAAGTATCTGAAGAGTCCTTAGCAAATTGTTCCTGGAACTGCTCTAGTGACGAGATGAGCTTGACAGAGGCATCGATGCGCTCTTTCTTGGATGATGAAGAGAGATTCCAAAAAAGCGGGAGAGTCGTAGACATTTATGACGAGTCTAAAAATAAAAGTCAAAAATTTGGAAGGAGTGTTTGGTTGTGTAGATACCTCCGGTCCGAATCGGTCCGCCTTGGCCTACATTTTTTTTGAGTACAAGGATTACTTATTGATCAAAGCTGGCGCTTATCAAGGTGTTCGGATGTGCAAGGGGGGCCTAGAGGGCACCCGACGTTTCAATCTAATTGTTTGCATTTCACAATTTACTATAGAACAATAGTGTGCTTATGGTTGAGAGTTGGTATTCTTATTTAAATGCTCATTATGATTGACATTAATGTCAAAATAAATCTACCAGCATACAGATGAGTACGTGGAACCATACGGTAGGCAGAGAAATATACAAGGATTAATGCAATGGCACATATCTTCATAACCGCTTCCTAATCAACATGCATCCAATGTCCCTTCACACCGAGTCGACATTTTTCACAATCTGAGCGGGGTCCCATAGTGACGCGCTGCCTTTTGGTGGGAGACAGAGTACTTGATCTCAGTCCTCCGGATTCCATGGAGATATTCATAGGCGTAAGACTGTCTGAGACTGGCGTGCGAGGCCTTGTCACATTAACAATACCGCCTTCGACTCTTATTGTCTCGGGGGTAGGTGGCGTGACATCGATTGAAGGGAGACGAGATAGAAAGGAGCCCTGAGCATGGTTTGCGAGTGGTCGTGATGCGTTTGCATCAGTGAACGACGGTGATAAATTCCGAGGTGACTGACGATGCGCTGCGAAGGTGTCGCGCGTATGAGACGTACTGGGAAACGTCGTTTGCAGAGGTAATAGTACAGGTCTTCCTGGACCATAGGCCAAAGTAGAAGGCTCATCGACATCATCCAAGTCCTACGACCGCCATTAGTCTCGCAAAAAATGAATCAAGCCAATCACGCACCATGGTATCTGAGTTACTCTCCGAATCTGGTACATATTCTTTCGGTGTTCCGATGCTCAAGCCGCCTGTCTGTTGTACCCAATCCTCAGAGGGGTGCCGACTACTGCTGCCACTCGAGGGGAGTGAATTCGTAAATAGTGGTGAAGGTAGCCCATCTCCCAAAGCAGGAGTCAGGCGCTTCTGTGAGAAAAGGAAGTAAAAGTGTTGCGAGGTAAAAGTTGTTTGAAAGACCCACGACAGGACGACTGGAAGGGCTGTCTTCCTCGGTGGGACGGGGTCGCTTGGAGGACGTATTGAACTTGGACATGGAGTGAAAGGCGCTGGCCGGCGAAAACATATCGACCTCCATTTGAACCATTTTGGTTACAAAGGCTTGCGTCGGAGCGAGAAAAACGCAGAGTTATGTCATACAGCTAGTTGAGAAACAAGGACCTTGGAAGCTCAGCCACCTCAGCCACTGCAATTCGCGTCACAGGGATCACATGTCCATTGCACGCGACGCGACGCGTTGACAACTGAAAGCAGCATTCGACGCCATGATATTTCTACTACTCTAGGTATTTTCTACATTTTCTACCGCAACTATATGAGCTAGATAGGAACTAAATCGTGATCATCATATTCATCCCTGCATGTTAAGCGGAGTCCTGGGTAGCCTGGGTTCACCCTGGGCGTAAGGTTCTCCTGTCTCGGCACGAGCAAGATCATTCAACCAAGCCCCCTTGGGTTGAATCTTGACACCACGAGAGTACATGACAGCCAGGTACAGCCAGGCCAGGGCATTACCCACGGTGCCGACCTCATCGGAGACATGTGTCTTCGCATACTTGCTCATAGTCCTGTGTAACTCGACATCGGTGTAGAGGTCGAAGAGGTGCTGGGCGACGGCAGCATTGTCACCGGGCTTAGTAATATATCCTGACTTGCCGTGCTCGACTTGAAGAGGAATACCACCTGTAAGGGAGGCAACAATCGGAATTCCAGCGTGGATAGCTTCGGAGACCTTGACTTCAAAGCCTTCGCGGGTCGAAAGTTGCAGCGCAATCTTCGCGTTAGACATAAGCGCATTCAACACTATACCAACATCAGCATACCTCGGGTGTGACAGGGACATGAACTTACATTGGTCACTGGGAGGAAGCCTCATAACGACGAAGTCGTTTGCGTACTCCCTGTATGCATCGGAATAGATCAACTGCATAACTTGATCGTATATGATGCTGGCATCGGGGTCATCGACAGCGCCTGAAAACGAAAATGTGAACATCACAAGACACATAAAACATAACTATCATACCATGACCACAGATCAACATCTGCGGGTGTTCATCGTCCTCGAGGTCGGGGCACTTGGCCTTGAGGAGGCGTCGGAGTTTCACGTAAGAATCGATAACGTTAGGGATACCCTTTGCGGGGTCGAACCGGGCAATTTGGATGATGTAGCTACGCTGTGGCCATTGGAGTTCGTTCATCTTCTCCTTGACACACAGGCTTCGGAACTCTCCCATGTAAAATGCGGAGTCCCAAGCACCAAGATCCTTGTTCAGACCATCGAGCCTGGATCACATGAATCAGTATACAATTTTGATGAGGGTTAAAAAACCACTGACCAGTCAGTGGCAGCTCCAAGTAACGCCAACTTCTCGATGGGAACGTCAGAGGGAACGAATTTGTTCACCGGGTGACCTTGGTTGATGTCGTCAGCGCCGCCTGGGAAATGCTTTGCGTCCATTGTGACTCACTGATAAACAGGTCGGCAAGCTGGATGTTGTTCCACAGATATTTCCACACCTCCTCTTGTGGTGAACCAGGGACATGGACCAAATCGCTACGGATCTCGATATGCGAACGGTACACAATGGGCAACTCAGGGCGGAGTTTCTTAATTAGAGGTATAAGACCGGGCATCTGAGGATCATCTACGAACCGGTAAGAAAGCCAAGCACAAGAACAGGAAATGATATTCTCACCTATGAAAGCAACATCGACACCGCCAGGAGCCAAGGGACCTCCTTCGGCAGTCCAGCGGAGACCATTCTTCAAGATCCAAGCGTCAAAGGATTCTTTGGCGTCGTTGGTCAGGCGGAGATCTGAGGCGGCGACCCCTTGGAGGATGTTGTGGTTGTTCTTGGTAGTTCTGAATACCTGGGGCGACGGATTTGGAACGTACCTTGCATAAGGCAGTTAGGTACGGTGAATATTCACGCCGGAAAGTCTGTAAAAGGGACATACCATGCAGCGTCAACGTCAAGTGCGGTCAAGAACCTAATCAAGGCGTGTCTCATCTATGTACAAAAATATGTCAGGTGGAAATGATTGAATTGCTTGAGCGATATTCTCACGAGGGCTACGCCACCTAGATTAATTGCCATGACAGGATTAGATCACCAGTCATATGTCAATTTTTGTGGGGCAAGTTACTAACCTCCTTGTGGGGTCGAAGAGAAGAATCCAATCTTGACTTGCTTTTCGCGTAATTCATCCGCAAGCTTAACAACGGCGTTCCAGGTGCTTCAAGTCATGATCAGTAAAAGACCCCTACAACGTACGGTAAACCGACATACCCAGACCCCACGGTTTTCTTGTACTCATCTAGATCATCTAACAAATGAATTTTGCCAGCGGCATCGACGGTGACCTGGTTCCGAGGACCAATACTAAGGCGAGGGTTGTTTCCGGGACCAAAGTACATTATACATTTCCGTGCTGCAGAGTCGGCTTGCTCATCGAGAGTGCGTAGGATAGGGAGACGACCCGTGACACCGACCTGGAGGTGCGGATCCGCAGCAGCTATATGAGCGGACTCTACGTACACTGTTGGAGTCTCGGCCCCAGAGGGAACATAGGAACCAGTAGTGGATGAGATGCGGTGTTTGATGTTGGGGCGTGTCGCGGAGTCTGTGTGGAAAGGCTTGATATTGAAGACGATAGGAACAATATCCATGTCAAGCCACAGGCGTGTACACAAATTTGGAGACTGAATAGAAGCGCATATATCATGATCTGATGGCTTGGACAGGGTAAAAAGTATAGCATACCTCGCGAAGGAGCGACAGAGTGACACCGGCGCCAAGGAACTTGCATAGATGTTCGCTGCAGAAGCTGCGAAGCGTCTCCAAGACGTGCTGTTCGATGACTTTGGCGGTCTTCTCGAGCTCTGTAGCAGAGTATGGGATGATGGTGGACGCGAAGTCAGTACTGTAGACCGAGTCATGAACAGAGACCGCGATTTCGAACTGGGTATTGTTGTTGACTGGATTGCCAGCGATACCAGCCCACATAGGCTACATAGGTCATCAGGATACGAGTACGAGAGAGAGATGGTGACTGACGGTCAAACTAGAGTACGAGGCAGCAACATGGGGTTTCTTGCCGGACACAGAGGAGAGACGACGCCTGACGGCGTCAGAAGTCTTGGATTCAAACTGATGGTGTTGATGAGCCTTGGTAGACATTATTGAAGGCAACGTCAAGATGGGGTAGCAGGAGAAAGAGAATAAACGGCGATGAGGGTTATATACGGGAATCGGACGGTCTGGTTCCCCAGAAGAAGGGAAGAGGCCGGCATGGTCCAGGTTTGGGTCTTTTCCATGAATTGAATGTCTTGATCGTCTGGAGATGGGTGCTAGGCCACGCGCCAGTCGCCGTTTCAGCATCGTGGCCATCTTTCCCTTCTTAGCTCCCATCCATCACCGCGACTGGGGGACCAGGTCAGTCTCCGTCTTTAGCCCCGCACGTTCTTCATGTCTCCCTGCAATCAATGCGGCGCCAGCACCGTATGGGACGACGATGCATCCTCGGCTATTTGCACCATCTGCGGTACTCTCGTAGATTCGTCACAGTCCGTTCTTTCGTCAATACCCGATTACCAGGCTGCCTCATCGTCATGGAATCCTTCTTTTCTTCCAAAATCGACCCTCAAATCCCTCCGGAATCCCAATTGGCAGCTTGCCGGGCAAGGAAAGGAAGCAAGGGACAGGCAGAATTCCGTAAGTTCTACTACAGCCCTTTCACTTTTGTTCTGTTGCTTCTTAATCTAAACGAACGTGTAGGCAGCCATGCACTGAGTTCATCAATTCGCTGGCAAATATACTTTCCGTCCCAACATTGTCTTCCCGAGCCACTACTTTGTTCACCCAGGCTATGGCTGCAGGCAATTTTAGGTGGGGAAGGAAAGCAAAGCTTGTAGCAGGCGCCTGCCTGTCTATCGCTCTTCGTGAATCCAAGAGGCCTGATTTTCTTCGAGACATCGCCTTTCTCCTGGATCAGCATTATGCCCACCTGACACGCGTGCTGTCGTCCATCCTGTCCTTGCTTAACGTTTCTCTCACATCAAGTGACCCCTTCTTTCACGTATCAAATCTTCAGTCACATCTTTCTTCGGTCATCCAGGACCAGGTGGAAGCCATTAATTTGCCTCCCTCCCTTGTCACCGTGATTAGGCCTTTATCCCAAACCTCTGTTACCAACACTTGTCGCTCTCTATCTGATCTCTTGGCCCGAATGTCGCCCTCAGACCCAGCCCCTGCCACCCAGATACATGGTACAGCTTGCGCTATCTTTATGCTTGCACTTGAAGCTGAAGCTCGCGCAACTTTACCAAGTCTAGGTGAACTCGGTGCATGCCTGGCTGCCAGATGCTCCGTGGGCAAAGGTCTCGTCATGAACAGATATAAAGCTATTCAGGGCGACATTGTTACCATGATGGAAGGTATCCAGTGGCTTGATCAGTACCAAAAGAAGAATAACGGTCGAGCAAAAGTTTCAAAGCGGTTGCTTGTGGCCCGCGGCCTTCCCGATGTGCTCTCCTGGCAGGATGAAATTTGGAGGAAAAAAATTGAGGAACAAGGACGTCCCATCGTTGATCTTGATTGCGATTGTGACGAGGATGTGGATCTGAACGATCATGAAATCGACCAGGCTAATTTCGCTTGTTCCCATCCGACTTCCGCTTCTACCCATGAGTTAAACATCCGACCGCGTAAGAAGCAAAAAACACGACATGCTCTCTCCGAAGCCAGTCAATTTTTACTCGACCCTCTTTCGGGTTCACTTCCGTTATCTGCTCTATCCGTTAAATCTTCCGTTACTGAACATGCCCATGGAAATCTCCACAGAAACAACGAGCCACAGGATCTCCATACATATCTTCCACTCACATCATACCTTCTTGCTGCCCCACTTACAGCCCTCCAGTCGTCAAAAAAGCCTACCCGTCTCCAGCTCTTGTCAGTTGCTCGCGGAGGCGCTAGTACGTCCGATGTTGACGACGACGAGCTATTTGAGGATGGGGAGCTAGAAGGACTTATGCGCACAGAAGAAGAAATCCAAGACTTGATAGAAATATGGGAGCGGGAGAAGTTGATGGAAGTCGAGTCCGACCAGGAACGGCGAGCCCACAAAACAAAGAACAAAGCGAAGATTAGGTACAAAGGTGGTAAGGAGAATAACGAGAACGACCATGAATCATTCGTAGGTTCGAAGAAGGTCAACACCGATGCTCTGGCCCGATTCATGGCGGACGACTACGATGATATGCGGGATGACGATTCGGAAGATGTCGTCAACGTTCTTGGCCTTGGTTTTTCGGACGATGAAGATGAAGACGAAGATGGTCAAGACAATAGTATGAACGGGATCATGATGCAGCACGCATATTCTACTTTGGGTCACGAGCGCAAACCCTCACCAGATACTGGCCAACAACCACAGGACGACAACGAAGTCGTCGTCTTGCGAGGTTGGCGACCGCCCTCCCCTGATGGCTCTTCCCTTCATGAAAGCCGATACGATCAGGAGTATGACTGATATACCCCCTCACCATTCATGATGATACCAATTGACAACGGCACTATATTTTGTATATATCACAGGTCCTTGGATTTATTTGTACATTAGGTCGTATAATTTATTCTTCTTTGATTATCCGGTATGTATTGTTATAGGAACCACATTGTATATTGTTCATTACTTCATAACACGTAGAATTATCCAGTCCGCTGGTTATCGGATAGGATCCGCCGTTGGCTTATGATGTGCTGCGGGAGCCTCTTGAACGACGGTCGAGGCTCCTTCCCTCCAGACCTCTTCAAGCGGCGGAGTATGCCTTTGCACGGTTCCGTCCAGCTCGTAAGCTTCTTCAGGTGCGGCATCATCGGTGTACCGTCGTGTCAGCGTGGGACGACTTGTCTGTACGCCACTCTGGTCCACGGAGCTGTCATAACGATGATGCAAAGGAAGTCCCTCCTCTGGCTCGCGAGGGATACGAGGAGAGTATGGGCGGTGCGACAGCTCAGACGCCAAACTAGGGTAGTACTGGCGGTAAGAAAAATACGCTAGAACAGTTCCAAGAAGAGAACCAATGAGGACATCATGCCAATGATCTTGGCATTTGGGGTCAGAACGAAACAAAACATCAATGAGTAAGAAATACGAACGACGATAGTCCATGGTTCGTGAAATCGCCACCAGCGCAGCAGCTGCGAAAGGCGAGAGCGATAGCCAGGCTTTACCCTATACGACAGCTGAGTAGTTGAAGAATAATCTATGAGTATCGCTTACGGCGTGGCCGCGTTTATCAAAAAGATGCAGTTTGCCGGCAAGATAAAACGCTAGAAACCCGAGTCCAGCGAAAGATACTTAACCGAGGTGTGAGTAATGAACATGAGGAAACATAGCGGCCACCGTACAACTCGAATGCCCGGAAGGGAAACTCCGAAATCCGTCCCGTAGAATGCTGTTGTCCTGTTGTTGGCATATTGTGTAATTTGATAACCCGAACGTGGGGTCCACCGCACCGGCTAGCGGTTGACAACGGTCGACGATGTCTATGGTGAGAAATTTATTAGGCAGAAACATATGTTGCATACAAATTGCGTACCAGGGCGAGGACGTCCGACAGTTATCTTTGAGAACTGTGTGATAGAACCTGTCAAGGCAAGGCCAAGGATCACTGGTGAGGGATTTATTAGTCTACATGAAGGTTCCTTCATTCATAATGAATGCGTACACCCAAGCGTGCCTAGCGGGAAAAAACAAGACGTTCAGCTTTTCGTGTAATCCAAGACAGACGATAGCACGTACCGTTATGTAAATCCCACCATGAACGTATTGTGAATAGATTGACGACAGGTTGGATAAGCAGCGGGGCAACGAAGCAGATAAAATATAGAGCTATGTTCTAAACGAAGACCTTCAGATGCTGTGCGGGGATTTCAATGAAATGGTACGCACCGGAACCCTTTCGTGAAGAGCATAACTGTTTGCATCGAAACTATCAATGGCAACGCCCAAAGTGATTAAAACCCTAAGAACACCCACGTATGACGAAGACTATATTCCCGCATCAGCAATAGGAGAAGGGCGTAATCGCTAGAAAACGTACGACGTGTCCGCCAATGAGAACTGCCTTCGGTAACCATCCACTTTGTCCAAAGAAAAGAATAACGCTCTTTGGGAAACAGTAAGTCTGCGCCACAAAATAAACACCGGTGACCTACGCAAGAACGATGGTCAGGATCCTGCGAGCGAATTGTAAGTCAGGGATACTCGAAGTGTGACTGAGCTGGCTCACCAGTCCGGGGCATAAGAGAAGATGATTTTGCGGCGCCTAGCTGCCGACATTTTTGGTCTTGCTTGGGCCGCATCTGTTGGTTTCGTAAAGAAAGGACGCATGTTCGAAGCTTGCTCGTGAGCAGGATCGGAAAGACGGGCGTATGACATAGGAGTGCACTGGTGTGGTGGCGGCTATTTTTGAACCCGCTTATGGACAGTCACTGCCACCGCGTGCCGAATATATTAAAAGTTTTAGCTAAATTTCAGTATCAATCTTATCTCCCCGTAAATACTTCATGTCCTTTATCCGATGTAATGCTCTCATCACAAGGGCCGCAGACTGCGCAAGCGCTATAGAATCGGTACCACACGTCAGCACCACCCCATGGTGTTCGTGGGTAAGTACCTACCATCAAGGGCTAGTACTATCTCGGCCCCTTCGACGTCGCATTCTTCGCTGAAGCTAACTATACCCTTCGCAATTGAATCCCGGGCGGTGCCCAACTGCGCTCCATTCAACTTTGTCTGCCACCTGACGAGTAAAGAAGCATGCCCCGGGGCAACGTCAGCTTGTGGTTCTCAAAAAGGTCCAGTCGCAGTGAACCGTTCAATCTGACTGTCACTTTTCTTGATCTTGCCGTCAATGATCATCTGGCTGGTACTAATGTCTGGTATCAAATCACTCAGAGCCATGAAAGTATGAATGAATGATGAAGAAGCTACTTGCCATATAATGTTATCTAACTTTACTCCGTAACAAGGGAAGAGTGCATGCATCCTTGTGCGTATCTCATGTTAGTTTTGAACGTAACCCTCGCCCCTTGACTCCATCAAGGTCATCTAATAAGTCGGCATAGAAAATCCGAAGCAAAGTGGGAAAGCCACACTTGCCTATATGGCGCGAGTTTTCCTGTAACCGATGCTCTCTATAATTATATTGGAAGGAAATATTTGGTAATACTGGTGCGGGTTTCATCTCCTTACACTCCAGCAGAAGCACGATCTATTAAATATGTAAGTCTCCGTATCTAATTACTTACCTTCCATCAGCTGTGGACACTCTTCTGGAAGAAGATAGTGAATGTCCGTCAAAGTAGAATTATTGTGATAGAAAAAGCATACCGACTCCACAGGTAATGCAGATATCCGAGTCAAGAGCTGTATCGACTTCTAATCAAAAATCAGCTGTCCGACCTTGCCAAAGGCACATACTCCAACAACGACTACTTTTTCAATGAAATCCGTCCCTTTTCCGCATTTAGAAGAATCCAAAATTTGTTTTTAGAATTCATCCTTGAATTCATAGTTGTCAAGCAAGAAGTACGAGACAACAATATCTCAGCGAATCATGCCAGGTAATAGAGGTGCTTCCGCACCTCACTGGAACCAAGAACCGGGGTTACAGGGTTTACACGCTCCTCTCACTACCGTGTTGAACTTTGACGGTCCATTTATTATCAACACTCGGAAGAGAGATCCACTTCTCTGGCATAGGCGTAGCTTTCTTGCCAGTTGGCAAACTAAGAATAGTCATAAGAATCAGTCTACTTCGCAGGAGAGCGTACAGGCCAGATGCCCGGGAACTAGAACAATAAGACATATTTTGCATCCTAGGTTGCTTCTAGGTCATCCAGTGCCTTTGATCGTACAACCAGACCGCTCTGCCCACCACCAACAATCAACACAGCTGAATCTGAGTGTTCGAATGCAGTTTCGCACCTTTGCTTCTCAGTCCACAAAGGATCGTTCGATTCTGGATGTCGCAGAGGTCCTGCCTTTTCCGGAGATCCTTTTAGACTTTCGAGATTGATTAGGTGCAGTGGGAAAGGAATTAAGCGCGCAACACCCGAAACATGGCCTCTATAGCCAGTTTCGAGATCAAATAAGACCTGGGACGCTGGAGACTCTGATATTCGTGTCTTATTCTAAATAACTTTAGTTCGGATGGCTCCAGGAGACAGTCAAGGACTTGTTTGATGTTAAAGATGTCATCTACGCGTCTCCTGCCTCCGCGGGCTTCGAGAACGACGCAAACTATTCATACACACGGCGCTCCGTATCCACATTAAGGGGAAATTCGACAAGTTTAAGGCTGGCACTCAGACAACGGCAGGCACAAGGCGCTTGAAGATACTCGGAGATAGGTGCACAAAGCGCAGTCCTTCCAGCTGCCATGCCTCTTCAAGTGCTGCTTCGTTGTGTCACTTTGGGGCGAGTCTTACATCCAGGCCGATTTCACATCCTTTGAGACCCCTCGGAGATTGTGCTTTGATGCGGGGATGGGGAGACGAGGTAAATATGGAGAATATACCAGAGCAAGGCCGGGCAATAGCTACCCGAGGGTTGTTTACGTGATTACCAGTATTCTCTCCGAATGGCGGCGCGTATCCTATTGTGCCTATCGTATTGAGTCATTAAGCTGCCGTGTGCTCAGATAAGTGAGCGCTCGAACGCACCGGTCTGCATTTCCGAAGGTGAACGGATAGCAAAAATAATAATAGTTTCAGCGTGTATGTTGGAACGTGGTATCTTACAACAATGTTTCATGCGTGACTATACCTTCCTGTGAATAATCCTTCTTCAATCAACTTGATCTCTGTTGGTCCGGTCAGGACCCGGAGTGGACTCAAAGGACAATAAAAGACTGGCACTCACGCATAGCCAAATGCTTAGAATAGAACCGGCACATCGCAAGATTACCTGGGCATCCTACGTCAGCAATAACTTTAAAGTATGCTCAGGCAGGCTCCTACCCATCACTGGCCACAAACCCGGAATACCAGGCTCTCGCCATATACCATTAATTTCCCCTTCTTCGTCCATACCCCAGACGGGGCCACATCTCCGACCAACATCATCTCCGCAGAGGCTCACAACTCCGCCTCGAGTGTCGCCTAGTCTAGATATCCTTCGTGACATCATTTTTCGTTGCAGATGAGAAAGCATGCATACCCTGTTGCAAAGAGGACAACGTCCGCCATTAATTGACTTCCGTCTTCAAAGAGCAGTCCAGTCTCTGTGAACCGTTCGATTTGACTATCGTTTTTGAGTTTGATCTTGCCGTCAATGATCATCTGGCTGGCACCGACATCTAAGAGTAAGCCATTCAGCATGATGGAGGCATGGGACCTGTGAAAGAAACGCCTAGCCTAGATAATAGCCTCCAGCCTTGGCCCAAGCCAACAGAAGAACGCCTGCATCTTTGTATCCTAAATTGGTTCTGAAACCTCGTGCTTTGAGGCCTTCAAGAATGTCTCTAGGGAATATTTCAGTACAGCAAAATCGAAGAATCGCAAAGTCATACCTGTCCAGCTCCACTATTTTGCGCATTTGCCTGAAACCAATCCCCTCCATGAGAAGATTGGGGAAGGACGCATTGATAATATCAGCAACCTCTGTAGGGGGACCATTTTCTTCGTAAAGTCCTATACATGCAATTTTAACCAGCAGCAAACGACAGCTTTGTTTCTACGGACCTTCCATTAATGTTTTAATGCCGTGCTTTGTAGACATTACACATGTGGAGCTTCTCTGGAACATCGTCACGTCTAACGAGGATTGAATTGACAGCTGTTATACGAGGGAATGATAAAAGCATACCGACACCATGATTGTAGTAGTCAACGCAGATATCGTGGGCTGTGACATCTGATCAATGACCAGCGATGAAGGCTTCCGTTTAACTTACCAGAAGTACACGATCCGATGACAACAACCTTCTTGCCAATATGATCCTCAGCCTTTCCGTGCTCAAGAGAGTGCAAGATCTGGCCTCTAAATTTATCCTAGAGACCAGAGGTGAGTGAACGTAGAATGAGTGTATGTTCGACGAACCATGCCAGGGTAGTGGGGTACATTTCCAGTACCACCTGCAAAACCAGTAGCCAAAACGACATGATTGACCTTGAAGACACGCTCTTCTCCACTACTGCGTTGAACTTTGACAATCCATTTGTTATCAGCGTCTGGAAGAGCGCTGACCACCGTTGAAGATGTCCAAATGTTTACCTCCATGGCGTCGGCGTAGCCTTCTAACCAGTTGGCGAGCTAATCACGATTATCAGCATTTGTTAAGAGCGTATTTGGAAGGTACTACCTTCTTTGCAGGCGTGTATACAGGCCAAGTGCTCGGGAATCTGACGTAGTTCAGTTAGAAGCATTTACGATTAAACAGATTCACAGGACTCACGGAATGAAAGGTAGGTGGTCATACCCTATGATAAGACGGGATGGTGAGCATAAACGAGGGAGGTTGAAGGAGCAAGGTACATACAAACCGGGTCATGCAAGCATAATGCGTCGTAACGCGTCCTCCAGTTATCACCAACCCGGGGATGTTTCTCAACTACAAGACAGGAAATACCCAGGGCTTTCAATCGTACAGCAGTTACCAGGCCGCCCTGCCCACCACCGACGATCAACACAGTCGGGTCTGAGTCTTCGAACGCTGCCTCGCGATTACGCTCTTCGGTCCATAAACCATGATTCGGTTCTGGATCACGCAGAGGACCTTTCTTCTCCGGGAAGCCTTTCAGACTTTCAAGATTGGTCAGGATGCAGTGGCCTTTCCAGCTTCCATCGGCCTGAGGAACTAAACGGACAACACCCGAAGCATTGCTTAAATCGCCAGACTCGAAGTCAAATAAGAATTGGATCCATGCAATGTCGGGGTAGGGACGTTGGAGACCGAGATATTCGTCTCTTATCTTGAACGATTGCAGCTTAGATTGTCGTAGTCTATCGGTGAGAAATTGTTTGATCTTGGGAACACCTGAGAATGTACGAAAATCACAGGTGAGAACGAGAAGATCTCTCCAGTAAGCATCGTCCGTGAGCAGATTCAGTACACCGTCGACATTGCCGGCTTCTGCGTGCTGTGAGAATGACGCGAACCAGTCGTATGCAATACTCTTTGCATCTAAACCAGGAGGGAGACTTTCCACGCCAAGTTTTGGGAGGGCGGGTAGGATGGAGCTCATGGTGGAGACCGCGTAAAGGCTATCTATCCTGTCACGGATGGTGTTGGGTGTGCAACTCGGATCTCAGTCAAGCCGTCCGTCAAGTTTGCTACACGTGTGTTGATCATAAGACGTACAAGGGCAAAATAATTCAACGTACATGGGAATCCATTGGATTCAACCGGAAGCCCGGAGACAACGCGCCCGACAGGTCCAAGCATACGACCTGCCAAGAGGCGAATAAGGACGACTCAAGGTTTCAATAATTAATAGCCGTAGTATTACCACGACAGAAGGCGTTATCGATAAGACCTGTTACTAGCCGCTCTCTGAAAGGGCTTGAATTATCTGAATCCAGTTCGAGACGATTCCTGTCGTCGCGAAGATAGGGTCACCGGCCCGGCGACCTGACGCGTCGCTGCCCTCTTCTTCCCAACATCATGGCTGATTTACCCCCAGACTTCCGGTGGCTTCCAGGTACATTGCCTACCAAATATTTTCGAGCCATTCTCTCACACTTATTCTAGAGTACGATGATATCCTACAAGCAATTGCCTCCACTGATGTTGTACAGTGCGTACTAATTCTCGTGATCGTCTGACTAGAGCTAACATGCGATAGGACTGAGTGGCCGAAGCTGCGAGATATCATCAAGTTTCAAAATCAAAGAGGTACTCTCAAATATTCTCGAATGCTCCTGCATACCAATATCAGCTATTTAGAACATCGAACTTTTTCTTTCGCAAGCAAAACCACCACCTCCTCCAGCGGCATCTCCACCTTTGACCTTGTCGAATGGTGGCCTGAAGCTGCCACCATTTCCAGTGCGCCAAGTGAACACTCTCAATCCTGTACAAGCACCTGTCAGCTACATGAACAAGGAGCAGGCCGAGCAGATGAGGCAGTACATCTACGCTGAATTAGACGAGATAGACGAGTGCGTTTCCTCTGTTCTGTTGCTTAAACTGGCGTTCTAATTTCTCATAGAAATTCGCCATTCACTATACAACGGGTCTGCGAACTATGTGTTAATCCAATGCGGCATTACAAGTCAGTTGGCAAGTATCTACGCGCCGTGGAAAAATCACTTCTCGTTACCTCGACATGGGACAGCTTCCCTAAATCTTCGGGCGATGATATTGACACCAAGGTGCCGCTCAACGTCGTCGGAGTACCATCAGGGTCATCCTCGGTTCCAGCGACGCCGCTGTTCTCGCCCATCCCATTCTTGCATAGTGATGCTCGACGATCAAAATCACGCAGCCCGCCTCCTTCACCGCTGGTGCTCGGTGCAGCCGCTTCTATCAGCGCTGGACAGTCAGAAGCGCTGGCTCCCAAGGCCCTCGGACTAGTTGATGAATTGGATGATCCAAGTCCCGGACATATGAGCGACCACCCTACCGCCATATCGTCAGTGACCTCTGTCACAGAGAACGACAGTCGGCCATTCATTCAGAGTCTGGACAGTAGATTTGTTAAAGCGGAAGCCACGCCAGACGCACAGTCAGAGGAACATGCGATGGCTGTAGACAAAGAACCAGAGGGTAAAGAGAATGTTGGATAAGTGCAGTATACATATGGGCGGGTATAATCAGACCAAGTCTTTCTTGATTTTCTCCAGCATCGCATTCATACGCAAGCTTCATGTTCGGCTGACCTCTGCCTCTGCCTCCATTCCCATCACGATCCCCTTTGAAAGGCTGTCCCCGTACATTGCCGCTCTTTCTCTTGTTAAATGGGTCGGCTTTATAGCTATGCAAGGACGACTTGGAGTATGCGTTCCGCTTCATTTCACGGGTGGATATCGGAGGCTGTGAGGGTGTCGTTTGCACGGAAACGGCGACTTTTTGAGTGATAGATTTTGTACGTGAAGGAGGTGCTGGAGGTTCGGGAGAGGGCTGATGATCTTCCTTTAAATCCTCCTGAGTACCGCTAGATGCACTACTGTCTGAATCAACATCCTGCATATCCTTATCGTCTCCTGCACTGGCTGCCGCCATCTTGCGTTTTTCCGCCTTCCATTTACTTTTAATTTTGGCCTTGAAGACCCAGTCTTGCTTGAGTTTCTTTGCTGCAAATACTGTTAAATCACGATGAGATATCAAAAGAACTGTATTAACCTCTTGCTGCAGGGTGATGGGGAAATGTAGGGGGACGTTTTCTTTTTAGCGAGCCTTCGGCCATGACGGAGGCAAACAGGGATGCTGACTAATACATAGCCATGAGGCTCCGCAGGGTAGTGACTCTTCAATCTCTTTCCTTCTTAATCCCACTCAACTCAGTCTTCTCCTTGTATTTCTTCTGACCGTCGCATGAGCGTGCAGAACTTAAACACTTTCGGTTAGTAGGCACTCTTCCTAGGCGACCATTGACTCACAGCGCCACTTAGATCCCTTCGCTGACGAGGGCGACCCTCTTGGAGACAACCAAGACGTTGGATCTCAGGCAGACTACATCCACATTCGTATTCAGCAGAGGAATGGAAGGAAGACGCTGACCACTTTGCAAGGCCTGCCCAAGCGTGAGTCGCTTATCACACACACCATCACCTCTAATCATGTCTGAATCACTACAGAGTACGACTCGAAGAAGCTTCTCAAAGCCTTCAAGAAGGTGATTGACCATGTCCAACTCGACTCCTACCCTTCTGTTTTCTCGACCAGTCATTAACACTCTTTCCAGGAGTTTGCTTGCAACGGCACCCTCGTCGATGACGAAAAGATGGGCCAAGTTATTCAGTTGCAAGGTGATCAGCGTGCCAAGATCTCCAATTTCCTCATCGAGAATGGTATCGAGAAGTCTACCATCAAGGTGCACGGATTCTGAGCACCCTATGATGGCTTCAGTAGAGTACACATTGTCGTCTTTTCTTCGGCCTGGTTGAAAGCGTTTTTTACCGTTTTACGTTATAATGTTTTCATGATCATCCGCTTCAATATATGTACGATTGTGTATTTTGAATTGCGTTCATCAGATTTAAAGTACTGCGGCAATAACTTGTAAATGCCGGGTAACGCAGCAATTCAGCTCGGTGGAAACAAAAGAAACACTCGCCGAAAGAAGAGTGGGTAGCCATGAGATCTATTTGATCTTATCCAACGGTCTGGGATTGAGCCAAGTCAGCACGAGATATGCGAAGATTTAAAGAGAAACCGACCTGTTGAATCCACCACGTCTAAAGGGAAGAAAAAAACAAGTTAGGTTTCATCATAAAGAAACAGCAAGTCCTTCACCTGTTCATATATTGTCGCCAAGTACGAGTCTTCTTGACAGTTTGTAGCACCTTCCTGGTTGCCATCGACGTGCTTTCCCTGTTTGGATATCAGAAGACGATGCTTCAACTCCTACATGACGATAATTACCTTGGTCGAGCCGAATCCACCGAGGCCCATCATGGCCATCATGGCTTCCTCGTCTGGGTCATCTATGGCTTCATTTTGAACGTCATCAGGAGCATCTGGATCTAAATTCGGTCTGGTGGAACGAGGAGTACGGCTTTCTGTTTGGAGTGGTAAACGATAAATATCTAGTAGTGCAATAGAATTGACTCGCCTGTGTCATTTGGAACGCTATCCTTCTGTACTACTGGTTCCCTTGGTTTATCTGAACGACGTGAATCATCGAGCTTGGAGGATTCACCACGGCTTTTCACATCATCGCGGTCGCGTGGCCCGTCTCTCGGCTTGTAGTCTCTGTCTCTGTCTCTGTCTCCTCGTTCTCTATCCCTTCGCGTATCTTCCCTATCACGTCCATAGTCTCGATAATCTTGAGGAACTTGGTCAGTACTATGAGAATGGAAGGAGAAGCGACGGTCACCATTTCTTGAGCGTCGGTCTCTGTCTCGTCGAGGACTTCGTGATCTATCTCGGTCGCGACGAGGGCTGGGGGAACGTCGTCGGCCTCCACGGTCGCTTCCGTGAGTATCTGTCCCTGTCTCTTGAGTCGCGCTCCCAGCTTCTATCTCGACGACGGTGGTCACCTCTTGAGGACATTTGTGGATTGAGTGTGAGAGCCAAATGAGCCGTGTCACATGTGTCACACACTAAATAGCCGGCGGCCACCAAGTTTTTCAACGTCGACCTTGGTACAAGGGCATCCATGAGTCAAGTAGCTCGACCGGCTGCAAATGGCGCGACAAATTTACTTTGTTACACGATATGTTCTAATTTCTTTCGTTTTCTAGCTTTAGCCCACGCAAAACACATAGGTCTCTTCGGTGTACCTTCCACCGTAACCACTGGCGACATACGAAGGCTAATAACGAGAACTGGGGTCCAAGGTGTCTCAAATGGTGTGTATCCTTATCTTCCCTCATATTACATTTTCTCATTCTTTGTAGTTGCTATCCAATATACGCACAGGTACCGGCGCACAGGAAACGTCTACCTCACGTTGTCGCTCCCAAATTTCCTGCGTGACAACCTACGAGTCTTGGAGGACGCGACAATATCTGGAGTAACTGTTAAAGCGGAAGCATCTTTATCGATACCTGATAAAGACTTCCGCTATGGTGATGGGACGGGCACGACTGTGGTTGTGCAAGGACCACCTGGGAAGGCTGATGTGCATACATTCCGACAAATGCTAACAGCTTACACGTTGGACCTTGGCCCTGAACCTATCACCCAAATACCGCTGTAAGTCGAACCAGTCATGCCGATTGCTGCATTCTCATTAGCTGTGCTAGGCCCAAGGGAGGTTTCTCAAGAGTAGCGCGTTTTCTTGTGCGTTTTGCGACAGCTTCAGATGCGCACCGTTTTGTACGGGACATTCAAGGAGTAATCATAGAGAATTCCAATGACTCGAATGTTCACAGAGCGCCGTACCGAGCTCACGTCGTGTATTAATAATTGAGTACAATAAAATCTCGTTACATTCGCTCTGCCTCGAGATCTTCGTCCAACCGAGAGCGCTGCCCCTGCCAATGATAATAAGAAAGATGCAGCCAAAGCAGGGAACGTGATACTTACTATCCTTGCGTTGTCTTCCTCATCGTCTAGGGACCTGCCTCGTTTAAGTCTCCCTTCAGTTGGCTCTGCTTCCTTCCAGTCACCACCTCCACCAGCAACTGCACCGGGACCGTCCTGGGCGTCAGCATATCTTTCCTCGACCTGTCTCCTTCGTTCTATCTCCAGTCGTTGGGCCTGTGCTCCCCATCCCCCTCGACCTGGATCATAGTCTTGCCTATGTTCATCTCTTACCTGCCCGCCGCTTTTACCCCTTCCAAATTGCCGCCCTTCTTTATATCCCAGGTCAAGGTCACACCGAATGATGCGCTCATCTAGCTTGGTACCACTGACATATCGCATGCTGGCCAGTGCCTCCGCGTGAGTATAATATTCGACGAAGCAGAATCCACAGGGTGTCCTACCAAGTCGTCAGTCAAGAGTTCTAATTGCTGCCGTGGATGACATACCTTGTATTGCGATCAAGACCCATAATAATCCTCTTTATCCCACCGCCATCCTCCGGACTGGCGCACTTGGTAAATAGCTCGTATATTTGTTCTTCGGTCGTGTAGAAACTCAAGTTACCTATCTGTTGTCATCGGTAAAGCCAGAACAGGGCAGGAAGGATGAATTTTGCATACGTAGAGTGTAGTTGACTTTGCAAGCAAGTCGTTTTGCTTTTGGCGATCCACCCGTGTCTGTGAGTCCTTGTAGTTTGAAGGCTGATCTAATGGCTGTACTACATGAGCCATTGTGGACGAAAGTGGTGAACAAGTTGCAAGTTGCAACGACATTATTTTGGAATTTGATGAGTGGATAATTAAATAATTAAATAAACAATTACGCGTCAGACGCGGCCGCGTCACCTGCACTTTTCCTTCATCTCTGTTCGCCATCATGGATGAAATCGGTATTGAGCTCCAGAAACATGTACATATCCTTTATGTCTTTGCATATAAAAGCTGACGACACTCGCCAGGAACCCACTTTCGAGTCGGTCGTGACCGAGAAAACGGCACTCTACCAGGAATTGCAAGAAGAGGACCTCTACACAAAGTACAAGAAACTTTCTCGACATTTGGAACTTCTGGAGATACAGGAGAGCTACATCAAGGATGAACAAGCCAATCTGAAGCGGGAGCTTATTCGTGCCCAGGAGGAGGTCAAACGTATACAATCTGTTCCGCTCGTCATCGGCCAGTTCCTTGAACCCATCGACCAGCACACTGGAATCGTGGGCTCAACAACAGGCTCAAATTATGTTGTCCGTATTCTCTCGACTCTCGACAGGGAACTGTTGAAGCCATCATCATCTGTCGCTCTCCACCGCCATTCCAATGCTCTCGTCGACATCCTTCCTCCAGAAGCCGACTCTTCAATATCGATGCTGAGCAAGGAGGAGAAACCGGATGTTTCGTATCAAGATGTCGGTGGAATGGACTCGCAGAAGCAGGAGATCAGGGAGGCAGTGGAACTGCCATTGACACACTTCGACCTTTACAAGAAGATTGGTATCGACCCTCCTCGAGGAGTTCTTCTTTACGGTCCGCCAGGTGTGCTGAATAATTGCTCAAGATGATCTCTTCTTTTGATACCATTATCCCCAGGTACCGGGAAGACGATGTTAGTGAAAGCCGTTGCACACCATACCACAGCCTCTTTCATCCGGGTGGTCGGGAGCGAATTTGTGCAAAAATATCTGGGCGAAGGTCCTCGAATGGTTCGGGACGTCTTCCGTCTAGCTCGCGAGAACTCCCCAGCCATTATCTTCATCGACGAAATCGACGCCATTGCTACAAAACGGTTTGACGCGCAGACAGGTGCTGATCGTGAAGTGCAACGTATTCTATTGGAGCTTCTCAACCAAATGGACGGCTTCGACCAGGGGAGCAACGTTAAGGTATTTGTGCAATTGAGGAACTCCATTGCATTCGGTTTACATCTTCCTCAGGTTATCATGGCTACCAACCGTGCAGATACTTTGGATCCTGCTCTATTACGGCCAGGTCGTCTGGACCGTAAGATAGAGTTCCCGCTACCATCAAGGCGAGAAAAGCGTCTCATCTTCCAAACTGTGACGAGCAAGATGAACTTGGGTCCAGACGTCGACTTAGAGGACTGTCCGTCGATTTCGTTCTCTAATCAGGACCACTACTCATATGCCTCAATAGATGTTTCTCGCCCAGACAGAATTTCCTCTGCTGAGATATCATCAATTGTACAAGCTGCAGGTTTACAAGGTATGACACTTTCCCTTCGTTTAGGGTCTCGCTGAAGATCCCTTTCAGCCGTAAGGAAGAATCGCTATGTCATTCTTCCCATCGATTTCGAGGAAGCATGGAAGGTGTGTTCGCCTTTCATCATACACTGTGACCCCCTAACCATTCGTTGTTTAATAGCAAACTGTTAAGAGATCCGACGAAACGCATGAATTCTGTGAGTGTATTTGTCTCAGTTGACTTAATTGTACTAACCAATAAATAGACCGGTGATGCTTCGACCCATTACATAACCAGTGTTTATGTAGACATTTCTTATGTTTTCATGAACAAAGCTTTCATATTTTACCATCCGCGCTTATGCCTCGCGAATACATTCAACATCCAGTGCATTTCTGTACTTAGTAGCGTCTTGCTGCAGATGTTGACGACCCAGTTGCTGCATGATTTACTATTTCTCAACAGACACAACGTGTGTGAACCGTGAATGGGCACCTTCGAAGATGCAAGATATCACCAGCGTAATGGCTTGAGATCTCTGTCCTGTGTCCGTGCACCCAATGCGACTGCATAGTACAGTTTCAGGTTGGATGTACATCGAAATTCTACCAACAGCAAGGATCATAATCAGATATGAATACGCCACCGTTCACCGGTGTCAAAGGACATGCCGGTTCTTCGTATTCTCCTTCGGTTTGAAGAATTGTCTGAGAAGATTTCTTCAACGTCTAACTCGCCATGATGCATCTGATTCGTTTTCAATACATGGCACCGAATTGCACCCTGTTACATTATTTAATTTTAAGCATCCGGTCATTTATGTCATGATTCTCGACCAGCGACGTGGCTCTAGCGGCGACTAGCTTTGTTCGAACGTCGCTATCGATCTTCATCATCATCTATCAGGCTAATTTTAAAGCCTGGACTGTTGGCCTGCGTTGAACGTCCACCCTCACCTTCTGATTGACACTCATACACGCTTATGCTGTTAAGTCATTACCGCCACCCGCGTCCAATATACCATCGTCGTCTTCTGATGAATTTATGGTCTTTTTCGAAGATAGAAATCAGCCAGTATTACAAAATTCTTCCATAGCATTCGCAAAAAGCCGTAAGATCCTAAATCATACTTTTGAATAATTCCAATGTTAGCAAGCTACAGCGCGACGAACACGTGTGCAGCTTGTGACCAAGATAAATCAGCATCATCTCGGTAATGAATTTTTGCTCCCTCGTGCCTTTGAGCTGTTGTGCCCAGAGCTTCAGCGAAATCTGACCATCTACTACTTTGGCCGGTTGACCGAGTTCACTAGCTCGTTCGGTTGCTATCTGAATTCCTCTTGCTATTGTTGAACGGACTTTCCCATCTTCTAATGCCAGCAGACCGGCAATAGTGCATCCACCCGGAGCTGTTGGTTGAAGATTTATAGCATGTCGCATGAAGAATTCAAAGATATATTACTTACTTGTAACAGAATCTTTGATCTGCGCAGGATGAGCTCCAGCCTGAAGCACCATGCGGGCTGCCCCTTGTAGTGCTAAGAGTGTGTTAGTTTCGTAAGACAAAGACTCCAAGCCCTAAAACCTACTTTGTGCTGCCAATTCTAGTGCCTCCGCCCTAGGAAGCCCCATCATAACGCCTCCATCTGCCATAGCTTCCAGGAAGATACATGCAAAAGCAGGACCCGAACCTGAAAGTGCGGTACAAGCATCAAAATGTTTTTCTTCCAAGAAACGACATCGACCAATGGAAGAGAAAATTTTAAGGATTATGGCATGATCCACTTCCATATTTTCAGAGGCAGAAATTGATGACACAACCGTCATGCCCTCGCGGATCTAATCACAATGAGTATTTCGTTGAACGAATAGAAGGTCTCAGCCATGCACACCTTGCAAGGTGTATTGGGCATGGCGCGGATGACCCTGGTTTGCGGATGAACCCAGGTGGTGAGTTGCGATATGGTGACACCAGCGAGAATACTGATTAAGAGTTTCCCTTCGAGGGCTTCACTGAGCCCGGGCTCTGAGAGGATTGAATGTGCAAGCTGTGGCTTGCAGCTGTTTAGTTCGGTCAGCAAAGAATTCAATGTAGAACGATTCAGCTGACCAAAGTAGAATAACATCAGACTGCTTTACAGCGTCTACATTTTTCGAGGCCACGACTTCGATACTTTTACCCATAAGCCCAAGACCGTCGAATACTGTCCTGAGTTTAGCAGCGCTTTTAGTTTGGCTCACACAAGCGATAAATCGGGTTGGAGTAGATGCATCCGGTGATCCCACTGGAGTCATAGTTCCCGGAGTATGTGACTCCCATTTCTGCAGTGCAGCTGGGACGCGAGAGTGCACATCGAGACTGTCAACGACACCAGACAGAATGGCGATGCCCATAGTGCCGCATCCTGTAATAATTGCTCAATCCTCAGCTGAAAAACCCAAGATTAGAATGCACCTATAACACAAAGAGTGTAGCCCATTGAGGAAAAGAAATATACTTGTCAATGTTCGTCTTGAATGTCAAGAAACAGAAATTTTGAGCAGCTTCTAAATTTGGGTTGATCGACAATTGCGCAAAGAGTCATGCTTGTCTTCGTCACTGTAGGGTCGACCCGCTTTGACGCGCTGGTCCAGGCTGCGCTGTCAGACCACGTTCTTACTGCTCTCAGTAAGGCTGGATATACCACCGCCGTTATTCAATGTGGAAACTCGGACTTTGCGCATGCTCATTCGATACAGAATGGAGGAACCTTGAATACCCAGCAACAAAATGTCACCGTTGAAATGTATAAATTCAAGCCGTCATTGGAGTCAGACTATGAACGAGCAGATCTGGTTATCAGTCATGCAGGTATGTGTGCTCGCCCATGGCCTGTGGGAGTTTGCAGTGATAGCAGACAGGCTCGGGAACGATTCTCGACGTCCTTCGGCTGGGCAAGCCTCTCATTGTCGTTCCCAATCCAACTCTACTAGATAATCACCAAGAGGAGCTGGCGACAGCCTTGGAAGAGCTGGGCCATCTGAGATCTTCAACAGTGTCGTGAGCTATATTCATTAGCTATTTCGCCTTCATACCTTTACACTTCCAAGGGATCTTGCCCACACTATCGAAACATTCGACAGATCAGCAATCGTCGAATTTCCACCTCACGACCCAAGCAGATTTCGCCGCCTGCTGGACGAAGAGATGGGGTTCTGAGCTCAGCTTTGTACTCGATACAAACAATGACCATTTTTGTCTTTGCACCACCTATGGCCCCGACCGTCACATCCACCGTAATCGACGACAAGCCTGAGATCTACGAAGACAACCATGTACACGATGTTTATGACCAGATCGCTTCACATTTCTCATCGACAAGGTACAAGGTCCGTATATTGTGCGGATTTTGGATTCTGTTTGATGGTTCATAGCCATGGCCAATAATCGCCAATTTCTTAGCGACGATTCCGACCGGATGGATAGGTTTAGACTCTGGAACTGGCAACGGAAAATACCTACCGCTCCCATTGGAAAGACCAGGAAGCATAAGGACCATTGGCCTAGACAGAAGTCTGCCTCTGCTTGAAATCGCGAAAACAGCCGGAGGTAGTTATTCGAGATGTTGTGTGGGGAGACATTCTTGGGTATGGATGGAGGACTGGAGCATTTGTACGTCAAGTCTTACGCTGCTAATCACCTCTGATCCATTTTACCAGGATTATGCCATTTCTATTGCGACCATCCATCATCTTGCTACATCAGAACGTAGGCAAATGGCGGTACAGGTCAGAAACTTGTGTATTTTCTTATCATGTCATGATATTCACTGTATTCTCAAGCGTTTACTCGAAGCAGTTTCTGCGTCTCACGGTCGCGTTTTGATATACGTATGGGCTATCGAGCAAGATGAGCTTTCAAAACGCACCGTGCCCACCAGTTCTCACTCTAGCCAAAACGGACAGGATGTTTTGGTTCCATGGGTCCTGAACCAGCCGTCCAGGGAGTCCCCTCAATCTGGTCGTGTTCTGCAGCGCTATTACCACATGTTTGCGCAGAATGAACTCCCTGGACTTGTTGTCAAGTGCGCAGAGCAGATGGAATTATGTGTCGGGCCCAAAGCAACTTTTGGCGCGAGCCATTCTGGCGTTGAAATTATTCAAGACGGCTGGGAACGATCCAATTATTACATAGAATTGCGGCGATGGCAATCTTAATTTCATCGTCAGTCTTGCGTAACGAACCAGAGTCCCCAAAATGGTTTGTTTTTGTATTGAAGAGACAGCAGTACAGAATAGAAGAGGTACAAGATTACTCGCTGGCCGCCATAACTAAATAAATATAAGCAATTGCATAACGAGTTTGACTAGAGACTCACTGGCATTGATGAGATCTCCGCCACTTTCCTTGAGTCACACGGACAGCTTTTGCACGAGAACAATTGACCTGAAGAACTCATGAGACGATATTCCAGCGCGACTGTGTGAGAACTGACCTGTGTCATAACAAGATCAATGTCCTTGGGGTCGACACCTGTCTCATCGACAGGGGCCATCGTCTTCAGGAGCTTCAAGCTCTGGAATACTATCATCATCGTCATCTGCAGCCGACACCCGAGGTCTCAAGTCCCGTAGCAGCCGCACCACCTGACAACTGGTTAGCGGCAGACATCTGCGCCTGAGAGTTCATATCTTCGATCTGCAAGAGAAACGCGATCTAGCAAGCGAAGGGACTATACACAGGGAGAACCCACCTTGGCTTCGCCAAAGACGATGTAGCAGTCACTGTTCGGCGACTTGTAGACATCCGGTGAAGCAAGAACGAAGAGAACCTGGAATACCTTCAGCAACAGTCACAACGAACATAGAACCAACGCACATTCTTTGGCCGCCTAAGAGTGACCCGTGTGATGTTTGGGACGCGCTTCAAACCCAAGCTGAGCAGAGCTTTCCTGGCCTTCCTCTCCGAGCGGGACTGGACCTTTTCAAGGGCGGCAGTAGATGTCGGATCTTCTTCATGGTCATGGTCGTGATCGTGGTCATGGTCATGGTGGTCATGACCTTCGTGGTCAGAGTGGACTTCCTCAATTTTGGACATCTGCAGAAGGGAGTGTATTCAGTCTTCATCCAGGAGAAGGGACGCCAATCCAACGAGATGACGGCATCACACGACCAAATTGCCATGGATTCGATGCATGTAGGCACTAACGAACAAATCCCGTACCTTCAAAATATCGACCACACCGGAGAGTACTGGCTTCTTCGCTATTACCAACGACGAGGGCGCAAAAATCTGTATTTGGTCTATGTTTGGCAACAGCCTTTGATGAGAGGCTCTGCTTCCGAGACCGGCCCGGCCGACACTCAAGTTTCTTTCCCATGTCGATGCCGCTTCCTGTGCTATTTAGTCAAATTCGTTGGGTCCTGGAAGGCTCACAAGGCGCTCCTTCATTGCTCGAACTTATCGGTACAATAGACGAATTTGTTCATGCAGTGGATCCGGACTCTGTACCGTCAGCGGACATTGAAGAAGAACTACAGACTATCCATCGGGATGTCGCGGGCCACCCCTCTCCACGCCAAGCCGAGGGATTTCTAGCTGTTCTGTATCATCTTCGACCACTTCTCTCTTCGGCATCTGTCATTTTACTGTGGTTCGACCTCATCTTGCGTCCGGCACTCCGCGAACCAAAGTTGTCTACTAATGCCATTAATAATGCTACGGACCTAATCGTATCTGCCCTCAGAAACGATGATAATACCCATCAGCAGAAGTCTGATGATTTCAGGCAGCGTATTGTTGATTATTACCTCCTTGACGCGTTCAATGAAGGGTCAGGGGACGATATGATACTGTGGGCCGAGTTGGACGAGTCAGAAAAGGAACGGCAGAAGTGTTGGAAGACCAACTTGGAGAATATTCTGCTTAAATACGGAACTCAATGTCCTGAGGTGCGCCCGAGATATGCAAATGCTTTATTCCTCTACTGAATCCTCATCCAGGAACTAATGACCGAGCTGCATGGGCAGTTCGTCAACCCATCGTCTCGTCTGCAGATCCTCATTTTGCTCAATTTATTCACTTCTTCCCCCGGATTTCGCGACTCTGCATCCATTCTTGCAACACATCCACTAACATCTAGGGTAATGACATCGTTATTGATCGATAATTCTACAACTGTCTGCAGCGTTGGGCTGACACTTCTGGTCAAACTACTTCCCCTTCTTGCCGTTCATGCTTGCGAAAAGTTAAAGGAGATGGTCCCACAATTACTGCTTGTCCTCTCCAGAATTATATGCTGGAAGGAGCGGGTCTCCATTGTTGATGAATCTAATGGTTCTCATATGGACATCCCAAGGGATTTCTTCAATGCCTTTCCCTCCCACGAAATACGTCCGGAACTCCATTGGGAGCGCCTTGAATCGACATTCGATGCAGCGGCAGCCCCGGGACCCTCTCCCCGCCGATTCTTCACTTTTCTTTACTACCTTTTCCCTTGTAATGTCCTCAGGTTCTTGCGCGCGCCATTAGCTTATCTCAATGACTGTCATCCGGAGTCTCCCTACACCGTAGGATGGGATACCGTGATTGACGAAAACGAGTTGAAAGGAAAAGCGGAGGTGCCCGTCGGTGTTTTGAAACTCATCATCATCTGATTCCGTGTATATAGAAACTCCTCAGGGAACATCAATGTCATCCGCTCATAATATGGCGAGATGCTAAAGATGAACTAAATCTTCCGGACTTTTGGGCGGAATACGACGTATCTCGGATCGTGAGCGAGGCTGCCATGTTGGATGTTAATAACATGGCGCTTTCTATTCGTGCGAAGCTCGACGAGACCAATGCTACCGCAACATATACACCCTCGGAAGCGAGTGTGGAGGATACTCCAGCTGCTACCTTGCACCATATTGACCTATCATCCAGAGTCGCCAAAATATCGTTGCAAGACATGATCGCGACTTCTGTAGCGTTGAAATCCAGTCTAGATGTAAACATTACAGCACCGACATCTCAGTGGCCTGGTGCTCTGTTTGCCTCGTCGGGCGCATCTTCTACCAAGAATGGCAGCTCCCCGAGGCCCGAGAGTGTAGGATCAAAAAGCAGTGACGAAATCCCATCCCATATTGTTCAGGCCATTTCTGCCCTCCAGCGCGAGCTCGTTCTGTTAAAGAATGAGCTCAACTTTGAGCTATGGCTTTCGAGGGAAAACGTGCAGCACGTAGGTCGATTATACCAAGAGCGGATTCTTTCCAAAAACGTCGAAGTCGAGAGACAAGGATTGGTACGTGCATTCTGTTTATCTCTATTTTTTACTCATGTATCTGGTTGTAGTACAACAAGCTGCGTAACTATCGCACGCAAGTTATAGGCCTGGAAAGCGAACTACGGGAACACAAGGAGCAGGCATATTCTGCCAAAAACAAGTATGCAGAGTGGAACACGGAGCTCCAGGGAAAACTTCGAGAATTGCGGGATGAAAAGAAAAGGTGGACTATGGAGGCTGCCGCTTTGCGGACGGAAGCAAAGGAAGCCAAGGTGGGGTGTCCAGCCTCGAGAGTTTCCTACTGCGACTGATGCATTCCCACAGGCTCAATTCGCAGCCCAGGGTGAGCTACTGGACAGTGCGACGAAAGAGCTGTTCATGCTTCAAACACAAAAGAAGGAAAACCAACATAAAATTGACCGGTTAAGGGACTATGAGAAGCAGATACAGCAGCATCTCAAGATGCAACAGCTCTGGTCTGAACCCTGTTTTGTGTCGCTGAATCCTGTGCTGAAATCACGCTAGGGACGCGGACTTTTATATGTTCAATCAAAAAGAGGAGGAAATGACGATGCTGCGAAGCGAGTACAAGCAGATGGATCTTCGTCTTCAGAGTTATGAGAAGAACCTTGCAGAGCTTGAGGAGCAGAACAGGTGCCTATTATAATACACTCTACGAGAACGGAGATCTTATATATTATTGACAGAAATTACCGACGCCAAGTGCAAACACTCGAGGCACGCATAGCAGAAGCCAACCGCACGCGTAATGGAGCACAGGAATCCTCCATGCTGTCCATGATGGCGTCTGATAAAAAGCTGTTGACCGCGGTTAATAGGGATTTGCGTGAGAAGAACTCGGAGCTGATGGAAGAAAAGGAGGAGCTCAAGGCCATGGTGGAAGTGTTGAAGAATGAGGTGGGCGGGAGACGGGGTTTAGTTAATGACCCCCGCGCTAGCCCGTTGTCGTCTTCATTTTTGTACGGACAAGGAGTGATATGATTAGTACCTTATGTTCTCTTCAACAGCCCGTGGAAGAAAGTAGTAATTTTATCTTCTCGAAGGTTCGAAATGGTGATGCCCCAAAATGGCAAGTGTCAGATTGTTCTCGAATCGAATTTTTTCGCCACATATAAACAAGGCGCGCGCGCTTCCTTCTCATTCACCGTCTTGATCTCTTGCTTTCCTACTTTCTCTCTTAAAAGTGTGTTCAACCACCTCGTTGCTGCGACCTATCCTAACGTATCTCTCAGTTACAAAATGGCCACCGAAAGCTTTGGATTCCAAGCTGAAATCAGCCAGCTCCTGGATCTGATTATCAGTGAGTGGCTCGAGGCGCCCTCTCGTCTCAAATTTTTACTCATGCTCTCCCTGCAGACACCTTTTACTCGAACAAGGAGATTTTCCTACGGGAGATCATCTCCAACGCTTCTGATGCGCTCGACAAAATCCGTTATGCATCTCTCACCGAGCCTTCAGTCCTCGACACCGAGAAGGAGCTCGTCATCCGTATCGTGCCCCACAAGGAGCAAAAAGTCCTCTCCATCATCGATACCGGTATCGGAATGACCAAAGCCTGACATGGTCAACAACCTCGGTACCATCGCCAAGTCTGGTACAAAGGTAAGCGCCCAAACCCTTCCCACGAGTGCCTTGTGTCCTGATATCGTTCTGTGTAGGGATTCATGGAAGCTCTCAGCTCTGGCGCTGATATTTCCATGATCGGCCAGTTCGGTGTGGGTTTCTACTCTGCGTACCTGGTTGCGGAGCGTGTGCAGGTTATCTCGAAGCACAACGATGATGAGCAGTATATCTGGGAGTCGGCTGCGGGTGGGACTTTTACCATCACGCTGGATACGGTTAACCCGCCTCTTGGACGGGGTACGGAGATTCGTCTGTACCTCAAGGAGGACCAGCTCGAGTACCTCGAGGAGAAGAAGATTAAGGACATCGTGAAGAAGCACTCTGAATTTATCTCTTACCCTATCCAGTTGGCTGTTACCAAGGAGGTTGAGAAGGTGTGTGTTCTGTTTTTGAGTGTGCGTGCCTGTTGCTGACGGTGAATGTAGGAAGTCGAGGATGAGGAGGAAGAGGAGGTGACTGAAGAGAGCGGGGAGAAGCCCAAGATTGAAGAAGTTGAGGACGACGATGACAAGCCCAAGGAGAAGAAGACGAAAAAGATCAAGGAGCAGGAGACGACGAACGAGGAGCTCAACAAGACCAAGCCTATCTGGACTCGCAACCCTCAGGACATCACGCAGGAGGAGTACGCGGCGTTTTACAAGAGTCTGACCAATGATTGGGAAGACCATCTCGCTGTGAAGCACTTCTCCGTTGAGGGTCAACTCGAGTTCAAAGCTATTCTGTTCATTCCCAAGCGGTATGTGTTCTTGTTATATGTCTGGTCTACGTCTGACAGTGTTTCAGTGCACCCTTTGACTTGTTCGAGTCAAAGAAGAAGCGCAACAACATCAAGTTGTACGTGCGCCGGGTGTTTATCATGGACGACTGCGAGGACTTGATCCCCGAGTACCTGAACTTTGTGAAGGGTATCGTGGACTCTGAGGATCTTCCTCTGAACATTTCTCGCGAGACGTTGCAGCAGAACAAGATCCTCAAGGTTATCCGCAAGAACATTGTGAAAAAGTGCCTCGACTTGTTGTCGGAGATCGCGGAGGACAAGGACAACTTTGCCAAGTTTTACGAGGCGTTTGGGAAGAACTTGAAGCTCGGTATCCACGAGGATGCGCAGAACCGGAGCAAGCTTGCGGAGTTTTTGCGGTTCTATTCGACCAAGTCGACGGAGGAGCAAGTGTCGCTTAAAGGTGTGTGTTTTGCGTGTTCGTGATGGACATGTGGTGACCGCGTTTTCTTATTAGATTACATCACGCGGATGCCGGAGGTACAGAAGACGATCTACTATCTCACCGGTGAATCGCTGGCCGCCGTAAAGGAGTCTCCGTTCCTGGAAGTGTTGAAGAAGAAGGGCTTTGAGGTTCTGCTGCTTGTTGACCCGATCGACGAGTACGCGATCACGCAATTGAAAGAGTTTGACGGCAAAAAGTTGGTTTGTGTGTCCAAGGAAGGGACTGGAGTTGGAAGAGACTGAGGACGAGAAGAAGCAGCGAGAAGAGGAGGCGTCATCATTTGAGGAGCTGTGCAAGGTTGTAAAGGAGGCGCTCGGTGACAAGGTTGAAAAAGTGATCGTGTCGAACCGGATCACGGATTCTCCTTGCGTGCTTGTGACTGGACAGTTTGGGATGGTCATCCAACATGGTGGGTGTTGCTATAGCCAGTTCGATTGAGGAGTTTTTTTTTACTGACGGTGAATGTTTAGGAGCGGATCATGAAGGCTCAGGCTCTCCGGGACTCGTCAATGTCGTCTTACATGGCAGTCGAAAAAGACACTTGAGCTGAACCCGACAAATGCGATCATCAAGGAATTGAAGCGGAAAGTTGGGGAGGACAAGGCGGACAAGTCAGTCCGGGATCTGACGTATTTGTTGTTTGAGACCGCGCTGTTGACGTCTGGATTCACGCTGGATGAGCCCACGTCGTTTGCTAAGCGGATTCACCGAATGATTAGCCTGGGACTTGATGTTGACGAGGAAGAGGAGGATACGGCGATCGAGACCGATGCCCCTCCGCCGCTGGAGGCCACGTCTACGTCTGCCATGGAAGAGATTGATTAATAGGAGTTGTATCTGTACTTAATGCATGAAATGATGACGGGTTGATTTCGCTTGATTTCGATTGATTTCGGTTATTACGGCTTTGGATCTGGGGTCCCACGTTGGACACGGATACGACACGCGTTGACGATCGCGACTGTACGTACGCGTGGGAGAAGACTTAAAAGGAAGGACCTGGTAGTCATTGTTTCGCCTCATTGTCCTTCTTTCCATTGTCCACGACCTTTTTATTATATATATACCCTTTTGCATGAACATACCATAATGCCCTCTCAATATTCTCAGGTATGCATCTTACTATCGTTCCTGTGCTTTTGGCTGACGGTACTGCAGTCGCCCTCGATGACTTTGCTAGAATCACCCATTACGCTCGTCTCTACACGTCCAGTACGTGTCTTGTGGTCGTCACTAGAACAAAGCGCTTACACTCTCGTTTTAGATACCGCGGAGTAGACTGCTTACTCGACGTCGAGAGAGTCACCCATTTGACAGTCTACCCTGGATCGACATTCTCGACTCGCCGCCGCCTGCGGAAGAGTCCAATCTAGGCGACCTTGTCCCAGTTGGGCCCTGTCCGTCGTCGTCGCAAAGCGCGATCCAGTCCGTTGACCCGACCTCGTCGTTTGCCGTCGTCGTCACCATCACCACCACCACCGTCGTTGCCCCCATCATTGTTAGAGCGTTGCTCGACGCCACCTCCACCCCACCGACGCGACCTTCCTACGTCATCTTCCACGACCTCATGCCCCAGCTCGCTTAACGACCCCCCCACCACCCCAGCTCATATAAACAACTGTATCATCTCGCATCTGCATATCATTATAAATACGAATATTTTTCTTTCATTTACTTATTCGACATCTTCGTTTTTCGCAATCGATCGATTACATAGTACATAGTCCATATAACTGTAATTTGACAAATGACTCATACATAGTACCACCACCACCATGTCTCGACCTATCAACTTTGGCGCTGGCCCTTCTGCTCTCCCATGAATCAGTCCTCCAAGAAGCATCAAAAGCTCTGCTTCGACTTTGAAGCCACCGGTATCGGCATCGCAGAAATCTCACATCGCTCCAAGGAGTTTACTGCGTTTGTGAAAAAGACAGAGACCCTGATCCGCACGCAGCTCAACGTCCCGTCCACGCACCACGTCCTCTTCACACAGGGCGGCGGGACGGGCCAGTTCTCTGCTGTCGTCTACAACTTTCTGGCTCGACACCGTCTGTTGCATCCCAGATGACGCCGAGCCTGTTCTCGACTATGTGCTTACCGGGTCCTGGAGTAAAAAGGCGAGCGAAGAGGCGAGGCGGCTGGGCGGATCGCGATGTGCATATCGCTGCAGATGCGCGGGGCCAACAAGGCAAGACATTCACCCGCATCCCGGCCCATTCAGAGTACACCTTCTCGCCTGACCCTGCGTTGATCTACTACTGCGAGAACGAGACAGTCGATGGCGTCCAGTTCTCACATGACGGCTTCCTCCCCCGCCTCTTTCCCATTTGACCGCCTCCCGACGGACACCCTTCTCCCGCTCGTCGCGGACTACTCGTCTTCCTTCATGTCTCGCCCCATCCCCCGCCTAGCAGATCACGCTCTCATCTTTGCAGGCGCTCAAAAGAACATTGGCCCAGCGGGTCTCACCATCCTCATCGTTCGCAACGATTGCCTTGTTGATGTCGACGCCGCCGCCGCACTCGGCGCTGCACCCGTCCCCGTCTCCATGGCTTACAAGACCATCGCAGACGCCGGCAGTCTCTACAATACGCCTTCTGTCCTAGCCCTCTACTATCTCTGGCCTCGTCCTCGAGCGATCCCAGAAACTTGGCGGCGTAGAGTACTATGGACAGGTCAACAAGCGAAAAGCAGAAAACATCTACGACGCTCTACGCGATGGCGAAGCAAAGGGTGTATACCGCGCAAAGGTCGAGCAAGGTTCCGGTAGTTGGATGAACGTCGTCTTTGACGTCCTTGGAGATGGCGCAGAGGCCAAATTCATCGCTGGAGCAGAGCAACAGGGCATGAAGGCTCTCAAAGGCCACCGTTCAGTTGGAGGTGCGTCGTCCGTGCTGTCTACTACTCCTCCTAACCCTTTCCAGGTATTCGCGTATCCCTCTACAATGCCATTACAGAAGAACAGACAGACCGTATCGTCACGTACATGCGTCAATTTAGTATATAATGTATCAACACATCTCAGTAATAAACGTCGTACGCCCACCCCGAGGCTCTACCAACACCTTTTCTGCTCCATTTATCTGATGCGTCTCCGTGCTCGCCACTCCTTCAGCCCAGATAGACACTTTTGGCAACATCAGCTCCCCATGGTGCAGTGCGATCATCGTTATTCCCACAGAGTATGTCCCGTTATGCTGCAACCGAGGTAAGATTCGACGTAGATTAAATTCCATTCCACTCACAGAAGCACTGAAATCACCCCGTTTCCGACCGCTCACCAGCCAGTCTCGTACCATCTCCTCTACGTCGTATCGCATCCTGTACTCTCGTTCCTTCTCTCCACTCGCGTCCCAGTGGAACGACGTCTGGATCGACAACACCGCAGGAATAGGCTGCCCAGCGTACCAGCATGACTGCGGAGAAAGCTTGATACTCACTGCAGCAACAATCTAACACCAGCTCGTTAGCTTTGCATCGCACCACAACAGCAACTCACATTCATCGACGGCACATCAACCGGTATATGCATCTCCCGCCAAGAACCCAATTCAGGCCCAAGTACTCTGGGCTGACTCAGATCCTCTCTCAACTGGCTTCCAATTTCCTCTCCTTCAGGGACGTGGAGCTCCCCCGTCAAACTATACCGCTCTACCCACCCACCATCTCTCTCCAGAGCGCGCACCACCCGGTCAACAACCACAGGATCACCCGCCGCCGCCTCAATCACCTTTTCCACCTCTGGTTGGAAAACCCGTCAGATCCGAAAAAACCACCCATGCAACGCGGTCACGTACCCTCCCGCAACATCCGAAACCTGACGCGCAGCCTCATCGATTCCCGAACTATAAAGGACGCTTTATCACCACCTTCCCTTCCAGAAAACTGTATAGGTAACGTACCAGGGCCATCACTACCATCAATACAGAACAAAAAATGCGCAGGCTGTCCAGGCGTAACGGTCTATACCCATTCAGCTTACAATAAGAACCATTCGAACAATGGTCCACCACTCACAATGACTCGGGATCTCCCACACGTCGACGAGATCACCTTTACACCCGAATCTTCCGGGTCCAATTCGACTCGCGCGATACGCACATGTTGATGGCTCGCCGTCGAGATGGTGAATTTCGTGAAAAGCCTGCGTGTGCGTGGCTGACATGAGTTCCATATGACAATAAGAAAAAATGCTATGATACCGTGTCCCCCGAAAGAAATCCTCAACGTTAACGGCGATGGGGTGCGTTACCTGGACGCTCCTCACCACGGAGATGACCCGGCTGATCGTCGGTTCCGCTCTTGTAACGTACTCGACCTCGAGGTGGACTTTCTGTTTCCGTCCAGTCAATAACAACAACAACAACAAATCACGAAGCAACGCCCTCACCATGCCATACGCCCCTGATACCTCGGAATGAGGCACACAAACGGAAACACTCTCATCCCTCCCTATCCCTGAAAGCATAATAACCCCGTCATCCCCACCACCTGTCATTTCCCTGACACTTGATTCTTCCAACGAGGCATTCTGGCACTGGAACGTCGCAGATGGAGACGACAAACGGATCGTCATCGAGACGATTTCATTTCGCCCTGTGAGCACGTTGATTACTATGGATGGACTCCCGAGAAGGACTAGGGAGGAATTAGAAGTAAGGCTATGGTATGGTAACTGATGCGAGGACGTACTCAGTCTTGGTAGGCTAACCCGAACATTCATCGCTAGGGGGTCTCGAGGGAGGCGTACAAGGGTGACCTTGTCCTTGGCGGTTTTCGAAGATTTCGTTGGTTTCCGATGGGTTTGTTGGAAGACCAGTCGGGATAATTTTACTTCGCTCGTATCCAGGAGATACGTCCCAGAGAGCGGCGTCTAGCATGGATTCAAGCTGTATTCGTATCCATGTACCCGTGTGCTTACCGGACAGAAAAGAGTCACAGTCGTTTTCCCTGGTTGTAATGATTCGCATGGGACAGTAAACTTGAGTCGGCATGCGTCCGCCCCGGATAGAACAGCACAGACTTCGTCAATCGGCAGGTCCTGTTAGAGTTTAACATCCTGAGCATAACACATAGAGGCCACAACTCACGCAAGGCAGATGATTTTGCAGTACCGCGTCCAAAACGTACCCGTCTCTATCCGAGGCCGGCCGCGCATCTGAAGGTATATGAACAGTAATCGCTGCAAAGTCTGTATGCACAAGATCTAAAATACTCAGTACATGAAGGACAAGGGAAAATACGTAAATACCTTGGTCAAGCTCAGGCGCGGCACTCTTCAGCTCCCCGACGAGTCGACGAACGTACACAAGCGCGTCCTGCTCACACAGCAGCAGCTCGGCACCATTTTCGACGTATGTAGAAAGGAAGGAAAGAAGGATATGTATCCATTCTCTGTCTTTGGGCTTCTCCAGAGATTCGTGGATATCTAAAGCACGCGAGAGCATCAGAGATTGCAGTGACGTCCATTTATGTGGCGCGTAATGCGCGGGTAGGGAGGTGTACGTTGTTAATGCTGTAGATAGTCGTCCGCGATGGCTACACCAAATTTGAGTGTCATGTTCTTTCGATGAGAACGTGCTTACTTACACGTCAAGGGCAGCGAGACTTCCGTGCAATTTGAGGGCAAACTTTCGTCGACCTGCTTTGGCGTACATGTCGATGGCGCGATTCGTGATATTGATGTAGAGGTCGTAAAAGGCTTCCTTGTCTTCTAGGGCCTTCAGTAAATGTTCATTGCTGATCTTCAGCAGTGACGATGTCTCGGTTAACTTTACTGATGCGTCAGATACCCCAGAAAAAGGTGGACGACAAGGTAGGTGCTGGGTCTTCATGCCAAGTATGTCCAACTGACAAGTATGTTAAAAACAGTGTAAAAAAAGGACAGAGTTGACGCACTTGACTTCGTGCAAGTTCAAGAAGCTCGCCTTTACCGGCATAAAATTGGGCAAGCTCCTTTGTGTCGACTTTTAAGCCGGACTGCCAAACATCACACTTCTCCACAACGCTCAAGGCAGACGAATAGATCCAAGACTCCACAAAATGTAGCGGGAGAGTTTCCTAGAAAGTGTCAGTTGTGTACTAAAAACGGGTTGAACCCAGTCACCTCAATCTCTTTCAACCGTCGGCCAAACGCGCCAAGAAACGCTCCCACTTTTCGATAGACTTCAGGAAGATGCCCGTACTTGGCTAGTAATTCACATTGACGAGTAAGGAGGTAGGTTCGAAAGTCAAAGACAGATATCGTGTTAGCAAGGATGAGATCGCGATATGGTTTCTTGGAGATAGACAAAAGAGGACTCGAATCATCTTTGAGTCCTGGCGTGATCAGGGTTCCGAACCATGATAGATTCTTCTCTCTCAGAACCTGGTAGAACGAGGCTTCGAGCTCGTCGTACTGCAATAGTGCCTCGGAGACCAGATTCATCCCTTCAAAGGAACTGGCGAGACTTTCCTATGGACTCGTGAGGTGCGTTGAGGGTACGACGATGTGCATGCGCACCTTGAGTATGAAGAAGGTACAGAAGTTCCACCCGGGCATCAGACGTTGGCCCTCAGATCGCTTGATGTCGTCTTCTTTCTGCAACACGGCGGTGTCAAATGCAGAGGAGATGCCCTCTTTGAGTTTATTGAGAAACTCTCCCCATGCGATAGGGCTGTCTTGTGTACTTGACCAAGATACTTGGACACATCTAGTGCGCTATGAGTGACATGTGCAGTCGTGAACAGCAAGTACGCACCTATCCCGTTTGTCTGCGTTAAAATCAGCTCTCAGCTTGTCTAGAACGCAGCCCTTCAATTTCAGGAAAGATCCTGTTGGCACCTTCGCGTCGGGTTTGACAATTTGGAGGATCAGCCACTCTTGGTTCCTCCGTGAGGTGACGGAGGCGTGCCAATCCTTGACCTGCTTCTTTACAGTATTTCTGTATGATTCAAGATCGGCGTCCTGCAGCAGCAAGTGAGCAACGGTATCCGGTGCATTAGGTTGATGTCAAGTTATCACCTCACAGTTTACGACGTATATATTCAGGAGCGGCTTTTCGAGCAAGCTGACAGGTACTTGGGAGGTGTGCTCGTCGCGAATCGAATCGAGATTTATAAGAGTTACGTTGAGTTCTTGTATAGTTCGGAGTGACGTCCTTGAGGAAGACTTCCAATGGATATTTCGTAGAGGAAGCTGGGTGTTAAAGGCATGCTGTATCTTAGTCCAGCTCGGAGAAGCAAGAAAGAATGGCGAGCCAGAATACGATACCAGCACTGGCTGGCCAGAGGTCATGATGATCGTCTCCGCCAAAAAGGGCAAGCTCCTGGGAAAACACGGTCCGGCCGGCAGCTTTGCTTTTCTCGTTAAGACGACGTTGGACATGCCATCTCCAGAGGAAGCCGAAACTTCAGTATCGTCCAATGCCTCCTTCAAGTCTCTCAATCTCATCGATCCTCTACTGCAAGCACCACGTGGAGCAGATATCAAGCTTGTTCAAGGATTACGAGCTTCATTGTCTATGAAATTTTTAACTTTAAAGTTCAAAGGCCTCTATGTTACTACATCTACACAAGGAATCTTGTTCTAACTGAGGGTAACTACTTGCAGGTTAAGCATGGTGTAACTATCATCATCTCGAGTGTGACAGACTGGAACTTGGGATCTACACTAACTCAAAAGTTCAAGTATCGACTTATGCGTTCGTAATAGTCACATCCATCTGCTGGACATTTATGTTCAGAAGCAACATGAAAATCAACAACTTTGACCTCTCCAGATGGTGTCAACAGGATGTTTCTGGGTTCCACGTCATTGTGAGATATTCCTGCATCATGAAGACGACAGAATGCGTTGTAAATCTTCCTCCTGGAACTGATCAGTCTTTTCCTATGACTAAGTGAAGAACACATACTTCATACCACTGCTTATATCATCAAACTCATCCACTTGCACGCCAACATCCTCCAACAGCAAAATGGTCATACCATCACAATCCTTGAACAGGCCATAGTAGTGAGCAACCGGTAAGTCTAAGTGCGCCTTATCTTCGTAGATCATGGCCTCCTGATACAATTGCGAACTCTCTTCCTTCTTTGTGGTTATTTTCGCGACAATGGCGTGATGTGTCTGTGAAGCGCCCTCCACAATCAAAATACCACTCCAAACCATGCCCAATGCACCAGAGGCAATGGAGTCAGTCAAGATGATGCCACCCTTCGTGTGGTACCCAGACGATGGTTGCGCCGATACCGGATTGGCTGCCGAATTTAAGGCAGGCTCTGAAAGTGGTGGTTCCAAAGAATCAGGTCCATCATGGCGTAGTGATGGAGAAGTAGTACCGCCGCTTTGCAGGACGTCGGGAGCAGAAGTGGGTAACATGGAAAGACCTATTCCACTCACTTCATCTCTAGCACCTGAAGATGTAGATGATAAAGATGTTCCCGACCCACTTGCTGAAAAACCACCCGAGGAATTGGATGTTGTTGAAGTTGAGGTGGTAAGATTACTGCCGACCATGTCTGCATAAGAAATCCTGGTCAGTGTCGACATTGAAGGACTTTGAAGGTTCATATGCAAAGCATTGAAACTGAGGTGGAGGTGTCGTAGATGAATCTGTAAGCCAACAGTCAGATGTATGTGCACAATATAATAAAGAGATCCTTACGTCTTCAGCCAAATCACCATTGCGACCATTCACGTCTCCCAATCCACGGCCATCCCCATTGTTTCGAAATCGGGCCTGGGGGCCACCAAAGTCATCATTTCCATCATCATCATCATCATCTTTCAGCTTGCCATTGCCATTGCCATTCTCTGCCAATTTACTCCGCCGCTTCCTTTCCACCTTGGTCTGCTTCTTAAAAGGGTCAAAACACCTTCTAAAACTTTGGCGATCCGACGCGTCGTTGTATCCGTGCATTGCAGCACCGATCAAAGAGGGAATGGTCGATCGACAAACATTAGGTTCGCTTAGGACGGCAGTTTGTGTGCTCCTGATGCGTAAGAAGTACTGGGAAACCATTAGGCTACTTAGGACTGATGTGCTTGTATCTTCGTGCACCCCTTGGGCCCAGGTCTATGATACATGCTCAGAAATTGGAACATGTCAACAATAATGAGATACTCACCTGCACCAATATAAGCCACGCACTTTCAAGCCATGCTAAAATTTCATCCTTCTCGCCCATAACTTCAGCCTTCTCTGAGCCGCCAATTCCATCAAAAGCCTTGTCGTAAGCTTGGCTGACGGCTTGGTGTATGTCTTGCAACAAGGGCCTATCAGCTACATCCAGAGCCCTCCTTCGAACACGGCTGGCACCCATAGCTAGATCCCAATCGTTGATGCAATCACGCCAAATGAGAAGGAGCCGGTCAATGTCTTTGACATCTGGGCTTGGTGGCAACTTGGAGTGTGTTGAATCTCGCGGTACCAAGTCAGGAGCTGACACCCCACTTTGCAGTATGTTCCAAGCCTCGTGGCAGTCCTTGAACTGTTCACAACCATTACACTCTGGTTCCGGCCAAGGAATATCTAACTGCGGGTCTTCGATCTGAACACGGACGATGAGGAGGAAGATGAAAACGACCCGGGGATCGAACGCCACGCAATTCTTGAACTCGAAGGACATAAATGCCCCGACATTTTCCTGTGCTCAACTGATCAACGGAAACCAAAGATACTGTAAGAAGGCTACGCACATCACCTTTGCGATGAGATATGGCGATTCCATCAGCAATCGTCTCCTTCTGACTGGGAGCAACAAGACAAAATGATTTCTCGCCGGTCAACGAAGTAAGATGGTCTAGCTGTTGTCCCTCAACATCCATCTTCATAGTGCAGATAGAGAAAATGCTTTTTGGTACAGCCGACACATACGCAGCATTGTTTCCACCGTGAAGTAGCAAATTTGCGAGATGAAGGCAATGGGAAATTACGCTTCGAGCAGAGTGAGAAACACCATCTTCGTTCGTGACCTTGGTGTTTATCGCGTTACTGACCGATCCACGAAGACCGTCCACCGCTTTGCTGGGAATGGTGGGCCAATGCTGGGAGGACAGGCAAAGTGCATTAAACTGTTCAATCTTCTTTAAGTCGATAGTGAGTTTCAAAAGATGTAGAGGTCGAGGTAGGTGTTTATCGTATGGATTGGGTCCGCGGGTATGGTAGGATTTTGTGTGGTTGTCGGGATCAATTTGCACTTGGAAAGCAGCGCACGTCGATGTGAATACCTGGAAAACGGTTGGGGCCAAAATTTCTTCGAGTCTAAAATGTTTTGAACTCGTCTGTTCATCGAAATCCGGTGAATGGGTGCGCTTTTCAGGCATTGAGGTAGGAATAGGAGGCTAAGTGACGTGAAGTCAAGACCCCTATATACCCCGTCCATCAACATGATGTCATCAAGATCAGGTGCATAAGTGCAATCATGTGATTAATAAAACAAAATTTTTTCTGACTCTATATTTTGAAACCGCAACCCGTAATCTATGTACAGAGATGCGGTGGCACTTGCTCGTGGCCAGCCCCAGTAGCTACAGTAGGTAGGTAAAGGGATTTTCAGTCCTTCAATGGTATAAATTTCTCGTAGCTTCGTGTGTTGAGTTCCAAGGGGGTTCCAGACTGTTGTTCCAGAACACCGGGTTGGTTGGTTGGTTGCCTTCGAGGCTGCTTAAAAAAAATTCTCTATGGAATTTTTTTTGTGCTTCTGGAGGGTACATAGGTATAATATCACATAAATACAATATATTTCTATGTAAAAAACACTTTCCCTCACCTTCAAATTGATAGCAGCTCACCAATTACTTAGGAGAGATGTGCACAACACATAGAGGCCACAACTCACGCAAGGTAGATGGCTTTGCAGTACCGCATCCAAAACGTACCCGTCTCTATCCGAGGCCGGCCGCGCATCTGAAGGTATATGAACAGTAATCGCTGCAAAGTCTGTATGCACGAGATCTAAAATACTCAGTACGTGAAGGACAAGGGAAAATACATAAATACCTTGATCAAGCTCAGGCGCGGCACTCTTCAACTCCTCGACAAGTCGACGAACGTACACAAGCGCGTCCTGCTCACACAGCAGCAGCAGCTCGGCACCATTTTCGACGTATATAGAAAGGAAGGAAAGAAGGATATGTATCCATTCTCTGTCTTTGGGCTTCTCCAGAGATTCGTGGATATCTAAAGCACGCGAGAGCATCAGAGATTGCAGTGACGTCCATTTATGTGGCGCGTAATGCGCGGGTAGGGAGGTGTACGTTGTTAATGCTGTAGATAGTCGTCCGCGATGGCTACACCAAATTTGAGTGTCATGTTCTTTCGATGAGAACGTGCTTACTTACACGTCAAGAGCAGCGAGACTTCCGTGTAATTTGAGTGCAAACTTTCATCGACCTGCTTTGGCGTACATGTCGATGGCGCGATTCGTGATATTGATGTAGAGGTCGTAAAAGGCTTCCTTGTCTTCTAGGGCCCTCAATAAATGTTCATTGCTGATCTTCAGCAGTGACGATGTCTCGGTTAACTCTACTGATGCATCAGACACCCCACAAAAAGGTGGACGACAAGGTAGGTGCTGGGTCTTCATGCCAAGTGTGTCCAACTGACAAGTATGTTAAAAACAGTGTAAAAAAAGGACAGAGTTGACGCACTTGACTTCGTGCAAGTTCAAGGAGCTTGCCTTTACCAGCATAAAACGGGGCAAGCTCCTTTGTGTCGACTTTTAAGCCGGACTGCCAAGCATCACACTTCTCCACAACGCTCAAGGCCGACGAATAAATCCAAGACTCCACAAAATGTAGCGGGAGAGTTTCCTAGAAAGTGTCAGTTGTGTACCAACAACAGGTTGAACCCAGTCACTTCAATCTCTTTCAATCGTCGGCCAAACGCGCCAAGAAACGCTCCCACTTTTCGATAGACTTCAGGAAGATGCCCGTACTTGGCTAGTAATTCACATTGACGAGTAAGGAGGTAGGTTCGAAAGTCAAAGACAGATATCGTGTTAGCAAGGATGAGATCGCGATATGGTTTCTTGGAAATAGACAAGAGAGGACTCGAATCATCTTTGAGTCCTGGCGTGATCAGGGTTCCGAACCATGATAGATTCTTCTCTCTCAGAACCTGGTAGAACGAGGCTTCGAGCTCGTCGTACTGCAATAGTGCCTCGGAGACCAGATTCATCCCTTCAAAGGAACTGGCGAGACTTTCCTATGGACTCGTGAGGTGCGTTTAGGGTATGACAACATGTAGGCGCACCTTGAGTATGAAGAATGTACAGAAATTCCACCCGGGCATCAGGCGTTGACCCTCGGATCGTTTGATATCATCTTCTTTCTGTAACACGGCGGTGTCAAATGCAGAGAAGATGCCATCTTTGAGTTTATTGAGAAACTCTCCCCATGCGATAGGGCTATCTTGTGTGCTTGACCAAGATACTTGGACACATCTAGTGTGCTGTGAGTGATGTGCGCAGTCGTGAATAGCAAGTACGCACCTATCCCGTTTGTCTGCGTTAAAATCAGCTCTCAGCTTGTCTAGAACGGAGCCCTTCAATTTCAGGAAAGATCCTGTTGGCACCTTCGCGTCGGGTTTGACAATTTGGAGGATCAGCCACTCTTGGTTCCTCCGTGAGGTGACGGAGGCGTGCCAATCCTTGACCTGCTTCTTTACAGTATTTCTGTATGATTCAAGATCGGCGTCCTGCAGTAACAAGTGAGCAACACTAGCCAGTGCGTCAGGTTGATGTCAAGTTATCACCTCACAGTTTACGACGTATATATTCAGGAGCGGCTTTTCGAGCAAGCTGACAGGAGGTGTGTTCGTCGCGAATCGAATCGAGATTTACAAGAGTTACGTTGAGTTCTTGTATAGTTCGGAGTGACGTCCTTGAGGAAGACTTCCAATGGATATTTCGCAGAGGAAGCTGGGTGTTGAAGGCATGCTGTATCTTAGTCCAGCTCGGAGAAGCAAGAAAGAATGGCGAGCCAGAATACGATACCAGCACTGGCTGGCCAGAGGTCATGATGATCGTCTCCGCCAAAAAGGGCAAGCTCCTGGGAAAACACGGTCCGGCCGGCAGCTTTGCTTTTCTCGTTAAGACGACGTTGGACATGCCATCTCCAGAGGAAGCTGAAACTTCAGTATCGCCCAATGCCTCCTTCAAATCTCTTGGTCTCATCGACCCTCTGCTGCAAGCAGTGGAGCAGATGAAATATACAACGCCAACCGCCATTCAGATTCAAGCTCTACCACCAGCTCTCGAGGGACGGGATATCATTGGTGTAGCTGCTACTGGCTCCGGGAAGACGGCGGCTTTTGCTCTGCCCATCCTGCAAAAACTCTGGGACGACCCTAAAGGCCTTTTCGCCTGTGTAATAGCACCCACACGTGAACTCGCCTTCCAGATATCCGAACAATTTGAAGCTCTGGGTTCAGCTATGGGTGCTCGTTGCGCGGTTTTGATTGGTGGAGTTGATACGATATCACAGTCCGTGGCTCTAGCAAAACGACCTCACATCATTGTTGCTACCCCCGGACGCTTGCTTTATCATCTGGAGAACACGAAAGGCTTTAACCTGAGAGGCCTTAAATACCTGGCAAGTACTCTCATATATTTCCTTCTATGCTAGGCTAAACAAATGCAGGTTTTGGACGAGGCGGATCGTCTTTTGGATATGGATTTCGGTCCTGCAATCGACAAAATATTGAGGGTAATACCGAAAGAGAGGACGACATATCTCTTTTCCGCTACAATGACAACTAAAGTCGAGAAACTGCAAAGAGCAAGTTTGCAGAATCCCGTACGGGTTGAAGCATCGTCAAAGTTCGTTTTCATTTTTATGAATCCATTTTTTCAATCAATAACTTCCGGATCAGATATCAAACCGTCTCAACGCTGCTGCAATACTACTGTCTGATGCCATTAAAAGATAAAGATACATATCTTATTTCCCTAGCGAACTCACAGTCCCAAAATTCAATGATTATATTTACACGGACAGTGCATGACGCGGCTAGGTGGGTTACGCGGCATCTTCCCTAGACGCTGGGCTAACATTCACGTAGGGTTTCTATCATCCTTCGGACACTTGGGTTCCCTGCGGTTCCATTACATGGAAAGCTTACCCAAAGCCAACGGCTTGGAGCTCTAGGAAAATTTAAAAGTGGCGGACGCAGCATCCTCGTAGCCACCGACGTTGCTAGTCGGTATGTCCCCAAGCCTTTGCATGCATAAACTATAATCATAACGTGATTTTAGAGGGCTGGATATCCCATCCGTCGACATCGTTATCAATTTTGACATTCCTACGCACTCGAAAGATTACATTCATCGTGTTGGACGTACCGCCCGGGCTGGTCGCGCTGGGAAAGCGATTACACTGGTGACACAATACGATGTAGAACTGCTGCAGCGTATTGAGCAGGTGATCGGGACTAAGATGGATCTTTGGCCCACGGATACTGAAGAAATGGCGCTGCTCAAGGAACGGGTCAATGAAGCTGGGAGAGTTGCGGTCAGCGAACTCAAGGAACAAAGTTCGAAGGATGGTGGTCGCAAACGGCGACGGGGTGGGGAAGGGTACTCTCGTGACGATGGAGATAGGGATGATGATGTTGTGGAGGCTGGGATGCCTCAGCGGCATAAGAAAAGTAAGGGGAAGTGATTTCTCTCACACTGGTCCATTAGATTATTTACCCGTATTGGACCTTTCATGTGCTCTATCCCTGTCGGTATGTATGTGTCGTTGTACCATAATTCAATACCGAATTACATCAGAATGCACTGGCTATAAATTTTTCTTAGGCTGGACCTCTTCGGAAATCAGTGCCGATCTATTTTAGGGGTTTTCGGGGTCCATCCGAAGTTCCGAATGTAGGATTGAGCAATTTCCACTCTCTTCTTGCTCTTTCGGTGAGCATAACGCCCACGAGTGCAACCACCACGACGACACGACGATGGATGCCCACATTGACGACCAGCAGCAGAAGGACTACCTCTCGCCTTTCTTTGACCTCGAATCGTTGCAGAATGGAGGCGACCTCGGCATCATGTCGCCTTCAGTGAATGCCCAACAACCTCAATCGATGATGACGAGTGCAACTATGCCCTCTCAAATGGACATGGAAATGCTCGGAAACCTGATGTCGCTACAGGGGATCAACAGTCCTAGCAGTATATCCCCGACGTCCCCCTCTCATCCCCAGTTCAGCACCAACACCGCCACGACAAATCCACAGCTACTCATGGAGCAGCAGTTCAAGCTAGCTCAGCTTCAACAACTACAGCAACTACAAAATCAGATCTTTCAACAACAGGTGAGTCTCTCGATTCGGGCGGTGATGAAGGGGATCTTTTCTTATTGGAGACTCGCCACGCATTTTTCATTCCAACAAGCCATTTGAGCTTAAAATTCGCTGATTCTGATGTTTTCTTCTGGATAGATTGCGCTTATCAGTGGTCAGACGACGGGTATACACGCAGACACCCCTGTTCAAGAACCAATACGTGAACAGCAGCAGGCCAACCGCTATAATCATGGATTACCGACTCCAGGTTCGATTCAGGTTTCAATATCGCAACTGCTCCTCTGAAATCATTTGCAGGTTCTTCCGCAGAACTTCGCGCTCAACAACAGCCCATAGAATATGTATCGCCTATGATTCTAAACTATTTAGAACCTTCCTCCCAGGATAATTATGGCGATTCAGTCATGACTCCCATACCCAGCCACTCTATCTCCTCCCAATTCAACGCCCCACGCGGATCGACTTCTGCCCCTGCCCACATTGCGTTTCGATCCAGCCCATCTCATCCCCCACACGGTGACATAGACGTCGACATATCTCCTTTGACCAGCCCTTGGCTCGGTGCTGAGCAGCATCATTCTAGTTTCTCTCACCGTCAATCTTCTTCCAACAAACGCACGGCTTCCTCTAGCGGTGACGAGTCCTCTTCGAAACCGTCGCGAAAGAAGCAATCCCCCGCCGTCCGGCCTTTCAGTAATGCGAGTTCCACTATTATGACCAAGAGAACGACGAATCCTCGAGGCTCACGATCCACCAATTCCACGCCCCTTCTTCGATCCACACGGTCAAGAAATGGTAGCATCATCAGCAACGAAGTCGTCGGGGATTCTCCTTCTCCTGTAGATTTGTCAATGCCACCTCCAGCGGCCCCCTCGATGAACCAAACGTCAATACCTGATATGTCTGCGGAAAACCCTCCCCCGACCATTACACCCGTTACTCCTGCGAGTATCATGAACCTTGGCAGGCTTGGTGTTGGTTCCAGCAACAATACCCTTATACCAAAAGATGGTTCTGTCGACTTGAAGGGTAAAGCTCCTTCAAAATCATCAACCCCCGCAGCAATTTCCCAGAGGAATAAATCTATGAAACGAGGATCGGTGGGCTCATCTCCTGCTCTGAAGCCCATTCTTCCTGGTAAGATCCATCTGTTGCTCGATCTCACTCTTCTCACATCTTCACCAGCTGGTTCTACCACAGGACCTGCTTCATCTTCTGCGAAAGGTGCCGCTCCCGTCGTCCAGGTCCGTAAAACGTCACACAAAGCCGCTGAGCAGAAGCGTCGAGATTCCTTGAAGACCACCTTCGATGACCTGCGTGGTTTGCTGCCGCCGATACCCCTTCCGTCCGACGAAAAATACCCGCTAGACGAGCCTTTGCTTCCAGGCGCCTTACCACCGCGAGGACCTCCTAAAGCTGGTGGAGAAGGTCCAAATAAGGGCGTGAGCAAGCTGCAATTGCTAATCTGTGGTAACGATTATATTAGGCAGCTAAAAGGACGGGTTGAGAGGAGGGATGAAGAGATTAGGCGCCTGAGGAGCGAAATCGGAAGGCTGAGGGATGTTCTTACGAACTCTACGGGCGGTGTGGGCATTATGGAGGAAGGGTGCGAGCCGGTGGATTTGGAGCGGGACCTGGATGAGATTGAGGCGATCAGCACAGGGTTGTCCAGAGGAGCATCTATCGGCGCTGATGATGAGGCAGACGAAGACGAAGACTAATGTTATTGTTAATACATGCGGTGTATGAGTGTGGTCGAGTGACGCTAAGAAGATTGTATATTCTTACTGGTTATATTATTGTTATCAACTATGCGGTTATGAGAAGCATTTTCTTTTCAAGGCAACATTTTTATTATCCTGAAGCTCCTAAGCTTGAGGCTTGAACATTAAATCTGATCGCAAAACGTATTTCGTTCCCTTGACCACTTCTGAACCTTCATGCAGTAGACAGTCTTGACCGTGCCTGCAAGGGACCATCACGATGAGGCAATGTCGAGCGCAGAGCTCGGATGACGACGCACCGATGCAAGAGAGCTGTACCTCGATTGAGAGGAGCAACCGCAGTTTCATTGGGCCTGCATTTCTCGTTCTTGTAAAATATTGTCTAGTAGTGAGGGTCAGTGTTGGCAAATCAAGTTATGAGTCAAAGACATGCCTCGCCACCCTGTACGCCATCCTCGATCCCAGATAGATAGATCAAGAGGGTCCATTCGGATTTGGCACCTGTTATAGCATCTCGCACGGAATCGTCATAATGAGGCCTGAATACTATGATGATGAGTGTTTCATCAAGCTGAACCGACGGAATGCGACGCGGACCCAAAGTGCTGAGAGGGGGTATACTTATAGAAACGTATATTGGAGTTGAAGGAGTGTGGTTCTCGAGCAGGGAGAGCAGTACCAGATCTCTTGTCTGGTGCTGGGGGCGGAAACAGTGGGAGATGAGGAACAAGCAGCTCGTGTAGGCGTTGAGCAAAATCAGGAGAGGTAACACTGAAACGGTCTTAAAGGACACAGTCAATATTATGAGCGCACGAGGAAAATAGAGTATGTACTTACAATTTACCCTTACCGCCTCTCCACGCCGTTTCGGAGGCGTAAGCTCCAAAGGCAGGTTATCTATGAATTGTGCTACTGCCTTACATTCTGCAGCTGAAAGAAAGTTCTACAGACATTGTGAGTACAGTTTGAGCTATGGCAAAAGACAGTTGCGTACGTCAATGAGAAGAATCTGATTTTCTAGGAGCACTCGGCATTCAAGATGACGCTTGGGGGAGATGTTTGGTAGGTCTAATGATATCCCTTTGGAAGACGACGGCTGCGTGCTAGCTAGTTGCTGCGTCTGCTTAGTAGATTTCTCTTGAGTCTTAGATTTTCTAGCCATGTTGCGTGTACCGACTGTGATGGCTGTTACAAACTTCGTCTGGAAGAACGATGGTGATGTCATCATACTGTTTTTGTTCACGGACATCTTTTCTGAAAATTCTAAGCATTACTCAGATACATATAGGCCGATAAGAAGGAGAGCGTTGGATATAAGTAAGATGGTAGACGATGTGTTAGTTGAAGGGAAAACATTCCATGCATACTCTACGCCTACTAGAAGGGCAATCCTGTACGCATGATCAGCTTGTGCACCAACTGATTTGAGAAAAAAAGTACTTGACCACCAGAGGATACCGTGTCTTCCAAGCTAAAAATGGGAGCTGTTGCGCATACCAACAATAGAACTGGTAGTGAAGGGATCTTGCGAAAAGGATACCAATGAGATTGGAGGTGAACAGGATAACAGCGATAGCTAGGTCCAATTTTAGCTTAGATAGAACAGAGGCAACCTTTGAACTTACATTCTGCTGTCACTGGGATCAGACTTGCCGGAAGCGTAGGACGTCGAAAACCTCGTAAAAGGACTTTAGGCACTCCACCGTCCTGTTTACACCACCGGTTCCATCCAAAGGCAATGAGCGTACAAACGTGTCCTAATAGCAGTGCTCTTCTCCACTGAGGGCTCAAAAATATTTCTTCAGAGACCATTCGCCAGTTTACCGTCCACTTGTAGAGAAACACGCGTGACAGATCAAACGCCCCTTGAGCATACTCTCTCAAGTTGGCTCTGAAAGGAAATGCAACGAGGAACTGGGTGCCGAAAATGAAGGAAAGCCTTCGCATGGTGTAGAGAAATCCTCTTTTCTTGAACAATATGACAAGAAGTCCCGGAAGATAGAGTATTATCGACATCTTGACGGAGAGTGCAGCACTAGACAGAAATAATGATGAGAATGAGCAACGAAACGAAGACGGCATACCTGAAGAACAGGGTTCCCATATAATCATTGCCCAACTGAAATGCCAGTACCGCTGCTTGCATGGCTACGACCGACCAGCAGTCATTGAACAGACGCAGCACGTAGATAGAATGGAGGCGTTTGCTCAGAGGCAGCAGGAGAACTACCCAATTTGACGCCCCCGCCTGCCTGTAGATGGCGCATGACAGCACAAGGGAAAGCAGGTATAGGCCTGAGTAGATGTACTGAACTAGCTTGATGTTCTTTCCAGAGTCGCTGATGGAATGGAGAAACTGGTGAATATAAACGTGTCCAGCTGGATAGCTAGTAATTTGGTGAGGTCGGAATGATTCGTGATGTATGTCCCGAACTCACACAAGAGGTCCTGTGGGGCCAGAGATTTGGGAATAATCGCGTTGTCCCTTCATATACGTCTCAACTTGTATCATGTATGTTTCCCAATCAATCTCTGTATCTGAGGCAGCCAGTTAATTTCGTTCCACGATGAATACAGATGTCTTACAGGGAACAAAGCGAACGATGAAACCGGTAAGAAAGGCATCTGATGCGACAACGAGGGCGGCAAGAATCCAAAAGTATCTTTTGTCGAAGAGCAGTGAACGTATTCGGTCAACTTGCAGGCGGAGGGTGGACATCTCTGATCAGGAACGTGGCACCTGGCCGAGCGCGTCAAACAACTTCAAATCACAGATTTGCATCTGTCTTTCACCAAGCGCGCTCATTCCATTCAGTCGTATACAATCATAGCTATTCAAACGAAATCTAAATTATAGTATAGTGCGACAATTCAACAGTAAAATATCCCGTCGCGACAAACCCTCACTGTATATCTTGCAGTAAAAAATGCGTCTTTCCTTCAAAGTGGACATTGGTCTGACACCATCTGTTCCCCAGCCAAAAGCCCTCCCACGAATGATGTGCGATAGATATCACTCTTGCTCCTTCCAAACAAGTCCGTGATGTATTGCTGAACGTAGCCAAGTTTGGAGTCATGCATAGCGAATTCCTGTGCCGTCGCTATACCGTCGCAAAATCCAGTTTTTGCATCATCTCCCTGACCGCTACCAGGTGCGGAACAGTCGTATTGCGAGATATCTTGAGCCATAGTCTCCGTTTGGTTTTGCGTAAGGTCACGTCCGGGGAAGTTCATTTCATGTGTTGTATGTGATAGTATGCCCTCGACTGACTGGACAAGTTGATCCGTCAAGGGCTCGTTGCAAAAAGGAAAGAAATTTGACGGTAGACAGGTCCCGACGGCAGCTCGAAAACACCATCCTCGATCATCCATGCAATTCTCTTTCTTGTAAGCTACAAGTTGTTGAGTCTAAAGCAAGCCGGGCTCTTGATAGAAAAAAACGCACACCAAAATGACCATCCTGAGACAGCATCGTTAAAAGCTTCCATTTGTGCAGTGCAGAAGTTTCTCCGAGACGAGTTTGGATCGTCTTCGTTCCCAAGGCTTTCCGGAGTTAGCGCACAGGACCATTCTCCGACGTAAAGGTTTGCATGTTCGTGGTAGGAAGCGTTGGAGAGAATGTCGTGTACTTGTGCTTTGATGTCAGCCGTGTGAGACGAAGCAGGTTCGGAGGCGTCCGAGGGTGTATAAACAAAGTACTGATGACTGTCTTGCACGACGAAATCGCTTCTTTGAGAGACGAAATCACTGTAGCGGCCAAGATCGAACCCATCGTGGATGTAGAGGGGAAGTATTGCGGTACATGAAGATATGTTTCTTATCATATCTATCGTCTCTGTATCTAGAAGAATCTCAAATATGTTTATCACCTTTGCTGGATCTGTTTGACTCACAAAAGCGAACTAGGTCGTCACTATCCGCGGGTTCGTTGAGAAGTTCTATGCCAACGAGATTGGTTACTGGCGCGTATCAGAACCGTGAATAAGCGTAGAAAGGTATGGGCGTACCGTTGCAAAGTTGTTCTGCAAGAAATACCAAAATATCCTGTGTCTTTGCCCAATTATCTGGCTCAGAAAACATCCTCGTCTGCCCATCAGAAATACCAGAATGCGGTTGCCCATTTTGGCTTCCTGGAGCTCCATGTAGATCAAGCAGGATGCCGATGCCATACCGTAACGCCCATTCAAACGCCTGTATGATTCGAGACCACGCATTCTCATAGACCTTCGAGAACTGGGAAAAGGGAGTATCCACACAAAAATTCGGCCCGAGAGACCAATATCCTATCGGTAAGCGCACTGTGTTGATTCCCAGACTCGCAATATACTCGAAATCATCCTCGGTAATGAATGTGTCCCAGTGTTGTTCCAGAAGTGACTGAGCATCAGCCAGTGAGTCGCAGCCAGACGCAATGTCATATTCAGATATCTGTTTTCCAGAAGCCTGCTCGAACACAGAGGGTGTCATCCATTGCTCGTGAACGAACCTGGAACTTGTCATATCGCGTTGGAAGAAGGAAAAAGAGACCGCTACCATGAGCCCAAATTGACAGAAAATTGTCGTCGATAACGGTATATGTTCGCCTTTTGACAATCGAACGAAGGAAACTTTGGCTGCGAACATAGAGGGTCTTCACAAAATGGCGTATTGGAAAGTCCGGGATCTGCTAGCTTCGAAGTGAATCCAGTAGGTACCGAGAAAGTTTGGGATGATTCAGTTTGATTGTTGTTGTCCAGCTCTGTATCTTGATAAGAGGTATTTGAGGCATCAAAAGAGTAGGAGCCATATGTTCCGTCGACAGCTACATCCCGAGAAGACAAGATAGAATCTGAAGAACTGACGGAGCTTTGAAGGATTGACCAGAGAAGATAAGCGAAGAAGAAATGAGCTCGGGTAACCATCAGAGCAGAGCGATATTCGAAAGGCGAACAACGCGAAAAGTGACAAGGCCTGCTTGCAAGTTTGATGGAAAGAAACCAACCAAGTTCAGTTGGTGACACTGTTGGTCACTGGCAGGCCGCCGGCTGCTCGGTCCGAACCTTGAACTGAACACTCACAATGCAACGTCGCCGTCCGCTTCCCGATACTCATCCCGAATTCTCAATATACAAGTCCAAGGGATTTCATGAGTATCGGATAGAAAATATACGAAAATGCGCGCGTGTCAAGAATGATGGCTATAGGTGGCCATGGCGGGAAGCAGTGGAAATAGGTCTATTGTCAATGCTCTGGCGAGTCGTACGTCCTCACGGGTTGCCTACTTCATGCAAAACTAATCATATTTGAAGGCACTGAATTCGAGCTGGAGTTACTTTGTGTTTACTATCCCTACCATTCTTTTGCTACGGCACAAGTGCTCACAAGTCGTCTCCGGTACACCTTCTGATGGCTTTGAGGCTTCCAAGTGATAATTTCAGGCCTTTTAGAATCCATCATTGTCATTCCTCCACATGGTGTACAACTCGAAACGCGGTTCGGATTCGAGACTTTGACTCTAAATGTTACTCGGCGATTCATTCCTCTGTCTATTCTTCGTGATGTGGTCATCAACGAGGGTCTTTATGGCTGGAATGTACGCTATTACCTTGCTGCGATTGTTCAAGACGGGTCCGGAGCCACGTCTCTGGCAGTCGCTTTCGAGGTCAGCCACAATTATCTACGAATTGCTTTACTCCAGTGCTGATCTTTTGCTAGAATATTTTGCCACGATTCCCCGTCCTCCTGGAGATTTACAAAGGTGTTCATGATGTGTTATCAAATGCGTGCATAAATTAGACCGACGTATTTATACCTGGGTATAACAATGCTTTTTAAAAAGTAGGGAACTCAAAAAAGCTGTCCAAACGATGTCCCAGACATCAATAATCAGGCGAGGTGAGCACCCTCTTCACTTTCATAGGCACTAAGGAGGTCATCGTAGCCCTCATCGTCCCCTTCTTCGGCAGCACTATCTCTCGTTCGTCTCGCCGCCCTGGCAGTATCAGTTGACACCTTTCTAGTGCGAGATTCTGTAGAGATCTTCCTCGTCCTTGCGGCTTCGTTGCTGTCCCCATTTCCATCTGAAGAGGCCTTTCGTGGTCTTCGAACCTTTGTTGATGGAATGTCATCCCCTTCGAAGCTCGACGCCTTCGGAGTGTAGACAGTTTCCTGTTCAGGCCACTCTACGCTCAACGAACCTCCTTGATCTGGCTGGCTTTGGCTGCGGGTGGCATCGCGAATACGGAGAGGTGGAGGACGAGATGGCTGTCGTCGTCGAGAGCGAACTCTTGAGTTTTGTGAAGGCGCACCTGCGATTGACGAATCGGATGTGTCGTCTGCATAGTTAGTGGGAGGAGGGGTCTTCTTTCGAACGAGCTTTTTCGGTTGGGGCGGAGGTTCGAGCGGAATGATGTCGAAGGGATCATCGGGGGCAGAAGGGTCGGTGACACTTGGCCCGTTGTCATGAAGTGAAACACTGATAGGTGTTTTGGGGGGCGGAGGTGAGGACAAAGGAGGTGAATCGGCTGAATCGATTCGACCCCAGCCATTGGCATCGCCGGGTTTGAGTACGATGTCTCCCTGAGAACTAAAAGAAAGCGCTTGTATGTTTCGGTCTGGTGAAGCTGTCGCTGATGAAACTGAAGCCTGCCGTGAAGACGAAACTCTGAATGTTGGAGCCATAGGAGACACAGATCTCCGGTTCAAAGGAATCCGTCTACTGGAGCCTCCTGTGTCAGAATCATTGTCTGAACGAGTAGCTCTCAGAAGAGCATCTGACGCTGAGAGAGAAGAAACCGAGGACTGGGATTCTCTGTGGATCGCGCGCTGTCCTTTTGTTCTCCGAACGTCACTCCATTCATCAGCTCCAGGCTGAGAAGGGACTGAAGGCGGACGGTTGCTATTTCGACTAGTGATTAGAGAAGAGGAATTGAGAAGTAACGGGCGCGGCCCAGTTTTTCGCGTCGGCTGACCACGAGTCAAGGAAGACAGCGACGCTTGAAGATTCTTCGTTCTGTCTATCAAAGAGGGTGTGCCCTCAGGCGTGGGTTCACGGGCTGGACTGTTGGGAGCGGAAAGTGTAGCCTGATGTCCTTCCGGAAAGATGGTACTGTCACGCGGTGGACGGAAATAAGCTGGTCGGGTGGGTGGTGAATATACACCTGAACGGTCCGGGCCAGGCAAAGAACCACGTCGTGGTCCTTCAACGTTCTTAGGGGACCCGCCTTCCTGAGAACGTGGAGATGTGTGCTCTGCAACAGCACTGGGTGCTTCCTTTCGAGTGCCCCAAGAACCTGCTAAAGCCTTGGCTCGCCAGTTTGTGCTGACCTTTGCAAGCGCAGCAGCAGCATCCGAATCCTTCAATTTTTCGGCATAACCCCATAACCGCGTAGATGCAGGGACATACGACGTCGAAGGTGCTTTTTCCTCTGCTGTTGCAGGCGAAAGAGAAGCTGAGGTCGGCAGTGGAGATGGAGGGACAGTCGCAGGAGAGATTGGTGACGGCGGTGGCTCCATTGCTGATTGATTTGTGATACCTTTCCATACCGTAGAAGCCAAGCGAGATGTAATACCAGGATTGAGGTCTTCGGTGGGTCTCTCTGTCTCATTGCCATCGTCATGCAATGGCTCTTCGTCGCTGTCTGACGCATCGGGCGACCTTTCCGGAGACGGTATTTGATTCGTAAAGCCCTTCCACATCGTTACTCTGATACGAGCGCCTAGACTGAGTTGGTCATCCTTCGCGGCTTTTGACTCCTCTTCCCGTCTGTGCAACAGGTCGAAAGCGGCTTGCATTATGGTGTCAATCCCACCCGCAGACACAACCGGATAATGTTGCAGCAGTGTCATTCCCTCGACAAAGGCATCACCCAGTTCCCAGGGATGTAGCGGAGAAGGCGGCGGTACAGTTTCCACTTCCTGTGCCCACAGACCTGGAGATCGGTGACCGCTCTTTCCCAATCTTCGCAATTTCATCAGTTACGAAGACCAAAGAAAGAATATAATTACACCTACCGAAATAAGGCAACTCGTGCGCGAATGAGCATCGCAGTGCACATATCAATGAGGAACTCGAGTCTGGGACTAGCATCTCGTTGTCGGGCCTGACGGGAAAATATACCATCCCACGCAACGAGAACTGAGTTGTAGGATAGTGTCTGAGTCAAGAGTGGGGCAAGCCATCGACTGGTGATACGATGAGTCCTGAGATTGCTTCAAAGCCCTGAGTTCACTTACTACGAGAAATGAGGCAAGGCAGGACTTAATCCTTTGCTTTCCTATAAGTGATTGTACTTGAGTAATTTGGAGCACCAATATAGGTGTAAATGGCTCACCAGGCTGTAGTGGAGATCTGAATCTGCCCATGCTAATCGCTCTCCAAATTTCTTCATCCATACGGTGCTCCCGTCTTCGTCTTCCAGCTCAGAGAATTCTGCAACAACGGCTTCAAAAAGCCAAAATGTGTCTGCCTCAGCATGAGCGATGTCTTCCGGTTCGATCTCTTGTATGAGGACAGAATATAGAGGAACGAGTAAGTTTGGAATGTGGGGGGATAAATTTCCGGGGTTAATGGCGGAATGTATGTAAAGAAGGCGATATAGAGCTGACATGTGTTTTGGATGGGCCTTCCCTCCACTCAACGACTTCGATACGAACAAGGTGGGAGGTATATTTGACCGCCGTGTTGAAAAGGTTCCTTGCGGGGAATCCTCGTTTATAGCCGGCTCCGTTTCGGATTCAAGACGAATCTCAGGAATGCCTATTGAGGCTGAGGGAGATTGAACAGCTTTGATCGCTTCCAATCGGCGATCCAGATTGCTCGCACAGAATATTCTTGTTTCTTCGGGACAAAGATCGTCCAATGGACATAACGGAGAAGATTCCGGCTCGTCCACAAGACAGGCAAAAAGGTCTGGGGGAACGCGAGATAATTGTTTGGAAACATTCTCCAAAGCTGTATCCAGGACAGAAAGTGGCGTTGTAGGAGGCTCGGGTACATTCAATGGTTCCAGCAGCCGACGGACTAAATCCTGTGGGAGAAGATGAGAAAGTGCGCGTTTACATATCATTAAAATCACTTGCATAATAACTCTTGCGTTGGTTGCCTATTTCCTTGCTCCATGACGATTTCAAAACAGGAAGGATGCCAAAGAAGAGCCTTTAAACTAGTCAGAATAGACTAATAGGAAGATGTTCGATAAGGAAGACTTACTTCCATATCCGCGGGCGCAGCCACGGCGGCTGGTCGGGTATACCTTAAAGTATGGTAGTGAGCATGGATAATGCAACTATTGACGCACGCATACCTCGAGAACACAATTTCCTCAACCGAGGAATATCCACAAGAGGAGAAGAATCAGAAGCCAAAATCTCAGACAGTTCATTTAATCTAGCGTAGTTTCAGCAAGGGCACCGTGCAGAACGAGGGAAGACCGCGGACATATCCTGCCTGGGAGGTTCTGGCGTCCATGTGACGCCAAACATTTTAGCAATTGTCGTTAGATACATATCAAGGTTTGCAGAGGTTGGTGGGGGAGAAGAAAGGGATTTCAAAACCTTTGACCGTCATCAGCACGGACACAGCACGGACAGAGAGTCCTACATACACGAGGCGACACGTAATTATCGCGATTGGTCGTAGCGGAACGTGCAAAATCATGGCCCAGACGTTGAACAAGGAAATCCCGGACAATGTGAACATCTGGATCATGGTTCTTTATAAGTGTTCTTGCAACGAACAGCTGACGTGCCTTTGGAATCCACATAGGGCGCAGAGAAGATGATGGTCGAAGCTGCTTCGACTATGACTGGACTGGGTGAATTGCTGTGATACACATCGTTGGTCAGGACGTTGGAGCTCCAGCTGGTCAGACGCACTTGTGTTCTAATTCCTGGAAATGCTCCAACAAAAGACTCGAATACATTGCTAACATCTCAAGCACGTCACCCGCCGCATCCTCTTCGATGAGCTTCTGTGCCTTTGCCCGGGCGAGAACAATGTTGCCTTGCTGTAATAAAGTGGCAATGTCCCGTCGAGTAATGCTGGATTTAGAGTCATTTCTTTCCTGAAGTTGCCCAAGTCGTTGTCCAGTGAGCCGCAGTTGGTACTGAGCATGTTTATTAGATTAGATGTCAAGAGACCACGATCAGGCAGGACAGACCTTGACAGCATTCGGGTCCCATTTGTCGTTAGACATGGCTTGTCGTGAAAACGTGAGAAGAGACAGCGGTCACTCCGGGTGGCGTTGGTCAAGTCGAACGACCGTTGGACTTTGAAAGCCTTGCGGATTTCGTAGACGGTCAAGTCCTCCAACCGGCATAAAAACACCTCAGGTCCTGGATTTTGCATAGCTTTGTCACGTGTGGGTATAAACACCCCGCAGCTCTCGCACCAGTCCTTTAGCGCTCAGAGTGGCTTCAGAGGGGCTTGCAAGTTACATGGCATTCTACTAAGCGAATTATATATAAAAGTACATGTCTATAATACTATTTACGGCTCCCACCCAAAAGGTTCTATCTCACACCGCGGTCACAAGGCGGACCGAACTAACCTGTTGAGAGCTTGTACGTGAGGCAGAGGAACGGACTCCGCTCGGGCCTGGTAAACTTGTACCATACGTGCTAGGTCGTGGCATCCTGGGGGGTCTGGAGGACGCTAAGGGTGAAGGACCCGAAATGTAGAGAGATTGCCTAGGCGCCGTGGATTGGATAGACTTCGGGCGCCGCATGTCCTGTCCAGATATCCTTCGTGGCTGCGAAGACGATTGGTCCGGAATGGGTAAAGACCTTCTCGGAGCCGTAACATGGATGTTCGAAGACGTCGGACGGTAGACCTCCCGTGATGTCCCTGCCATACTTTGGGTTGACACCCGAGCACCTCCAGAATACATGGCACTCGAGGACCAGGGACGGTGTACTTCCTGTTGCGACATTCTAGTTAAAGTAGGACTTGGGATGGAAACGCGAGGTCCTGTGGGTGTTACTGACGACTGGGGGCGGGATTCCGACATTGAAGGCGTCGAATCACGACCAATGTCCATCACTTCCTCGTCAATCAAATCGACCCTCAAAGGTTTGTCTGCCGACGCTCGAGTGCGATATACAAACACACTAAGACCGATGACATAGATGATCACTGTCAAGAGGGTCTGGAATTAAATCAAGCCATGCGTGTAAATAGTTGGCTCACCGTGCGCCGTGACAATCCAACTTAAAACAAGGATGTATATATTGTACAGTCTGCATTGTTCCCTCTGCGTAGCATCTAATATAGATTGTCAAGACGGCCTAGTGTCAGTAAATCGTCATTAACTCACTCGCAGGACAGGCGTAACGAGGAAACCAGTAAGTGAATGTTGTAGCAGTGCCTATGGTGGGACTGTCAATGGTCGTGGGGCGACGAGATAGCCATCCAACGTACTGATATGAATGACCAGAAGAAACAAGAATCGAATGGCATCAAGCCAAGGCCTAAATGATACCAGTATTCTTCCGGCATTAGCTAGATTTAGTATCATACTGGACTAAAGATTGGAGGAGGTGGACATACAGGATCGGAAGCATAATTACAGTAACAGTATGTGTCAGGAGCATTAGAATAATCATATAGCCTAGGACACATAAGCGACAAGTTAGAGGAAACAACAAAGAGTGCTCGTACGTTCCGAAGAGATCGTTGTATCCCATTGCGTAAAGATTTGGATGCAGAAAAGTATGATGGCCAGCAAGCTAAGGAATGAGATCAGGCCTGTTGGAGGTGGTAAGTGACGTGTGAAAAAGCAGCATGTCAACGCGTACCAAGCCCGATAGCCCTAATTTTCAGAAAAGCAGGAGAATAATCCATATTCGCCATGGGTATCAAGAGTACTGGACCAGCCAAGTTTCAAAGAACGTGGGCGTGAAGGATAGACAAAGGCAGCTTAGACACCAGACGGAGCCATCATGGCGGTCGTAGAAGCGGAGGGTGCCACCTGTACTTTGCTTTTGTTCTTCTTAATGCCACAAAAGGGCCTCATTGTCCGACGTCAGAAAATAACTACAACACGAGTCAATAGAACACCGGCCGCCGGTAAACCGCCAGAATCCATGTCGCAGCCACGAATACCGTCAAGAATTTCGATACTGCATGAATTCCCGTGCAAGTTTGTACGAGGCGAGCTAGTTACCTTGGCCAGACGGAGATAATATGGTTATAGATGTGGAAAAAATTTGAAATGCTGTGGTCACGATTTTTGGTATTTCTTCGTGACACTGATAATCGAGTCACCATCTTGATATCGACGACCACTACTGTATCGAAAAAATGACAGATGAACCAACGAAACAAAAGCTATGGGGCGGTAGATTTACCGGAAAGACGGATCCGTTGTAAGTGTATTTACTCTGACCGCGTTCATCTCTCATTCTGTTCAGGATGAATGACTTCAACGAGTCGTTGTCTTACGACAAGCGAATGCATAACGCAGACATCATTGGATCGATCGCCTACACTAAAGGTCTACGACGCATCGGCATTCTGACCCCCGACGAGGAAACCAAAATGATCAATGGTCTAACGGAAGTTGGCAAGGAATGGCAGGAGGGCCGAGTCAGTGAATCTTGAATGCCCCTGCGAAACAGAATACTAAAACGTATAGTCAGTTCCAAGTGAAGCCAGACGATGAAGACATTCACACTGCAAATGAGCGTCGACTTAGTGAACTCATTGGCCCACTGGGGGGGAAACTTCATACTGGACGTTCACGGAACGACCAAGTCGCGACGGATATGCGACTATGGCTCCTCGGAGAAGTGAAAATCATTGAAGAGAGTCTGAAGGCGCTCATTCGAGTCATAGTCGAGCGCGCAGATAAGGAGAAGGATATTCTTATGCCTGGATACACCCACCTTCAAGTGAGATTTTCCTTTGCCTGTCTTATGTGCTCTCATGAATCCCAGCGAGGGCAACCCATTCGTTGGTCTCATTTGCTTCTGTCGCATGGGTTCTCCTTCAAATCCGACCTCGACAGACTTAAGCAGCTTGTCCCTCGCATTTCTGTTCTGCCTCTTGGCTCTGGTGCTCTTGCAGGGAATCCTTTTTGCATCGATCGCGAGTTCCTGGCTAAAGAATTGGGATTCGACTCTGTTGCCGAAAACAGCTTGTGGGGTGTTGGAGACCGTGACTTCATTGTCGAATTCATGATGTGGTCCAGCTTGGCCATGACACATCTCAGCCGTATGTCAGAGGACCTCATTATCTATTCCACCGCAGAGTTTGGATTTGTCACATTGAGTGACGCGTATAGGCGAGTCTTTCGCTATGTTATGCAGATTTATACGACTGACAGTAATCTTAGCACCGGCTCGAGCATGATGCCTCAAAAGAAGAACCCGGACTCCCTGGAGCTTTTGCGAGGGAAATCTGGACGTGTTTTCGGAAATGTATGTCGGTTAATTGAGGTCTTAGCTTAGTCTAACCTTTCTCGTTTCAGATGGCAGGTTTCTTAATGACCTTGAAAGGTTTGCCGTCCACGTACAACAAGGATCTTCAAGAAGATAAGGAACCTCTATTTGACGTCGTCGATACTATCCATGCCGCATTCAAAATTGCCGAGGGTGTCGTGGCTACGTTGGAGGTTAGTGCAACCTGTCGAGCAAATAGATCTTTGTCAAATATATTGTATTTCAAGGTTCACGCTGACAAAATGCGTCAAGCTTTGACAATGGATGTGCTCGCAACCGACCTCGCTGATTATCTTGTTCGTAAAGGGGTGAGTGTCTATTTTGGCGGGGCTCTGCCTACTAGATATTAACGTTCGAGATAGATGCCCTTCAGAGAGACACATCATATCTCCGGCAGGGCTGTTGCTCTAGCGGAAGCCCGACAATGCCAAATTAACGAACTGTCCTTACAAGATTACAAGAGTCTGAGCGACAAGTTTACCGAGGACGTTGTAGATGTTTTCGATTTCGAAGCAAGCGTTGAGAGGCGGCAAGCTATTGGTGGGCCGAGTCGTGTCATGGTGGATAGACAGGTGGCTGTCCTTCGGTCCGCCTTGTCGCAGTAACGTATGTCATTCGTACAGCTATAAAAGAGCACTTGTAGGAAATTAGAAACGAAGGTCTTACATACGTACTGCATTGGTAGTGATCACTGCCTCATTTCTGCCATATTTGCGGTTGTTATCGGCCAACTTGAAGCCGCGTTCGTGCCTTAACCCTCAAACGCCGTTCTTCCTCTTCTCCTCACAAGCAACCGATTCCCAATTATCCAGTATAACAATTTCTGGTCTATTTCGTCTTCGAACCATCACTAGCATTCCGCTTTTCTCAGTTTTCCTATCCGTTTCCACGTCACAACCACTATGGCCAGGGATCGTCTAGCAGCCATGAGGGTGCGTTTTTCTAGGATGTCACCAGCCTAGAACAAGAAGACTAAGTCCTTTTCTTCTTACACAGGCTCAGCAGCAAGGAGGAGCCAATAACTTAAGCTCGTACGTTCGAACGATTTACATCCACAAAAATACCAACGGACTTGGTGTCTTAGTAACTCCTATCCCACTCAGGCGCAGTACCAAGGCGGGTACCAGCGCCAAAATCCCTACGCTCAGCAGGATGATCGTTCATACGAGATGAACGAAGTAAAAGATGGCAGCGCCACTCAACTAACATCTGGTATGAACGGCGACAGCATGTCCGCATTTTACACCGAGGTCAGCCCACTTGGAGACAAATACCCGTCCCTTACCGTTCTTCGCAGATTTCTTCTATCCAAGACAGCCTACGGACGTTCAACGATAATGTGGCTCGCATTGGTGATCTACACTCGCGGTCACTGAATAACATGGATGACGCCGCTGCTCAAAGAAACGCTGCACACTTGGATGAGCTCGTGGAAGACACCAGTGCTCTCAGTTCTACCATAAAGAGACGTATCAAAGCATTGGAGAAGCAGGGCGGTACTGGGCGAGACGGGCAAATTCGCAAACAGCAGGTGCGAGACCCGGTCACCACGCTCATGGCTGTTGATCTCACGCTCTATATAGACCGCATTGGTGAAGTCCAAGTTCGTGGAAGCTATTCAAAGCTATCAGACTGTGGAGCAACAGTATCGCACAAAATACAAGCAGCGGATGGAGAGGCAATTCAAAATTGGTGCGACTCCTTTGGCGGAAAATCGCTTTGACTCAATGGTGACCTTCATCATTAGTAAAACCCGACGCATCACCGGAAGAAGTCAGAGCAGTTGTTAACGATGAAAATGGCGGGCAAATATTCAGCCAAGCGGTGAGTAGAGGGAAGAATACTGCGATTCAAAGTGCTAATACAGCCTGTTAGCTTTTGAGCTCCAACCGATATGGAGAGTCGCGAGCAGCATACCGAGAAGTCCAGGAACGGCATGAAGACATCAAACGTATAGAGAAGACCTTGGGAGAGCTTGCTCAGTTGTTCAATGACGTAAGTCCTGCTAAGTTTTCTCGAAGTCTATCATTGACTAACATATGGAATCAGATGAGCGTCTTGGTAGAACAGCAAGATGAGACTATCAACAATATTGAAACGCAAGCTGCAACCGTTGAAAGGGACACTGAGGCTGGGTACATCAAATCATTCCTATTGCAAGTATACAACTGACGAGTCATCTTTAGCCTTGGGTACACCGAAAAGGCGGTCGTCTCCGCCCGTGCCGCTCGTAAAAAGCGATGGATCTGTTTCTTCATTACCCTCATCATTCTCATCATCGTTGGTGTTGTCGTGGGAGTTGTAGTTTCGCAACAGGTCAACAAGAATACCACCAAGTGATCACTTATGGCTTATCTTTTTCCAGAGGAACCATACTTAGGCTGAGGTTCCTGCAGCATGTTAGCCTAGCAATTCTTATTTATGACAAGGTATTAGTTACTTCCGTACCCGCAACCCTCGTTTGCTCTTGGTTCCTCTCACAACTACCTGTACATACACTTCATTGTCCTTCCTTTATGTCCTGCTTTTCTATCTTAATGCCTTTTTATTATGGTAATGCAATCGGACAGTGGATGATATATACCCTACCACATACGTTCAACTCCTGAGAATAGAGCAAGTATATACGCTCGGGATGAATGAGTAGTTCGTGAGGTCACAATCAAGTTTACCTGAACAGTGAAGCTGGATATTTTAATCTATGAAGTGTTGGATAAACCAGTCCACTACTTTGCTGCAGGTAATTGGATGTAATTTTACGAAGTTGAGGACTTTGAAGTTTGGTGGGGCACGAGACTTACCGTAATGTAATATAGATTACTATCACTGGGGAATCTGAGGTGTTACACTTGTCTAAAACTTAAACATTGACTTCTTCACTTTCAAATCACGTGGACGCAGACATGCCTGAAACAGCCTGATTTGACGAAAGATAGTCAAGAATACCTTCACAGAAGGGAAAATGAAGATTCTAGACAGTTGACGCCTCCTAGATAATTCCAAAGAGATGGAGGTATATTTTGCGACGTTATTGACGTTGCTGAAGAGACTTTGATCATCCCTTGGATGGGCGGCCTCCTGGTTGTAAGGAAATCCATCCGTCACCGCACTGTCATCAAGCTTTCTAGTCCAAGTAACTCTCCGAATGGATCGCAGGATAAATAGATCGCTTGCAAATAGGCAGGGCGATACCATCTTCCACATTAGTAGAAGTTCCCTGAACCGGGTACAGATTGGATTACCTGACCGACACTAGCGATCTGAGCCCCCCATTCCCCCCTTCCTTTGTGACCTTCAAGGGAGGTTCGGAGTTGGTGATACGAGCAATCTGTTCTATATCTGTGACTTGAAGTGAGCTGGCGTCAAGTCGCAAGAACCACCCCGCACAAGTCGTCTCAAATGACGCCACAGGCCGCCTCAGCTCAAGGCTTCTATCATGCCATCTAGAGGTCCCTATCACTGCCATCAGTGGGGTGTGAATGGGCGCAACTTGTGAAGAGCCGTGACCTAGACTATGGTTTTCGTATTGAAAACCCTGAAGTTAATGTCCAACTTGTCGCCGCCTCCACACCGAAGCATTGCATATGTGTACACCGTCTAAACGGCCCGTATCGCATTGCCATAGCAGGGAAGGTGGTCCAGCTTCGCTTTCTTTGGCTAGCCAAGGGGATGATAATTGGTTTGTCGTCAAAGTGCCACTAGTCGTGAGGCTCGGCGTGAAAGGACAATCAAGTGAATAGCCGAAACAAGTATCATCGTGCGGCCGTCATCAGAAAAGAGTTGAGACAACAGGGATAGATGGTCTAGATCTTGAGATACTTATACACACTGATCGCTTTGCTTCTCCATGCTTTCAGATGTTCAGAGATGCCAATTAATGATAGCTTGTTGATGCATTGATGATGTCGAGTCCATTAAGGGATGATCGATAGAGGTCGAATGGGTCAAGTTCCAACGATGGTAAATCCGCTGGAATCCGGATCGGAAAAGATCGTACGGAAAAGCCGTCGAACATGGATCAAAGTAGCTGCACGCGTGACCTAACTGCATTGATAACACACGATGGCCTTGTGACGAACCCTATGAACGGCATCCGCACTGCAATGCAATTGGTTCGGAAGAAAAGGAAAAGATGTTCACCGCGCAAACAATTTTATGCGCATTGCATGGCTCGGTCTCGGAATCTCGGATGCGCCGTCCGAATTGGAAGACCACCGAAAATAGAAGCAAAATTGCCTTCTTGGGAATGTCACTGAACAGCCACCTCTTCCACGTGGCGCTTACGCGTCCCGCTCAATATAATATATAAGCCTTTCCACAACTTCCGATTGACAACACCCCACATCGACGACTCCCTCTGTTCCTCTTCTTTCCCGCCCACAGTGAGCCTTTTTTTTGCAAATATTTTGTGGTCCCATACTTATTCAAGTGTTTCAAGGTTCCTAGCCTGTCCACGTCGTTACCCCGCTTATCTGTCCACCCGACTACATATTTTACCGACCCTCCATGCCAGCCAAGAAACGTTGCCAATTTCAGATCAATACCGAGAGCCAGTGCAATTCTGCGGCGCTACGACTTGTAGGAGAGTGCCCTCATTGTCTGGCGCAATTTTGTGGAGCAGTGCGTTGCCTCTTGACCTCCTGATGCCCCAGACCTGTCTGATCTGTCTCTTTACTTAGCACCGCCTTCCAGAACACCATAGCTGCAATAACTTGGAGGATTGCCGACAGCAGGCTTTCTTGAAAAACAAGGAGAAACTGGAGTCTGAACGGACTGTGGCGTCCAAGATGGCTACAGCGTGACGATTCCTCCCGAACATTATCCGCGACACCAGCTGGCTGTGGCTCTTATACTGCCACCAACCGGCAGACACACGACTGTTGTTTACTACCTCCGTACATATCTACCTACGCATAACGGACCACCAATATTGTCATTAGTAGTTCCCCGCCGTTGTCATGCTTTCCCGAGTATCTATTATGTATAGAAGACGCTTATAATATTTTTACTGCCTCTGAGCGTGCCGGATGAGAGCCCTGGATACTCCTGTAATTGTCCACATGATGGAAATATGCGGCGTTGTAAGACACGGAACGGCATTGGTGTGGGGATGCGGAAATAAGCTGGTTCCCCTCCTTCCTAACTGAGGAGTATATAAAGTCCCTTAGCTGGACTATGGCTGGAATTCCAACAGCCTCTCACCTGATTACCATCACCATCGATTCCCTCTAGAGTTTTGCAGGAGGTCCGTGCTTATCTCGCTGCTTTCTTGCTATTGCTCACTCCCGGTTTATCACATGCAGTCTTGATACCGTACTTGATAAATACAACGTCCTAGGTAGGTCCTTCTTCACCGTCCACCACGTCGTCCAGAGCATTCTGTTGCCTGTCTCTCTTGAACCGCCAGTACTGATTCCATGGCGACCAGAATACAGCAACTTATAAACCATATATCTCAGCCACCAGCAATAATCATGTCGGCAGGTGCGTGTCTCCCTCTCTCTTGCTGCTACGTGTCAGACGCTCATTTCTTCCCAGAATCTTGGCAAACCGTTCCTCTTGCACCCCCTGACAGGTTGGTGCACATGCACACCGTCATGAGCCACATCGTCTGACCGGATATACCAACAGCATTTTCAAGTTAACTGCGGCCTACAAGGTCGACAAGTTTGATAAAAAGATCAATCTAGGCGTCGGCGCGTACAGGGATAACGACAACAAACCGTGGGTGCTTCCCGTCGTTAAGAAGGTACGTGATTCTGGATCCTTTCTAGAGTCGTTTAACCGGACTTCCAGGCCAATGAATTGTTACTTTCCAATCCCAACATAGACCACGAGTACTTGCCCATCACTGGGTTACCCGAATTTACGTCCGCCGCCGCAAAACTGATTCTTGGAAGCGATTCCCCCGCCATTAAAGAGGGCCGCGTCTCAAGTGTCCAGACCATCTCCGGCACCGGTGCGAACCATCTTGGCGCTTTATTTGTGTCTAGATTCTATTCTTGGAGCGGTTCCAAGGAAGTTTTCCTCAGTGATCCCACTTGGGGTGAGTTGACCAGTACGGTGCTCCGTTCATATCTCATACCTTTTCCAGTCAATCACCACGCCATTTTTAAGAATGTTGGTGTGACCCCAAAAACCTATCCCTACTATGATCCTGCTACCATCGGGTTGGATTACGATGGCCTCATCGCGTCGTTGAACGCTGCTCCTCCTCGTTCTATCTATCTACTTCATGCCTGTGCACATAACCCCACCGGCGTTGACCCAACAAAGGAACAATGGACCAACATCGCTGATGTCATGCTCGAGAAGGGCCATTACGCGTTCTTTGACTGCGCCTACCAAGGGTTCGCAAGCGGAGACTTGGAAGGAGACGCCTGGGCCGTTAGGGAGTTTGTCCGAAGGGGCGTTTCCCTCTTAGTCTGTCAAGTATGTTACGCCATCTTGCTTTGTACCTTTCATTTACATGTTGGTTACAGAGTTTCGCCAAGAACGCAGGTCTGTACGGAGAACGTGTCGGTGCGCTCCATGTCGTATCGCCTACCCAAGAGACCGCAGCTCGTGTTACGAGCCAGCTTTCGGTGCTTCAGCGCAGCGAAATCAGTAATCCGCCTACATATGGTGCCCGCATTGTACGTGGCCGTTTCATGTGTGATGTCATGTGGAGTAACGACCTTGCAGGTATCACTGATCCTCAACGATCCGACATTGTTTGAAGAGTGGAAACGTGATATTGTGACTATGGCGGGCCGCATTATCGAGATGCGCAAGCAACTGCACCATTTGCTGACTGTTGAATTGAAAACACCCGGCAACTGGGATCACATTATCAATCAGATTGGAATGTTCAGGTAAGTTTTAATGATTCTCAGAATGAACATGGGCTGACGCAGCCAAAGCTTCACCGGCATCAACCCGGAGCAGAGCAAGGCGCTGACGGAGAAAGCCCACGTATACCTGACGGTGAATGGCAGGATTTCAATGGCCGGCCTAAATACCCACAATATCCGCTACTTTGCTGAGAGTTTGGACAAGGCTGTAAGGGGCTCACTTTGAAGAGCTGTGATTACGTTTAGAGTACAGTAGTTCGTTGTCGTTATCCTTAATGTTTAGTTTTTGTGTTCTCGATTTGTAAATATACTTAACTCTACTCAACGCACACCCGCGGATACGTCACAGGCACATGGCTCCAACAATACGTCATTTTGACCTCCGAACGGAAATTGATGTCCGTTTTGAGAACGTCTATACCTTGAACTTTTTCATCACTGAAGCAAACAAGGATATCGGGTCCTGCTATCGTCACCGTTACCGTAGTCGTGTTTGTCCTTGGTTTTATCATGTTGTTCACTGTCGCTGACGTTCTGCTCCCTTTATTTCGTCGACTGCTACAGGGCTCCACCCCGCTCCAGTCTGGAACGAGGCTGCACTCGAGGTATTCGAGTCCGTGCTGTTCGTCAAGTTGTATGCCGTTCAGATCCGTTTTGCGTCATTGTCCTCGTGCGCGCTGGCCTCACCGCGTTGAGTCAAGCAGCCTAAAGTTGTACGACTGGCGCTTCTCCCCAGTTCAATTCTTCTTCCCTCAAGTCCGTTTTCTTCCACCGTCATGCGTTTTCTTCCCCCTCACCTCTAATTATGGGTCTTGTAGTGTCCCTTGTTGAATCTCGTTTTTCTGACTCTTCAGAGTCCTCGTCGGGCCAGGCGCCTTTTTCCGACTCTTCTACTGCTCCCATGCCTTCACTTTCGGGCCCTACGCCTCGCCACCCCACTCACATCAACCTTCCGCCTCCATTTTTCTCTTCTGTATCCCTGTCACCGTCGCCTTCGCACAGACTTGAAGATCCGTTCGCTAGTCCGCTCATTTCCCCCGCTCTGACCTTTTATACGGCCCCGTCGTCCCCGATTGTTTCTCCGCTTGTCGATGAACCCCCGGAAACCAGTCAGGCGATGGTATGCGACCCTCCACCTCAGAACGTAGCCATAGTGGTTCCTTCGGCTCAACAGTATCAGGCCATCGGGAGCCATGCTTCTCCTCATTTCTCCCCTGCCACTCGATCAATGGGTTTCTCCAGCGCGATGGGTCCTACTCAACAACCCTTTCCGCCCGTGCCTCAGACCGATGACACTTTCCCTGAGGTTTCTGGCCTTGATTTGGCCTTAGACGATGAAGGACCCGAATTAAATCCCCTCGAGAAAATATATCTGTATTCCGTCAGCAAGGCGACATACCATCGGGTCTTTATTTCTCGCGATCTGCCCAATCTTCTTGACCAAATTGCTCCTCAAGAAGCAGTGGAATACGTCCTTCCCTTATTGCAAGTTTTGTCGAAAGACCAAGGTGCGTAAAAGTGGTCATGTTTCAGATTCTTATGGCTGGCAATGACACATCTTCACCTCCAGATGAATCCGTTAGAGAGGCCTTAACATCGGGTCTTGCCTCGGTGATCTGGTGGTTTTTGACAGTAAGTCTCGCCTTATATTCTCAGTCAATGTCAATAACATGTCGCTTTACAGCACTGTCAGGTCGTCGCCACAATGGACAATCAGATCAACTCATATCCGACGTCCATATCAGTTCATGCATTCACACCAATTCTTGGCAGACTTTTACTAAGTCCGAATGGCTTGGTAGGCAGCTCTGCTAAATGTGTGGTTGTAAACCTTCTTCAGCGCATCAGAGAGGCTGATGGTCTCGAAGATATGATGCAGGAAACTGAGAACCGCCAGGCCAAACTTGGTATACCCATACCTGGCATCAGGGTTTCACCACAATCAGACGATTGGGTCGCGGATTCGTCTTTCGTTCCAAAAGCCTCGCTCAATGAAGATTTAACGATAGGTCTCTTTAGAAAGAACGAACGAGTCCTATTTGAACAGGAAATTTTATGGGATTTGGTTGCTGGGCTAGATCGGCTCATCTTGGACGGCGATTCGGACTTGTTGCCAGACCAGAGTCCTCGTAGCGATTCCACTAGCTTTTCTGACCCCTTTTCTGACTCTGTAGGGCGTCAAACAGATGAGCAAATTACTTCGTCGCCGTCTGCCGAAGATTTATGGCAGAAAGAGAACATTAATCCATATTTTCCTGTCTTTCCATTGGCATCGAACAGCTGCTCTTCTGGCACCGGAAACGACACGGACTCCCCCTCCACTGTCTCAAGCAGTGACTCTTCTAACTCTTCAAACCCAAGCTCAACCAGTGGAACACCTGCTCTTTCAACCTCTTCCTCTTCCTCACGGACATCTTCTAGCGAGACTCCAGCATCTGACAGAACATGCTCGAAGGAGTCACCTTTTTCAACTACATTGATACCCCAGCAACATAGCATACCCTCTCAAATGTCACCCATTCCTTCTTCATCCTCTCCTGATATAATTATTCACAGCGCACCACCTACTTATTCACCTCGACCTCAACACCCCCACCATCGCAGGTCCAATTCCGATTCAAGGCTATCAGTCCCGTCTGATGTCACGTTAGCCAATCATCGGGTGCAGGCGGACTCCTACAACTCGTCATCCGGTTTTGTTCCGTTCGGTCCTGTGACAAGCAATGCTTTGGCCCTTGACAGTTTGCATCCATTACAAGATCGCAGCCACTCACCTATACGATCACCCGACTTGCCACTTCCGACAAACTATCAGACTTCCACACTACTGCCGGCATCTAATGGCACACCAAACTCTGACGTTGTCTTGCCATACTCAACTGGTTATATATACAATGACGGAAGTTCGCAGGCGGGAAGTATGAGTGACGACGGGGGTGACCACTGCAACGAGAATCAAGAACAAAAAGCTGTGAAGCGTCTGACCAGCATGAGCTTAATGGCCATCGTTACTTCCACCGGTCAGTATAATCATAGGCTTCACCCAGTGGCGTCAATGTGTTCTAACTTGATCATAGGTTATGTTGATGAGCAAACGCAAAATGCGTTTGTCAAAGAAGTTGAACATGTCGTAATGGATTCGATTTATTGGGTTCGCCGAGAATCGAGCTTCGTGCTTGGAGCTCTGGCGAAAGTTGTGCCAGATGAAGTAGTTCACACATCCCTGGTAAATTATGAGCGAAATAAATTTAAATATCACACACTGACCGGTTATCCCAGCTTCCCCTTCTGGAACGTTTACTCATTGACCCTGCTCCCCTTGTTCGCCACTCCTCGCTTTTCGCCCTACCCGTCATATTGGCGCGGCTGCCGGTAAAGCACAGAAGAGCATTAGCTGTTCATACTATGCAGTCCATGAGCGCGGATGAATCTCCCGACGTGCGATCAGGGGTCCTAGAAGCTCTGGGTGAAGTCATTCACACTTTTCACGATGAATACCGGAAACCCGGTGACGACACAGAAGGACCACCAGCTGAGCTCATTAGTATGTTTATTGGACAGAGAGACGATAAGAAAGTCTGGGATGGACAACAACCTGCCCTAACCCAACCATTTGACCGGGATAAAATGAGGTGGTTAGACTCATTCTATAACGATCCTTGTAGGCCTTTAATATGTGCCTTCAACCTACCTGCTGTGGCCATGACTTTGGGTGTTTCTCGCTGGGAGACTCTTCGGGAGACTTACCTGAAGCTCTCGAACAGTCCTGCGTTCGGCGTTCGGCGGACACTGGCGGCCTCTGTCGGTGACATGGCGAAGGTTTTAGGTCCAGAGATTGCGCAGCGGGACTTGATGTCTGTCTGGTGGGATGGATTGCGGAGCCAGGAGGCAGAGATAAGACTGAAAATCGTACAATCCCTTGAGACGTTTGTCGGATCGTTAAATGTCGGAGGGAAAACGGAAGTTCTCGAGGGGGTTTTGGAAGCATGGAAAGAAAACAGGTGGAGCTGCTGGCGAGAAAGGGAGCACATAGCCGGATGTTTATCGGCCGTCATTCAATCCGTGGCAAGCCAGGGAGACCAAGAAGTGGTTTATCTGTTGCGGCTTGTGTGTGGGTTGTTAAGGTTTGCTCTGATCGACAATGTCAATGCTATTCGAGAGGCAGGCATTCACACCGTTCGTTTCTGTTTTGATATGAAAGGCAAAAGCACTAATTTTAGGTTCCTCGCAGCTACCGCTGATATGGCCCATGCTGCAACGGCACCCTAAGGTCCTCGGAGACCTACATTTAGATCTTCAGGGTCTTTCGTCCTCAAGCGTGTTCAGGCAGCGAATGACGTTGGTGTCTAAACCTACTGCCGATGATCCAGAACTGATATTATTATTTATCAATCAGTTACATTGCATGCCAGCAGGTGCTCCTCCTTCCTGACGGTGATATGGAGGCCGTCAAAGTTCCTGATGAAGAGCTCTGGACAACGCTCCGCGAATTGTCAAAAGACTCTATAGTCGGCGTTCGTATTGGTGTTTCCAGATTAATTGCCGGTCTGTATGGTAAGGTACTCCTCCCTCTACGCGAAGCAATCTGTCATCAAATTCTTCTGCAGCATCCTGTTGGACGAGGACGTTGCCGCCTGTCTCTGTGATTGATCTTGCGAAGACACTCTCACAGGACTCTTCGCATGAAGTCCGATCTTATGTTTCGGGCCTTTTTCTGCTTGACCGTGGACGCCACGTCAAGAATTTCTCACAGGTTTCAAGGCATGCATCGACGTTCTCGAGGCCCCCCTCCGCGTTACCTGGGTCCGAATTAGACGAGGCTGTGTAATCCCACCGAGGGGTACCGGAGCAACGCTCGGAGCGAGATGGCACCTCTTTGACGGTGGGATGAACAAGACGAGACCGGCGACAGCCATGACCTTCTGATGAACTTGAGACTGTACCTGGTTTTCCTGGCATGTCAGGATTGCCGCTGGGATGTGGGAGTACTGTAGTGTAGTTTTATAGTGCGATATATGTTATGATAATTCTAATGTTAGGTTTTGCTTGAAGGAGGAAGGATTAAGACCAGAACCGCGCTAATATGGCTGGTTCAGACGTACTCGGGTGACATTCGGCCCGGGCGTTTCGGAGGGAAAACCCTGTGATGTTTTGACTTGTCGACCTGGAGTTGACCTCTTCTTTACTGTCTGCACCACCGTCGACCGGTGCCGCGAGCGCCCTCCTTGCTGTATATATGCATCACAATGCAACACCTCTATGCGTATACTCGATATGCTTTCGTCGGTGCGTTGCCAATCTCTCTCGTCCTCTCGGTCTCAGCTTGACAGTGGCACAAGGTCTTTTCCTCGTTTTCAATGCTATCAATGCTAGCGTCGCTGTCTGGAACCTCAGTCTTATCCAATTAATAGGATTGAAATGTCCGTCTGCTCATTTCCTGAGATCTGTGCGCTCATTAACTCATTCTGCTAGATCCTCTTGATATCTATTTAACCGTCGTTGGTGCTTGTGGGCTTGCCATGTCCTTCTTAATGTCTGTCCACTTCCCAACCTATGACGGTGGACCATATGTTAACGTCTTACAGTGTCTTCGTCGAAGCTGCGTACGACAGTCCTATAACGGGACGTGTGTGGTTTGAGTGTACATGGGTCGGGCTATTCCTTGTCATGAATTTTTGTACGTACAAGTTACCACTGCCCTTCATCTAGTGGCTGATGTCCACCAAGGTGGTGCCGTCGCATTGTCGGCATTAAAGCCTGCGCTCTGCACATTTGACGGCAAGTAGAAGTTTTTGACTTGGGAACTGATGGCTGTAGCTGATATGTATCCTTAAGCGCGCCGCCGAATCGGTGATATTGGTTGTGTATCCAATCGAGTTATCCTGGCTTTCTCATGGATCACTATTGTTCTTCGTCGGTTGATTTCGTACCTCTATCAAATCTTTTCTGACCTTATCCTGCTCAGTGTCTGGATACCTGATGATGTTAACTATAACCTGCCTCATTCGACAGAAGACGGATACACGAATATGGCTCTATCACATTCGTGATCTCGATACCCCCAGCAGCCGTCTGCCAAGCCCGCCTACGTCTCCGACCATACCTTATTTCCGTAAAGATAACGCTACTATCGTTGCGCCCCTACCTCGGCGACCAGGACCTTCCGTAAACATGATGAGAGGCCTTGACTCTTCGTACGATGTGGAAGCCTACGAACCGCCACCAGTGCCGAGGGTTCCCAGGCACAACAATTTCGCCCTCCAGCACAAGTACTCATCAGGCAATCAAGCTACCGCCCCCTCCCTATATCCGCAATACGTTCAGCCATCTATGGTGATAACACCTTCTCGTATGCCGATGCAGGAATCACCACGTTCACAGCCAAACAATCCTCCTTCTCCTCCACCACTTGGTGATTGGCCTAGAGCTGATATCCTTTCAAGACCTGTACGTGCTGCGCACAAACAGTTGAGGCGGGAACCACTCCCGGATCCAGATGATAGATACCGGTCGACTCAAACACCACATCGAGTAAGACCGACGGGGCCTAGGATCCCATCCACTCGTACCCGCCCGCCACAGCTGGATCTGCACGTCACGTCGCCTACCAAAGGCAAAGAACGGCGGAGACCGGACTCGGATTCATTATGATTTCACTATGTACTCGTTCACTGGTTCTGGATGGGCTATGTTGTTGTAGGTTATTAATAAGGATGTTATTTGATGTATGTCGTAGATGCACGAGGACCACTATAGGCTGTCCGTGTCGTAGTTCGCGTCGCAGCCGAGTCGGATTTTTTTTTCGTAGGCTGTTGGAGGTATCGCTCCTTAAAAGGCAACTTTTTTTCCCGAGCTGGATGCGCTGGCACCACTACCCTGATAGGTCTTTCTCTCACACCCAACATGTCAAATCGACAGCTGGGCCCTCTCCGGTCCCTACTGTATCTTGCGCCAGTTTTTATTTTGGGTCCAATAATTGGCTATCGGCACCACACCAGTCCGTCTTTCATTCAGTTTCGCAACTTACACGTTATTGGAACTTCGGTATAGCACTGCCGGAACCTGTAACAGAGCTGTACGTCCATTATTTGTTAATGCGGCGTTATTCTCACACGTTCAACGAAGAATAAACAACCGCACCAACCTACCGCAAATCTGCGAAGCCAATATTTTAGAGTACTCTAGGATACTATCAGAGGACATTGGTTATCGAACCGTCGGAACTGCAGAACACGCCCAGGCCGACTTATGGATGCACCAGACAATCAAGGACATTAAGACTGAGTGCGACCGCATCGTGAAGGAAAGCGGCGGTAGAAAGCTGGAATGTGAAATATGGAGACAAGAAGGGAGCGGCAGTCACCGGTACGCATCATTTCCGCTATATTGTCGCGTCTTGGGTGTTGACGGCTGTAATTAGATTCGACATAATGAACACACGTCTGTACAAAACCTATGTCTCCCTCAGTAACTTTATCGTTCGCGTTTCTGATGGTACCGACGAGGGCAAGAAACACGCGGTGCTTGTCAATTCCCATCTCGACAGTCAACTACCTGGTCCTGGGGCTGCTGACGACGCCATTTCTGTGGGAATCATGCTAGATGCTATCAGAGTGCTTTTAGGTACTCCTGATTGGAGTCCAAAACATTCCATAATCTTTTGTATGTGAATTTTACTCAGAAACCACGTGCTACCCGGGGGTAACGATCTGCTCAGTGTTCAATCATGCCGAGGAATCCCTTCAAGATGGTTCACACATGTTTTCGACTCAGCATCCGATCGCTTCGTCGTGAGTCCGCCGAAACTTCATATCACTGTACGCTGTTGATTTCTAACCTTGAATCTGTCAGTGTACGCGCCGTAATCAACCTCGAAGGTGGATTCTCCCGTGAAGACTTCCATGCTATCTACTGACGCGTCGCAGCCGCCGGAACAACAGGACGTGAAATTCTTTTTCAAGCTACTTCGAAGGAGATGATTGAAGCGTATGCCCATGTCCCGAGGTCAATGACATGCAATGTTGCATAATTTCCGCACTGACAACTCCTGCAGACCATTTGGTACCGTCTTCGCTAGTGATATCTTCGGAAGTGGGATAATCATGTCAGAGTAAGTCTATTTATCCTCCTTATTTCCCCCTTTAACCTCTATTTTGTAGCACTGATTTCCGACAGTTCCAAGACTACCTTAACGTCACTGGTCTAGACGTATGATGTACTGTTATTTATTTTACCTCTGTGCTGACGCGATAATAGATGGCCATCATAGGGAATTCATACCTGTATCACATGCGTAAGGACCTTGTGGAAAATATCGAGCCTGGTGTCGGTCAACACATGGGCGAGAACGCTCTTGCCCTACTGCTACACCTGTCGGGTCATGCAAGTCCTCTTCCTCAATTGACCGATGGCTATAGCAAGCCTGAAATGGTGTATTTCAGCCATGTGATCCCGTACTTCTTCATATACTCGTTCAGTACAGCCAAGATCATTTATGCTGTATTCCTGATTGTGACGGTGGCGCTGATACACTTCCGAAGTCCTTTCCCTGCAAAGACTTTCGTCTTGAGCGTTTTGGCAACGCTTTTTGCCTTTGTGGGTGCGCTGGCGGGTGCAAATGCCGTAGCACTTGTTATGACCCACGTGTTGGGGAAAAGCATGAGCTGGTTCAAAGATGAACTATCGACAATTGTACTTTATGGGCCAGCTGCGATTCTCGGTGCGGTGCTAACTTTCTACAATGTTTTGCATTTGTTAATTGACTGGCATAGGCACTCTTACCTCGCAGTTACTGTTTCCTCCCCTCCCAGAGGCCGCTTGTTTATTCTTCCGTCTTGTTCGTCCAAGCGATGGCTGCATTTGGTCTGCAACTATTGGGCTTGGGCTCCGCGTCCTTGTTCTTTGTTACAGCCCTTCCCTTGGTTATTGCCTATGCTCTTAATCCACTCTTCGCCAGTTTCACCGGAGAGAAAGGAATTTCTATATTGACGTATGTCTTTGGATCATTCATACCTCTCATCACAGGCACCCTTGTCATAGTGCCGACCATAGAAGTCTTCGTCCCGTTGGTGAGTCTTTCCCGAATAGCTCTCACTTGGAATCCTAGACGTGTATTGTTTTAAGACAGGCCGCATGTCTGCGTCGGCTCCAGCAGACCATCTCATCGCAACCATCGTCACCGTCGTTGGCTCAGTTGGACTTCCTTTACTTGCACCGTTCTCTCACCGATTCGGCCAAGGTTATCTGAAGGAGTTTATTGTAGTCCTGCTGGTTGTGAACGCGGCTTTAATCGCTGTATTTGCTCAAAGGGATGTGTACGACGATATGCATCAAAGGAGAGTATTTGTTCTACGAGTGGAAAACGTAACTACCCATGAACATCACCTACATCTGGCTGCGTCAGATGGCGCGCCTGGTTTTCCAGACCTTGTTCACGCTATTGCTGGTGACTTCGGCGCGCAGAGCGCGGTCGCACAAAGTGTTGTAATGGACTATTATAATGGGGATTGGGACCCACTGTATCCTTTCTCCGCTGCAAGTCCTTTCATTTTCGTCTTTGATTTCACTGGTCACTAAACATGCTTCTGCTAGTTCCTCACGCCATTTAAACTAGCTCTTCCCGCTTCCACGCAAGGTTTCCTAGAAAGTGGTGGTGAGTTTGAGGTTAAAGCCTTAAATGATGCAAGAGATCTCGTTGCTGGCACCAGGAAAGTTACATTGAGGATCTACCATCCGGGACTCATCTGGACTGGTTTGTCTATCACTTTAATCTCCTTCGCCTTCTGATTCTTTCTACACCCTAGTTATTGCCTTTGATGCGCATGTCCTCGAATGGAATTTAGATGACAATCCTCCGGACAAGCACACGAGGCATCACATCAAGGAAGCCTCATTCTATGGACAAGATACATGGGAAGTGGATATGGTCATCAAAGATGCCCCAATACAGGTGAATTATATAGGCCTGCTGGAGAAAGCGATGTGGCCTGGTAAGCGAGCAACGAAGGCAGAAGGTGGGGAGTCGATGGAGCTTTTTGAGCAACTAGACGCATGGCTGGACGAGAAGACCGGCGGTAAGGTTGATGCGACGCTAATAGGTGGCGTAGGGGGGGTTGTGACACTTTGACCTTTGAAAGGTCAGATATCGTACGCAGAACGGATTGTAGAACATGCTCATCTCTTGTATAATTAAATAATCATACTCAGAGTAGTAAAGAACGTGTCAATACGTATTACTGCTACCTTTGTGTTTCCTTCTTCGACGCTTTGTCTGCGCTCCAAGTTCCCGTCGCGACAGTGTTGTTCTCTGGTTATTCCCATATTATCGCCATTACTGCAATCAAGCGCTTGCGTTTGGGCACTACCAAGAACAAGAGCACCAAGTTGAAATTCGAACGACGGGATTTTCCCGTTTCCTTTTGGGGATACCGAGGCGACCACATTGTCAGTTTGCCGCCCATTGTTCTGGTTACCTGGCTAACCTTATTGTTCTTTTGTCCCGGTATATATAGGTTCTCTCTTAGAAAATGCTTCCGTTTCAATCCCCGGCGGGCACTAGACCTAGACGACTTAACGTCACTACCACATTCTTTCCTCCTCACGATTTCGAGTTCCACTGAGTGGCTTTACTTCTGACGAATATGCACAATCCTTTTCTAATCATCAGATTTGTATTTTTCTGTAAGACTGCCTTGTACTCGTCAAATCTTATGGGCTGCTAATCATGGCGAACGACCAGCGATGCTGATTTATTTCAGCCTACTCATTCTCGTTTTTGCGGCCTGGAACGTACATGCTACAAATGCGCTGGATGCAACGGGTACGTTTGCCAATTATTTTTTATTAGCTTCCTCACTGACATTTTCCGTGGCCAGTGTCTGGGTCCGCCGCATTGATGCTGTTTAATAGCTGCGCTACACTCATCCTCATTGCTCTGTACGTGGTGCCACTATTTCATTCATATGGCCCGTCTCATATGTCGCCAGCGCTATGGCGGAGATAGCCTTTCCACACATGAAATTTGCGCACGTCAAAGCCGAGCTCCTTTGGACGACAGTGATGAGCATGTTCGACATCAGTACGTCCTGAATTATACGCATTCGCAATCGCTCATATTATTTCCAAGGCGCATCCATTAGTCTCATTGCCAATGGACCTGTGATGACATGTCAACTTACGGGTACGTCAGTCTACTGCGCACTTACCGAATCTCAAATTTACCCTGTATTCTTGCAGCCGACTGGTCAGTTTGCGCATCTTCGACACTTCTCGTTCCGACGACATGGCTGAAAAGCTTTCTTGGTGGGTTGTTTTCGACTAATAACCAAGGCGAGACTAATTCGTAATCCAGTTCTTGCGTATGTCTTCAGCCTCTTCGTGTCCGCGGTGACCCACTCGCATGAACACTCGAGCATCTGGAACAAGTCCGTTTACACTGTCCCTTGGTTCCGTTCCAGTATTCCTGAGGCATCGTCCGACGGAGGCTCCTCCCATACGGTCGCTGCCAAACTGGGATATGGCAACGACTCTTGGAGCCAGTATCTCGGTGACATTGCTTCCACAGGAGATCGCAAACGCAAGGTGGGCGAAAAGACGCACTGGGCCGATAAGACCCAGATTCGTCGGGGAGTGGACGATCCGTTTGTAAAGCGCAGTGATGGTTCCACCTCCGCGAACTCGTCGCAGAGATCCAGCGTGGAGATCAGTTCGCCTACCTTTCAATCTCCCAGAACACCTCCGCTCCCCCCTAGAGCCGAGTCTAAACCACAATCTATCGGCTCCCGATTTATTGAACGATTCCGCGAATCTCGTGTTCTGGCTCGACCGGGTCAGTCGCATTTCAGTATGGAGTCTACCATGACATCTGGGGGTGCATTTCCCCGCGACATTGACGATCATGACAAGCCCATACCACTTCCTCGGCTTTCGGAGTGGATGAGAGCGGACGCTAAGAAAGGCATCACCGTTCATACAGTCCCCATGTCTCCTTGACGGAGCTCCTGGTATATCTTGATGACTTTAGACCACGAACAGTTACTGTCGGACTCTTGCCATTTCACACAGACATTGAACTTTGCCCACGCACCAATTTTTGTAGCCCTACTATCATGTATATCCACGTTATAGATTATGCAGGAAATATCATAATTCGGCTGTCTCTAGCCCTTGAACATTCCATCCCAGTCGTGCTCTGAGTTCTTGATTCTCACGACTGACAATTTCAAGTTCGGATTTTAGGCTCTCAAGCTGTCGGCGCGCATCCAGAAGAGCTTCGTCATTTTCTTCTGATATTTCGCCGGCACCCACGGTTATTCCTATGACAGTGGCGTTGAGGGTGATGGAACTAGAACTAGAAGGAATAACAACATACCGCCGACAAGCTTGACCAAGCGCCACAGACGGAGAACAATAAGTAACGCGCCGAGTTCCCTTTCTTTACCCTTCAAGGTAATCTCCAGAAGAAAAGTTGTTATGATGATGGCAGCATCAAACAGGTGCAGTGGAGCATGGGTGACCTGCCCGAGGGGATTATAATATTGGAGACCGAAGGCCCAAAGGGCGAGAGGAATTTCAACGAGGAAGAATGTGGTGATAACGAGAGAAATGTGAGCCAGAACTTCGAGCCACGGGGGACCCTCTGGACCTGTTGGGGTACAGTCGGCAGACAAGAGAGTATATGCAAGATCTGCAAGCACACAAGTAGCGTCAATAGTAATCTATAATGTCATAGAAAATAATTATTCGTCTGTCCCCCCAAGATTGCAATTGACAATTCTTACCAAAGCGATTACGAACTTGTGGAAGAGCTGGGCCTCGAGGATTTCACCTAATTTGCAGCGCCAGGAATCGAGGGTGCCTTTGCTTTGTTCTGTGTGTAGCAAGGGCTGCTGCTCTGTATCAATCATGGTTGTTGTTTATCAAACACGGTGGGTCGCTCTGACGTCACTGACCCTTCTCTTCTTGCTACTGTTATGTCTTCCATGCTATTTCGTCCACGCCTCCGGTTTGTTGCGCCGCCATTCTGCCGCCAGAATTGCTTCAGGACAGGATATCGATGTCGTGTTCGCTTCAGCTCTACCGAGACCCTGGCACCACCAAAAACAAGCTTCTCGTTTACGCCGCGCTTTTTCACAACAGCTGGCGTTGCAGGGGTAGGACTAGGAACCTTCTTGGCCACCAGGTCTTCCATTCATTGCGATGGTGCGATAATATTTCAGCGTGATTGGTAGCAGGCCTTTATCTTTTGAATTTAGCCCCGATAGCAATGGAACCGTCAGCTCAACCCGAGGTCCTTCCACCGCCACCCTCATCATCCGTCTCGATATACGAGCTCTCCTTTGGTACCGTCGCAGGCATATGTTCCGGGGTATTCATCAAAAAGGGAGCGAAAGCAATGGCATTTTTCTTAGGCGGCATCTTCGTGCTTCTCCAGGCAAGTTCGTTATGCCCTGCGCGATTCCATTTCTTACTAGACGGTAATAGTACCTCGTATCGTTTTCTGTCATACGCGTCGATTGGGTAAAAATGGGCGGACGTTTTGAGAACCTGTTCTACACAACGGACGCGACTGGTAGAAAGAAGTCACCAACACTATACTCCTTGTTCAAATGGGTTGTGGATTTCTTGACGGCAGACTTTCAACCACGGGCATCGTTCGTCGCTGGGCTTGCGCTAGGTTTGCGGTTGGGATAATGGCGGGCCGGGCTGGGGTATTGATAATGGTACACAACGCCAAACAATGATCAAATTTTCTTGTACTCTGTATTTCTAATTTTTCGTCCTCCATCCGCTATCATGGGTCGTCGCGCTAAGAACAAGCAAGGTGCACCAGAACCATTCGAACCAAAACACCTAGATTCGTCTCGAAAACGAAAGGCGGGGAACGATCTCAATGACAAGGAGACTGCTCCCAGACCCCCCAAGAAACTGAAGGAAGCAGGTCATGTTAAAGCAAAAGCCAAGAGCTCTATCAAGGCCAAAACAAAGGAACCAAAGACCAAAGCAACACCGGCGAAGGGGAAACAAAAGGCTCGGGTAGATTCTGAGTCTTTAAACGGTTGGGAGGATGTCGATGAACAAGCAGATTTGGATGCGTGCGTACTCTTAACATCTCTGAGGTAGATCATGTTTTGAATATTCTTCCAGGTCATTTATGGATGATGATTTTGGTGACGTAGATGTGCAAGAGTGCGCCTAATCATTGACTTTACCTGCTTCGATATTTACCCCACTTGAAATTAGCGACGAACCTCTACGAGGGCCTGTGCAAGAGTTCCAATTCAGTGACGATGATGAAGAAGATGAACCCATCCTTCCTTCTAAAGCTAAAAGGTCGAAACAAAGTGAAAGACCTAAAAAAATTATACCTACGGGTTCCGACAATTCCTCAGATTCTGACGAGGGGACTCCGATGAGGATGGTCCTACAACTATGGCCAACATGGAAGCCCGGTCGCGCGCATTGGATGCAAAAGCCGCTGCTGAAGCTAAATTGGACGCTGAAGAGTTGCAGCAGGCAGCATTCGACGAAGAGGACGATGATCTCGACATGGACGACGACGAAGACGATGTGGATGGGGATGGGGAGGACAAATTTCATCTACCTACAGCTGCTGAGAGAGAAGAGGAAAACAAATCAGGTGGTCCTGATGTGAATATGATACAGCGGCGTATGAGAGAATGCGTACGGGTGTTGAGTAGGTTCAAGAAGTTGGCCGAACCGGGACGGTAAGCACGATTCTTCTGCTTGAACATCAATCCATACTGATGAGTTCTCGTGTATAGCTCTCGATCAGAATATACTGACCAACTGCTGGCCGACATTGCAAGTTACTATGGTTATAATGACTTTTTGGCGGAGAAGTTGTTTCTTCTCTTTCCCATCGGCGAGGTACGCCGCCGTGTTTTAACACCCTGTATTCCGTTACTTCATGCTTCTTTATAGGCCATTGAGTTCTTTGAAGCCAACGAAGTATCCCGTCCTGTCACGATTAGAACAAACACCCTACGGACTCGGCGGCGCGACCTCGCGCAGACACTGGTTAATCGCGGTGTTAATCTGGAACCTATAGGTAAATGGACGAATGTTGGGTTGCAAGTTTTTGAGAGCAGTGTCCCCATCGGTACGGATCGTTATCTCTGGCGCGTTTGCTCTAAACAATAATATTTCAATAGGTGCTACTCCCGAATATCTCGCCGGACACTACATGCTTCAAGCAGCGTCTTCTTTTCTTCCTGTGATAGCTCTAGCGCCAGAACCAAATGAGCGCATCTTGGATATGGCTTCGGCCCCTGGAGGGAAGACCACACACATTGCTGCTCTTCTGCAAAATACCGGGGTTGTGTTTGCTAACGACGCGAACAAGTCCCGAACGAAGAGTCTTACAGCGAATGTACATCGTCTGGGTTGCAAGAATGTTGTCGTCTGTTCCTATGATGGTCGAGAGTTTCCCAAAGTTATGGGAGGATTCGACCGGGTCTTGCTTGATGCTCCATGCAGCGGTACGGGCGTCATTAGCAAGGATTCAAGCGTAAAAGTGAACAAGGTACCTTACTTCTTTTCAATCACCATGCGTTCCCTTCTCACAAAACCCGTCGTTAGTCCGAACGCGATTTCACACTATTGTCGCACCTCCAAAAGCAGCTTATCCTCTGCGCTATCGACAGTGTTAGCCCCGAGTCAAAGACCGGTGGATATCTTGTGTACTCGACTTGTTCCGTTACCGTGGACGAGAACGAGGCCGTAGTGGACTATGCTCTAAAAAAACGGCCGAATGTCAGGCTGGTTGACACTGGTCTTGAGTTCGGGCGAGAGGGCTATACGAAGTATCGCGGGAAGACTTTCCATCCGAGTGTCAAGTTGACCCGGAGGTTCTATCCCCATGTGCACAATATGGATGGTTTCTTTGTTGCGAAGTTCAAAATCGAGAAGAAGGGCAAGGAACGTCCGGTCGCTACGCAGAAGGATGAAGCCGTCTCACAAGGGCTGGAGGCTGCTGAGGATACGGAAGCCGCAGCGTTCGATTCAGACGAAGATCGGCCGTATCTTGAAGGTACGTTCCTTCCATCTTTTGACGATTCATTTTATTAACTGTGGGATATTCGCTCATAGATGCCAAACGCCGACGTATGAAAGCGAAGGGCTTACGGCCACCGCCTCGGACAAAACCCCCTCCAGTCTCTTCCGCTGTATCAGCTACAGCATAAGTAGCCAACACCTGTGAGGAAGGGGTCTAGGCTGATCATATCATTATGCAATCCTGCGTTTCCACATGCATCTCGTTACTTGAACATATTCTATTGTTTCACGATCCTTCCATCAGGCGGGTGCCTCTCTAATCTATGATGGCCAAGAGAAACGATAAATGAGTTGCGACGTTGGACATGAGAGACGTTGGCCGCTCCCAGTGCAATATTTCTAAAAAGAACAGTAAAAATACAATTTATTTAGTTACTACAGGTACTTTTCCAGACGTGAAGGACCTGATACTTATATAAAGGGGCGTTTGTTGACCTGTATGAGACTAATCCAAACATGGTGCAATATCTTATCAAAAGAACATTTGCAATCGCTGAGATGCGATCGAGCACTTAGTACCTTCCGCCCTTATGTGTGTTACGCTATGAACGGAATGGTGAAGCGAGCAGTCAATGAACGACATACCGGTGTCTTCCGCAGGCACATATGCCACAGCATGAACCGACAATTCCAAGCCATAGCGCGACGGTCGCGCCCAAGACCATCCACACCCTGATATCAAATGAAATTGAGCAGACCTATGTGATATACCGAAGGATAAGATCCACGCACCGCGTTGCCCCAGGTTAATTGAAGTTGCCCATCAGTTTCGTCGTTCACACGGTGCCTAATGATTGCGACCACAATGACGTCAATCAGGAAAGCGATGGTAGTGAGGATGGCGGCGACTGAGCCCGATGCCGAGAGTGCATAGCGAAGGCAGGCGTCCAGTTCCGCGGCAGAGTATGAACAAGGAAGATAGGAAGGTCAGAAAGGCTAGTCCTACAGGCTAGATACGGAAGAAGGCGATAAAAACGAACGGAATAGCGCAAGAATAGCGTAACAGCATACCGATAGGATGCAGTACCAAGGCAGCCGCAGAGCCCTTATTGATGAGATCGGCATATTGCTCTACATTCCTGCATCAGAGTACAGTCAGCAAACAGTCAGCTGGGGATAGAATAAGTAACCTTACAAGGCCTCTGCGATAGTGCTATTGAAAGTGTAACCTAGTTTGGGGTCGGTGCACTCAGCTGATACACTGGTTTGACTTATCGCTGCAATACTACGGAGATTATTGTCACATTGATTGAGAAGGACGAATGGTTTAAAAGTGACTGACGAGACATCAATTGCGGAAACACAATATCCCCATACACCAAAAGTAGCGGATCCATTGGCGTCGGCGACACCATATAGGTTAGTTGCCTCGGCAGTGAGCTGGAAGAGGAAAAGAGACTTGATAATGGGTACGGAGAGGAGACCAGAAGGAGAAGGACAAATGCACTCAAAGAAACAAACGGCGTGATCGACGCTAGCATGTCGATATTTGATCTAAGACAGGGCAATTATCGCGTCCTACCAAGTAGGAGAATGAGGGGGCGGCAAGCCAAGAGGAGTACTCAGTGCCTTTAGGCTATTTATTGTAACGGAGCATAGAAACGCTCCATTCCTTGGTTAGGTTTGGAGTACGTGATGCCTGACCGGGACCCTGAGGCAGCGATTACCGGAACCGTAACGTATTTTTGGTAAGTCGAAGGTGCAAAGTGACAGAAATCGGACGACGCCGCCACACAGAGTCATAAGGGAGCTCTGGAACGATAAGTAGGCGGAACCGTCGGGAGAGAAGGATCGAGGGTATTCAATTTGCCACGCGCGTTGCCAGGAGACTTTTGACAGATAACAATCGAAAGAGAGGAAAGAGGAAAGAGAAAAGAATGCAGAGAAACGAAAAAAAATAGAGCAATGTAGAGATAAGGTATTGAGGCAGTGAAGAAGGGCAGCAGGGGGACAAAGAGAACATAAAGGCTGTTATAACGGCCTGCTATCAGAGGGTCAAGCTTTGACGTGATTTGCGGCTGCTGAAAAATTATTGATGTCGCTAAGAGAATATTGATGCTTCGATTTTTTACGACAAATTACAACAGCTGATACGGAAGAGATATCAACGACTGCGAACAATCAATCCTGACCTGGACAGCATCGGGCTGTTTGCGTGTGACCTTTGTCTTCATTCGAATATCCTCAGCAACGAAATAAAGGGCTTGCAGTCGCCAACCTTTGTTCCCTCTCAGATCGTATGATTCAATTCAGTCTAGCCTGTTTTTCCCACAATCGCTCTCCCTTTGTGGGCCAGAAAATAGGGTTTGGTTCAGGAGACAAACACAGGCAAACATGACCCTTTTGCATTTATTTGGACTCGTCCCTTTCCTGTTTCCGCATCCTGCCCTTTCTTTTCACTCATCCCTCATCCCAGTGGGTTTTAAGGCTGCGTTGCACGCATATCTGTCTCTCTCTTGTCAGTTAATACCCTTTTTATGTTCGTATCCAGCTACCGCCTTTTTCTCTTTTTTACCCATCTGCTCACTGTGCGACATTTTTCCAGCTTTCTCCCATAATGTCTGCGCCTGAGACCACCCCCGTTCCCGCTGCTCCTGTCGAGGAGGCAAAGCCTGCTGAGACCCCCGCCCCTGCTGTTGATGCTGCGCCCGCCGCTGAGGCGCCCAAGGCCGAAGAATCTACTCCTGTTGGTTTTCTTTGTTCTCTTTTTCCCTTCCATTTTCCCTTATCGCCCTTCTCATCTTTCTAGGAAGCACCCAAGGAGGAAGTGAAGGCTGAAGTGCGTATCATTCTCGTCGTGTTTGTGTACAGCAGGTCTCATCATCCTTATCTCCAGGAGGCTCCCAAGGCCGACGCTCCTGCAGCCGCTGAAGAAACCCCCGCACCTGCTGCTGAGGCTGAGGCTACTCCCGCCGCTGAAGAAGCCAAGGAGGAGGCAAAGGACGACGCCAAGCCTGTTAGTATTGCAGTTCCAGTATGTTCTTATCACGAGACTCAATTGTGACTCGTTCTAGGCTGCAGAGGCCGAGGCCCCTAAGAAGGAGGAGCGACCCAAGAGCCCTGGTCTCCTCGCCAAACTCCTTGCGCCTTTCAAGGATCAGAAGGCTAAGGTCGAGAAGAAGGTCAAGACCGCTAAGAGCCCGAAGAAGGAGAAAAAGAAGGAAGGGTCCGAGGTAAGTTGTCTGACCATTCTTCTGTCCCATTAAACTTACTATCCCCGTCAGACGGCTCCCGCTGCTGCTGAGGAGTCTGCTAAGGAGGAGTCTGCCACCGAAGCCCCCGCAGAGGCCGCTGAGCCCGCGAAGGCTGAGGAGGCCCCTGCTGCTGAGCCCGTGAAGGAGACGTGAGTATTGATTGGTGTCTTTTCTTATCCGTTGTCTAAAGTCATGTGCAGCGAGACTGCTGCGGAGGCTGCTCCTGCTGAGGCTGCCGCCGAAGCTGCCCCCGAGGAGGCTAAAGAAGAGAAGGTGCGTCGGTCTCTATAGATGCCTCGCTACTGCTAACGGGTCTTCAGAAGGAGGAGAAGAAAGAGGAGAAGGCCAAGGCTAGCAAAGTTGGCCGCCGTCTATCCGCGCGTGTCGGCGATTTCTTCAAGCCTAAAGCCAAGGCAGAGGTCGCCCATCCTCCCAAGGTTGATGAAAACCCACCGAAGATTGAAGAACCTACCCCGGTTGCTCCTCTGGAGAACCCTGCATCGGAACCTGCTGCTGAGGCTGCTGCTGAGGCCAAGTCTGAGCCCATTGCGGCCGAGGAGTCGAAGCCGGAGGCTGCTGCTGCTGCTCCTGTAGCAACGCCTGTGGTTGCTGCTGCGGCATAAGGGTGTTTTTGTTTCTTTTTTTCTGGACCATCATCATCTCTATCTTCTATTGAACGACCTTTCATGAGCATTTTTTATAACCTTGTGTTGTCTTGGCTTTCACTGTGATCATCTTTCATCTCCTCTCCTCATTCTAACCATTATTGCAGTCGTGGATATGTCAAGTCCATTAGCCATGTTTTGGTTATCAGTTCTGACTACGATACATCAGGATCTGGTTCTCACATTTCTTTTTACGACACCATTATCACGACGAGCCTTATCCGTTTCTTATTAATTCGATTCTGATTGAATACCCATCCTTCTTTTTATCGGATCGTGCTCCATGTCATTAGGCTTCCTGTAATCGCTTCCGCTTCCATATTGATTTTTTTGGCGCGAACATGTCTCGTTAAGTTTCAAGTCGTGAACGGTAATGACTCACGAGCCATATTTGTCAACGTGCATTGCAAGGTTTTCTGCATTCAACCATCTACGTCGACGGTCATGGCACCCAAATCCTCCAGTCACGGGAAAGATAAACTGATTGGAACTGAAGACGACGTTCTTCAGGCTGTGGTTCTTGCGGACAGTTTTAACAAACGGTTCAAGCCGTTGACGACGCGAAAGCCTCGGGTATTTCTCCGTCTTTTTTTTTCGTCTGAGAGATGGACTGAACTGTTTTTCTTATGCAGTGTCTACTGCCTGTCTGCAATGCACCTTTACTCGACTGGACGTTTGAAAGTCTTGCCCTAGCCGGTGTACAAGAAATTTTCGTGATGTGTCGATCACACGCGGAACAGGTCAAGGCCGCCATCGCGTACCTCTCCACCATTTCTACAACGATTGCACTTTAATTCATGGTCTGCCAGGGAATCGCGATGGAGCAAACCGGGATCTGGCCTCAAAATCGTACCCATAATGACTGCAAAGGAAACTTATTCGCCTGGAGATGCCATGCGCGATGTTTACACGCGTGGGTTAGTGACCAGCGACTTTGTCCTCGTCATGGGCGATTTGGTCAGCAACATCCGTATAGACGAGGTCGTTCGTGTGCACAAAGAGCGCAGAAAGTCGAATAAGGATGCAATCATGACTATGGTAGTTAAAGAGAGTGGTGTCAAGCATCGGACAAGGTGAGTTTTGCCCATCTGGTGCCCTGTGTTGAATGATAGAAGCTTTGTAGATCAAAGGGCGAATCTTCCGTATTCGTTCTAGATACAGAGACGTCGGAGTGTTTGCATTACGAACCTGTTACAGGTTATCCGCCAACCAAGAAAGCGCATATACCCCGAGAAATCTTTGCTCAACATTCAGAGGTCGAGATACGGAATGATCTTATTGATTGCTCTATTGACGTATGTTCTGTGGAGGTGGGCGTTGTAGCATCGAACGTTGGTATCAAAATCTAACAGCATTAGGTGCCCTCGCTCTTCCAAGACAATTTCGACTACCTCGACCTTCGAAGAGACTTTGTGCACGGTATTCTCACTTCGGATCTACTGATGAAAAATATCTATTGTTACATTGCCAAAGAGGGGTATGCGGCTCGAGTTAAAGATACAAGGAGCTATGACTCGGTCAGGTACTATTTCTGCTGCGTCCTCTGGTATAATCCAGTGATGTACTTTTTACAGCAAGGATATCCTTTCGCGGTGGGCGTTCCCGCTAGTGCCAGACGACAATCATCCCGGTGGTCATGCTTACGAACATATCCGTGGCAACAAATACATTGCGAAAGGCTCTACGGTGACCCTTGCTCGGTATGTAGCATCTATCTCCGCACTATGTTTGCATTTTGACTCTGATTGAATTATCAGGACAAGTAAAGTCGGGAATAACACGCTGATCGGATCTCGTACCCAAATACTGGACGACGTTCAGATAAAGTCTTCAGTGATTGGACGCGACTGCATCATTGGCGCTGGTAGCATTATCGCCGACTCGTACATATTTGACGGCACGAATATTGGCCCAGGATGTCTAGTTGAACAGAGCATCATTGGCGAAGGAGTGATCATCAGAAATAATTCAAGGATAGTGCGAGGATGTCTGCTTGGCGATGAGGTGATTGTAGGCCCCGGTGCAGTTCTTCAGCCTTTTGAGCGGCTGTCGAAGAAATGGCACTCAGAAGAAGAGGACGACGACGACGAGGAAGAAGATTCCGATTTAGAAGAAATAGAAGCCAGTGCGTTATCTTTGCAATAGCGCTCGATGCCCGTGATACTGACTTGGAGACCCATGACACAGGTCAGTCGTCAATATCTGTGCAATTGGGAAAAGATTCGAATGCGATTGTGTGGCCCAGGGGCGCACCTGACGACGAAGACGAAGACGATGTCGAGAATCATGCGAACCAGCGGTTCATGCGGTTAGGTCCGTTTACATGTTCCTTACCTCTCCTAACCCTCGTCTTACTGACACACATATCTAGGTGATGATCCTTCCGACTTGGAAGATGATAGTTCCGCGTCGTCTGATGACGAGGACGAATCTTCATCAGACGAGGACGGTGACTTCAAGATGAGCCTCGAACCAGGTCTCGCATTAGAAACGTCTGCTATCAACCTACCGTCTTCGGATGCTATCGCAGAGAGTGAATTTCGGGCCGAAGTTACTCAGTCTCTTGAGCGAGCTTTTGCCGAGGGGCATTCTATCGACAACGCTGCCGTTGAACTGAAGACACTCCGGATGGCTAGCAATGTCCCTCTTTCACGTGTAAGAGAAGCTGTTGTTGCAGCCATAGTCGAACGCATCAAGATTGTCGAGAGCGGAAGTGCTGCTCAGCGTACCGAAATATCTAACGTCATACAACGATGGGGCGGACTTATTGACAGAATCGGAGGGATAGACGCGATAGAAACCATTTCCGTTCTTCAGGTAAAAGTGTTTCACATTATGCAAATGACCCACCCTGATGAAATAGTTTAGACCCATTGTTCATCATCCGAGCGGATGCCTCTGTTCGGACAGATACTTGCGGCCCTGTACCAAGCAGATATTGTGGAGGAGGAAGATCTAAGAGCGTGGCATTCATCACCATCCGCCGGAGGCGTGGGTTTGGCACCTGGAATTCAAACAGACAATATCAGAAAATGTTGGAGCATAGGTGCCCTTCTGATTCAGCAAATTGGACAACAAGACAGTGGGGAAGAAGAAAGTGAAGAAGAGGGAGACGAAGATGAAGATGAGGAGAGTGAATAAGTGGCTGTTCGAAACTTTATTGGTACACTATATAGTATACAATGGTGGTATGTAATCATTACGGGAGTGGAAGGGATGTGGTATGGCTAGTACTTGAGAATGATGTACAGAGCTGATTGTAGAGAAGATCATTAGAGTATTAGACGAAACGCGCAGGGCGGGAAGCTTACCATGTATGATACCAGGGCTGCAAACAAACCGTTAGCATCAGCTCGAAACGGGGATAAACGGCATGCTTACATCCACCCCAAAATGGTCAGAAGAATGTTGATGAGCTATATAAAAGTAAGAAATATAAACGCTGCAGACACAACGAGGCACGTACCAGGTCAGCTCCACAGCCTCTCTCGAAAAATACACCCAAAGGTGGTAAGATAATAGCGACTAGGATCTGAAATGTGCAGAAAATAGATAAGTCTCTGCAATGAAGGAGCGAAGCCGTATATACCTTGCAAATATCTGATGCAGTGAAGGCCATGATAAAACGTGAGGCGAGTTTCGTAAAAGACTGTTGGATGAGCTGTCCAAGTTATTATGGAGAAAAACGAGTGACGCGCTGCTTTTTGTACCCTCGTCCCAAGTGACGTAATTCCTACGTCCACGTGACATAGCCAAGTGTGGCTATGCTTCACTTGGTACAGCTTGGTACTACGTCAGTCTGAGGAGTCAGTGTAGAGCCACTATGATCATTGAACGCAGTGCAAATATCTCCTACACCCCCATGGGCGGTGACCCATTCCGCCAGTTCGACCTGTATTTTTCCCGCAGCAATGGCGGTCCTTTCCCCTTGATTTGCTTCATTCATGGGGGAGCTTGGCGGTCGTATGTTTCACAGCCCACAGAAACGTAATTTTCCTGACATCATATGTTCAAGCGAAGACAAATCCGACCATTCAGTTCTGGCCGAACGCCTAGTTGCATTCACTGGGTTCCCGGTCATAATTCCGAACTACCGATTGACTCCCAAGGAATCCACGGAAAACTCACGGTTCCAGCATCCAGGCCATGCTGAGGACGTCTTGCAACTGCTCGATTTCCTCATGTCGTGGGAAGGACCAACGACAGTCGGTCATGTATATGACCCACACAATATTTACATCATGGGCCATAGCTGCGGCGCACACATGCTGGCCTCCATATTTTTGGATTCGTCGTTCATCACTCCGACCATAACCCCGTCGCCCCAAATACTCAACTCTGTTCATTGTATAATTATGTCTGAAGGCATCTACGACATCGACACCCTTATCACTCGTTTCCCATCTTACCGTACTTGGTTTATCGAAGCCGCGTTCGGAGGTAAACCGTCTTATTCCGATTATTCCGTGACACACCTTACCCTCAGAACCAAATCAATTCGCTGGTTTGTCATTCATTCGAAGGGTGACAGCCTCGTTGATACCGCGCAGAGCGAGATCATGTATCAACACCTGCACGAATTGTATGGTACCTCCGCCGGTTTCGTGACCATGGATGTGGATCGGCTGCATGCGGATCATAACGCGATCCTGGAAGGAGACGCGTTTGTTGAGTTAGTGGGGCAATATATACTCAAGGATCGTTCATCTACCAGTTTGAACAAGACCATTTAATATTTGGATGTTGGAGTTGATATTATAAAGTTCATCTCCCAAATGAACGGCATCAGTTAATACGGACTTCTTCGAATACCTTCTCTAAGCACGAGGCCGCAACTTCACAATCCTGTAGTGTATTATACAGCGGCGCAGGGGCTAAACGTATCACATCGGGCCTCCGCTCATCAGCAATGACCCCATAGCTCGTTAATGCGTCGTTAATGTTCTCCATCACACCCGAACCCTCTGGTAGGAATAACAGTGACAGTTGCGCGCCTCGAGATTCGGGATCTTCAGGTGTAATGATGGTAAACCCGGGAGAACCTGTGCCATTCTGGTATTTCGTGGGCACCTCACTAGCGGCAACAAAGTACTTGGATTGCTTCAACAGCTTTTCCAGCGTACCAGTCAACTGCAGAGATCGTTCCCTTATCGGTATCATCATACCCACTTCTTTAAATACTTGAAGAGACCCCAAAAGTGACACCACGGAGAGCACAGATGGATTTGACTGTTGGAAGCCTTGGGCACCTACAATTGGAGAGAACGTAGGTCGCATCTCGAATCGGGTCGCAGGTTCGTTTCCCCACCAGCCTGCGTGTCTGATATATGTATGGTCAGCTGCAAGGGGCGGCAGTAAGAAATTCCTGGGCACCTTGGTGGTTGATGTTCGTTCCACTTCTCATGCATGAAAAGACCGGCTATGCACCCAGGGCCGGAGTTCAGGTATTTATACGTACACCAGACGGCAAAGTCGACATCCCAGTCATGCAAAGATAGCGGTACGTTGCCAACTGCATGTGCCAAATCCCACCCACATATACAACCCTAGAAGGAGAGATAATTTGACCTTATTGACAACAGACCAAATCAAGAAAGTGTGAAGGAACCCTACCAGCTCTTTCGCTTTTTGCGTTATCATTTCCATGGGGAACCACTGACCAGTATAATACTGGACTCCAGAAAAGAGAACGATGGCGATGGAAGATCCCTCTCTGTTAAGAACATCTAGGATGTCCTCCTGACGAAGGGTAAATTCACCCTCCCGAGGAACCATTTCCAGAATAGCGTTCCTGGGATCTAGTCCATGTGCACGAACTTGGGAAGCAAAGGCGTACTGACAGCGGGACAATAAATTAATGGCGGAAGATTTCATCTAGTGCAGTAAAACGAACCTGATCCGAGGGGAAAGCGCGGGCCTCACATAATATTTTGTAGCGACTCGGTGTGGGTTTATAGAAAGAATCCATCATGAGGTGCAAGTTGGCTGTTAGAGTGCCCATACACGCCACTTCTTTTTCCTTGGCTCCTATATTATAGGCTTTTCATTTATAGATGCGGAAATGAATGATAAGGACCTGAACTCGCCTACGACCTCGGCGAGCAGGGGAGTTACATGATCGCAAATGTCTACCCATTCCCTTTGATGTGGATGGGAAAAATGACCGACAACAGCTCTACATAATTGCGAGGTTAAGTGAAGATGCGAGGCACTTTACTGGAACATTCATACCTTTTCGACCAGACTTCGAGTTCTTCTTCGACCAGGGTCCTGGATTTCTTCGATAACGCTCCCAGGGAATTTCCGCACAGATAGGTACATGGCCCGTTCTCTGTCCAAGTCTGAGTTAATGTGACTGTCAATCAAAGTGATTTGCCTTGCCATCTCCCGCCTTCTTGATCGCACACACGTCCTTGTTGGTGGGTAAAACGAATTGGTCGCTCAAGGGAGCTGCCATGATGATACGGAGCAAGCGAGCTGGCAGTCACAAAACTTGAAGGTGAAATGGATTTTTCAAGCTGATTGAACCAAATGAGACAGATCAGATTAGATCAGTAATAAGACCGCTCGCTTCGGGACGGACGGACTTGGCTCCGCTTTCGTACTACTGAGGGTGTTACATACTACAACTCCCTAGGTAGGATAAGTCGCCCTGGGTTCAACTTCTATTCATTCACAAAATGCTAATTTTGATGTTTGGATAGACCATATCAAACTTCGCTCAAGTACTGAAACAGATACTCAGCATGAGCACCTCTCGTAAAGCCGTCATCGTTGGAGCCGGTCCTGTAGGCTCTTTGTCTGCCATTGTACTCGCCAAACGAGGCTGGAGTGTATCTCTTTACGAAGGACGTCCTGGTGAGATACCTTCGGTGTCGAATACTAGCACCGTGCAGCATGCCAATGTCATTTCCCAGATCCCCGACTTCCATCGTCGAAAGAAGCCGCCCGTCTGCGTTCAATAAACCTTGCCATTTCCCACAGGGGAATTTGTGCCATTAATGCAATCGACCCCGGGGTGGCTAAACGATTTTTAGAGGCCGCTGTTCCCATGCGAGGGCGCATGATTCATCATTTGGACGGAAAGCTTGATAGCCAATTGTACGATAGAGATGGTCAGGTCAGTAGTTTTTTTGTCCACCAGAAAATTCTTTTCTCCCCTTGATTTTAATTGATACTGGGACGAATCAGCAACAGTTATCATTGTCGGCCATGGCTAACGCTTGCATTCCGGCAGTGTATAAATTCGGTTGATCGTTCCCTACTCAACGAAGCCCTACTTGGGGAAGTCATTGGTTTGCCTAATGTTAAGGTGTTCTTCCAGCACAAATTGCAGCTGGTTGACTTCGAAAAGAAGACCATGACTTTGAAGGATCTAAGTACGGGCGAGGACGTCTCAGCCGATTTTGATTTTTGTATCGGAGCCGACGGTGCCTTTTCGACTGTTCGACGACAGATGATGCGGGTTGTCAGGTCAGTCATCGGTCTCGGCAGCACTTTCGAACTGACAGTTCTCCTGGCCCTGATGGTGACCATTTGTTCAGAATGAATTATCAACAAGAGTACATCAGGGACGAATACATTGAACTCAAGCTCTCGGCAGGCAGGGACACTGATGGGTATCCAACGTTCCTCCTTGATCCGAACCACCTGCACATATGGCCTCGTCACTCATTCATGCTCATCGCTCTCCCCAATCAGGTAGGCGAGTTCTTTTGCGTGATTTGGTCTTCTTATCATCAACCGTTTAATTCCACGCAGGACAAAACATTTACATGCACTTTATTTGCACCTAGCTCCGAGCTTGATCGTCTGAGGACTCCAGAAGAGATTCTAAAGTGGTTCAAATTGCATTTCCCGGATGCTGTCAGCCTTATTGGCGAGAAGGAGCTCCTGAGGGACTTTACGTCCAACCCTCGAAGTCCCTTAATCTGCACCAAGGTATCCAATATCTCTACAGGCGCTTGCGGAATGCTGATCGTTTTCGAAACCAGTCCAATCCATACCATTACTTGGACCGGGCTCTTCTATTAGGCGATGCTGCGCATGCCATGGTTCCATTTTACGGCCAAGGCTTGAACTGTGGCCTGGAGGACGTGAGAATTCTGGACGTTCTGTTAAAGGAAGAAGGTGTCACTTCGACCACTGTGATCCCTCCCGGCAGCATAGACGACCGTCTTGCACGTGCCCTTTCTCGCTATTCTGAGACGAGACATGAAGATCTCGTCGCCATCTGTGATCTTGCGATGAACAACTAGTAAGTCCGTTCTTTCGTGACAAGCGTGGAATCCCCTTTTGATTTTTCTGATTGTGCCCTATCGTAAATACAAAAAGCATCGAAATGCGCCACTTGGTGACTTCCCCGTTATTTTTGTTCAAGAAAGCGCTTGACAATTTCCTTTATTATCTGTCGTCGAGACAGGATATGTCGTTTGACGCATTCAACGCAGTACTTTCTCACCTGACGTACGGATTGGGGGAACCCCGTGGATGGGTACCATTGTACACAATGGTCACATTCCGTCCCGACATTAATTACGCCACGGCTAAGAAGAGGGCGGCTAGGCAGTCTGGAATACTTACCGGCATAGGGTTGGCTAGCATCGCTGTTGTCGCTTCGGTCGGGGTATGGGCAGTACGAGCCGCACGGCTGGCCCTCCTGCACCGGTCGCAAGCCTGAACATTTGAGTGGAGAATAGAACATCAAATACCCTGGTGCACCGGAACAATGGTTCTTTCGAAGTGCGCCGTCACAGAATGCTGTAATGTTGGATTGTCGTGTGGCACCGTGCAGTAGAGCGGCGAAATGTAGAAATATTTTCACGATGGGAAAACAGAAGAGTAGAACAAGAAAACATACGCGAGCGGGCGTGTACTGGTATCCCGGACAGTTGATTTAAATTTCCAGTCCGTCCATGAGGCTAGAGCGTTAGACTCGACGGTTGATGTTCAAAAAATAGTATCCTTGATTGTACAGCTGGCGCCCCTTCTATCATAAGGAAACGATAGGATCGTACGTACAGAGAGGTTCCATAAATAAGCAACGATAACAGCAACAACTATGACTTTGGCGGCTAGCGACAGAAGTAACCCAAGAGAAGGAAGGGATAATGTTCGGTACTGCAAGAGAGAAGGGAACGGGGGTGGGAGATAAATATGTCGTAGCGGTCATACAAACAGCAAAGATGGATAGTTTGGCATATATACGTGCGGATTCAAAGAAACTGGGATCGAAGTGAATTGAGTCAAGTTGTCGTGGTCTTCTTGGGTCTTCCCCGCTTCCTTTTTGCAGGGGGCTCAGCAGCATCATTTGCAGCGCCCTCACCTCCCGACTCAGCGGGCCTGGGATGCTTTGGTGGACGTCCCCGTCCGCGTTTTGGGGCAGAAGATTCAGCTCCTGCCTCGTCCTCCTTCTTTTCCTACATAAACGGTAAGAAAAATAGCATATCAACTGACGCGACCACGCACCTTGGGAGGCCGACCACGGGGTCGTCGGGGGGCGGCAGGGGAAGCCGAAGAAGAGGTAGGCTTGTTCTTACTGCCTTTTGGACGGCCGCGACCGCGTTTTACAGGCGGTGCAGGAGCCTCAGCAGGGGCAGACACTAGGATCAGACTCCATCGATGAGACGCGGCTGGACGATAAGCAAGTCACGGAAACTCACCGCCCTCGGCGTCGGTAGGCTGCTGCTGTTCATCGAGTTCGTCCTCGAGCTTATCCTGAGCTTCCTCTGGGGTATCTTTTGGGGACGCAGACATGAGGACGAGGCGTTATGCTCAGTGCTCGGGAGGGCGGGACACAGAGGGTCAAGAAGAGAGAAAGTGGGGGGAAAAGGACCAAGGATGGTGGAACGGCTTTAATGAACAAATTGAGTACCGAATATGGGAGAATTCGAAAATGAATTGTTTCGTCGCGTGCATTTTGTTGGGCAAGCAGGCATGGGATTATTATGGGATTATGGGATATATCAAGGATATATCCATTATTATTATTCTCGTTGTCCAAGAACCCCTGAATTTGGGGGGTGTTCGTCACGTAATACCAGTCGACTCCTTTTCTGTCTATACAATCAGCAGTGAATCTGTTAATTCTCATAATTCTCATAATTCTTGATACAAACTTGATATAATCACCCAATTATCGCCATATCCCTCAAACCACAAATTCACCTGCATTTAACTTTCCTATCCATTCAATCAGTTTGCCTTTTAATCCTGGCAAACCCCGTATACACATGCGGGTCCTCCCAGCTTGAATCCCCCATATGATATGTTGGGGCCAGAAAATGTAATGCGTTGCTTCCCTGGCGTGCGACGGAAGAATCATCGGGGGGGAAGAATCGAACAGATGGTCCGAATGGTTGTGTTGCGATCTAAGCAGTGTAAGCGATCTTTCCAGATGGTCGGTGGCAGATTCACTCGATTCCCGAGCCCGAAAGTGGAAGGTGACCAGCTATATTTGGAAGCTCGCACCCGGCTCCCAACGCCGCGGAGTTCGGAGTTTGAAATCGAGGTCAGGACACGACCACGGTCTGCTCGTCGTCATCGTCCAAGTCGGTATCTTTTTCGTTGTCCACGTCGTCGCCGCCAGCCTGATGCGCGCCGTCTTCATTGCAACTATATTCTGTCGTGTATCCCTCGGCAGACTTCTGCACTCACTTCCAGAAGACACTTATGCTTTCCCTAAATACAAAGTCTCCTTCTTGAATAATCTTCCCATCCTCAACCAAACTGCTGAACGATGGATTGAGCATGGCCTCGACGGCGGTGAGGCGCAGTTTCTCGACCAGCCGTATAATGTGCAGTCTCAGTCGATTGAGTCGGGGGATGCAGAGGTGCGTGAATTCGATTTGTGAATGATAGACGGAACGGTAATTCGTTCTCGTGTCGCACAGGAACCGACCCTAAAAATTCAAGAAAGATATTCTCTAGAACACATGAAATTAGGGCCACGCAATTCTTACCTATGTTTGATACCGCCGCCACTTCTCCCGCCTTCCGAGTCTCCCTTGTCTCCTTCCCAGGAAGAGGATGTCACACCCGCACACAGCTGGTCTCTCCTTCAGCCGCTTTCTGGGAGCTGTCTCTACGTGCGTGAATGAATTTACGCCTATTAAAGTCCGTATATCAACATCGTGGAATTTTAGCACCGCCAGGGCTGGTTCACCTACTCCTACTGTCACAACAACGAGATTCGTCAATTCAAGGAACTGATGCACGGCCATGCGCATGCTACGACTCCAGGTAAAAAAAGTCCAGATTTATGCCCTGTTCTGTCGGATTTAAATAAAAACGGAGAAATTCCGCTTTTTCTTGAGTTTATTTCTGATATTTTCCCGTCATCACACTGAACTTCGTTCGGCGTTAGTGCCCTTATCCAAAACTCTCGTATTTCTTTATTTCTAGGGTTCTGATCCGTTTCTTTTCCTAGGTGGTTACAAGCCAGAAGAGGACCCCAAGGCACGTACCACCCTCCCTTCACACTATTACATCAAAAAGTGACATACGGCAACAGTGGGAATCTTACACCCTAGGCAGAGCACCGCCTGCAAGCACCGATGTTGCCCTTCGGGAAGGGACCGTCGAGCTGGCGCGCGGGGCCGGGTCGCGCTACCTTGTCCAAAGATGGGGTGATGGCACAATTTGTGATAAAACAGGCAAGAGTCGGGAAGTGGAGGTACAGTTTCACTGTTCGATGGCTATGTCGGACACTATCCTGTTCGTCAAAGAGAGCAAGACTTGCTCCTACGTGCTAGTTATCAACACTCCCAGACTTTGTGGGGAACCTGGCTTCAAGTCACGAAGAGACGTGACTGAGCAAGGTATTATCAGATGTCGGGAGGTCGTGCGTGAGATGCCCAATCCGCTTCCGGCCATAGAATCAACACTGGATTTTCCCCACAAGCTTGCGAGGGTGAAAGCCGAGTTGCCGCCCGCTCCGGTGAAAAAAGTGAAGGGCGGTGGTGAGGCTTACGATGACCTCTTGCGGAGGGCAGTGGATGTGCTGTTTGGTTCGGGCGGCAAGGTAGGTGAACTTGAGCCAGGAAAGGTAGTTGTATCCGATGATGGAGAAGTCGTCGTGGAAATCGTTGAAGACCTGGACAATCTCGATGTCAGGCAAGGCGATGGCGCCCTTGCGGACCGGCTGATAGACGCACTTCGTGTGGCTGGGATAGAGGTCGCCACTCAGGGAGAGGAAGAAGAGGAAGAGAGGGTTCGTGATGAGCTCTAACTCTGATGTACGTCTTACTGGATGGATTTGCTATACTTTATATCACTGATCAATCGTACTTGAAACGAAAATTAATCCTGAAAGCTAGGCAGGTATTCCACATTCAGAAGTGCACTTGACAAGCGATCTAATTTGTTAAGTACTTAGAGATTTGTCTTCTTGCACGTAAAGCCCTCCCGTGAGTAAAATGCCGTTTTTTATGCGTCACTATGGACGCTAATGATATCCCAACACGTATATTTTTTACGGCTGATCCTTCACGGTAGTATGAGCTTTCCAGGACGAAGAATTCATAGCATCATCTCTCGACGCTAGAAGTAATTCAGCTGAATTTTCTTATTGACGTCTCTCTCGCCACCGCCGTGAACTAAACGTAGGCCTAGGTCTCCTTCAAGAAAGTTGAAACAAATCTCTTGTCATTCTTCGTATCACTCTCTGGGAGGTGGCTAATGGCCCTGCCTATTGGAAGTAACGATAAAGGGGATAACGAATCGCGATTCGGACAATGGTCAGTTTTGGTTTCCTAAACACGCCACGGTCACCGATTGTCGGTGTCTACGAGTCTCATCACATTCCGTTCGGTCACAAGCGATATCAGTGCAAGCAATGGGATCCCGCATGCGCAATTTAATCGTTCAGAACTTCGATGTTGGTTTTTTCCCTGTATCAGGGAAGTGTTCACCTATACTGATCTGCCCCGGAACTCGGATCACAATGCCTACGCACGAATTCGAACAAAGATGTCAGCGGTACTTTGCGACCTCGCATTGGCCCGAGGCTCGTAAGGTAAAGCTGAGCTCGTCTACTATTATGTTGCGCCACTGATATCTTGCCCTTCTCTAAAGTATTCTCAAAGGAGGTAGTAAATTCGCACGAAACAAGATCTTTGTGAGATATTCTTAACGTCGGTCTGTGTGTGTACGTTCCTCTGAATCGGACCGATCATCGGCTTGAAGGCGTCGAATCCATTATCCATTCAGAGTCCGTTCTTCGCATACGTGCTCGTTAAGCTGTGCGTCACGGAAATGAATTCAACTTCAAATGAATCTCCGAGACGATGAAGAGAATATGCAACGGAGTGCCATTTTGCCAGCGCATGGAAACATTTTCTGTGTGGAGTTGCTTCCCTTCATCTCCTGACTGTGGCAACGTCCACATCTCCCGGCGTCCTCGACATTTATATGTTATATACTACTGAGCGGGGTGCCCGCCAGAGCTTTGAGCAAAGGATATCCCTGGCGGCGACAGTGTCCTGCCGCTAACCCTCGTGCTCAATTATTCGACCATTCGTGGGTCTTCCATTAAGTCTCCAGGCTTTCATCCGATACGTAGCTTTATTGCGGCCATACGAAATTTCCCCAGTCGTAACGCTCTGTTCGCGTGGCTTCACTGCTGTCATGTGGTAGTGTGAATGCGCGTTCTTGTGCGTGAGTGTTCATCATCTGCTGATTTATATGGTTGCTCAGATTCTACTCTATCGGTTCGAATTTATCATTACAGACCCAATCCGCTAAGGTAAAGACCATTCTGTTTCACTCGCGTAGTCGTGGATACATGTTATTCGCTAACGACTTGCATCTCAGCTTTCCCTCCCTCGCTCCCTCTCTCTTTCTTCCGCTTTTTACGCACATGATCGATGGGTTAATATCCTGGTCATCGCATGATTAGACGGTAGCTTTACTATCCACAAATGGTGTTGAATCAGTATACTCCCAGCCTCACTCTCTCCGTTTGTCCGAGAGCGGTTTCGGTGATATTACAAGATACGCCTTGAGAACGCCAAGAATCAGCTTATTTACTAAGCTGAACAACAGATATGAAGCGGTTCTGGCAGGCCCCTAGCCGTACACCTTTCGTGATCATCTTACCAAAGTACTTTCATTCACTCTGTCTCGGGCATGAGTAGTCCTTTGGATTGTTTAGGAAATTTCACACCAAGAAGATACTAATGTAGTCATTGCAACGACCAAGAAGCGTGGCAGTAGCTCGAACTAACAGCATTGCAAATCTAAGTTGCATTGCGGATCTGCCTTGCACGCAGTGTGCTTTATCGTAGTCATACATGCGCCGTGCCTGTTATAGATTAGTTGTATTGTATAATTACATCACAAGCAAGCAATGGTCTATGGAGAAAGCATAAGAAACAAAATCTGATAATGTGGCGGTGGTTTTGAGTCCCGTAGGTATCTAAAGGTAGATTGCACATATATAGCGCTGACTTCTTGCTAGAAGAATCTCCTCTTCCCTTGTTTCTCGTCCACGGTGACCTTGACATGAACATGTTCCGCCCTTTCACCCCTCTTCAAGTCACTACATGGCCGAATGCTCTTCAACCACTCGTCACCTTCGTCCTCCTCACCGTCATGATCCACGCACTCAACCTCACCACATATTGAAGGTTCGCAACCACACAAGAGTCGGCTCCCTTTTCCACGCCCTTTCAATAGGTCAGTCAGCGTACACCGTGCGCTAGGCTCGACGAAAAGCATCCGCCGGAGCGCTGGCCTCGTTTCACGGGGTAGCAGTCGGAATATACTTTCTGCACCTCCCCCATGAAACGTAGTGACACTGTCAGTACGAGTACGCTTCTTAATGGCAGGAGTGGAGGGTTTATCGGCAGCAGGTGGCGGTTTTTCCTTCTTTTCTGAAGGTTCAGTCTCCTCCTCCTTGACACCGCCCATTACTTCGACCTGCGCGGCAGGTGTTCTTCTCACCGTCCCGTCAAACGTCGTCGCTCGCGCCCTCTCGATGGGCCGAGGCCGCGGTGTGGCAAGCACCTCTTCACTAGTACTCACTCCACCTGTCGTCGGAAATACCTTAGCGTACGACCGCGGACTGAGAGGCAGTGATTCTGTCGACGACCCTGGCCGATCAAACACCCGCACTGAAGGATCCATATCTTGGCCGTTGTCCGATGTAGGTAGCCGCGTATGTGGAAGATGCGGAGATTGAAGTGTGCGGTGAGGGCTCATCAAGGGTAATGTAGCTGTACTCTGGCTGACTGGTCCATCAAACGTAGTAAACATGAGCTTATCTTCAGATGCGACGACCACTGAGTTGGTAGAGGAAGACGAGTGAGAATTCGAGCGCGACTCTCTTATCGGAACGTTTGACTCCGACTCGGAGCCATCATCAGACGTGGCTATCGAGGTCGTTTCTGGATTGCCTATCGACGGAGCAACTATCGACGCTACTTCCGAATCGCAATTGGCTTGTAAGCCATTGAGGTTAAGCTGCGGAGGAGGTAGAAGAGGTTGTGGACTGCTATCGCCGTTCAAGGTCGAGTGTATTGTCGCTGCGCGCCCATGTAAATTATGCGTTCCGTTAACCGTTGGAGTGACGGGAACCGTCAGGCCTCGTTTGGGGGTCGGCGTAGGAGCGACGCTGAGGTCTGGGTGGGCATTCACAAATGCTTTGAAGCTAGGGTCCTGTTTCGGATCTGGGATTTTCCAGGGGAACCTCCTAAGGACCATGCACAGAAAGATAATAGCCACACTCCACACGTCGCTCTTTCTGGGGTCATATGAATCGCTGGACAAGACCTCCGGAGCGAGGTAGGGGTCGCTCCCGACCACGCCCGTAGCCGGCGTATGCGAGGGCTTGCCGGGATAGTGAAATACGGTGGCAGTGCCAAAATCGATGAGCTTCACAACGTTGTCGGTGGTCATGACGCAGTTGTCTAGCTTGAGATCACGATGAGCGAGTCCGAGTTCATGAAGGTACTCGACGCCGTCACAAATTTGCCGGAAAACGCAGTATATCTCGGGTCTGCACATTTTCCCAGACATAACGACAGAGAAGAGGTCGTACGGGGCGTACTCCATCACCTAAAGACACTGAGAACGACCGAACTGATGATAGAGGTCGTACTCACCTCATAGTAATGACCGTGATCTGAGACAATATCTACAGTCTCGATAATGTTCCTATGCTTCAAGGTAGAACCAACGCAAAACTCCGCGGTGACCTTTTTCTGATACTCCTTCTCGCTCTCGCCTGTCCGCTTAGGCCGAAATTCCTTGACAGCGAAGATAGTTCCCCCGTTCTTCGTGCTCGCCTTGATGAGCCGTACGGTGCCGCCAGCGCCGCTGCCAAGAACCCGACCCCACTTGCCGTACTTTTTTGAGAGGTGGGCTTGAGTGGCTTCTTGTAGAGAGTGAATGGGGTGGTGATGGTGGTGGGGGTTGTGATGGTGGTAAGGTGTATTGCTGCCCGATACAGGCGGCGGTTCATCTGGCTGTAAATAGCTTTCTGGGACTGGCGAGCTACGAGACGACGGTGACGGCTGCGAAGACGAAGGCGAGCGTTTACGGGAAGAGGCCTTGTCAGTGCCACCCGAGTGCTGAGAATGGTGCTGGTCGATATGGTTATGGAGCAGACGTTTGAGGTCGTGAAGAGGCCCGTGCTTTGGGGGCGTAGATGCTGGTGAATCAGCAGGACTAGTGAAGGTTGATGAGGCCTTTCGAGCAAAACGAAAGCGAGATTCGTGACGGGGCGACGGCGGCGACATGAACGAGCTCGAAGGCATGGTGGTGACTGGAGGAGGTGGAGCAGGGAGACTTGAAGAGGTACGGTCCGATGCGCATCCGTTTTCATTACTAAGTTTGATGACATTTATATTTTACGTGACCCTCTCCGGACCGATTCTGTTCCGGTTTAATCCCGGCCGGCCGTCACTCGGCCTCCTCCTCCCGCTTCCGTTTCATCTCCCGGCTCACCTTATGCTGTGCCGCCTCGTGCTTCGCCAGCTCAACCGGCACCTTGCTTACGGGACTCTTGGCTATCTCTTGCCTTAATTCGTACATCACCTCGTCGTCGTCGTTCGTCAGGAACGTGATCGCAGTCCCCAACTTGCCCGCTCGACCAGTACGACCTATAAATTTCATTAGCACTAACGTAGAAGTTCCAAAAAGATCTCCATACCAATTCGGTGTACATATGCCTCAATAGTGTTGGCCATCTGGTAGTTGATCACAAGACTCACGTCCTGGACATCAATACCTCGTCCAGCTAAATCTGTCGCCACTAGGACATCGCTTTCTCCATTTCGCAGTGACTGCAGCGCCGCCTCACGCTGTTCTTGATTCTTACCGCTATGAAGCGTTGCCGCAGCCCAATTTGCTCTCTGCAGATCCCTCGCCACCATGTCTGCCGTTTTCTTCTGGTTCACGAAGACGATGATCGGAGACGCGTACTCGCCGCTATTCAATATCTCGAGTAGTTTCAATCTAAAGATTATTGCCGTTAATGAAAATAACTGTGAATAAAACTTTGCCCACCTCTTTTTCTCATCTCCGTTGACAAATTCAACTCGTTGCTCGACCGTGTCAACTGCTCTGCCGGCCTCACCAATTGTGATAACTGCCGCCCTTTTCAAATACTTTCTTGCTAGCCGCTCGACCGCTGGTGGCATCGTGGCCGAAAATAACGTCGTCACTCTTGTCCGACCCATCCTGACAACAGCACCTTCATCGTCGACCTCCATTTTGTCAACCTCACCATCCATCGCGCCTTCCGGCAGTGCATCCAAAATATAAGTCAAATCCGTCTCGAAACCCAGATGCACCATACGGTCCGCCTCATCCATGACGACATACCGGCATTGTCCTAGGACCAATACATGCCGCTCAATGACATCCTTCAGCCGTCCTGGTGTTGCAATAATGATCTCGGCGCCTTCTCGTAGATTGAATTGCTGCTCTTCCACTGCACGCCCTCCTACGATGGAAACACATCGATAATCAAGAGGGCTGGCAAATTTGCGCGTCTCGCTTTCAATCTGCTGTGCCAATTCACGTGTCGGGGCAAGAATAAGGGCATACGGTCCCAGATGCCGATTCTCATCCGTGAACGGGGGGAGCGTGCTGATAAACGCTAACATGGGGATAACGAAAGCAGCCGTTTTTCCAGACCCTATGTGATGGATGCATTAGCAGGCATCAATAGAACATACAAGTGAAGGGCACCTGTCTCTGCGATACCAATAATATCTCTGTTCATTAATCCAATGGGAATAGCTTGCCTCTGAATTGGACTAGGTTCTTTGTATCCAATCCTCTCGATACAATCCAAGATCTGACCAGGAATAGCGCTCTCTGACCAGCTTCTCAAGGGGTGAGGAATTCCACCTCCTCTGGCACTGATGCTAAAATCCTCTCGGAATATCCGCCAATCTCTCTCTTTCATCTCCTCGAGACTCTTTTCTGACCAATGTCGCTCATCTACAACAGCCCGCCGTTCTCTAACGTCACGAACATCGACGTCCATTCCAGCTATGTGCCCCCGGCCAAACATGACTTGTGCGCTCTGTTGTGTGGGAAGAGGAGAAGCAGAAGCGGCAGTGTCGTCCTGCGCATCCCAGTCAAACACGAATTTACGGTCATTCATCTTACGAATTTTGCGTTTCTTCTTGTCAACACCCAGATAGCGTGTACGTAGGGCTTCAAGTTCAGCAGTAGACATAGAAGGGGTGGTAGGAGTAGAGGATGAGGGTGTCGGTGTCGGGTTACTAATAGGTGCCGACTTGCTTCGGTCGGCGCGAGGACCAGTAGGAACATTCTGGTAGGAAGATGATGAAGGAGGCGGACGTCTGTCTCTGTCCCCATCTCGTCTTCTATCATCGTCTCGCCTTCTATCATCGCCTCGCCTTCTATCATCGTCTGTGATGTTATCAGCATATAATGAAAATGGAAAATAAGCAACTCACGTCGTCGTCCACCAGCGTTCCCATGTACGCTAGGCTCTCTGCTAGCCTTTTCTTCGAGTCTTTCCCTCTCTAACCTTTTTCGTTCTTCCCTTTCTTTCTCTTCCTTGATCTCGGCCGCACGTTTAGCAATAGCAACCTTCGCGCGTTCTTCTTTGCTCAGAAATTTAGGCTAGAAGGCTAGTCAGAGAGAACAGAAAGCAAAAGACAAAGACGGACCCTCGACGCAGCTTCCTTTTCTGCCTTTTGCTTCTGTAACAGAGACTCGATGGAAATGGGTTCTGAACGAGTCGTCATCGTCGACGTTAGTCAAGAAGAGAGCCACGTGAGGCCCCGATCATTTCAGTCGAATTCTTTGGTACCGATCCCTTGGATCAAGATTATATCACTGGGCCATGCCTGCCAGACTGCTCGACGAAGAAGGTGACATTACTCCAGAGTTTGAAGCTGCTCTTAGAGTAATGTTTGCCAAATATGCCTCCCCTTCGTCCAATACCCTTTCTCGTGCACAAATTCAACAGTACTTCCTCGACACCAATGGCGTCCCTTCCCCAGATTCGGAAATAGACGAAATCATGGAATTCATGGACATCGATGAGGACACTGGGAATCTTACTTTTGGTGGATTTATGCAGATCTATCAGTTGCAGACGGAAAACGATGAGGCGGAAACGTGGAAAGACTTGGTTCGTGCTACTGATGAACCGATAGAACACTGGTATGACCTTTGATCTAAATTTTACAGGAAAAGCACGGATATAACAGAGATCTCCAGCAAAATTAATGTCCCTTGGGCGTGTATCGCGCATCGGCAAGTACGCTCTCATAACCAGTCATTCTGCTTACTCACCTCCAATAGCATTCTCGAACGGTCGAACAGTTATATAATCGAAACCAGGCAGCTGTTCTTTTTCGTAGTTGCGATGGGAAATTTCCTTCAAGGTTGGGGTTTCATTTCCGAGTCATTTCAAACATTACCTGAAGGCTACCTCGGATGCAAAAGATGTACCTGTGCTCCTCATCTGAGGCTCTAGGGTTCGCTTACTTTGGCGTTCCAAGAGACCTTTGACATGAGTCAAAAACGGACATGCGCGTCTTCGTACCAGTTGGCAGTACGAACTTCAAATATGAACAGTGATCTGAAATGACAAGCTTGAGATTTGAAGGATAGGTACAGAGAATTTCTAGGAAATTCAGGGCCTTTTCAAATGCGCTCTTCGCTATCTCGTCAGATCCCGAATTTGCACGGCTATAGGGCAATACAAGATCTAACTCTGTGTTGCATTTGCCCCGGCTAATGCGGCTGGACAACATTAACGCCACGGTGCAAAGCGTCAAGACCGTGCCTCCTTCACGAGAACATTCTTATCGCCAACCTATCACGGTGGGAAGATGAAATTGTTATTAGGGTTGCTCGATGTCCTATCACGAAACAGTCTTCGAATCCAGAGCACCCGTCCGTTGTACCCTGTTGTACCTTGACCTAACCTTCAACTGCGGCTAAGCACCACTGTGTAAAAATAGCCTGATGACCGCGCCCATTTTTAGTCTTCCGGATATTCGGAGGCCCCCGACTTTCGGTAAGTAATTTCCGGAAACGCCGGAAATCCCGGCCAAACCTCCGGTTTTCCCCGCTGGACCGGCAAAAAATTTCCCCGTTCCCCACAATTTTGCGATTACGACATGCCAGTATTAGATAGTACCTGACGCTGCCGCGCTTCCTTCCCCTGTCTGACATTCCCAGTTCGCTTTCACCGCTCCTCTCGCAATGCCAACTTACTATCAGGGACACACAGTCATCTGCACGAGTTTTTAACACGCCAGACAATACTTTCCAAGAGGTGAAAAATTGCTGACCGAGTGCTACTTTCATCCCGCCGCCACTAATCCAGCGGGGACGTTGGTGGGTCGGAGAAGCTTAAAAGACTAGTGACGCCAAGAGATTGACGTTAGAGCGCTTGGAAGCTTCGCTACTCGGACTTAGCTTGAATTGCGCGCCAAGCCACATGTCGTCATAAATTCCACTTCGTTTATTCTTCTCCCGTCCCGAGGTGCCAAGACCACTCGAAATCGACGTGTGGATACAGGTGGGTGGCAAATTCACGCGTGTTTCCTCACTAAATTCACTTGGCACTTCGACTTAAATCTTGCATACAGTAATTTGAAGTCAAGCCATCTGGCGCTTGGAAGCTGAAACATGTGAAGCAGCTTGATCCGGAATTCAATTCAGTGAGTCCTACCTAGTACTTGTGCATGCGCCTTGGACTTCTACCGCTGCTGCTAGAACATACCGATACGGCTGGCATGCGTTCCCAGCATTTCCTTGGAGCAAATCTGCGTTTTATGACATCATGATATGCCGAATTGATCCGCCGGTTTCTATGTTGTCGTGGCGTCGCATGTGCGCGAGGAATGAATGCAGTGCACGTTACACCAGAAAATGGAGAGCCTTTCTTGAAGCATGCTCCCAATCGTTGACGGACTCAGGAATACGACATGTCATCTAAGTCACCGCAAGCGTTACCTTCAGATGCTGGAAATTCGCCCATCTACGCAGACAAGAGAATTCAACGCGAGTATTTTGAACCCTACCTTGGGTTGCCTCTTCGGGCGGAGAGTTGGTCAAGGACAAGTTATACCCATGCGGTCAAGCGTTCCCACTCCAGCATAGTGTACGGGTGCGATTCGAGAATAGGTAGCTTGCGGTTCAGCTCCAAGACAAGAGATGCGGTATATCAATGTGCGCTGCGAAAACGGCTGAACATCTAGCTTCGATGCGAAACGGAGTTGAAAACCCAGACTGTGAACCGCTGCACACTTGATTCGAATGCTTCGTGATCGACGTGTGGAAATACTATATGAATTCGATCCGCAAAGTGTCTCCGTCCACGGTGCGTTCAATCCTTCGCAAGTTCTTAAGAATTGCCAAGAGTCGATGTCCTCGTCTGATGGGATGAATCGTAGCCAATTCGGTATCGAAATGCAATCTTATAATGATTATCAGAGAATTGCAGCGCACGAATCTAGTAGTTTGATTAGAGGTGAAAGCGAAGCACAAGATAATGTCCGGTTTTCGGGCATCAAACGCTTCTGGAGACCCAGAAATCTATAGCTGGATACTAGCCCGTTGGACCGATAGGACGCTTTGTTCCGTTATTCAAAGAGTCCGGTAGTACTGTGCAGTACCGGGAGAAAGTTGCGACAATACTGGCCATAGGGTCAGCACTCCAATGTTTCCTCTGCAGCACCCAGACCGGAGTTGTAACTAGCAGTCTCGTAGAGGGGATGCAGGCATTACAAACGGAAAGTATGTACTACCATGAACTGCCATCGATCGAAAAGTAAGGATGCGGCTTTAATAGTGCGCGGACAATCTGCCCTGTTGATGCAGACGTGAAGAAGAGACTGGCATGCGCATTGATGATTTTCGAAAAAGATGGGCGTTCGTATGTCATGTAAACGAACTATGTCAGGATAGAGCATGGTTCTAACGGTGTGGAGACTACGGCCAAAAGCATGCAGAGCATCCACAGAAGAGTAAGATCCCCAGATTTTTAAAGCATTCAATTAAGAAAGATATGGTAGAAACATTCCTTGGCTTTGACGACCATTTGAAATGACAGGACCGACGAGACCGCCAATAAGCGAGGGTTGTCTTCGACTGCTAGCGTACAAAAGCCGTCGGAAGTTTACAGAGAGGACAAGGCAAAAAAGCGAGTTCAGTGCGTACAGTAGTCCACCGGTACTTACTAGTTGAAACCAGACATTCTAGAAAATGCAGATCTCAAGTCCTTGGAAGTGTGATGTTGGGAACTTCAAGAAAGAAGAAGTGCTAAGCAATCATGGTCCGGGAGTCACAGCGCGTGTGTGTATTGATTGGTCACCACTTCCAAGACTCGTTGTCGAGGCTTGGAGGTGTACAGGTAGCTCACTGTTATGATACCGATGACAATGCCTAGAGTGAATAAAAGCACTTGGCGACCCACCGCTCGCCGCATTCTCGTAAACCTTGAACTGCGGAGAGACACAAGGAGGCTGTTTTTTCGCCTCGATGAATGTCTTCGAAAGTTGAGCTTCTAATCATGTAGCCAGTCAACTCATTATTTAACCTTGCCAAGTCAGTGTCTATTTCTAGCATAGGCTGTGTTTGACGTTCGCAGCATAACTCAAGAGATTCTTGGCACAAGCCCGAGAGCTGCCCGAGCGTTAATAGGTCCCCGGCGTCGCCGTATTAACATCCGGTATGGGAACGTACGTAGGTTTCGAGGTGTTCTAAATTTAAATGATCTTGGCACCGAAAATCCCAAAGCTTAAGGTGATATGCATACCTTATCTCCTGGAGTGGAGTTCTTGATATGGATCGCGAATCATGGTGCCAAGTACTAGCTCACTGACAAATCACGATGCCAAGAGGACAACTGTAGAACGGGGTTCAACCAACAATCTGTTGGCCGCTGGCTGTCGAGGCCGTGTTTCACCTGGCGCATATCTTAGGTCAATGAAAGCTTTAGTAGGAAACACTGAGACAAGTGACTGGAAGCCGGAAAATTTTGATCCGTACAAACGGTTTGTCAATCCCGTTAACAAGCCAATGAATGGATGCATGTTCTTGGAAAAATATTCCGAAGAACTTGGCGTTTCTCAGCGGGTTCCCCGCAGCAAGAGTGGAAGACTGTTAGTGCTTGCCAAGGAAAGAGTTAGGTTCTAGTTGTCACGAAGTAAACGGGCTGAGGCAAACGAACTACTTAAGACGGTCTCCCAACTCTATATGCAGCTGTGCCCAGATCGTTTCGGAGTAACTAGAAAATGGCGAAGGGCTTAAAGGACCATTGAGAGTCGTTGAAGGGTATGCATCGACGGATTCAGACCATAGTTATCGAAAGGCTGATAGAATAGACGTTTCGGTTTTTCGACAAGCACTGGCAGAATAGCCGAATAAGGAAAGCAATAGTGCCAGCAGAAACCACGTCGACATGAACAGCCGTGAATGATCTTCAGTGAAGGGAGGTCTGAACAGCGAGATACAGGCCGACATGTGTGTCCAAAAATAAGGTGTGTACCGTCAGATATGTGCCAGCCGTGCGTCCTACTTGGAATTCAGTGTGCTCTGCTCTCCTAATTCACATCATAGTTATGTGCAAGGTCATTCAAAGCGTCGGTAACTAGAATCTTAACAGCTATGTGAATTTTCGGTTTACAAAGCCATTCATCCCGGGTTCACGTTAGAGACGTCGCCATGCTGTCGCAGCAGGATGCTACATCCGTTGTTGAACGACTCATCTTCATACGGATCGTTACGAGCTCGAGGATGTTGACAATTAGTAGAAACAAAGCGCCGATAGCACAGCCACATCCAAATATGGTTGCCAACCGCCACACAATCCCGCCACTTCGTCCTTGATTAGATACCGAACTGCCAGTACTTACTGATTTATCTGTGCTCGAGGATCAACATGAAAATGACCGAAGAACTCGAAATTGATAAATTATAGATCCACACACAAGCTTCCTGCATCCTCGTCCATCTAGAGTTGCTCCTTTCTGCTAGCCACGGGGTATTAAAAATCTTAACTCGTGCACCTGCGACACATATGACAATAAAGGCTACTGTGTTCTGGGCTTCTGCCACTCAAATTTTTTACTCTCTCAGGTACACGTCGTAACCTGGGATGGACACGGGGCATGGGCTAGAATCATAAGTCATACAGTTTGAAACCTTGAGCGATGGCGTGGCTACACATATCGTTGTGGTTGGCGGCTCCATATGCACCCTATCAACAGTTCAATTCCTCTACCCGGAAGGCCGTCAGGAAGCTGACGTTCCGAGAGCAGTGGATATTTTGTCAACTGCTAGGTGCAGGTGACCTGCAACGAAACAGGCGAGCCTTACCGAGATGCCTCGCGGGTGAGAGGAGTACTGAAGGAGGCAAGTTAACGCGGTCCCGTTCGATAAGGACCGCTACACGAATGGAAAAATTCAGGGCATGATAATTGAAGTTGCTCGGTACGTTGCGACAATACTATTATGCGAATTGGTGCCTTTAGTGTTCTACGAAGATTTATTGACTCTCATTTCGAATCTTATAGCTTGTGTTCCCGGAAACGATTGTCTGCGGGGGCGCGATGATGCAAGTAAGTACGACGAGTAAGTAATTACTGGCATACCAGTCCAGTAATGACAACGTGACGAAGGAACGACAGATAAGACATATATAGGAACTGTATATGCAAAGTCATCAGCACTACTCCGACGGTCAAAGCAGTCGACCAGTACCTAGATAAAAACCTGCGATCCGAGATGAAAGGAATAGAATGGGATCGAAAAGCATGTGGGTGTGACATACTTACGGTTGATTGGATGTGAAAGGCACCGTTGGATGCGAAGAAGACATTTGGGCGTTATCCCGGGATTCAAATGAGAAATTAGGGAGGTCCCATCAAGCATCAACTGCGTGATTGACGTCGAGAGTGAATTTCCAGATCTCGACACCTTCCCAGTCCTCTTTAGCCCACTTGAGGCCACTCTTGTCGAGAGCTTTAGAGATCTTTCTGTACGGAATCTGCTCGGTTTTGAAGCCCCAGTGGGATCTGGCTTCTAATAAGACGCGGTCAACAAGAGCCGGATCGCGGCGTTCGAGACAAAGAAAGATGGGGGGAGGACGCGAAGAGCCAGACGCGAGCGCATGGAGAGTTCGTAGCAGAGGCTGAACAAGATGTGGTGTATAGACGGTGTCAGCGGTGATGATGAGGTCAAAGGATGAAGTAATGAGAGGGTCGTGCCATTGATCTGGTTGGACTGTCCAGTCAAGCTGGCGAATAGAAATTTCTCCTGACAAAAGTGGGACATTGGTGGAAATATTTCGGGGAAGAATGGTGGTTGTTATGGTGGGAAGATCAGTGGCAACGACGGCCCATCCGAGAGAGCTGAGGACGAGACTAGACAGACATGAGAAATATTCGGACAAGAAAAAGGAGACAAACGCAGAGAGCCCAATACCGCTACCTAGCTCGATGACCCGCATACCGGGACGGAAGAGACGTGGATGAACGACTTGAGCCAGATAGACAGAGAGCACCTGTGCCCCAAGCCATAGGGCAGTTCCATTTGACGTTCCGTCGTCTGACTGTGCTAACCGAAAGGTAAGAGAAGATGAAAATGAATAGGATAATAGAGGCAGATGCTTGGTAGCATGAGCAGGGAAGGGAGGCATGAGGCGTTGTTTGGAATGGAGGCGGTTAGCATCGCGACCGTTATAGCTTTGGTTAGCTTAGGTTAGCTTTGCTTCCTTTGACTGTATTCTGCCTTGCATTTCACGACCACGATACCACGGCCTGCCCTGCTTCATCGCCCACGTTTTCTTCCTCTTCCATCTGCTGCGCCATCGTCGTCTTTGCTTTGCTTTCTATTGCATCATTCAAGCTCAATTCACATTCGCTTCAAGTTGTCCATAGATACTGATCTCAAATACTCATGAAGGCTTTCCTGTCTCGCCTGCATATCGGTGGTAGCAAGGACAAGGAACGAGATTCGCTATCCATCCCGAAGGAAAAGCTCCCTCCATTGCGTCCTTGGCCCCCAGAGGAGACCCAGAGGACTGCCTCTAATACCCCGATTTCCTACGCCAATTTCAAGCCGCTTCCCGAACTTGTTCCAGATCAGTTCTCGTCGCAGCTTACTCCCAGAAATCTTAGCGAGGACCCTTCACCGACAACCTCCACGACGCCGACGCCTTCCGTGACTTCTCCCACCCCCTCGCGTGCTGAGGACCCTCTTCCCGACTTGCCCGTTCGCGCTGTTTCACCACGTCAGGATCCTGATATTTCGGGTCGTAGCCAGAAGAAACAGAACGGATCGGGATATCCCAACGGCAGCGTGTATGCAGCTAATGCGTCGGAGGTGCAGAAAAAGGTCGCTTTCATCTCGCCTCCACCAACGCCTGCCAACTTTGATCGCCCCCTCCCTGAGTCACCTCCTGCTGCTCCCCTTTCCGCTCCCATCAAGACAAACGTATCGCGATTCCAGGCTACCCACAAAGAGCCACGAGGCCCTACTCCCTCAGGTGCCTCATCGTCCAAAACCGATCTAGGCTCCTTGGGCAAGGGCAAAGCCGCTTCCACTCGCGCCGTTTCCCCATATCTTCATAGACCTGACGCCTCAGCCCCATCGCTCAGGTCCACCTCGCCATATTCTCAGATGACGGAGAACACCAGTGGGAGCAGAATTCTCGCTGCGGCTTCTTGGAGTGAGGTCACAGAAGAAGACCTCGTATCCAACCTCGGTTCGAGGGAACGTACGCGTCAAGAAGTTTTGTTTGAAATAATTTCCAGTGAGGAAAGGTGCGTCCCAGAGAGCTTACACCAGTTTTCGTTTAATAAATGCGTTACAGATATGTCCAAGAACTGGTAAAGATGAAGGACACATTTATTGACCCCCTTCTGCATCCCTTTTCCGCACCATCAACGAATACCCCGTTGTCTGCAGCGTCGACACCTAACCTCGATTACGACTACTTCCGCACCGAATCACCGACAGAATCTATTGACCATCTACCTCCCATCGCGGCGCGCTTCATGTCTCCCACACCCTCAGCTGAAGCGCATTCACGGACTCCCAACATTGACACTGAATCATTAGATAGTGACGAGGAAGACGAGGGGGACGATCACATGGGTAGGGCATTCAATACTCCGCGGAAGAACGGTACAGCAAGCCAGACCTCAAAACACAACCATCCACGTTCACCCTATCGCGCTACAGTCACACGGACTGCTGCGAAACCCGGCACGTCGGTTCCGTTCCCAACACGGTCCCATCAATCCCTTCCTCCCCCTGCACGGGCCAACCAGTCTACCCAGTCATTAGGCAGGCAATCCATAGTGGTTGAGCGGGAACGGGAACGACACTTCAGTCATTCCAAAGCGTCAAGCCCCAAGTCAGGGATGTTACGCAAATTCAAGAAGAGCGAAACGAGTAGTAACCCTTTCGGCGATGCGATTGCGCCACATCAGTTGCCCGAAGATCTTCGGATTTGTCTGGAGGTTGTTGATAGCGGCGTTCTAGATGGTCACAAGCGATTGTCGGAGAGTTTGAAGAAGCGATATGACGACCAATACCCACTCGTAAGGACGTTAGCCGATGTGTTTGTATCGAATGTGAGTCCATCAGATTGATTCCAAGCAAATTTACTGATCGGCGTCTTTGAAGGCGGATATTTTCCACGGGTACGCAACTTATGTCTTGCACCTGGAACGGGCTCTGGGACAGGTTGATAATGCACTGTCCAACGTATCGAATAAAAAACCAAAGAACCAAGATGTAGCGGATTGGAACAAGGTATGCAAGTACCTTCAAAAGCTCGAGGAGAACTCCAGTGAGAAAGGCGAAACCGGTCTGGCGATAACACTTTCAAAACCTTTTCAGAGGCTACTAAAGTATCCCCTGCTCTTCCAAAATCTGCTTTTCCATACGGATCCGAGTACCTTTGAGTACGAGAGCACCCTGCAGATGGTGGCGGAAGTTGAGGCGATTGTGAGGAGTATAGAAGACGAGAAAATACAGAAGGAGGAAAGGGACAAGACAAGAGATGTCTTCGCAAGGATCGAGGGGCTCGATAAGGTCCGGCAGTTGGCGCTACCGAAGCCTTCGAGGATATTGGTGGAGGAGAAGCAATGCCCACCGTCACTGCAGGGTCCACCGCTTAAAGCGTCGTCGCCGCCACCGGGCGGGGTGAGAGGGAAGAGCTCATTTAAACGGCTGAGCGATGTATTGGGAAGCCCTGGGAAGAAGGATCTCTGGTTGGTGGTGTTTAATGACGTCGTACTGCAATGCCAGCGGACGGGAACAACTAGTCTACCATTGGCGGCACCGACTAATTCCAGAACGACGAGTATGCCGGAGATGCAAGGAAAAGCCAAGTACGCCACGACAGGAAGGCGAAACTCTCATACCAAGCCCCGGAATCTGTACAAGTTTATAAAGGTCTGTTTCTTTGTCTACTTACAAAGCAGTCTGATAAATGAAGGTAACTGTTGACGTTCTTACAGATAGAGAATTGGGCTATCGGGGACGTCGCTAAGCCTAGAGAAGGCGTCATATCAATGGAGGAGTGAGTTTTTCTTACTCAACTGGTTTGGCGTTTCCTGGACTCATATAACGCTTTAGTGTCGCTCGCACACGTGCACAAGTGCACCAGCCTCGAATCGTCCCTCTACCGGCTGACGATGAAGATGGAGGTATGGACTCAGACGACTCGGATCGAAAAAGCAAAATGAGCTTTTCTTACTGGGGAGCGGACAAGGTGACGGTCCAGAAGCCCGTCATCAAAGGCCGCCTGGTCGCGAACCCGCGCCGAGGGGGTGCACCTTCATACGGGCGCGAATCATCCGCCAATGCGAAATTCGGCTCTCGATTGGTATCAGACGGGTCTCCGGCGGTGCGGGCACCCAGTCGACGAACGGGGGCGACGACGCCCGCGTCTCGGAGACACGACGACATGAAATCCACAGTGACACGTCCAGAGTGGAATGCGAGCACGAGAAACGTGCAGCATAAAACTAGAGTGCGGAATACGTCACAGACTAGTGCAGCTGTTAGCTCTAAAAGCACTGTGCAGCCCAAGACTGTAGGGTCTCCCGCGCCATCCGAGGACTCTGGGGTAGGCCTATATCGTCAGATGCTTGCTAAAGACCCGTCTCTGAATAATGCTTGAAGGCTCCATAACCATCTTGTTTCCTGGTCTCTTTATATTGTGCGTACCTGCTCTGGCATCCCCTCATCTCCGGCGATCCCACCCTTCATCCTCATTGCATCCTTATCATTTACTATTAAACTCTCATACATTATATATACCAGTGCGGTGGGTACAAGTATTTGCCTCGACTCTCCTTTGAATGCTTTTCGCTTACATATCTGCTATATCGATGTTTACGCTTACGATACGTTCCCTCAGTTTTTTCCCCCTCTATTGGTAATTTCGTCAATGGCCAAATACCCCGCATGTTCAATATACGAACTATCATATATATTTCTCTTTCTCTCTCTTCTTCTAACACGCTACTTACTTAGACTTGGCTGTATCACTATATGCTGCTTTGGGGCTCCTTTCAATCACTACTTCCACTGCTTTGGTATGCCGCGTTATGGATACTGACACTTCGACCAGATGGGTCCGAGGCGCATCCCCAGTCACCACGAGGTACCCAGCTACAGTGGTGGTTAAGTCTAGATGTGTAATCAAGAAGGGTAGTGGTGACCTACCGCACAGCAGTTTTAGCAGCAGCCTCGCTCGGGAAGAGACCTGGTGATGTTGAGGACGGCGCGGGAAACGAAGTGTAAATTGGAACGCACCATCGAAAATGTCACGAATGTAATAAGCCTCCTTCGTATCAGGCGTGCCTTCCTGCCAACGTTCGGCGCGTTTGGCAAAGGCCTCATCCGAGACGACAGATGCTGCATGATCTTTTATACTGTAGAACAAGGTGCATAAGCATTTTGGATGGCAAGAATCAGGATGATTCAGGCATACCCATCAATCCATGAGTATCCCACACCATCGGAGAATTGCTCCTTCTGCCGCCAGAGGATGGATTTAGGCAGGTAAGGCTGGGATGAAATCGATGCATTGAGGAAAAATTAGTAGCACGTGCCAAATACACGTACCTTGCCATCTGGTGCACAATCAAATGCTTTTCGAAGGACATACTGAAAACCCACGACACTCTTAGCAACTGTCAGTCTTTGCTAGACCGAGAAAGACGCACTTTTTCCATCTTTGGACATCCATCCTCATCGACTTCCTGGCTAGGACCCTTGCTGAACATCTTTTCCTTTGGATCGATGTTCATAGCGACTTCAAGGAAGGCCTTGTCCAGGAAAGGTACACGGGCTTCAAGTCCCCAAGCCATCGTCGATCTTGCAGATCATTAGTTATTTGAGTGCATCAGTAGGCAGGGACGGTGAACTGACTTGTTCGCCCGAAGACAATCAGAAGTATGCAGATTTTTCACACGTCGCACCGTCTCCTGGTGGAACGCGACCCTGTCAGGGGCAGCGTGGAAGTAGAGATAACCTAGCGAGTGTATAAGCCGGTCGTTCTCTGTCATAGACGGACACAACATACCTCCTAAAATTTCGTCGCTTCCCTCTCCGCTGAGGACCATTTTGACACCCATGGCTTTGATTTTTCGGCTCAAAAGGTACATTGGAGTGCTCGCACGGACAGTGGTGACATCGTAGGTCTCCAAGTGATAGATTACTTCTGGGATGGCGTCCAAACCCTCTTGGACGGTGAAGACATACTCATGGTGCACGGTTCCAAGGAAGTGGGCTGCCTTCCTTGCAGCGAGAAGATCAGGAGAATTTTCTAAACCGATAGAAAAGGAATGTAGTTGCGGCCATGATGTTAGCGTCGCTGAAGAGACAAGTCAGCGCGTCATAAATCGTATTAAGGGTCAGATGGACCTTCTTCTGTAATGAAGCCAGTCGGTGTAGGCGGCCCACTGACAGCCTCTTCGAGTTTTCGTTTCCGAGCCTCGAATTGAGCCTGTGCGACCTTTTCTGTCTCTCTAGCTGCGATGGAAGCAATTAAACTGCTATCGAGTCCACCACTAAGCAAGACGCCGTATGGGACTTCGGACATCAACCGTTTGCGTACTGCAGCCTCCAGAGCTTCACGAAGGAGCGTAAGATTGGTAGGTGTGGTTGGAATTGTAGCAGTGGGACCCTCATCATCTCCGTGCCACCAGGTTGGGTGGTAGTATCGCGTCGTTGTTCCGTCGCGACTATCGTAGACGTGTCCTGGAGGGAACGAAATAATTGTATCGCATTCATCCACGATGGCTTTGAGTTCGGATGCGAAATATACTGCTCCGGGACGTTTGGAACTCCAGCCTTGATACAGGGTGGTGATACCGATAGGGTCCCGCGAAGCAATAATTCGACTGGGAGTGACTGATTCGTCGAGGAGAACAAAGGAAAACATTCCGTCTAGCATGTTGCAAAGATCTTTGCCATGCTCTTGATACTATCAGTAAGGTCAGAGGATTTTATGGTCGGATGATAAGGAAAATCACCAGAGGAATAATAACTTCACAATCAGAGTGAGTTTTAAACTTGTATTCCTGTTTCAAGGATGCACGCAAGGCAATATGGTTGTAGATCTCGCCGTTCACGGTCAAGATCAGCTTCCCATCCTGGCTAGTCAAAGGTTGAGCACCAGTATCTGCGAGGAAATGAGCAAGGTATCGACAAAAATCAAGAGGCTACTGACCAACCCCGACAATAGCGAGTCGTTCGTGCACTAAGACACTTTCTTTTCCTACAAAGCAGCCGGACCAGTCAGGGCCACGATGGCGTATCCGCTTAGAGAGTGCGATGAAGTGAGCGCGTTCCGAGGCTGGTTTTTCGAGTCCATAGACTGCACAGATTCCACACATGGTGAATGAGTTGTTTTCCGAGAATCCAAGTGACAGACAGGGTGCAAAATTTGGATTTGAGAAATTTGTGACTCAGGTCGCGATAAGATAAGTGGAAAAACCTTGAGTAAAAGATACTGACACATCCATATTTGTCAAGTAGCCGGTCTGGTGTTGTCCGTCTTTTTTGACCTACTTGCGCCGTTCCACCACCTTTGACCACCACGTCTCAGTTTTCGCTGTCAGACTTTGTGGAAACATGACTCCCAAGGCCTCGCAAAAGCGGAAGAAGAGCGCTTTGAGTGTTGTGGACGCCAAAGCAGCTGTTGATCTTGCGACCGCGCAGACGTACTCGGAAAATGTGTTTCTATTCGTGCCCAACATTATCGGTACGTCTCAATGTCACATGGGACATACGCCTCTAACAATGGCACTGTAGGCTACTTGAGAGTCATTCTTGCTGCTGTGTCTCTTCATTACATGAGCTATCACCCCATCTACTCCAGTATCTTGTATGGCATTTCAAGTATACTGGATGTTGCAGATGGCTATGCTGCTCGCGCACTGAATCAGTCGTCGAAATTTGGTGCTGTTCTGGACATGGTTACGGACCGGTGAGTTCTCCGCCCGAAAGCTTGAAACCGTACTGAGATGATGATAGATGTGCGACGTCATGCCTCTTGTGTTATCTGGCCTCTGCATATCCGAAGTACGCTGTCTTGTTCCAGTTTCTCATAGCACTGGACTTTTCAAGTCACTACATGCACATGTACAGGTGCGCCACCCAATTCGATTCACTTGCTCGTTCTTGAGATTCGTTCCTAGTTCGATAATCACTGGCTCTTCGAGTCATAAGCTGGTTACGAGTGATGTCAGTCGAATTCTTTGGCTCTACTACAATGATAGGGTGAGTATTGGCATTCACCTCTGTGCTCCCTTGACGGCATGTCTTACTTCATCAAAGCGCACACTCTTCTTGGTCTGCGCTGGAAACGAGTTGTTTTACGTTGCGCTCTATCTCGTCAAATGGATTGACACGCCGATAACACTTTTACTTCATCCGAATACCCCATCTTTCCTTGCTGGAATGACATATCAGCAATTGGTTGCATGGCTGAGCGCTCCCGTTTGTATCCTGAAGAACATCATCAATCTGGTTCAGTTATGGAAGGCATCCAAAATCCTTGTGGGTGTTGATTTAGCGGAGAGGGCGAAGGCGAGAAAGGAAAAGGCATCTTAATTCCATTCCGTTCTGCTGGATTCTAGTCATATTATTTATATATTTCATCTCGAACTATCTTCATACATTTGATCTGAAAAAGTCGGCCAAGTATAGACACGTGATCGCTTTCAAAATTTGAAGTTTTAAGTCAGCGAGATCTTGTTGTGTTCCCCTCCGGCTGTCGGCGTGAATGCAGCCCCAATCGCTCCTTCCAAGGTCCAGGTCTCTCATTAGGACTGTCAAGGGCCTTCATTTATCCTCTACTCGATTTGCCCGGTCCTACGCGAAAGAACGGACTCCACGTCAAAATACCGGCACTCGACTGGTATCTTCATCTTCATCACCCGGAGAACCTTCATCGCTGCAGGAACCTCCAAAGAATCCATCCCAAGACCCTCCGCCTCCAGAAAAACCAGAGCGACCATCTAGACGTAAAACTAACAGCAGCACCGCGGCACCCGCACCACCCATCGAATCCGTTGACCTTCCACCAGGCTTGGATATTTTATGGACCCCAACAGAGCTGCCAGATGGTGAATCTATGAATGCAGCTTGTTTACCTCCCCCAGAAATCCTAGAGGAGGCTCTGAATAATCTGCATATCACCCTTCATCCACAAACACAGAATCGTGCTGTATATGCATCTCCTCAAGGACCACCCACGGAACCTACCCTTGCACTTTATTGTCCAATAGAAGGAGGTGACTATGTGGTCGATGCCACCGTGAAGGAACTAGCACGTAGGACTGGTTCTGAAGTCGTTGTTCTTGATGCAGTACAGCTCGCAGCAGGAGAATGGGGCGACTTTGGCAAAGGTGCGTACTGTGCTTTCAGATTCCCTTCCAGAATAACCGGAATCTCTTGAAAAGCTGCAAACTTTCTTCAGTTACCGAAGAATCCGCTACACTTTCGTGCTTCAATGGCATCATCTTCCCGTCCTACTATGGCCGAGGAAGAAGACGACGACGACGCTGGCCCATTTTCGTCTGGGCAAATGACGGTTACACTCATGTCTCCTTCCAGTGCTCGGGGCTCAGCGGTAGTGTCCAGTTCAAAAACCATCCCGCCGAACAAAACAAAGATGTTCTTCGATGCCCTCGTAAACATACCTTCCGACCAGCCTACTTCCACCCCTCGAATCATTTATGTTCGCGATTTCCCCACATTGGCACCGACTTCATCTACTTGGTACCGTCCTCTTCTAACTGCTGTCCGTCAACGTAGACGCGGTCCAATATCATCCCCTTCATCACCTATATGCAACCCGATGACTATCATATTCGGTATCACACCACCAATAACACCTCCTGAAGTCCTTGTGCCACCTTCCTCTCCAAGCCCAAATATTCTGAGTCTACTAATGAACCGCAACCCTTCTGCCTCGTTGGTGACCTCTGCCCCCAAACCCGGTCGGACAGATTGGAGTGAGGATGAAGTCGCAGACAAGGCTAGGGAGGCTCGACTGCGCCGACGACTGAAAAAATGGGAAAAAGGTGACGCTTCTATTCTCGAAGAACTTCCAACATTGGTCAATGAAGATAACAATGACTCGGATTCGAAGAGACCTGAGGTCATCGTTCTTGGGGGTAACATGTCAATACCTTTACCCGGTCTTCAGCCCCTGTCAAACCGAAGCAATTCAGACTCTGCGGACACCAGATCGCCATTTTTCCGGACTTCGATCCTCGTTCCCAGTGTTCGTTCAATTCCAGACGAACGGGATTGCCGAATAGCGCGGAGAAGGGAGATCAACGAATTGACGATACGCATGGCGATAGGAGCCATAGGTGGCGCTCTGGATGCTGAAGGGGCTGAGAGTCACCTACTAAGAGAGACAGAGAAAAACGAGGACGAAGACAATAAGGTGGACGCAGAAAAATCTGATCTGGAGTCTATGATTGATCACGAACAAATGTGGGATGACTGGGGAAAACGGGTGGAGTTATGGATGACTGTCCGGCATATTGCTGACCGTGCTGTTGGAAGCGTCGTAGCTGACCGTTCAGCAGCCGCTCAGAGCGAGAGACCATCACTGGAGCCTACATCCGTCTCCTGGGACGCAGTTGCCCGTGCTTGGTCTGGTCACCGGCTGTCCAGGAATCTCCGGAAATCTTGGATGAAAGACGCCCTTCCCGTTACCCGAACGAAAAATGACCAAGATGAGGATGAAGACGAACCAGATCAAGAGGAGAAGCCAGAGTCCATCGACGAAGTGGTGGATAGGCTGAAAAACGATCCTGATCTTGATGGACATGAACAGCGTTTGTTACCATGCATTGTCAATACAGGTAAATGTACACTATATTACTATCTTCACCCATGTCTGACTTCTTTTAGCTGCAATGCCTACAACTTTCAGCCAGGTTCACCTTCCGACAAATACAATCGACTCTGTACGGACTATTGTGTCTCTTCCATTACTGCACCCGGAAGCCTTCCAGCAAGGCATCTTGAAAGAGCATACCATCACTGGCTGTCTGCTATTTGGACCTCCGGGAACGGGTAAGACTCTTGTTGTTCGAGCGCTAGCCAAGGAAGCTGGTTGCCGCATGATGGCTATATCGCCTTCGGATGTCATGGACATGGTAACTATGTCTCCCACCCTTGTATCTTCAATGTCTCTCACCATTTTTGGCACCTAGTACGTTGGAGAAGGCGAGAAACTTGTCAGGGCTGTTTTCTCCCTTGCTCGAAAGCTGTCACCTTGTGTTGTTTTCCTAGACGAAATTGATGCTCTTCTCGGCGCTCGTTCGTCAGGTCGAGATAGCGGCAGTTCTATCGCTTACCGTGGCGTTATAACGGAGTTCATGCAGGAAATGGATGGTTTGAAAACGTTGAAGGACTCTAACGTTATTGTTATCGGTGCTACAAACCGTCCGTTTGATTTAGATGACGCCGTTTTACGCCGTCTACCGCGTCGTTTGCTCGTGGACCTGCCAGGTGAAAAGGAGCGGGAAGGTTTGTGGCTTACCAAAAATTCGATCGTCCTACCAATACGCTTATACTCTTACAGAGATACTAAAAATCTTGCTGAGACACGAGACGCTAGATCCTGATGTTGACATCAAGGATCTGGCGAAACGAACGGAGAGTTTTTCTGGATCTGACTTGAAGCGTTCGTCGTCCATCGTTTTTATTTTTATTTTGTAAGTTAAACATTCGCCCAGATTTATGTGTTTCTGCCGCTGTCGACGCTGTCAAGGAGCACGTTGAATTGCCGTGGTTGGTATCAGCGAAAGCTGACCAACCAGTCGACAATTCAGGTGCTCCAGTTGACGTAAAGTTGGCTGAAACGACTACATCAAAGGTTAAGCGGAGAAAGAAATCTGATCCTCAAGAAACATCGGCATTAGCATTTGAGGAGAGCGGTTCAGAGCCTGCAGAGACCAACAATCCGGAGAGTGAGGAGAGCAAGTTGGAGTCGGCAGAGACCATACCTGCAGGAGAGGAGACTATCATACGGACGTTATCTTATCGCCATTTTGCCAAGGCCCTCAAGGAGATTACGCCATCTTCTTCTGAAGCCACAGGGACGCTGGCAGCTCTACGCAAGTGGAATGAAGAATTTGGAGAAGGACGGCGAGATCGCAAGCGACGGCAGATATGGGGCAAGGGCCGCTTTGGCTTCACTGATCCCGCCAACTTCGTGGAGGAGGATGGCAGAGTTCTTCCTACTAACGCTCTTTCAAAGTCATCTGGAAGTACGGGGAGTGATTAATTAGGAGTATTGTATCGGATTATTTGACGTCTATCATGATATCACTAGAAACACCATACTTAAATACGCCGTACCATACAAAGCACATTTATCAATGCACGAAAAGTTAACTACTTCCTAGAGCCAGCGTCTCGACGGTTGGCTCTTTTTAGGACTTTCATCATCATCTTCATTGTCTTCATCTTTCACGTCATCGTCATCCTGTTCCAATCTGACGGCCTTTCCTTTCCTTGTCCTCTGGCTACGTTTTGGTTGGGACTGAGATTGCTCCTGTGAAGCATCCATGTCTTCATCTTCATCACTATCATCGTCGCTTTGTGCTGGGGTATGCTTCGCCCTTCTCCGGTGATCGTCACCCTCTCTAGCTGCACCTTCACCGACAAACAAGAGTGGTTTGTCGGCATTCCGCGGCCAGTCAATGTTGCATGCAGGACATGAACTGCGATGCTTCCGTGTTTGTATGAAACAGTGTTTATGCACCCGAACTTTGCAATTCGGTGTGTGGCAAGCAAAGCCCTTGGTGACCATCTAGAAATCCCGATTGAGTTGAATTGGAAACGATGGAGGAAAAACAAAACAGGGATACCTCCTGACAGATAGTACATTCCAAAATATCATCGGGATATGTGTTTTTCAGATATGGCTGGAGCTCCAGCTGTGTGCGCACGGAAAGAGAATACCTCCCCCGCCTAGCGATGACAGTCAATAGGACGCGGAGACAACGAAAGATGCGGCTCACTTGCTCTTAAGCAGCCACCCGTTGGCGACAAAGCTAGTCAATACATCTTCTGCCTGGGACTTGGACATAGTTGGTTTGACTTGACTAACTTCCCGGAGCGCAGCGAGAGATGACACTGAATAAGCTTCATGCGGCGCTAGCATGATTTGCTCGACCTGAAAACGTGTCAATGCAGGTCGCTAGGAACTGAAATGAGAACACTCACGACTGCCTTGAAGAACGCGATTTCACCGGCAGTGTAGTCCGTAGCCAACTGAGCCACCTCATCGTCCTTCAAGTTGGCCTGGTTGAATTATAAGCATCAAGAAACAAGGATAATAAATGGTTTTCTTCATACCAGGACATACATCCTCTTCCCAGTCCATTCGTCTTGCACGAGGCGAAAGCCGAGATCCAGCGCGTCGAGTGACTTGTTTACTTTTGCTACAAAATCATCCCAAGAAGCGTCTGATCCAGTGTACTGTATGTTGACATTCTCATCCACAGCTAAATTGAACGCGTGAGCATCTGCTTCTGAGGCTGTGATAAAATGCAATAACCTTTGACGACTTGGACACTTCGCGCCCAGAGAATTTTTGCAAGATTCTCTGATAGAACACCTCTTGAGAGCACCGCTTGAAGAAATACTCGCTGAACATCGTCTGCAGAAACCATGGTGCACTCAGACGCGTCGACGTGATGGAGGTAAGAAAGAAACGCGTCGGTAATCACGGTGTGACAATTATGTCACATTCAAATCCAAATCGGGGCCTCTAAATCGCAGTCAATTACTCTCAATGACGCTGAGCATGTATTCGTATACCGATTTTCAAAAAATGTGCTAAGAAAACCTTTGTCCTGTATACCGTCAAAGTTTAGGAACACGTAGCGTCTTGCTGACCATCGCTGCCGCCCAAGCCCCGAAAATTATGCTGACCATATGTAGCTCCCCTCGACCCCCCTCACTGCCCCACAAAGTAATAGTTCCGTAGGGAATCCCATCCTGACCTTCTATCCACCCCTTTTTGACCCAGAACGACAGCGTGCCCACAAGGACCAACGATGAGGGGATAGGAAGACCTTCAAAGTATTTAGCCTTGCCTGAATTGTCTTTTGGAACAAGTGCGACGGTCGCATTGAAACGGGCAAGGCGAGCGAGTCCACAACATATGAAGCCGGTAAGGATGACGGTGTCGAGGTACGTTCGTAGCCCAACGACGAATGCCAACAGGGCAGGGGCGACTCCAAAAGAGATCTACGTGTGGTGAGAGGAGGCACAAGACCAAAATTTCAAACCACATACCAGGTCAGCCAAGCTGTCCAGCTCCTGCCCCAACATACTACTTGATTTCCTCCACCGTGCTACCTTCCCGTCGAGGAAGTCAAATATAAGGCCTGCTAACGGACACCAAAGAGCAGTCCAGAGGTAGTCTGGATCATTTGTAACGAGATATCTTGCTGACGAGAATATCGAAAGCGATCCGCAAACACCATTCATTATTGTCACCAAGTCCGCAAGGCGAAAATTCCTATTGAGAGAAATCGTCAGATTACGGATGGCTCGAAAGTCAAGGGCAGATATATGTACCTGACAAGGGAGAAGTGACCGTCAACGTCTGGGTACCGTTGAAGAACATCAGAGTCATCATTGTCCTCATTAACAACATGAGCATTTGTAGACTTGGGTTTTCGTTGGTTCATGTTCCAAAGAGGAGGTAGAAGGCAAGAAGGAAGACTTCAATTACAGACAAGTACAAACACACCGTTCCACGAGGCTGTGAGGGCTGTCACCTGTCGCGAAAACAATACGCGGAATCCATAGGTATAGTAAGTAATTAATCTAGCTGTCCACATCCATAGCCTCTGACTTGACTACCTTTGATTTCTCCAGTTCTATGCTTCGCGCAGCATATTGATTTGGATGAGTAACACTTTCGCCGTCTCCTACACCTTCACCTTTCTTGATCCCACAATGTCCGTGCGTGATTTCGAAAACTCGCGTGCATCCTACGTGAAAGTGCTCTGTCTTCTTGGTATGCATGATCTCCGGGAGATCTGTCGATTTCAGGCCCAGGGGCGCATATGCCGCCAGAAGAGTGGTTTGTAGGTTATCGGGCGCAAAGTACCGATACGGACAGCCGTATTCATCGTTCCCTTGCAGCAATTGCATGCAGCTATACAAGGACCTGAGGAAAGGTCTGGAGAATAACGTACAGGAACTCACTTTTTGGCAGGATAATTGGCTCGTTTACCCTCCAAGCCATACGAATGCCGGATGTTATACTTGTATTCCTTGTTAAATCTGTCCTCCGTGACCTTCCCCCCCAAAAATGATTTTCTCCAGAAAATGATAGCTTCTTCAATGGTGACTCCAAGAGCCTGGCCGTGAGAGAACATGAAAGACAAGTCAAAGTGTGTCAAGGAAAACACGTACCTTCAAGAAGAGCCCATAATTAAGTCGACCAAAGTGTTTGAGATGGTGATCTTTCATCAAATTCGAGTGCATCACACGCATACACAAAGGGAAATGCTTCTTGGCCATATCGTCAATCATGTCGGCTGTGATGCCGTCGCCTGTCGCCTCAGATGACATTCCATTCCAATCTGATGCAACACCAGCCAAGAATCCCTGTGACAGGTTATTCAATATTGGGACCAGACGCGTATCTTCATCCAGTCGCGGCAAGGATTTGGCGGTTATCTGGAGCCTATCAGAACAATAAAAGATATGGAGTAATGGGGATGCGCACATTCAAAGCCTTATTTAATTGTACTTCGAATTCTTGGAACACGATACTGGCCAGTTCGCGTCCAGGGACGTACGCCCAACCGCCCTTTAGAAATACCTTCCGTCGTTCGATCAAATCTGGAACACGCGTCCATTTTACCTTCACAAACGTTAGCCTCGTACCCTACTTGAAGAGCCAAGTTCCGTACCTTATAAAAGGTATCAGCCGCAAATGCAGACTGCCTATCCGACTCAGATTTGAGTCCTTGATAAGCAGCCTTCAGCTGCTCTCTATACATTGCTTTTTCAGAATCATCGACCTAAATCATGCTTAAGTAGCAGAACAACTAGAAAGAAGGTGGAGAGGGATTCGTACTGCTATCCAACGAAAATCTCGCGAGTTCAAAAAATTTCGCCGTTCCTTCGAGTCATCAGTTTCGTAACGTATCTTGAACAGTGTCGATTCTGCCTTGACAAACCGTCGTCGAAGCTCTTCCCTGCGACGCGTCAGCTTTAAAGACAAAATACAGTCACGACACGTACGATCGGCAGAACGCAAGCCTCAAAACAAAGTGCCCTAGATGATCCTTCCGTCTCTCTGAGTCCCTGTCCACCTTCTCAGCTGAAGTGGCATTGAGCGGCAGATATTTAAGACATTGCGACGTGGTCACTGTTTTGGTCTCCTCCCATGACCGGTTACGCGCCGCAGACGACTCGATTTCTGCGAGGATTCGCAGGCGATCGAGGGCACACCCTTCGAATTCTTCAAGAGTCACATCAAAAAGAGGAGGCGCGTCGTAGCTAAGAAAGTATAAGTCCAGACTGGTCGCTCCGATATGGTTTCAAATCCAACGTACAAGTTGAGCCTGTGAGGATACACAAGGTCGGAACGGCTGCTGAAGTACTTTGAGTCTCCTGCTGCTGAGGTACTAGCTTGCTGGTTTCTGGCTTTCCACATATCTGGTCCACAGCTGCAGTGGGAAAGAAATCGATAGCGACAGAAAGTAAGGGAGATGGAGACAAAGTGGAAGCGAGCTGAAAGTCACCAGAGGTCACCCATGTCACACACACGATATGTCACGCGTTTGTCACAACACCTTCGGCGAATTTCAAATTTCAAATCCACCTCAGAACCTGGACCTGAATACGTTATTTGGTTATCTTCACAACACTCGGCAGGATATTTGTTGGTTCTAATAATCAGCAAGTATTCTTTCCTCATTTGGATTTACCAAGACTTTGCACCTTGCGGATGCGGGGGGCCAGGACCTCCGGGTAATCAAGTGAATGAACATACGACAGCCCTCGACAGCCTAAGCTGCATTATCTGCATCGTAAAGTTTAATACATCCCTACATGGCACTATCTATCAAGTTGCTTGGCCGTCTCTCTGTTCTGGTACGCGTTCCTACACACACCGATCTGAGAACTAATTGATCGTTGTTTTTACTCTCTAGAGTGCAAAAAGTTGCATGACAGTCCCGTGCAGCTCACTGGCTTCACCGCTTGGTGTAAATGTCCTATCATGACTCTTTAGTGCCTCAGCTGAGAGCTCCGCGTAAAGCATACTTCGCCCATCCTATCATATATGGTGATCTTTGATTGTAGGTGTTCATCATTTAGCTTTCCAAGAAATATACATCTATCAGGGGTACTAGTTATAACAACGATATTGGCTAAATAATACAGGCGTAGTTTATACAATACATAGATCCTCACTATATATACAAATTATGAATTACAGTACTCATACCTCCCGGACACTAGCTTGGATGCTTTGGACTGCTCCTGGGGCTCCCTCTAGATCTTATCTGTCTCAGGCGCGGCCTATCTTCCGCTGGTTCTTCGTCCAACTCAAACACCACTCCCGGACGATTTTTCTTGCCACTCTTACGATAACTATCTGCATTTTGCTCGCGCCATTCCCTTGTCGCAACCATAGGATCTCGGGCGGGGGGAACTTGCAGAGGCGTCTGGCTATGCATGGATGCCGTCGGAGAGCCCACAACTGTATTTGGCTATCGAAGAATTAGTGGTGACTCCCGTAAAAGCGCAATTATACGCACTGCGGTACCATTGACAGCCTCCGCCGATGCAGCTGATACAGTACGATGTCGTTTGGATGCAGCCGCGAGGGCCTTAAAAGGGGAGAAGTTGGTCTTTGTTGGACTTTTCCCACTCGCATCGTAGATAGCAACATTTCTGGGCACAGAAACGGGCGGCGGCACCTTGACTCTAGATGCCAACGGCTTACCGCGATGATCAGACGTGGGCTCAGCGGGCCTTGATTCACTTTTACGTGAGCTGTCGGGTTCTGGAGGTTTCCAAAACTCGTACTGCGGGGGCTGTGACGATTGTGGTGGCTGGGGAGTTTTAGATTTGAACATGCCGAGAAAACGTTTCTTCTTGCTTTCATGGGATTGAGAACTCATCGACGCAGAAAGTGATGTACGGGACGGTGTTCGCTTCAAAACAGATGGTGCGAGTGACGACGGCGTATTGAGGATGGAATCTTGCGATGGATGCCGACTGACAGGACTCGGATGGACAGGCACGGGAGGGGGTTGGGAGCTAGTATGTACTGAACGCGAACCGAACTCTTGACGAGAACTACTTGGACGGGGAGTAGGATTAGTATTCGCATGGGACGGTGCCGATACATGATGCGGTGATAGCGATGCAGATGGATGGTGCTGCGATGACGGCGCAGAGGAAGGATACAGAGGACTAGGAGTCTGTGTGACGGACGGCATAGGTAAAACGGTATTGGGAACAGTGATGGCAATTGGAGTGGAGGTTGACGATACACCATATCGTTGACTATATGAAGTGTAGCTCTTTGCAGAGGTTCTAGTCGCAGCAGACGACCCAGAGGTTGGTATAGCTTGGGGGAGCGTTGTCCTTTCTTGTAAACGCGTAGAGGAATGGGGTAACGCGGGGCTCATGGCGGATTGTGCTGTGGGGTTCCATATCATATTGTTCGACGCATTACTGTTTGATGGATTCTCTAGGGTAGCGTGCCGGTCACCCCTGCCCGTTCTCGACGAGTCCGCAAATTGAGTACTAGGGTTGACTGTATTCGTGGGTGTATACGTTGAGGTCGGTGCTGTAGAGACAACGTCAAGTTTGGTATGGGATGGACGCGACGTAGATGGGTCATTAGAGCGTGATAATGTGTGCTGAGAAACAGTATTGTCGCCACGGTCGTTGCTCTGACGTTGGGGAGAGCGCTGCGTAAACCGATCGAGTGCTCGAACCTCAGATATTGACGGAGGCGTCAATTTTGAGGAGGAAGGCTGTATAGACCTAGTTGGAGGACTTGGCGGTTTTGGTGAAGACGGAACAGGCACAGGGAATTGGGCGGCAAGGTCTGGTGTGTATGGCTTTGATAATGTCTTCTTTTCATCCACTTCACCCGCCTCGCAATTCCTCAGTGCGAACCTCGACCTGTTTGGTGGGGGTAGAAGTCAAAAGTTCGGCTAAACGTGGGTGTCGGTATGCAGGTCGAGGTGTTGGCGTGTCACGAGCTGGCACCCTTGTGGCAGTAACGTCGGGCCGTGCAGAAGGTGCGGGTATGGAACTATTGGGAAGACCATATACATTCATTTCTGACTTTAGCGCAGAGTTGCTAGTCGACCGAGACAAACCTACGCCACGCGAAGCTGTTTCAGGGACAGATGGAACCCCTGTAGCTAATTCGACACCATTAGGTGGACAACCGGTCATCGCGGGAAGTACATCCACGCCCAAAGCCGTGTGTTGCGGCAACGAAGATACTGGTAGGGTAGGTGTCGCAGGTTTTGGTGTGCTAGATATCTGCACGAAAGGAGAATTGCTTGGCTGGAGCGTAGGGCGGACTGGAGGTGTCTCTACTATAGGAAACGGAGGTCTCTCGGTAGCAGGTACTACGTTAACCACGGAATTGGAACTATCATGCCTCATCCGACCCACATCATTCACGGAAATGGTTGAAGGAGAATGACGCTGGGCGTTGCTATCACTTTGGTTGACAGCAGAAGAAATCCATGAAGGAGATCGAACTTATTGTGGTTGGGAATTTAGCAGCGCATCCCGACGAAACTCAGATACCGGAGGGCGCGTGTTGTCAGGGCGAAAGGACTGTGAAGTTTGTGTATGAGAATACCCCACGGCAGTCGATGGGCGATGCAGTGATGCACCGATGGCGGCGTTCGAGGAGTTCCCAGAGGAAATTTGGGTAGAGGTAGCGAGTGGTATCGGAATGCCGGGTGCTTTGTGTGGTCTCATGCCCATTGACGTTGATGAACGTGGTATAGAAAGCCCAATGTTCATATTAGGCGCCCCAGGAATACGGGCATCGATACGCGCGTCCGGTGGTACATTAGCCCGATTAACACTGAAATTCTCTTTGTTCACGTAAACCGGAGAGTGCTGTTGATGCTGGCTTGTATCAACAGCGCCTATACTGTTCAATCGTTTGTGTTTCTAACCCCCATTAATAACGGCGGCGATAATATTGGACTTGGACGCACCTGATGCGACTCATCAACACCTAAAGAAAATATGGGCTTAATAGGGCTATCGTTGGTGGTGTTGCTGATCTGGCGTTCTTGTGAAGTGACGGCTACAGAAGATGGATTGATATCCCTGGTTTGCTTCTCAACGGGCGAATTCTTGGGCGACAGCCCCCTGACACCCGACTGCGAGGTGCTTGGCAATGCTTGTACTGCCGCTGCCGTAGAGCTTGCTTGTGCCCGGCCATCTTGAATTCCAGATATGGGTTCAAGACGGAGAACCTATATAAAGTCGCCATAAAGTTACACAACCTGAGGTAATGGAAACCCCTTGCCTTGTCTTTCTCATTCGAAGCCAGCGAAAGATCATTTCTTGCAATAACGGAATCCTTGCTTCTTGACCTGCGCGCAGACTTGGAAACCCGGGAAGTTGAATCTGTCCCAGCGCTGGCGGCAGTCATTGTGGCAGGGGGCTGCGACTGCGTCGATGAAGTTATGGGTGCATATGATAAGGTTTGTTGGACGTTTGGTTCCAAACCTCTAAGACCGGACAAGAGCTTAGGTGTCGATGATTGGATGGGTGGATGGGGCTGAGAGACAGAAACAGGAGTGCTAGGTGCACTGGGCACAGGGGCAGATGCAACAACATCAGTTCTCGAGACTTGAGCAGGTAGCTGTTCCGGTACAGGCCTTTCGGGAGGTGTCGATCTGGATACGGGTACAGTGATAGCTACTTCGGTTTTATCTCGCAGTTCACGGGTACCCGATGCCTCTGGAGTGCGTGCCATCCCAGGGACAGCTACTGTAGGTTTTTCGACACCAGAGGAGGCTTGTATAATGTTGATGTCGGGAGCATTTGGCAACTTATCAATGGAGGGGAGAACTGAGTGCTGGGGCCTTCGCTCATTGAGGACGCTGGGGTTGACTGGAATCTTCATTATCTTCAGTTTCAGCATACTGAGAAAATGGAGATAAACCACCTACATTTTTGAGAGGCGTATCACGAGATGGTCTCTGAGATCCAGGAGTGACTTGGAACGACAAAAGCGTAGAAGGAGATACAGGACGAATGGGAGGTTCGCGGCCCAAACTTGACGGAACTATGTCATGGACCTGCATTTTCTAGAGAAACATTCAGAACAATCTCAAAGAGGATACCGAGCAACGTACCGAAGTAACATCTTCACGACGTCGGCGGTGCCTGTGTGCCAGCAGTCGAGGCTTAGAGCTATCAGAGCTATCACCTTCTTCATAAGAACGTGTTGGCACCGGGACTCCGCGAAATTTGTGCTCGATCTCCCGTGCTGGTTCTGGTGGTATTGCTCTGCTAGCATCGCGCACTCTTGGACGTGTTCTCTCTCTCTCAGACTGCCGGACTTCGGAATTGAGATGTCTTGGACTCTCAGCCTTCCTGTACTCCGAATCACTGTGCCAATGTCTATCCGTCTCCAACATTCTTTCTCGTCGCTTATCTTCTTTTTCTCTCAATCGCTCTCGATCCCCGTCGTCCTCCCTCTTTCGATCTCGGGTTTTTTCTGGCTTGTCGCGTGTCCTCTGACCTTCGTCGTCTGTATGGCCAGACCTTTCCCTTGGTCTCTGCGAAGATGAACCTATCAGATCATGGGTTTCTGAGGGTTTCTTGGAGTCTTTCTCTCGTTCTCTCTCTCTTTCCCTCTCCCTCCCTCGGCTCTCTCTGTCTCTATGTTTCCGAGAGGGAGCTGATGCAGCTATCGGGATTCCACCCTCTACTGGCTCATTTACTTTCTTTGCTTCCCTCCCTCTCTCCCTCTCTTGGTCCCCAGTCCTCTCTCGGTGTTTCCGATGTGAAGTATGTCCAACGTCTGGTCCTAAGAGTGTGTTTGGAGGAACAATTGCACCCACGGGATCAGTCCGACTGCGTGAATGACCGCGTCTGTCAGTTGGTTTCTCAGTGAGAGACTTGGCTGAGTCCTTGGGAGGTATCCAGAACTCAGGATGCGTGGGATTCGATACAGTCTTGACGCGAGAATGGCTCTGCCTGATCGGCTTGGAATTCAGCCAGGTGACCTCAATGTTCGAGGATGGCATTGGGTCGCTGGGTCTTGAAGACCCTTGCGTAGCAGACGATTGTCTCGGCGCTGTCGGTGCAGGGGTTGACGGCTTAAGAAAAGCAGGGTCGGCATTACTTGCCGTTGGAGGGCGTGACGCGTGAGGCTGGACAACGAGAGGTGGTGCAGGATAACTGAGTGACGCAGCTGAACCTTGGATGACTGGTGTCTCCCTGACTACAGCGGTATGAGATAGGTGCAAGGTGGGAATTGACTGAGGAGATGGTCGCCGACTGCTGCGTTGCTTGCCGTCGTCGTGGGCGTTTTTTTGCCTAAGGTCGGTAGGCTCCGGCTGCCTCGAGGTTTTCTGACGAGATGAATCGCCGCCGGTTGGCAGCCAGCTCCTGTGATGTTCGGACTTCTTCACAGTCGACTTTGGCGCTGGTATTTCTGGAACATGTTTGCGATGAAAGAAGCTCTTCATTCAAGTCTCTTGGATGTCTTGAACTGGATTGCCGCTTCCCCTGCGAAAAAAAGACGAGTCGGCAAAGATAAAGTGAGGAAAAAGCAAAGTTGGTGGTATCGACATGAGGCGAACCCAAATGAACCCCGCTTTAGGCGACATCAAGCCAGCAAGCCGATCACAGATGGACAGGGCCCGAGTGGGCAACGGTCCCGGCGACGTCTGAAACGTTTTTTCTGAGCAACCTCTTTGGGGCAACGATATGTACATCATTCTACTACGTGTTTTACAAGGGTGTCAAGTACAGTATAGCACGTCAGGCATCTGTGAGCCTACTTCGTTCTAGCGTTATCGAAGAGCAAAAAGCGACAGCGACCAACAAAAACGAAGAGGAAACGCCAATCGAGAGTGAAATGGCACCCGGATGGCCAGAAAACCCGACAATCCTGGCGCCTGACTGCCGGTTTCAAAACGAGCGCAGCAGTCGACCACCCTTTAGAAGCCTTCTGTTACACGATGTTGACTCATTATCGACAGTAGACAGCGGAAAGGCTGGCGAAGACCTGTTAAAAAAAACGAGGACTTCCTGTCGAGACAATTTAAGGATCGTGACTGAGAGTGAAAAGGAAACCAAGAAAACGGACCAGTTTGTACCCGGAGGATGCCGGGAAACGGCATTTGTCAGCAATTGTGGCAATTCGAGAGTCACTTTGTCAGGCTCAACACCCTACGTATCTAACATCCAGTCTCTCCAATTCTGCTATCGGCGTCTTGCTGTAAAGGTCCTTCATTAAACAAGGCCTGGGACCATACCTTAGATTTACCTGTTCCAGGGCATGGTGCGTCGCCACTTCTATGCGATATCTCACATTTTGACCGCCGCCTGGTCTTTATTTACAGACCGACAACATGGATGTTCTAGACGAGAAAGTAAACGGAGGTCCTCCCCTTGAAGTTAACGAGGTTATTTCTGTTCGAGACCGTATGTTGTTCTGCGTTTCCTTCCTTCTTGCGCATATCTCATCTCTCAAATCGTGGCAGATGAGGCATTCGCCGCCAAGCACCTCCCTGACATGGGCTACGATGTCAAAGACTTTCAAGTTTCTCATTGGCGGGTAGGGAACTGGAAGAAACTGGACAAGAAACTCACGGGTCCAGAGTTTGAATGTGGTGGTCATAAGTGGTGTGTCGCCTATCCGACATCTTTCTGTTGCATCGTTCTCAGTTTGATCATTGTGTTTCAGGCGTATCCTGCTCTTCCCATTTGGCAACTCTAATGCCCCTCCAAATGACACTGTATCTGTCTATCTTGACTATGCGGACCCTAAGAAAGCGCCGGAGGGCTGGCACGCATGTGCACAGTTTGCGCTAGTTATATCAAATATCAATGATCCTACGGTGTTCACTGTCAGCCGTGTGTACGGACCATCTCTCCCGATGCTCAGAGCTGACTTTAGTGCTTCTAAGATGCCCATCATCGATTCATCGCTGAAGAATGCGACTGGGGTTTCACCCGGTTTAGTGAATTGAAAAAGCTCTTCTCTAAACAGGAGGGTCATACTCGACCGACAATCGAGGAAGATTCTGCAGATATATCTGTCTTTGTGCGCGTTTTGGAAGATCCCACCGGTGTGCTTTGGCACAATTTTGTCAAGTGAGGATGCGCGTCTCTCATTGCTTATTAAAGACTTATCACCCTTGCCCAGTTATGATTCGAAAAAGGAAACAGGATTCGTCGGTTTAAAGAACCAGGGTGCGACTTGTTACATGAACTCGTTGCTCCAATCGCTCTACTGTACTCGATATTTCCGTCGAGTACGTTGCACCTCGTTTTAGGTTTATCTGCTTATCAAATGCTGTCCTTCAGGCTGTATATCAAATTCCTACGGAAGATGACCATCCGACTGAGAGCGTCGCCCTCGCTCTACAGCGTGTGTTCTATCACCTTCAAACCTCTGATCAGCCCGTAGGTATGCATCTGGTCTGGTTCCAAGTTCCAAGCCTTGTTGTAATGACACTCCTTAGGCACAACTGAGCTGACCAAGTCCTTTGGTTGGAAGTCACTGGATTCTTTCTTGCAACATGACGTTCAAGAGTTCAATCGCGTCTTGCAAGATAAGCTAGAGTCTAAGATGAAGGTGTGTCCATCAGCCAAAACACTATATATGTCCTTCTCAGCTACTCCTAGGGTACTATAGCAGAAGGTGCTATTGCCAAACTCTTTTTAGGAAAGATGAAAAGCTACATCAAGTGCGTCGGCGTGAATTATGAGTCATCAAGGAGCGAAGAGTTCAATGGTAATATCTTTACTGAGTCATTACTGACGTGTTAGGCTGATTGTGCGCAGATATCCAACTCAACGTCAAGGGCATGAAGAACCTTTACGAGTCCTTCAAAGATTACGTAGCGGTCGAAACTCTGGATGGGGAGAACAAATACCAAGCCGAAGGTTACGGACTCCAAGACGCCAAGAAAGGCATAATCTTTGAGTCCTTTCCGCCTGTCTTGCACCTACAACTCAAGCGTTTTGAGTACGACATCCAGCGTGATGCCATGGTCAAAATTAACGATCGCCATGAATTCCCGTTTGAGATTGACCTTGCAGAATTTTTAGATCCTTCGGCAGATCGATCGAAACCTTGGTTGTACAAGCTTCATGGAGTCTTGGTGCACTCGGGTGACCTTCATGGCGGACATTACTTCGCTTTGATCAAACCTGATCGTGAAACGCGGTGGTTAAAGTTTGACGATGATCGTGTGACACCCGTTACCGACAGGGAGGTCCTGGAAGAAAACTACGGTGGGGAAGTGTTGAATGGCATGCATCAGGGGTTGCAGCAGCGAAATCAGACCCGTGCAGTGAAACGATTCACAAATGCGTACATGCTGGTGTACATTAGGGAGTCGGCGATTGATGAAGTACTGCCTCCATTCACGGAGGAGGATACCCCTGCTCACCTTAGTAAGTCCATGTTTCTAAGCGCAAATCTTGTCTTACCATTTGTAGAGCGACGGCTGGACGAAGAGCGGTTACAGATAGAAGCCAAGAAGCGAGAAAGAGAAGAGCAGCATCTGTTTTTGACGGCCAAAGTGAGTTTCTTGTCGTGTCCTGAGTTTTGGTCTAATCAGACTTGTAGGTCATAACCGATGACACGTTTGCTCATCACGAGGGCTTTGATCTGGCCACCTTTGATGACAAGAACTGGCCGCCCTCTGATTTGCCGAGCTTCCGCGTATTGAAACAGGAAACATACAAAGTCTTCAAGGCTCGGGTCGCTCAACATTTCCATTATCCGGAAAATCTAATTCGACTATGGGTTCTTGTCAACCGACAAAATAAGACTGTTCGCCCTGACACCCATATTCCCGAGAACGAGCCGACATTGAGTAAGTTTTAAAAAATCCACGTCCATGGCCTATATTTCTAGCTCACAACTATATCAGCTGTCGAGGTGATCCGTAACAATATGGCGGCGAGACAAACCGATCTTCGGCTATATCTGGACGTCATCCCGGATCCAAGCAAGGTACGCAGCATAGCGTACCTTGTTATAATAATATCTGACCTTGCCGTAGACCGACATCCCTCCGCAATCCATTATGGTCTTCCTGAAACACTTCGATACCTCAAAGCAAACACTACTAGGTGCCGGGAAGGTTTATATGCTCCGAACGAGCAAAGTTGGCGATTTGATTCCTCTCATCAACGAACGGATGCGATGGACACCAGGGACTCCAATCAAGTTGTATGAGGTGTGTCTGTGTTGCTGCCGCAGTTTTGTCTTCAGTTATCTCACTCTATACTCTCAGGAAATTAAACCTGGCATGATCGAAGCAATGAAACCAAAGATGACATTCGCCCAAAGCGAGATTCAAGATGGGGACGTGATTTGTTTCCAGGTTGATCTGCCGGACAAAGAGTGAGCCCTCGACTCTCATTCACCGGTATATGTTATTGACATCATGGAAGAATTCACGATCTTGAGAGCCAGGGCCTACACTCTAATCCCATGGGATATTACGATTTCCTGCAAAATCGGGTTATGATCATCTTTCGACCTAAGACAGACGAATCCGATCCAGAATTCAATTTGGTGTTGAGCAAGAAGCACAACTACGACACAGTAAAGTTCTCGCCATCCATTTTACACCACATCTCACGGTTATCTAGATGTCTATGAAAGCCGGAGAATATCTACGACACGATCCTATTAAACTACGATTCACGACCACTCATGCTACTAACGGACAACCGAAGTCAATTCTCAAACGGTCTTTGAACCAGAGCGTAGGAGAAATCATGACCCCGTATTACACGACAAGTACAGTCATTCTCTATGAGAAGTTGGACGTCAGTATAGTTGAACTGGAGACCAAGCGAAGTTTAAAGGTCGTATGGACTGGTATTCACAACAAGGAGGAGGCATCTCATTCCTTCCTGCTTCCTAAAACCAGCTCCGTACACGATTTGGCAGAGAATCTCGCAAAGCTCGTGACGTTGACGCCAGCAGGTACAGGGAAAATCCGGGTTTTCGAGATATCGAAAGACGGAAAGACGCAGAAGGAGTTTACCGGCTCAGAAATGATAGGGAACATCCCTGACCCAGTGGAACTGTATGCCGAGGTATTGCACGCGCTAACGTCCAATCAACTGTCCTTCTTATACCATCTCTTCTAGGAAATCCCTCGAGAAGAACTAGAAGCCGATGACTCTGACAAGGTCATTGGTGTCTTCCACTTTTCGAAAGAGGTTTCTCGTACACATGGAGTGCCTTTCAAATTTGTTGTCAAACGGGTAAGCCTATTTCTACCTTTGAAGGTTATGGTTAATTTATGATATTATAGGGCGAGAAGTTCGCTGACACGAAAAAGCGACTACAAACACGGATAGGTGTATCTGATAGAGATTTGGCTAAATATCGATTTGCCTTGATTCAAGTGTCTACGTTCAAGCAACCATCGTACATCGAAGATGGTATACTTTGCTCTATTCCTTGTACCAGGCTTAGTATTGATGGCGTCTTCACTACAGATGATACCATCTACGAACATCAGTTTGCTCCCGAAGACGTGCTCGGCCTTGACCATGTAGACAAATCCGGGAAAACAAGATCTGGCGCTGGGGAGAAAGCAATCGTAATCAGAGGATAAATATGGATCTGTGTTATTCTTGCGTTTTCGTTCGCCAGGGAACCTTTGCTACACATCTCATTCACGCTATTTCTCTCCTTCCACATTGTACATTTCTCGCTCACTCGTCAATTACAGTAAATTTCTCAGCTTTTGCTATGTAACATGGAATTATTATTGCGCCAAAGTCCTACCTGAGTGGGGAAATAAATAATCGATGTGGTATCCCTAATAATGGCATTACTTCCGTTTCTTGTTCTTCTTGGCCTGTCCCCCAAGAGGTCAGCAGTGAACCTAGCTAAGACAAGGTAACGTACACTTTTTGACGGGGATTTTTGGGAACCTTCACCGTCACTGGAGGCAATACTTTCGGCGCTGTTGCTGGGGGGTGGCGGCTGGAGACCGTTCGTTGGCTTTGCGCTTGTCGTGTTTATGGACGTGGCTGATGTTTTAGGGGAAATGAATGAAGGGGCAGCCGACGCCGGCTGAGGAAGTGTGGACAAAGCGTGTGCCTTTACGCCATATTTCAATTCTACCACGAAGTCAGCATTCGAGAAAGAAAGTTAAGAAACAGACATGCCCAAATCAGCCTTGTTTTTTGGAATTTGCTCAAGAGTCGCCCGGATTTTGTCGTTGGCAATGATTTCGTTTGCAGTCCCAAAGATCATCTGGCCCCAGCCATCCAGGAAGGAGTTTGCCTCGGTAACTACCTCCATGACTTCGCCTTCAAGTTCTCTTTCCGCGGCAAGCAGGCTGTTCCAGAGTTCATCACCCACAGAGCCTTTTTGAAGCAGATTCTGAAGCGCAGGTTTGTCTTCTCTGATGCGAATGACTCTGTACACATCTGCGACTGCTCGGCGGACAAGAGCAGCTTTGAGTAACGCGTCCGGAGTCGGCGGGTCGGTTTTTTGGAGAAGGGTTACATAGGTATTTCGTTCTGGATGCGAAAGAAAGTATGGTTCAAATGTCTGCGCTACGCGGTCACGTAAGTCTTATCTCGTCCGTCAGAAGAGTGGATGAAAGAGATACCTGATGTGTGTTTGCGGTAATAGTGACTGAAGATGAACAAAGCTCCAAACACGACGACGATATATGCAAAAGGAACGAGAATAGAGGCCATTATCAAATGCGTCCGGCGTCGTTGATGGCGATGCAATTAAAGAGACGAGGACAGCTGGCGAAAGCATATTCCCACTTGCCAACGTGTGTATTTGACCCTGTTTGCTTCCCAAGGCAACGGCCTGATGACGTGTTTCGGAATACACATCCGAGAGACCCATATGTGCACATATCTCCGGTTATCGTTTTTGCAATTACCCCGGATTATAACGGGGCAGTCTGGCACGGTTTGGGGTTAACATTGAAGCACAATTCCAGTATAAAAAGGGCCCCCGCATTCCACCGCAACTTGTACCCCAACCATCACCTTCTCTCTCTCCAAAATGATGCGCCAGACTTGTATCCGGATGCCTGTACGTCCTATCGCTGCCAGGTTCTCCTGCAGATCCCTCTCCACACAGGTGACCCCACTTGCGTCCCCGTCGTTCGACGCGCTCACTGATCGTCGCAGTCTCTCAAAGACGCTATCAAGGAGACCATTCCTGCCAAGCAAGAGCAGCTCAAGCGGATTGTATGTCTTCACCCTCCGTCGCGTCTTCAAGCCGTCTAATTCCCTGTTCAGAAAGCCCAACATGCTGGGACGACCATTGGAGAGGTCAAGGTATGGGTCCCATGATGAGGACCATTGGTCGTGAGCCCAAATCAATTTGTCTTTTTATCAGGTCGAGAACGTAATTGGTGGTATGAGAGGTCTGAAGGCTATGCTTTGGGATTCATCTGTGCTGGATCCCGAAGAGGTGACGCATAACCCCTCTTCCGAACCATGACTTCCTTCTCTGATAGGTGTTCACATAGGGAATTCGTTTCCATGGCCTGTCCATTCCCGATTGTCAGAAGCAACTTCCGGCTGCTCCAGGAGGCAAAGAAATGATCGCTGAAAGCATGCTCTGGCTTCTGCTCACTGGAAAGGTTCCGTCTGAAGCCCAGACGCGTGCTCTTTCTCGTGATTTCGTCGAGCGCGGAACGCTACCCGCTCATGTGGAGAAACTAATTGATTCGTCAGTGTTCGCCCTATCGTGCTCTGTCTAGGCTAATTTTTGGATACGAAATAGCTTACCGGCAACGCTGCACCCAATGACACAGCTGGGAATGGGTGTCGCCGCATTAAATCATGACAGTTTGTTCCAAGCAGCTTACGAGAAGGGAATTAAAAAGTCTGAGTATTGGGAGGCAACGCTGGAGGATTGTCTCAACCTCATCTCCCGTCTTCCTGCCCTAGCCGCTCGAATCTACCGCAATGTCTACAATCCGGGCAAACCTATGGAAAGCCTTGATAAAGATTTGGATCTTGTCGGTAAGCCGTGTCTATGGCTTATCCTTGACGCGTCCAATCTCTTTTGTAGGAAATTATGTCCGTCTGCTGGGATTCGGGGATAACCACAGTCTAACTGAATACTTGCGGTTGTATATCGCTCTCCATGGTGATCACGAGGGAGGAAACGCGTCTGCGCACACTGCTCGTATGTACCATGATCACTGCCAAGGCCTCCACTGATGCAACCCAATTCATTCTAGACTTGGTAGGGTCTACCTTGTCGGACCCGTACTTGTCTTATTCGGCGGCGCTCTTCGCCCTGGCCGGCCCCCTCCACGGGTAAGCTCTCTGCAGCCGGAAGTGGACACGGCTTGACGCGTTTTCTCTGTAGCTTGGCGAATCAGGAGGTTCTTCGATGGCAAATGGCTATGCAAAAAGAGATCGGCAGCGATGTCACCCATGACAGGATCAAAGAATATTTGTGGAAGACACTCAAGAGCGGTCAAGTGGTACCCGGGTACGGTTGTTGTCTTGCTATTCAAAAAATCGAATCTGAGGATTATTTGATCAAAGATACGGTCACGGTGTCTTGCGGAATCCGGACCCTCGCTTCATAGCTCTCCAAGAGTTCTGTGATTCCAAGCCTGAACTACAGGACAGTCCAATTATCCAGCTCGTGAAGAAGGTACGCGGAGGGCCTCGACTAAACGCCAAGTGCTAAATCGTTCTGCTTTACAGACCTATGAGGTTGCTCCCGGCGTACTAAAGGAGCACGGCAAGGTATGCGGCAACTCTCCTTTTGCCGGGACAACAATGAAGCTTATGAAATGCAATAGACCAAAAATCCTTACCCCAATGTTGATGCGACGTCTGGTAAGAACGCATTCTCTGTTCGGCTCCGCCAAGTACTAATTCCATGAACAGGATGTGTTTTGTACCATTACGGCCTCACCCAATTCAAGGTAATTTCCCCTCATCTCTGAGAATTAGATCGACTTAACATCCTTCAGTACTACACTGTGATCTTCGGTGTTTCCCGAGGTTAGTCAAAATGTTTTGGTCTCAGAAAAAGTCCCGTATTCTGACTTGGCATCAAGCTCTCGGTTGCATAACACAACTTGTTTGGGCTAGAGGTGGGTTGTTCAAATCCCAATACAATGTGCTTTAATTAATCAATTCCCGCTCTTACAGCACTTGGTTTGCCTCTGGAAAGACCCAAATGTAATGCTCCCACTGTTCCCATGTCTTGCAATATTCTGATCTTCTTCGTAGCCCTCTCTCTGGATGCCATCGAGAAGTTAGCGAAATCTGCTTGAACAACATCATGTACTGTATACGCAATGAAATAACAGCGATTGTGTTGTTGAATCGCCACCTCATACCGAAGAATTTCAATTACACGTCCATCGATCTTGAATGAGAGACAGAGTTCGCGGATAGGTACAGATAGGTACATAGTATAAGGTGCAAAAATTTGACAATAATAGTACTTCATAAACCCAGTAAGAAGCGATAGATAAGGGTATCTGTATCCACAAGCGGTGCAAGAAGGAAAAATAGCCAGAATCACTAGCACTAAAATCTCCGTACTTGTTGAGGGGCTTGTCCATGAAGATGAGGAGGCATCTGCTGCTGCTGTTGCTGCATAGGTCCAGGCATCATCTGTTGAGGTGGACGGGCATGCGGCCCTGGCATATGACCAGGACCCGGTGCCATGCCAGGACGCATCTGAGACGGAGGAGGTCGGGCATGTGGGCCAGGGCCAGCATAACCTTGGGGAGGCGGAGCTCCATATCCTGGTCCAGGAGGTCCTTGGCCTGGAGGAAATCCGCGCTGAGGCATTGGCTGACCTTGGAACCCAGGCCCTGGATTCACGCGAGGGGGTAAAGTATTGGCGTGTTGAGGGGTAGGGCGCGGCTGTTGCTGAGGAGGAGGCATATTTGCCTGTGGTCGCGGTGGTGGGTTTGTGGTAGGTCCAGGATCACGAAGAGATACAGGGGAAGGTCGGCCTCCGTTTGTTATTGGAGGTTGTTTAGTGGGGTTCTTCTCCGCTGCCTTGACAATTTCGTCGCTGCGAAGAATACATAAGACGACATGCGGTAAACAGACGATAAGAGAAGTTTTGGAACGTACTCGAGCAGATTGAGAGCGGCACAAAGAACGACCCACTCAACGCAATCCTCATTCCCTTCGCCCAAAGTCTGCCAGACAGCCTTTTCTTCCGCAGTCTTGCCAGTGATACTGATCCTTGTTCCACCACCATTAGGCCCGGGAGGGTTCTTCTGTATCTTTCCAAACTCAATACGCTTGGGGGGTATATTATGACCAGCATAAGCAAAGTAGAACATGCTCCAGAATGCCGCATTAGGGTTTGGCTTTGAGATCTGGAATAATGGTAGATCTGCCGAATCCGGGGAAGGCAGTGATAGCTTGTATATGGGAGAGATGACACCGGTATTGGCAATTGACCATTTAAGGTTGCGAGAGGCTTCACAGCGTACAACACGCGAGCCTGACGACGAATGACCGGGATCTGATGCTGATGCCTTCCCGACGTCTTTGGGACGAGGAGGGAACAGCTTAGCAACGCAAAGATCACCTTGTGGCGACGGCGTTAAGAGATAATTCTCGGAATTCTATGGAAATATGACAACGAGGTAAAAATCAGAAGACAAAGCAACGCACAAAGTTTGTGTGCAGATAAGAGTACAAGATATTGGAAGGCTGGCCTTGGCAAGATGAGCCAAATGCCTACACGTTGAGAGCGGGTCGGACCTACCATGGGGAGTAACAATGAGGGTAGGGAGATGATCAGGTATAGGTGGATGGGTGGGAGAGGTATAGACTGAGTATATTGCTGCAAAAGAGTCAGTAAAAGGTCCAATATACAGAACTTGTAGGGCGGTACTTGCCTGCCATTGGGTCGCGATGATGACTGTCAAAGGTCAAGGTCACTCTCGCAGCAGTTTCAGGAAGTCGTCACGGTCACGTTCTGTCACATGTGTCACGGACCTGCTCCATCGACTTTCCATCGATCCAAGCACTCAACGACGCCAGCAGTCGCACCCTTTACTGGCATACCTGTGTCCCGATTTCTGCCATGAAGGGCCTCAAGAAAACATTGGTACGATTACCGACTTACCCCAGCGCGTATCTTACCTTCAACGGCGTATAGCTCAACCGGAAAGGCTCTCAAACGTCGCAGGAAAGCTCATCGAAGAAGGAATCCAAAGCGAACCATTCCTCTGCACCTTTGCCGCCGCCGCCCAATACAGCAAAGCCGCTTCCTGTTCCCGGTGGCTCTGCCGTTGCCAGTGCTCTAAATACACAACCGCGGTCAGCTTCACCAGCTTCCACAAATCCAAGTGTTCCAGATCGCAGACAGTCCACTGAGGCACCAGCACCTCCCTCAATTGTCGTCGTCAGCTCTGATAATGGGCATGACACTGTTCATCGGCCTCCTCATTACGGCGGCCAGCCTGAAAGACATCCCCCTCCTGATGCAACACCACCTCGCGCAACCCTCAACCGTCTCCGGGCTGGTCCCAAGGATACTATACCAATCGTCGGAAAACCTCCAAGGAAGCAGAGAAGCAGTCGTTTCGTTGTCACTGAGAAGGTTGAGATTGAACGATTGCCTCCATTCATGGGTTCGGTTTCACTTCGTCTTTCCTTACGGCATTCATTCATTTCCATGCTTAGAGACCGCTCCGAGTGAACGTCCTCAATTATTTATACGAAAGCTCCATCAATGCCGCGTCCTGTTTGATTTTAACGATGCAAGCTCCGAATTGAAAGGCAAGCAGATTAAGGCCCAAACTTTACACGAGATGTTGGAGTACATCACTACTCAGCGAGGCGTTATCACTGAAAGTGTATACCCCGAGGTTGTCAATATGGTTTGTTATTGCCGCTCGATTCCGTCATGCCAAGCTCATGCCGGTTTTACAAGTTTGCTTCTAACCTCTTCCGATCCATACCCCCGCCTGTAAATCCAACTGGTGATGCCTTCGACCCCGAAGAAGATGAACCAGTTCTCGAACTTGCGTGGCCACACCTTCAGATTGTTTACGAGTTCTTTCTGCGTTTCATCGAAAGCCCTGATTTCAACACGAATATGGCTAAACGCTACATCGACCAGCCTTTCGTTCTCAATCTTCTTGAACTCTTTGATTCTGAAGACCCTCGGGAGCGAGACTTTCTCAAAACTACACTGCATCGTATCTATGGGAAATTCCTCAACCTTCGCGCCTTCATACGACGATCTATCAACAACGTGTTCTTCCATTTTATCTACGAAACTGAACGGCACAATGGCATTGCGGAGCTGCTGGAAATTTTAGGATCCATCATCAACGGGTTTGCGTTGCCTCTCAAAGAAGAACACAAGACCTTCCTTACCCGGGGGCTTATTCCGCTACACAAGGTGAAAAGCCTTTCCCTGTACCATCCACAATTGGCCTATTGCGTCGTTCAATTCCTGGAGAAGGATCCGGCTTTAGCCGAGGAAGTCATGATGGGCCTGTTGAAGTACTGGCCAAAGGTGAACTCTCCAAAGGAGGTGATGTTCTTAAACGAAGTAGAAGAAGTTCTGGACGTGACAGATCCGGTCGAATTTCAAAAGATACAGGTTGCCCTTTTTCACCAACTTGCTCGATGTATCAACAGTCAACACTTCCAGGTGGCTGAGCGGGCGTTGCTGTATTGGAACAACGAGTATGTCGTGAACCTGATGAGTGACAATCTCGCCGTGATTCTGCCGATTGTGTTCCCGGCGCTATACACTAATTCAAAATCCCACTGGAATCGGTAAGTGCCCCATATTCAGTCGCGTTTCGATTTCCCACTAAAACATCATTAGAACGATCCATGGAATGGTGTACAATGCATTGAAGTTATTCATGGAGATCAATCCTGATCTTTTCGATGATGCAATGCAACAGTTCAAGGAGAGGCAGTACAGGTCAGTGCTATAGGCTCATTCTACACCTCAGTTCTTATCCTTTGACCAGAGAACAACAGCATGCTGTTGACCGGTACAATGCTTGGCAGAAGATGCGGGAGAAGGCTCTTCGCAACGCTCCCGGAGGCAAGATGCCTGCAGGCTACCACGAAATTCCACATGTGCCTCCACCACCCCCGCCGACTGTCGATGATAACGATATTTTGGATCTATCAATGGAGCTTAACGCGGCCTCGATTGAAGATGTCACTGGTGATCTAGACGAACATGGGATTGAGCGCGTGCCTATGGCGGATCCTGGATTGGATGTATGTTGAACTGCCTGCGTACGCTGGGTGCATTAGTCTTACTTGGCGTGATTTAGCGGACATATCCCGACGTTGGAACTACTGAACTAACATCAAATGGGCAAGGTCAAAGCCCACATGTGCGGCGCAAAAGTGTTCTCCCTGGTCCGTACCTCTTTTGCGAGGATCAGCCGTTGTACTTATCAATAATCGTGTCTCTTTCAGTTGATCCCAGTGTGTTACGCGACCTGCAGGCGCATAGAAGCCTTGATGATGTTGCGGCGCATAATATAACTGGTGGCGGGATGGGGTCGTACTCGGGAGCATCGAGCTACTCATGAACGGTTCCGGTGACCGGGACCACTGGCAGCTCCAAATCCCGGCAGCTCTTCCACGAACATTGCTACTTCACCTGGTAAAAATCGATACCTTCATGACGTTCGCCATTATATTACCTTCCTTGTCTCCCGTAATTCTGATTCATTGACTGTATGCTTCCTTTGAGATCCCATTGGAAAACTTTGTACTTTAACTGTGCTGACGGCCTCGCATAAAGCTTCTTTGGTCTCCCTTTTTTCCTCTGGCAGTAGTTTACACTCAGTACATTTACGTTCCTAGAATCATAGCTGTTTTTAGCTGGATGTTGCCACTGCAATTAATTAAGCGCGCGCGAAAAATCAGGAAGATGCCGGAAAGCTGTAGAAGGGTGTAGAGTCACACGAGGTGACATCAAATCTGTCACGTGTACAAGAATGGCTATAGAAGGTTCTGTACGTTTCTGCATTATTCTGTAGAGTTCTGGCGGTCGATGAAATATAAAAACAAGATTCTCGCGCTTTTCCTCTTCACTTCTTGCCTCTCCCATTTTCTTCATCACCACATCCCATAGGTTCGTCACTCGACAACCCATTCGACTGCATCCTTAGACTTTCTATAGACACATTTATTCTTAACCATGTCGTCGTCAAAAGCTATTGGTATTGATCTGGGTACCACTTACTCGTGCGTCTCAATTATTTTTTTCACGTCAAATTTTTTTCTAAAAGTTTCGTCTTCAGTTGTGTCGGTGTCTGGCAGAACGATCGTGTTGAGATCATCGCCAACGACCAAGGTAACCGGACGACACCCTCGTATGTCTCCTTCTCCGACAATGAGCGTCTCATCGGCGATGCCGCTAAGAATCAAGTTGCCATGAACCCTCACAACACGTATGTTTTTTCTTAGCCCTGAAGCTCGATGCTGATAGATCATATACAGTGTTTTCGATGCCAAGCGTCTCATTGGACGCAAGTTCCAAGACGCGGAAGTGCAGGCTGATATCAAGCATTTCCCTTTCAAGGTGTTCGACAAGGGTGGCAAGCCGTACATTCAGGTTGAATACCGCGGTGAACAGAAGGAATTTGTACGTGGTTTTACTACTGCTACTATTTATTTGTGCTCATCTTTCTAAAATAGTCCCCTGAAGAAATTTCATCTATGGTTCTTCTCAAGATGAAGGAAACCGCCGAGTCGTACCTTGGCACTACCATCAACAATGCTGTCGTAACCGTCCCTGCCTACTTCAACGACTCCCAACGTCAAGCAACCAAGGATGCTGGAACCATCTCCGGTATGAACGTCCTTCGTATCATTAACGAGCCAACGGCCGCCGCCATTGCCTACGGTCTCGACAAGAAGGTGAACGGCGAGCGTAACGTTCTCATTTTCGATCTCGGTGGAGGAACTTTCGATGTGTCTCTTCTGACCATCGAAGAGGGTATCTTCGAAGTTAAGGCAACCGCTGGTGATACCCACTTGGGTGGTGAGGACTTCGACAACCGTCTTGTCAACCACTTCGTCCAGGAGTTCAAGCGAAAGAACAAGAAAGGTATGTTTTCTATGTTGGTGTCCTGATCATCAGCTAAGCATTGTTTCTTCAGATCTTTCCTCTAACCCTCGTGCCCTTCGTCGTCTCCGTACTGCTTGCGAACGTGCCAAGCGTACTCTCTCATCCGCTGCACAGACCTCTATCGAAATCGACTCCCTATTCGAGGGTATCGACTTCTACACCTCCCTTACCCGTGCACGTTTCGAAGAACTGTGCCAGGACTTGTTCCGAAGCACCCTCGACCCCGTCGAGAAGGTTCTCCGCGATTCCAAGATCGACAAATCCAACGTGCACGAGATCGTCTTGGTCGGCGGTTCCACTCGTATTCCTCGTATCGTCAAGCTTGTGTCCGACTTCTTCAACGGCAAGGAGCCCAACAAGAGCATCAACCCCGATGAGGCTGTTGCCTACGGTGCTGCCGTGCAGGCCGCCATTCTCTCCGGTGACACTTCGGAGAAGACCCAGGACCTCCTGCTTCTCGATGTTGCCCCCTTGTCGCTTGGGTGAGCATTTTCATCATTTTGCAAACAACGTAAATTTCTGATTCGTTTTCTTTAGTATCGAGACTGCTGGCGGTGTCATGACTGCCCTCATCAAGAGGAACACCACTGTTCCCACCAAGAAGTCCGAGACCTTCTCCACCTACGCTGACAACCAGCCTGGTGTGTTGATCCAGGTGTTTGAAGGTGAACGTGCTCGCACCAAGGACAACAACTTGCTTGGTAAATTCGAACTCTCCGGCATTCCTCCCGCTCCTCGTGGTGTTCCTCAAATTGAGGTCACCTTTGATATCGATGCCAATGGTATCTTGAACGTTTCAGCATCTGACAAGACCACCGGCAAATCGAACCGTATCACCATCACCAACGACAAGGGCCGTCTGTCGAAAGAGGAAATTGAGCGTATGGTTAACGAGGCCGAGAAGTACAAGGGTATGTCATTCTCTTCTAACCCACTAATTTTTTTTCTGACCTCTTTTATAGCCGAGGACGAGGCAGCTGCCGCCCGTATTGCCGCCAAGAATGGCCTCGAGTCGTACGCATACAACTTGCGTAACTCGATGAATGAGGAGAAGCTCGCCGACAAGTTTGAGGCTTCTGACAAGTCACGCCTGGAGACCGCTGTTAACGAGGCGATCTCATGGCTCGACAACTCCCAAGAGGCTTCCAAAGAGGAGTACGAGGAGAAGCAGAAAGAGCTTGAGGCTGTTGCCAAGTGAGTACTATGATCTTCATGCTTTATTCCACCGTTCCTTACTGTTCTTTTCCTAGTCCTATCATGCAGAAACTCTACGGCGCTGCAGGAGGTGCTCCTGGCGGTGCTCCTGGCGGCTTCCCGGGTGGTGCTCCTGGTGGTTTCCCTGGCGGCGCGCACGAGGAGGGTCCCAGCGTGGAGGAAGTCGACTAAACGTGTCGATGCTGCTGGACCTCTTCTCTTGCTTGCTCGTGTGTTTCTTTCGGACTGACGATCTGTACGGCAAAATTATAATGATTGCATTTCATGTACGCTACGCCTAGATAAAAAAATCATCAACCTGTATTTTACGCTGCAAATGAGTCTGATGCCAAAACAACACGTATAAGCCCAAGTCGAGATGAAATGAGGTAAAGTTAATTTTGTGTATCTTCCGTTCTTTCCAGAATAACTATGGGGCGACTTGTCGTAACAGAGTGGAGGTGCCTTCGTGCGGAGCCCAGAGGTGTGTGGACCTTGCAGAAAATAGTTTTGGGTATGTCTTCGCCAGGATATCCTCAGTTCGTCGAATATGCTTTGATACTGATGCAAGCTGCCGAAAATTCCAGTGGGGTTGATTGACCGCAACAAGGGCGTTGTCTACTCAGATGCGATGACGGATCTAATGCTCAGGTCGCCTTCTTCCCTTTGTACCTAGTCCCTCCATTCAATGATCTAGTTTCTTCGGGTGCATTGGTGTACGATGTGGGGTGTAGCGACGGACTTGTACGGTATTTGTTTGGATCTCTTTTCGCTCTCTCTCACCTTGGTCCTTTTTGAAAATCTGGCGCTATCAGGCTTCCTCCGCTCCGTCCTTGTGGACCTGAGTTTTCGATGAGCTAGCTCAGGGTTTCCATTCCGTTCATAGTGCCGAGCATATCCGGAAAGTACGATCTTGGTGAGACTTCTCGTGGGTTTGAAGTTGATCCTCATTAGACACTTGCGGACGACATTTTCGCGTGTGTGTGGTGTGGGTTCACTGCATGGACAGTCAACGTCTTTGGAGGGTACGAAGTGGGAGTGGTATTCGCCTATGTAGGGGCCATGTCCTGGGCGGCAAAGTTGTAACAGTCGACCGAATATTTCCCGCTTTCGCGAAGGTAACGTGTAGACTTCAGTGATAGTCTCCTGCTCCGCCTCCGTTTCTCTCCTCGCGTTTGGTCTTAACCACCCTGTGTTCTCCGCCACTTTCTTGGCCAGGTAGTCTGCTAGTGTTCGTAAAGGTGACAGCTTAACGTATTTCGATCTCGTGTACATTGGACCTACCGTATTTCGTCGGCTTTCAGCGTTCTCATGTTCCAGAAGCGGTTATGGGAAGGCCACGGAAGGAATGCTTGGTATCGACGGCAAACCTGGTAGCAAATCGCTGTGTATGAAAAGCATACCGAAATGACCTAGATTCGATCGTGTCTACGACCAAGAGCACCTTTCTTGGAACCTCCTGAGTGAACTCGAGCTCGGTGGTGTTGTCCATGCGGCCAGTGAGGGGTTGAAGACCCGCAGCGAAATTGTGCCACAGTTCAATATTCATGAGCTAATTACCTCCGAGAACCTTCATGACTAGTACTGGCCTAAACATTTCTTTGCTCTCTGATTCTAGAGTGGAACCTCGACATCAATGCCCAATAGGACATCAGGTCTTCAACCGATGAGGAATGTCCAGCTGATACAGTGGATTTCATGGAACCCGTCAGGTGAGCAAGTCCAGTAGTTATCGATAAGGCGCATGGACACAATCGCGATACGGTGCTTCCATTGAGAATAGTCAAGACAGTACAAAGGGCGTCAGCGATGAAGTCAGTCTGGCCCTCGAACCTTATCAGTGGCATTGAAAAAGTCGCGGAGAGGAACCTAGTGGAGCATTTACTTTATGGAGCACCCTTTGGTACCCGTAACTCCACGATTTCACTGGCTAAGGATCTTCTCGACTCTCAGGCTCCCGCAAGGTCTCGAAGCGACCGTAGGTCCCTCGCCTACCGTGCCTGGTGAAATTTGGAAGTCAACGTACTCTCGAAGCTACCCACTTACAGGCGCCCTTTCACGTACCCGATCTCCTCGTAGGATTCGTCATCAACTGGGGAAAGGACTTCCCCAGATTACTGTGATCAATTGCGACCAGAGGGGACTGCGGGTATGGCGGCGAAAGCTGGACGGAGTGCGCATGTAAACTATGATTTGCTGAAAAAGAAAAAGGCACAAACCCCGACCCCGAGGCATGGATTGTACCGTTACATGTAATTCTTCAATTTCCCTCCAATTAATATAAGTATTATGTCTATCATTTAATCACTTCAAATAATGGATTCGATTACGCATGCAAAAGCTTTTACTTGAACTAAGGACATAACTAAGTACCAGGTCCATCAGTTTTCAGAGCGCCTGCCAAAACAGTACCGCCAGCTATAGGACGGGAAAGTTTGTTCTCTCCGGCTTTCACAAGAAACTCGGCACTAGCAAAGCCATTCAAGTTAGCGTTGGCTGTATATCAATTGTCAGAACAAGCCATGCAGACACGATATCATAACACGAACTGATATCATTCATAGCATAGAACGTCGCATTTAATTGTCTAGGATCCACCTTCAGACTAAAGAATCCGCGGTAAAAACCTTCGCTCCATTGTAAGTCAGCGTTGATTGCGACGAGAGCTTGTGAAATTGTAACTGTTTCCGGTTGCGATATCCGACCGAACGAAGATGATGAAGTTACCGCGGTGCCTCCGAACTCGACACCAATCGCACCTTCCCCCGAGATCGGATTGTAGCTATTTTAATTAATAAAGGGGTGCGACATATGTATGCATGTACTGACCTCGTTGTGTCGTTCGGATCTATTTAGAAGGAGCCTCAGAAAATAGGAAGAAGCAAGTATAGTATGCGACTTACAAGCAAGGTCAGAAACCCAGTTTGCATGGCTATCTCCAGCAAGAATAACCGTGTTACTGATTTTGTTCCCATAAAGATGGTCGAGAACACGACGTCTATTGGCTCGGTACCCATCCCACGCATCCTTGAACGGTCTCAGCCGGTGCCAGAGACTCGGCTTAAAGAACATACCAGATCAACTATAGGAGGACAGCATTATAGAGAAGTCACATGAAAATGAGAAGCGCATACTCACATGTGCCGTTGAGGTTCAACTGGGTGAAAACTATCTGTTGCCTTCGAAAGATAAGCTACACATTAAAGAGGACCGCCTGAAATGTTCTTACCCGACGATGCGCCATATGGCACCTCGTTCCTGCGACTCGGAAAGTGTCTGAAAAAACCCTACCGCAGCGATCGAATGAACGACGGTTAGCATGGTGTACAAGTAATAGACGCACATTTCTCCTGTTCTGCACCCATCAGACTACGATTTTCGTAGGAGGATACGGTATTGACGACTATGCCAGAACGTCAAATGTGCTACTATGCGACGCGCTGATAGATCGTACATTCTGAAGAAAGTGATGGTGGATGCAATGTCACTCCGGTAGCGCTTCAGTAAAACTTACCTGTGTTGTAGTAAACCTACACACGTCCAATTATAATTAGTTGTTCGATGAAGATTATCAATCGCACTTACATCCGTCAAATCCCTGTCGTACTGACCTGAGTATAACGTACGGATTGGCACTTGAAGAATTATTACTCGTGAAATTACTTACGGGTATCAAGCATCGTCAAATCCATGAGCCTCCCTATCTGGAAATTCCTCCATATACGTAGCTTATCGTTCGAGACTACCTGTCGTATAGGCATCCATTCATGGTACGCTCGTACGGCACTTAATTTCCTGTCAGTGAAACACGCTCCCGATGGAGAAAAAGAGCAGCCGATCGAGGTATCGTTAGAATCTGCTGTGCCAGCTTTCCAGGCATTATCAGCGACCTAAAGGAATGGTCCTTCAATGGTAGTCAGCGGTGTGCATTCAGATGAGCTTGCCTCGTGATCATCCTAGATGCAAGCTCTGCATCACTAACGTCAGAAGATCAAGACTAGATCACATACCCTGATGGCAGTCAACATTAACTATCTTTGTGGGAAATGAAGGTACATACCATACTGTAATCCAAGGACCACTCAGGTGAGCAGTACGAAGGCTCTCGTCAGTCCTATACTTGGGCCAAGCGTTGACGGTAGTCAAAAATGGTCGCCAGCTCTCTACCCAAAGTTTGTCGTCCAATCGGGGCACTAGGAGCGTTAAAAATGATACAACAAACCATAGATGTGCACTAACCCATTCCCCAGAGATTCGTATATCTGGGTGTTGGTCCAGTCTGTATTATACTTCGATAAAAAATGTTAAGAAACGTACGTAGTCTCCAAGGTGAACGAAGATGTCAGGTTTCACGAGTTCGGCTGCGTATCCATACGCGTTGAACCATCCTGGTAATGTATCAATAGAAGACATGATCACGTCATTCATCACATCCACCTGCTTGATATTGGGAACACGAGAACACGGCAAGAGTAAACGGGTTTCCTCCATTAACCCTGTTAGCAGCAGCTACGTTCGCAGCGTCAACTTGGAGCAAATCTGGATTTCTCGAGACGCACTATTAGGACTAGGCAAAGTTCTAGTGGTACCGACAGGGCTAGTGCTCGTGGGATCCGTGCAGTCAAAGAATCGGTAAAAGTATCTCGTGTCAGGCTGCAAGCCAGTCGCTTCAATCTTCACTGTCCAGTCCACGTCATAACTTGTGAAGACTTCCCCAGAATTGACGGGAGAACCTGATAGATCGGCCGACTTGAACACTTGATACGACAGACAGACGGGAACGCTCTGATCAGGTAATTGTGATGTTCCACTTGATGGCGATGGAACTGCCCGTGTCCACAACAACACAGAAGTGTCGAAAGGATCTCCCTACAAAATTGTTATATCAAGAAAGTGTACGCATCACACGTTGGAAGAACGAACGCTAGCGGCTGCAATATAATACAATTGGATCGTAAGCAAGTGCGTCCAGTAAGCAAGTAAGTTTTTTTACCGGCATGCGTAAAGTTCAATCCACCACTCCATATAAATGGACTCTAAATATGATCGTAAACGGGAGAAAGGCGATATTTAGGCCTCATACGTTGCTAAAATCCCCTCCATAGAAGGTGACGTAATGCTTATCGTCAAAAATCCCTGCGTCTTGCATCTGACGACGAACATGTTTGATTTGTCGCTTGTGCAGGTTGTCTATATCATGGTCCAGCTACAAATTCAAATGTTCAACCAAGCATCGGAAAAATATCCTACGTATCATAAAAAATATATAAATACTCACCTGGGGTGCGTCCAAGAAAGGAGATTTGTACGCCAGGTTCCTTTCCAGTAAACGAGTAGCTGTTACCCCCAGACAAAGAAACAGATTGAAGATGATGCATAAGCTACGCATATTGATACCTTGCCAAGCAGCAGCAGCCAAATTACAATGTGTCCCTTTTATACCTAAGGCCACACTGGTAGCGGTGTCTTTGCCCCCCCCCCTTATCACGTCTTACCCTCAGCTGATCAGTAACGAGAAGCTGATCCTACGACCGAAGGCGCACGTTCGTCCGCCATTCGGGCGTTATATTATGGGAACTTTAGACTGGGGCAATTATTTTTGAAAAAAAGGAAAGCAACAGTAGCTGAGGTACCATGTTCGACATAGCAGCTTTTGTGCTATTTCTCACATATGCGGATACGGAGAAGTTAAAATTCGAGATTCGACGGGTTCTCATGTTATATCCAGTACACGCGGTCAGGTCCAGATTTTCTAGAGAAAATCCAGAGTACCCACGAGGCAACGCCAATTACATGATGAGGCACCCTGGCAGGATCAAGAAGAGGGATATGACGTGAACGTGTCTCTGGCGATGAACCTGTTGTTAGAGTGAAGACAAGAAGCATGTAACAGCGGCCTTGAACCCGGATATGTAGTTATAGAGGATAGCGGCCGTTTGACATCGATTGTAATGGGGGAGAGCTCATTTGACGATTGCTGTGAGGTTCAGATTCGTCAAGCAACAACAGAAGATGTACTCACAGAGTCTCGTGAAACAATGTCACGCGGAGAGAGAGAAGAGAAGAAATCTTTTCCTTCCCGGCTGCTAGAAAAATTCTGAAAGGCACATCGTCCTATAGGCTGGGGGGACCTGGTCTTGAACAAGTTGCAAACGAAGCACCGCCAAAATTGCAAATACATCTATTGCCGGGCCGTCGGAGGATGATCCTAGTATAGTACGTCATCTTTCTCACGGCCCTTGCGAATTTCGGAAATTGATTGCACTTTTTGGATTTGACTTTTCGTTTTCGCTGCAGATACCTTTGACGTAGTAGCCGCACTCACCAGCTATCTAATATTTAGTGAAGCAAACATGACCAAGGATAAAATTTTCCATAATATTGCATACTTATCCTCGGGTTGATTATTCCGACTTCCTATAGATACTCACTGCCTCCTCTCCTCACTACAGTGATATGGTGTTGTTCAAGGTGTGGTTGTTTGTAGGACTTTTTGAGCTATATGATTCGCTGCTACAGATAGTATCCTCAATTTTTGTGCCTCTCTTGTCGCGGGAAGGAAGGAAGACCTAGGATCGTAGAGGGCCAGGGACTGCGGGGTACCCTGCCAAGCTTGTTTCCCCATTCTCAATGCCATACTACGTAATATCACTGTTTTCTGCAGGTAACTAATTACCGGAAAGTCGGATTTTCTCTCTCCTTTGACAGAGGTTATATATATATCGCGAAGTGTGCCACAATTTTGTGGCAGTTGCGCGACTGATGCTATTGCATGATACAGTGACATAAGATAACGTCATGCGTAAAAGGCCTGGACCCCACCATCTGTCGAATAAAATATTTTCTGGCCATGAAACTCCGGTTTATAAGTCATCGCATTGCGCCCGGCACAGTATTCCTCCATGATCGAGTATACTGATGTCTTGTTAGTAAGACAGCATTAAACCTTGAAGGATTCGTTGTTCTCTAGGGGACTAATGCTGTCGCGTGAAAGGTACTCCTGTATGTAGCATCTACTCTGTGCTTTCTGTGGTTTTTTTTTGTACTATAATGAAGGTAGTAAGATTCAACCTCTTTAGGTGATCTTAAGGAATCTCAAGATGACCGTAGTATTTTGGGTACTGAATATTGGAGCCTACAGCCTGTCAAATTACGTAGTAGCCCTCCTTCTGGTTCTGAGGCGGAGATTGACTTCTTGAGCAACTGCCAGCGTCAAGTTATGCATTATATGATCGATCGGAGAGTGGTTGTTTCATCTTCATCGCTATAGGATGGTTCGTCAAATGCTGAAAAAAACTTGAAACAACTCAATGTCTTACGAAGATTGAACGTCGTCGAATTCACGGAGTCCCCGATGATGGCCGTCGACTAAATGAACTTCTCTTGCACTTCAGAGCTCCTGCCGCGACAGTGCTACACTGTTGTCTACCCGGAGCTAACACACGGTGAACTCGGCATCCGACTCAGCGACAAGTACCCCAGGTACAGAACAAAGGTTTAGACTTTCTTTGTCTAGGTCGTCTCTATTCTGTCCGGTGTACGTCCTCTTCGAGCGAGTTGAGGTCCGATAGGGAAAAAATTTCAAGGGTAGAAGTATCTTTGATTCCATCGACTCGAAAGAGTGCAATCTTGGCAAAAGATTCCGAGAAATCCGAGGAGGGAGAATATCTAGCGCTCAAACTGTCACCGTCTTCTTTCACGTCGTTCGCGGATGGTCCGAGAATCATGCCATATCTGAGTACTATTGATGCACTTGTCCTTGATATAGTTTCACTGGAAGGAGAGAAGGAAGTTTTAACCTGGAATGATCACTCGGCGCGGGCGTGAATCATCCATTCAATCCGGCAAAAACCTATAAGCAAGGTTCAAAACTGAATTAGCAATGGCAGTCCCGGAGAAGCAGGCTAGACCACGAGGATGTCCTGCATGACGGTTCTATTAGCATTTGATTTCCAAGCAACTAACCACTACACGGATATTCTTAGTGAAGATTATGAGGAGAACTTTGCATCAAGGTTAATCCACTAGACCCCTTAGCACGAGACGCAGAGAATGATCCTGGTGACCAGAGAGGCTTATGCTTACTCACTGGTTTGAATGGAGACAATTTTGCAGACAGAAAGCAGGGAAGTCGAGTGTGTATGGGAAATATTTCAAGAATTCGATATCATAGTGGCATCTAGAAAGGACAACAGAACAGGTAAATCACATAATAGTTCGTTAGACTGTGTAAGACCAACGCTGTCACTGTAGTAGAACTGGATGCCCTCCAGTGATAAAAGGAGCCCTCCAGCACTTCCCGTCCGATTTCACATGCCGTAGGCGCGGGTATGCAATATATGCGTCCTATATTCGTACAATGAAAAGAGTAGCCAGACGACATCACAAAAAGTGGGGTTCTAGTTTTCATTGCCTTCTTGGCCACCTAGCACACATCAGTACTCACCGGCCACCGCCCGAGGATCTCTATCAAAGATTTTCGAGAAGATTGACAAAGCTGGAGACCCTGATGAAGTGAATCCAACATCGAGTCATTGATGAAGAAAAGAACCTTATCTACGGGGCCGGGCTATATTGTAGGATGCACATGAGCTATGACGAGACCTGCCATGTCAGTTTTTTTTACTGATTCAGGCGCTCAGAAGAGTTGAATATCGTGACCCATCCGTGCCCAGTATTTAATACTGATGAGAAAGCTAGACAGCCAATTGAAAGCAAAGGATCCGAACACGGAAAATTATATGCACCGGTGTTCAACAGACTGGTATATCGGGCCGACGGCGCCTAGGATAGCAAAAACAAAAACAGACCTAATGTTCTCGGTGAACATGATTCGATCCTGAGATTGATGTCCTCCGCTGTGTATCCGAAGGCTTTCAATCGCTCTAATGTCATTAGGCCATCATGATATAGTTAAAGAGAACACAAAGCGCGAAGCTTCGATATCTTACCAGATCGGTAGCGAGGACAGAAATGGAAAAGGTCAAGTGAGTCACCACGCCAACCACCAGCTTTCCATTGACCTTATTGGCTTCAGCAGTGAAATTTTCTAACGACAGAAATAACGTTACCACATGAAACGCATCAGTGGTACTCAAGACGCACTAGAAGCAGGGGCAGATAACGTTTCGGTCGTACCTTTAGGGTGGCAGGGTCGGGGTCCGAAGGTTGTCAGGAGAAGTTTGTCGGAGCAATTCCAGAATTATTACCGGTTTCCCAAATAGGTCAGCGGATGCGAAATTTTGATGCGCGGAACACTTTCGGGAGGCACATTCAACAACCCACTAGAAGGCAATTGAGTCGTCAGCGTCTGTATGAAGAATGGGCCATCAGAACGATCGCCTTCGTGAGAACGATGAAAAGCGAAGCACAGCAAAAGCCAAAGGAACTGACATCAGGCATTGAATTGTGGAATAAGACAATGAATGAAAGGACGCTTTGAAGACGTCCGTAAAACAGGAGCACTTCTAAACAGGCAAAATTCAGGCCGCCAGTCTAGGTTGTTGGATCCCAGAGCGGAGAAATACGTCGATTAGAATGTGTGGGAAGAGTACGTACGTCGCCCTTGGCATTTATGGATGAGTTTTGTGTTGTAGCCAAGCTATGCGAAGGGTTAGTCTAAGAATACGAGATTGACAGGCGGCTCACATGAGGTGCGTCGCTAAAGTGGGGTCATGTAATAAGGTCCGATTGCAGTCAGCCAGGATAATGAAACTGTGCATTAATACTGAGTGTTATTCAAAGAAATCATGCTGGTATTCCCAAGATGTTCGCCAAGTTCATCCTCCCATACCTTCGGCGCTTGCATTAGTATTTGCTATACAGAGAAGCGCACGTTTCTCGTGATCAATCGCCTCCAAGCTGGCAATGAACATAGGCTAGGCACTAATGGCACTGCCAGTGCTAGCCGCGAAGTATCCGAAAATATGACGTAGAATCCAGCCAGGGAAGGTGAGAGCGAGACTATTAGCATTTTTGGCGGCCATCATTATACGGAGAAATCCTCGAGTCGAGCGAATGGCTAGAAACCAGGACACGGACGTATTCAATTAAGCAGCTGATCTTTTGCGGTTCTTCGACAAAAAACACGCACCTGCTGCTGAAATGTCGCATTGCTTCTATGTCCAGTTTATTGGCTGAACATAGTCTAAGCTAAGCATCGGTCCCCCACTCCGAGCCTGACCTGATCATATCACACCGAGTCTCTCCCACTTGATCATAGCACCCCGAATCGGACCGCACGCAAACGTACGTTTCTCTATACAAGGATTCATGGAGCCTTTCCCGTCGAACAGGATGGATTGATGCCGCTTCTCAGCGCAACTCCGCAGGACTCTGAAAGAGTTGATTAAGTTGAACAAAGTTGAATGCATTATCGGCACACCGGGCCGGGAAAAGCATACGAGAATCTCGGCGGATCCGGAAAACGCGTGTTAGGGCGTTAAGGTTGACACGCGGTAACGAGTCCTGCATTGAGTCGATAAGTTTATTTTTCTATGAGGTTACTTTTTAACGCCACAATGGATCGGATTCTGAAGCAAACGGAAACTGAACTGCATTTTAGGAACGATTCACTCACACGAGCTTCGCCGTCTCTCCACCGCTGACTTCACAATTGCCAGACGGATACTGCACCTTTGTCATGGTAAAAGGTTACTATACAGCCTTTATGCCGAAATAGTTGGTGGACCTTGATTGATTTACCGCAACGTAGATGACGAAGCTATAAAAACCAGGCTCGGCTTTTGTTCGAGGGCATCGGAGTATTGGTAAGTTGCTGACAAAGGAGGAGTCGATGTCTTCAAGTTCGTCTGAGTCTTCCACCAATATATGCCCTTAGAACTCAAAAGTTTATAAAATTTCTTATTGCAGGTCATTACGACATTTCTCTAAGGCAAATATGACATTCTAATGAGCTATACGATGAGTGTATTGTCTGAACTCAGCTCATTCCAAATCCGCCATCAGCCGTGAAGCTCGGGGTTCTACTACGGAATTCCCAGGGAACTAGTGAGGCCCGATAGTTTGGGTGCAAGATCAGTAGTGACACCGTCACACTGAGGATTCTGTTGAGATTGACATTTGTATAGGCACCTGAAAGTGTGAGAGATTTTGTTACTTCAAATGCTGGACTGGAGCATGGAACCTGCTGTCAAGGCAAATGCGGTTTAAGTACAAGTTGCCGAAAATGCCGTTCGGTTATCATTCACGTGTTGTTTATGTACGAATTGATGCATTGATGCCCGGAAGAAGCCGCCCGAAAGGGCAACTGCTTCTGCCCCATCCAATCGGCATATAACGCCGTTTGCTCAATGTCGTCTCTTTCCATCATACCCACCGTTCCTCCTAATGAAGACGGAAGGCGCCCCAGACGCTCTGAACGCTAGTATTTCTCCAGTTGATAATACTCTCTTCCATTTTTTTGGTCGCGAGCACAGTAGCCAGGAATCTGACGAGCAGCAGCCGGAGGCTGAATCCTCTCGTCGAAATTCTCGCGTCTCTTATAACAAAGCGTACGTTTCTAATATGTTGGCGCGAGCTTTCACTTACACCCCACTCCCCCAGCTCCGGTGCTTGCGTTCATTGCAAGTCGTTGAAGGTCTGCATTCAATTTTTGACTTTCAGTTACTATTGTTCTAGTTACTCAAAATATCCAATCAGGTTCGATGTGAATTCAACTCAGGCGAAACAGCCTGTCAAAGGTGCCAAGCTGGGAACTATGAGTGCGTCCCTCGAACGCGTAAGAAACGGAAACCTGCCCCGTACGTTATTGTTTTTTTTATGTCTAACACTTGTTCACTTATCGCAACAAAGCACCCACGAGGATCTGCAGGCGAGAGCAGTCAGCCAAGATCACCAAATTCAGGCCTTGCTTCTGCAGTTCGACAAACTCAAGGCTGACAATAGAATCCGGGATCGGATGTCTCGGGCGCATGTGGATTACCTCGCAGCAAACCGCACGTCTGACCTCAGCAGTAGGTTTATCACACGATCACACTTTTTCAAGCATCATTGAGCATGCCTCAGCAGCTTCCAAGTATACCCATCGTCCTGATAGATTCGAATTATCGTTTGGCGGAGATAGTCCGACCGAACATATCTTACAATCCTTTTCCCCAGGTAGGAATCAGTCGTCGAAGAAGGATATTTAATCTCTAAAACACCTTTCACCGAAGTACACGGACAGAAACACGAGATAGCTCACTCAGCACCTCCCGATATCGTCAAGTACTGCTGCCTTACACCGGATGATATTCGGACGCTGTTTAATCTGTGCGTTGTTTATCCGTATAAGACACGTTCATGTCCTGAATATTCACCAGCTATTTCGAGAGAATTAATGTTCGCCTCACTTCTCGATAGCAGTTACAATGCTTATATGCCTTTGATTAGCCCTTTTTCTCCATTCTCGACCCAGAGCTTCATACTCCCGAGTCGCTGATATGGACTAGCCCATTTCTTTTCACCGTTAGTGCGTACTCTTTCGATCTATCTTTGGCGATCACCCTCAATACTGTCAACAGTTTGTGCTACCGCTTCTCGTTATCACCACTTACAACCAGAGTTATATTACCTAGCTCAAGATTTTGCGCGCGACGCAGCCGGAAAGTCTTTGGTAGATGGCACTAAGAGTGTCGATATATGTCAAGCCTACCTCATAATGGCCGTTTATGCTGCTCCTAGGAAGAAGTGGGAAGAAGATCGCCGATGGCTGTTGATGGGTGTAGCCATACGGTATGCTCCAGGCCTTCTAACGGACGTTCGACCTCTCATAATCGGTCACAGCATGGCCTTAGAATTAGGGCTTAATAAACCTCCACCGCCACGGTGTAGTGAGCGCGAGTCTATGAACAGGACCAGAACATGGTACGTATTCTTTCCCGGTGCCTGCGTTCGTTGACTGACGTGGCTATTGACACAGGCTTAATTGCTTCTGCGCTGACGGTTCACATTCCATACAGTTCGGGAAAATTCCAATGATTAGTTTAGACGATCATATGGCCGTGCACTCTGAGGGCTGGTACAAGGCTTCACGCGGAAATTTACCTTTCGATGTTCACCTTTGCGCTTACGTGCAAATAATTGTGATCATGGCTCAATGGCGTAAACGCATTGGCGAAGGAAATCTACGACAACGGATCCGCGATGTAGGTGATCTGTGTATCTTATCTCAGGCATTTCATAGGAATTTTGTGCAGGGCTTCGATATTGTTGCAGCCGCCATAGAGACAGAAGAAAGTCTTGAGCAAGAATTACGTCGCTGGGTTAGTCGCTACGACGAGGAGTACAGTTATAATCGTAAGTCTGTTCATCTTCTCAATGTCCGATGGCTATTCAACCTTACGAGTGTTAGCCCTCCAGATATGCGCCTATCGTGGGAGCACTACCCATATGTAGGACCCAATTTTCGACTAAGTTTTGCTTGCTGAACGAGAATCAGGATTACCGCGTACCTGAGATTAGTGGTCTTAGCTGTTGGTTTTCAGCATGCTGCAAAATCTGGACTCTCTCGAGACTCAGAGGTGCTAACACGGTCCATTGATGCTGCACGATCTGTCATTCAGATAACGGTGGAACGACTTTATCCTACCGGACATCTGCGCTATGCGATGGAAGCGAACTTCGTTTATGTTTCTTTTGCAGCAGCTTACCTGGTTAATGTAAGGATTCTGTATTCATTGTTGCTTCCCTTCTGATGACACGGAGGTTTTAGCTTCTAAGAGCCAAGTTTTTGCCGCTCCTCTCGCAAGAAGTTCAAGAAGAAATTATATACAGCGTCAATAAACTCATCAGAGTTTTGGCGTCTGATAAAGTGGCCCTGGACGGCCGTCATACTCCTGCTTTATATTCCCGGTTCTTAGCCAACTTAATGGCAAAAAACATCCCCCACCTTCGCACCCCAGCCTACCCCGAATCTGATCATAATTTAGAATTATCGTATGGCGGTGGGGATTTTCAAGTCCTGCCGCAGAATGAATTTTCTTGGCCCGATACCCGGTATTCAGAGTCTCCTCCGGGCGCTAATACAGAGTCGGGGGACACCGTATCTCATCGTACCCGCGAAACGGATATGGATTTTAGTTTGGGCAATTTTGGTATGGCCAATCGACTTTCATCATACGCAATTGATGCTGATCTACAGTTCCCAATGTCAGTGAGGGCAGTATCTCAAGATGTTCCTATAACGACATATGACACAGAAAGTTGGCAGACTTCCTGGGGTGGGTCAAGCTGGGCGACGCAAGAAACTGCGCTTTACAATAACTGGTCTCAGTTTAGTAGCCCGGGCTGGAGACATTGATTGTTTCCGGCGTAATTTCACATCGTTATATTTCTCCGTTGTGTGTGTGCACTTAGCACTGTATATTACTGTTGCAGGTCTGCTGTGGATCACCTCTATTACTCTACTTTTAATCATGTCGTTTAAATACTTGCTGTCTCCTTGCTGTGTAGCCGTTATATTGTTATATGTCTAATCTCTCTGTTGTAGTTTACTCATGTACAAGAAATTTCACTTCTATTGAACTTCTCGAATTCACCGTACTTACGTCAGACAACAACCGTAAATACATTTCGCATTCTATCCGCTTCTTCTTGTCGAATACATCTGCGAGGCCGGCAGTCGCAGGCATGAGCACCTCGAAAGCAAGAATTGAATCGGTGGAGTCCGTTTATTCTCTTGATAGAGTGTTTTCGTAGTGACTTCAGCGCCACAGAAAGGCGTTTCACAATCTGTTTAGTTCTGGCACATCTCTTGCGAAGATTAAGGATGCCTCTTTAGCGGACCGTTTATTTCCATTCTCTGACGATGTTCTGGAGGTTCCTGGGCGGAGCATTGCATGGAAGGTGCGCCTGAATCCACCTTCATCAATAATCTGACTCAGCTGCATCATAGCTCTTCCTTGTACAAAGCGAACCCCTCAAAGCATTAATCGAGGCAGATTCTTCTCCATTGCTTGATTCTTTGCGTGAAACTCGAAGGCAGTATGCGGCGTTGTTACTGGAGAAGATGCGAGCACCGGATGGAAGCTATGAAGACGGATTCGCCCTACCGGGGTCACTACCATCGCCAAAGCGTGAATCTAGGCTGGAAGTCAACCTGGATAGGAATAACCCTCTAAGTTTACATACAGAAGTACGTTATGCATCCTGGATTTTTGCTAACATTCTCAAATGATACGACAGAATCCTTGGACAGAGTGGTTTGCTTCCGTCGAACTGCGGAAAACGATTTTACAAGACGTTGAGCGAACGTGAGTCGTAGCTGATACTTGTTATCTGCTCAACTGAGGTGGTATTTAGGTTTCCCGAAATTGATTTCTTTCGACTTCCAGATGTGCAAGCTCAGCTAACTAATATTCTCTTTATCTACTCTGTCATGCATCCAACCATAGGCTATCGACAAGGTGACTTCAGCTTGAACGCTCTCAACGTTCTACCTGACTGCTGTGTTCAGGTATGCACGAGTTACTGGCACCGCTATATTACGCTGTCGAATACGATTCAATATCCGAAGACGATCAGGAATACGTTCACGATTTCAAAGTACACGAAATGTGTTCTAAGCCCTGGGTTGCAGCCGATGCTTGGTGTCTCTTCGACGCAGTCATGCAATCTACCTCTCGATGGTATGAGTGGCAAGAGCCCCCCGTCGACGCGAAAGGACGATCCCCACTACCCTCTCATGTCCTTTTACATATTCCCGAAGGAGCTGTCGATCTAAAACCCTACGTACCACCCATTGTTCAGACGTGCAACAACATACAAGCGAATTTCCTACGGACAACGGATCCACATCTATGGCAGCGGCTCCAAACAACCGGCATAGAACCACAAATTTACGGAATGTAAGCTCAGGTTAAATAACCCCAGAGTTTTTGAATATTCATAGCACAGTCTCCTGGCAGTCGGTGGCTGAGGCTTTTGTTTACACGGGAATTTAGTCTCCCAGATGCAATGAAATTATGGGATGCCCTCTTCGCGTGTGATCCATCCTTTGATCTGGCTCCATGGATCTGTGTTGCAATGTTAATACGTATCCGCAATGAATGTGAGTTGGCGTCACCTTGCGTTTTCTCGCTGACAGTGATATATTACAGTGTTGCCATCCGATTACTCCACCCAGCTTACTGTCCTATTACGCTATCCGTCAGTGTTACGCTCATTCGAATATGGCTCCCCAGTGCATCCAACAAGCTTGTTAGTACGGCAGGCACTGGCTTTACAAATGTCCCCAACACCTTCTACTGGTGTTCTATTGGTGTCTGAAAATCGCAACCTCTTGAATATCGCGATAGACGTACCAGAAACACCGCCCGCTCCTCGCAGGCGGTCTACTCGAAATAGACCACTTTCAACTTCGGTGGCCTCTGGGAATGGCAATGTGGCTCAAGGACACGTCCGACAGCAATCGTCTCAAAATTTAGGGTTTCCTGAGATGCTTGCTCGTGGAATCCTAGAAAGAGGCGAAAGCTTGGGGATCAATAAGACTCTAATGAGTGCTGTGTCAGAACTAAAGGTAAGACATGATTACTTATTGTACCATCCGTTCTGACTGTCCATGTATATAAAGCGCAACATTCCTGAAATTGCTTCATCGCTCATGCGCGCGCCGGCCAATGCATACCAAATGACTGATGAGAATATAGGGGAACGGCCACCTGGGGAGCATCGGTCACGGCTTGAGATGGAAAAAGAATTATCCGAACTTCATATGGTGAACAAGAAACTCGGCGATTCTTTGGGATGGATTGTCGATGTTCTACTTCAGGATGAAGATCAGACGAACGCAGAGCGCCTAAAAAAGCAGCGACGGCAAGCCATCGAGTCCCTTTCGTATGTCAGAGATATTCTGATCAGCCAGTCAACGGATATTGAAGAGGAGAGGCTGTACAGTGAAGAGCAGATTGCCAACCGGAGACAGGAGAAGACAAAGCAGGCTGATGCTGTTGAGGTTCTCCAACCAAAGATACCTACACCAGTTAAACCCAACCCTGCTAGAGGGAAAGGGTCGCGCCCTTTGCCGGTTGCCAGTATGCCGCCAGCTGGACCTATGTCGTCATCTTTGAGCCAGAACACCAACCCTGCCCGGCTAGCACCTTGGAACTATACCCGGTCAAACTTTTCGTCTACTTCCTCTTTACCCGAGACGTTATTGCCTCGACCTCCACCCCCCACTTCAACGACAATACCGAGATCGGCACTTGACGGTCGACGAGATAAGGCGTCCGAAGTGTTGCAAGATCCGTTGGGGGCGTTGCATTGACGAAAACACTGTGATATTGGATCGAAGTAACAATAGTGTAGGATAATTTAGAACTTTGTAGACTTACCATATACATTTGTCTTACGCAGGCAGGTGGCTCGCTTGGAAGTTATTAAAGCCGAAAGCCGAAAGAAATCACGGGGATGTGATTGGTCGAGGTCCTGGTCGGGAGAGCTCGTCACGATCGGAGCAGACATTCTCCAACCCACGTCCATCTCGTTCGGGCGTTCCCCTTTCCCTTGTCCTCACCGCCCACCATGCTTAGCAGGCGTCTCACCAAATCTTTTCTACGTTCTCAGCGTTCCTTTCATTCGTCTGCTGTCGCCAGGAAGGTCGTTGCTACCAACCCTGTCAAGGCTGAGGAGGTCAAGGTATGGCTAGCATGTCCTTAGAGCTCCTCAATACCCTATGAACGAGACTTTTGCAGTCGTGGTCGTCGGGGAATTACCCTCTTATTGAACATGAATACGACGCCATCGTTGTGTGAGTCTTCCCCACATGTCACCCTGGATCCCCGCGTTTATATGATCTCAGAGGTGCTGGCGGTGCTGGGTTGAGGGCAGCCTTTGGTCTGGCAGAAGCTGGCTTCAACACTGCATGTATCACCAAGCTTTTCCCGACGCGAAGCCATACTGTAGCAGCCCAGGTAGGTGGTCTCTTGGTCTCACATGCGTCCGGTTCTTACCGTCGGTCAGGGTGGTATCAATGCTGCGCTTGGTGTACGTTTCAATCCAATGCACGCAAGTTCGTATTAATGTTTGGTTGCAGAATATGACAGAAGATGATTGGCGATGGCACATGTATGACACAGTAAGAAAAATCGTATATGTCAACCGCTTAATATGCTCATTATTCTTGCAGGTGAAAGGCTCTGATTGGCTCGGTGATCAGGATGCCATTCACTATATGTGCCGCGAGGCACCTAGTACTGTTATTGAGGTATGCTGGACATCAAGTCATATGCTGCCTGAAATGTTCACCGTTTTTCGGTAGCTGGAACACTTTGGGGTCCCATTCTCTAGAACCAAGGAGGGCAAGATATATCAGCGCGCCTTTGGAGGACAGTCATTGAAATTCGGCAAGGGCGGGCAAGCTTATCGTTGTGCTGCCGCTGCGGATAGAACCGGGCATGCGCTTCTCCACACGCTTTACGGACAATCTCTTCGTCACAACACCAACTTTTTCATCGAATATTTCGCTTTGGATCTCATCATGCAGGACGGCGAATGTGTTGGTGTCATTGCCTTGAATATGGAAGATGGTACTCTTCACCGTTTTCGAGCCCACAAGACAGTTTTGGCCACAGGGGGATACGGTCGTGCATACTTCAGTTGCACAAGTGCTCATACTTGCTCTGGTGACGGTAACGGTATGGTTGTGCGAGCAGGCCTTCCCCTTCAAGATCTTGAATTTGTCCAGTTCCACCCTACTGGTATTTATGGTGCCGGATGCCTCATCACGGAAGGTCAGACCTTTTCACTTTAGTACATGGACTCCTATAAACGTCTCATAGGTTCCCGCGGGGAGGGAGGTTACCTACTGAACTCGGAGGGTGAGCGGTTCATGGAGCGCTATGCACCCACCGCAAAGGATCTTGCATCTCGTGACGTCGTTTCCCGAAGTATGACTGTCGAAATTCGCGAAGGACGAGGAGTTGGACCCGAAAAAGATCATATCTACTTGCAACTGAGCCATCTCCCTGCCGAGGTTCTTCATGAGCGATTACCCGGTATCTCCGAGACTGCAGCTATCTTCTCTGGTGTTGATGTTACTAAGGAACCCATTCCTGTCCTTCCAACTGTCCATTACAACAGTGAGTGCTACCGCAGATTCAGAACATCTCTTCTTATTGTCCTTATTAGTGGGAGGCATACCGACGAAATACACGGGCGAGGTTCTCACTATCGATGAAAACGGCAATGACAAGGTGGTTCCTGGATTGTATGCTGCTGGTGAAGCGGCATGCGTGTCGGTTCACGGTGCTAATCGTTTGGGCGCCAACTCGCTTCTGGACATCGTCGTTTTCGGGCGGGCTTGCGCACATCACATCAAAGAAACGTTAACGCCTGGAACACCCCACAAGGCTATTCCCGAGGAGGCAGGCATTGAGAGTATTGAATATCTGGACAAGATTAGGTAAAGAATGTTCTCTTGGTGTTTGCTTATTGAATCTTGAATCTGGTCACAGGAACTCGGATGGACCTGTACCAACTGCCAAAATTCGTCTTGATCTCCAAAAGGCCATGCAGACTGATGCGGCTGTGTTCCGGTTGGTCTGCTTACATATTTGTAATGCGGCGCTATGTTAAATGACTTGCAGAACTCAGGAATCACTGGACGAAGGCGTTAAGAAAGTCAGTGAGATTTACAAAACCTTTAGCCAAGTCGGAATCAAAGACAGGAGCATGATCTGGAACTCGTACGTCACTCGCCATCTATACCTCATGTATATATTGAACTCCTTCCAGAGATCTAGTTGAGACTCTTGAGCTACGGAACATCCTTCAATGTGCAATCCAGACCATCACTTCTGCAGCAGCTCGAAAGGAATCGCGCGGTGCTCATGCCCGCGAAGATTACCCTGATGTACGTGTTCTTTCCACCTTGTTGATGAAGATGTCCGACATGATTTCCTTTAGCGTGATGACGAGAAGTGGATGAAGCACACCTTGTCATTCCAGCGTGACGTGGACAAACCAGATGTCGAACTGACATACCGACGCGTCATTGACACCACGCTAGACGAAAATGAATGCAAGCCTGTACCACCATTCAAGCGAGTGTATTAGGAACTTTTTTTTACTTTGCTATGGCTCGTTGACTCTGCAATTGCATGACTGCCTTTCGGATATATTTTATTGACATTGAAAGCAATACAAGTCGTAAAACAAAAAAAGAAGCCAGAAAATTATGTCAAAGGCCCATCAAGATCAAGTCGGTTGAACTGTGCTTCAGGGAAGTATCGAGCACGAACGGATCGGCCACCGAAATACCGCCCATCCATCTCGCGTACAGTCTTCCATGCTCCTGCAGGACCAGCAAATAAAACGAAAATGCGTACTGCATCTGCTGGATTAGGAGGGGACGGGTTCACGAGATGGACCAATACCCGTTCTACTGTCCCATTCTTGGAACATTCGTCGCCTGCATTTATTAGTCACCGCCACGCTCGGCATTCCAGACAGACTCACCAATTTCTTCTCTTAGATCACCGTCATCGACATCCTCAGGACTAACCATATTCGTGAGCACCATCACCCTGCTCGGTAATCCAAACCGTTCCCTGTCTTCTCTCGTTTTGGCATCTTCATTGTCGTTGATAATTCGACCCCGATTGGACGCCGCGGCAACGCCCTTTGCACCTTTGTTTTTCATCTGCTCCACAGCTAATGCATTCACGATTCCAGAGCCGTCTGCGCCCAAACCTTGTCCCTCCTTGTGACCCCACTTGGCCATCAGTCGCGCGGCAAACCCGTGAGGGTCAGGTCTAGAAATCCAATTCATTCAGTAAAACTGTATCCCTGTGAAAAAATAGATACGGCTTGCCGCTTTGATGACCCTGCTGATTCTTCAGGGGGTGTAGATGGTGTTGGTGTAGCACTAGCTAAAGCACCTAAGCGCGCAGCGATCGCTGCAGCAGCTTTGACCTTTTCGTCTATCGAAGCTTGAAGTGCTGCTGCCGGGGGACCTGGAGGTGGTGGTGGAACAGACGGTGGGGCGAAAGGATTGTACGCTAGTTGAGGTGGTGAAGGAGGACGTGGCGCTGGTACTGGCACTGGCGGACGACTACTCATTGCCAGGCGTCGGAGATACGCCTCATCACCTGTTTCAGTCACAGGAGGAGGTGCGGGGGCAACAGGAACTGGAATGTCGTCATTCCGAGATGGTGAAGGCGCTCGAGGTGGCTGAGGTCTCGACAAGGCGAGTCGGCGCTGGTATGCTTCATCGCCTGTCGTGTTCTTATCGACGAGAGCCACTGGTGGGTCAGGACGCCCGATACCGTGTTTCTCATCATCGGCTCGGGACCAGTGGTCATAATGTTCCTCGTACCGACCTGTTGAACAGATCGAACCAAGTGCGCTTCTTGGGCAAGTGAACATACCAGTTTTACGTGGCCGCTCATCTTCGGACGATCCGCCATCGCTGTCCGTATAATCGCTGCTCCGTCCTCGCTTACGGTGTTGCTCAGCTAAACGTACTCGCTTCTCAATTTTTTCCTTCTGCCTCCAGACTTTGAACTCGTTGTAGTCGTTTGGCTTTAGGAGATCATATGGCTCCATCGGATCCCAGACAGCTACGACTGGTTGGTTTTTATGCTGAGGGAAAGTGAGGATTGGAAAGAAAAAGTGAGTCTGAAACCGAGCACCTTTCTGCCTTTGCCTTTCCCACCCTTCTTCTTTTGTCCAGCGGCTCTGAAACCGTTGACATCTTCCTCCAAAACCATCGAAGGGGGCTTGACTTTCTTCCCCCATGCTCCCTGCGTCGGGGCGGGTTCTTGTACGGGCTCCGAAGGCTTGGGTGGCTCGACCAAAACCGGTGGGGCAAAGATAACCGCCGAAGACGAGACTGTTGCGGAATTGGCTGTTGCGAGAGCTGCGCCTGCTGGGAGCCTTGGCGCTGCTGGTTTCGATTTTTGCTGGTTTCGTCGTACAGGCGCGAATGCAAGGGCAGCGGACCACCCTTTATCATAAGAACAAGGGGAGCATTTCAATAAGAAGCTCTAAACAGTCAAGGGCGTAGTAGATAAAGAGTACCGGCTGTAGATTTTGCGCCTTCGGGCGCGACTGCAGGTGTTGCTTGTGGTATTGGTACGGCTACCGGCTGTGGCGTTGGTTCGTTATCCTTTTGTTCGACAGCAGAAGATGTAGAAGCTGGCTGAGAGGCAGAAGCTGGTACAGTGGTGCCAGACGAAAACTGGATACCGCCGTATAGACCGCCTGCTCTGCTCGACATGGTGGAGAAACAAGTTACAATATTTGTGATACAAATACAAAACTTTTGTATTTAATAATTATTATCGAAATTATTTATTCCTTCAGGGGCGTGAATCATACATTTACGCCTTCTCTGTCGTGCGACCGATGCTTTTCCAAGCGTCATCTAAGGTTAGCTTGTGAGTATGCAGAATGGATAAAACCACAATATGCACCATTCATGTTGGGGTCATCATTCAAAGGAGCAATATGTGTTGACTCTATGATCCCTGGGCGTGCTTCAATGACACCGGCTAGTTGCCTCATGGCACGGGCAGCTTGTCGGTCGCCCTTGAAGTGAGTATGATGCGCCTTTTTCATGGGATGAGAGACCTGCCAACACAATGAGCCACATTCAGCCAATACACAGAGAAAAAGACGGTACAAATTTGGTGTCCATTTTACTGGACATGTTCGATGAACCAGTTGGTTTTGCAACCGTAGGATGCTTGTCGACGCCTTTAGCGCCTAATGAAGAATCGGTTAAAGTCATTGTGAAAGTTAGCTGTGCCCAAAATTGTCTTGCGGAGGCCTCTATATAGGACCTCAGCGGAACATGACGCCTGGGCTGACGCACATATGACGCATCGATAGTCAGGCGACCGCAAAAGAAATAAATTAAAGGTGGTAATATGGTTTATCCGCGTTCGAGAAGTATCGTTCTCGAACGGTCTGGCTCAGTACATGGACAGCGAAGTCACCAGCATCTATCATGGCCCATTCGTTCAGCATTCTTCCCTTGAGATTTGGCGGTATGGGTAGCGGAGGTTTAACTTCAAGCAACTGCAAATAATTAGTTTGTAGAACAAGCCAAGCAGTACTGGCACCCACTGTTTTTCTTACGACACGAACAACCGATTCGATTGCACCTCTGTTCTCTGTTCCCTCCTTCACCTGGTTCCGTGGTCAATGTCGTATCGACCCTCAGAATCACGACTACTCACCTGAGCAATGACAATCCAACTCCAAAGACCATAAGGCATATCATACGCAGACTCGCCAGCATTTGTTCCTCCGCGTCTCCTCCGTCCTTGGGGTAACCGGTAAGGAAGAGGCGGCCCCGGAATGGGCAATTTGGGTCTCTCCACAGTCAAAAAGGATGAATCGAGATGAGGCAAAGGCGCAAGCTTTGAGTAGAGCTCTTTCACGGGCTCTGGAGCATCGGATGGGATGGGCGGAGCAGAACTAGACAACTGTGGCTTCGGCACAGATGCCTCTTGGTCGACGAACCACGGAATGCTTGACGATGACGGGCCATCACTGAAATGTCGAAACTGGCGCGAACAACGCGGTGTACAGTAGGCGAGTCGACGAAGAGTTTGCATGGTAGAGAAGGAAAAAGTTAATTGTTGATTATTTATTTTCTGATAATACCTGGGGTACGCCGAGAGACGACGTCATACAAAAAATTGAGTGCCGTTGAACTCGACGCCATTCATTGGTTCGTCGTTGGCTGACCTACTACCATATGTCTCTATGGCTTCCCCGCGCTTCGCCTGCCTTGCTCGCCCGTTCCTATAGCCATCTCCTGCGCATACATCCAGGCCCCGTCTTTCCCCGCATATATCTCCGTGTCGCCCCTTCTTCGCGTCGTCTACAGAGCACGAAATCGCCCGAACAACCACCACCGACCCCTTCAACGGTAAAGCCCAGTCCACCCGTCAAGGACACGCCCAAAGGCCCGCTACTACCCCGCGTATGGAAAAAAGTCAAGCATGAGGCTGCCCACTATTGGCACGGCTCCAAGCTTCTCGTCTCCGAGGTCCGTATTTCAGCGAGGCTGCAGTGGAAAATCCTGCATGGAGAGGTTTTGACGAGGCGTGAGCGGAGGCAGGTATGTTATCTGTCAATAATCTTATGAAGAGTAATTTTCTGACTTTGTGTGCTCCAGCTCAAACGTACAACCCAAGATCTCCTCCGGCTTGTACCGTTCGCTGTGTTCATTATCGTGCCGTTCATGGAACTGCTTCTCCCTGTCGCTCTCAAGCTCTTCCCCAACATGCTGCCCTCTACATTCGAGGACAAGTTTGCTGCTGTACGTAGCTTTTAAGCTGCACACCACTCTTTGACTAACAGACGATTCCAGCAAGAAAAGGAACGCAAGCTACTCCGTGTTAGACTCGAAATGGCCAAGTTCCTTCAGGAGACGTTGCGTGAATCGGGTTTGAAGGCCAATGCACATATTGTAGGCAGCGAAGCATTCAAAGAATTTTTCCGCAAGGTGCGAAATCCAATGGACTTGTGGCGTAACTGTGCTCAATTCTTTTAGGTTCGGTCCACTGGCGAGTCACCATCTGCCACAGATATCATCAACGTAGCCAAACTGTTTGACGACGACCTCACCCTCGACAATCTTTCTCGTCCTCAACTCGTCTCGATGTGTCGGTACATGGGTTTGAACGCGTTTGGAACGGACAACTTCCTTCGAGGCGCTATTCGATCACGGCTTTTGCATATCCGTCGTGATGACCAGCTTATTGAATCGGAAGGCGTCGATGAACTCTCCACCGCAGAGCTTCAGGCAGCCTGCCAATCGCGCGGTATCCGTACTTCGGGCGTTTCTCCTGCAAGATTACGTGAAGAACTTACGACCTGGATCAATTTGCATCTGCACAACAGAGTTTCCGGTGTTCTCCTCGTTCTGGGAAGGGCTTTCCATTTTGATAGAAAGGCTGGTGAGAACGAGGATGGAAAGACGAATGTTATCAAGAGTTTGGAGAGCGTCTTAAGTGGTCTACCCGATAACCTGGTATGTTTACCATCACATCTACTCGAATTTTGTGCTTACGGGGGTCTACAGTTGAACGAAGCCGAGCTGGAGGTTGATTCTGAAAAGGCTAGCTATAAACAGAAACTTGAAGTCCTGCAACAACAAGAGGAACTCATTGAGGACGAAGAAGAGCAAGAGCAAAAAGAGGAAGATGCGCGTCGTGCAAAGAGAGAAGCTGATGAACTTGAAGCGGAAACTGCCCGCGCACTTCTTCCTGATTCTGAAGTAAGTTGATCGTTGTATCCTGTGTGAAATAATATTAATCATGCTTAGCTTATGCCGGAAGGCATCGAGTCGGAGGATGCTCGTATGACCTCTGAACAATTAAAGGAACTTGCAGAAGCGCTGTCTGTCCTGTCGGCAAAATCCAGTGTTTTGAAGGAACGGGACGAACTGAGAGCACTGATGGAAGAAAATCTACTAGCCGAAGAAGATCCCAAGTCACCTTCTGGCGCACTGACAAAGCGTATACGGACTATGCTCACCAAGATTGATTCTCGGATGCAAGACTACGATTCGCGAGTAGGGAGCTCCTTACAGATGATCTCTGCCGATGCGCAAGGGCGAATTTCCGTGGCAGATCTCGAAAAGGCATTGGCCGTGATAAAGCACAAGCCTGACGACGAAGTTGGCCAAGCCGTGATCCAGAAGCTCGACGTGGACAAGGATGGGTTTGTGGAGTTGGAGCATGTACTTGGGCTGGTGAGGGAAGAGGGCCTAGGTATTGTAGTGGACGACGAGGCACAGACACTGATTGGAGAGCTCAAAAATTCAAAGCCGCGGAAGGAGGATATTGTGCAGGAAGCTTAGAGGCGGAATTTAGACTGGTTATACTTATGTATTCAAGTAATACTGCTGTAGTATCCTATAATGGTCAAGCCTAGACGCGACGTGTGAGAAGCAGAAACAAGGCACAAACAAACATTCGGGGTAACGAGTTCTAGGAAGGACGGAATGATAGCAGATATCCACCGTATATTATAGTGATGAGAGCACTCCAATAATACATCCAAAGTCGTGCCATAAAATTTTAAAAAGATGATTGTTCGTTAATTGGGAACTGGGATGGGTGTTTTTGCACGAGAGCGTGTTCCTTCTGTGTCACTTTCTGCGGCAACCTCTGTGTCGACATCGTATGTCTCTGCCCAGAATCTGCCTGCTTGGAGGGCAAGGACACCGGTGAGGGCGACGCTGCAGATGAGGTTGCTCGACGCCAGGTCGAGGGTAGCGCCGCGGAGGAAGACAGGGAAGGCGTCGGTGAGTTCGTGGGAAGGCAGGGAGGTGAAGCTAGAATATACGACTGGCAGGGAGGGTTACTATGAGTTGGGAGCGAGCAATGAGAAGGCGCTACCTGGTATCACAGAGTATAGGTACATGGCTATCGTGGTGCCAAACAAAACTACAAGCACTAGTCAGAGTATTCCAACGCGAGCTGGAGGCACTGGCGCTCACATATACTCCCGCCGTCGAACATAAGATTTCCGGCCTCGCCGTCTCTGAGGCTGAGGAGGATAGTGACTGCACCGGTGAGAACGGTGAGAGCCATGGCGTAGTACATCTCAACGGGCGCCTTTGTGAGAATAGAGTAATAGGCTGCAGCGATCCATAGGTTTTCGTCAGTGACTGGGGATTTCCAGAGGGTGAGGGCGTCGGCAATCCAGTGAGTGAAGAGCTGGCCTGGATGGGGGGTTGGATACTGGTAATTTACAGGCATATACTAGACGCACCGAGAAGAAAACTGGTCACACAGACAACGATACTCGCCCGTAACCCCATCGCTGCTTCAGTTAACCCAGAGGTTCAAATTTACATGTGATTTCTATAAATTCACTTTACTATTTTCAATTAATTACTAATTATGGTAATATCGCGGGAACAAAATCTCGAGGAAACACTTGTCGAACATTTATGTTGATCCGCGTCGTACTCATGTAGCTCGCATATCGTGCCCAATCCTCATCTCCAGAATCAGAGAGATGTGGTGGGAGTGTGTCATCTAGTATACGTGGGACGCCTGTCGGTGGTCAGTATACTTGTTGGCGCTGGATAGGTCCAAGTTTTACCGTGGTATGCCCTTCGACAGGCAGGACCAGACATGATAGCGATATCTCCAGATCGGAGAAGAATCGGTACAGGTTCAGTGTCCCGTGTTAGTCCTCCAATCAGGAAGACAGCTGCGTTACCAAGACTAGGGAAAGGCAACTTAGACGTGCTAAGCAGGGTGGAATTCAGGACGTACGATATGGACACTAGTGGAGCAGTAGCGCATACTTCAGACCGGTCGACATGGGCCATCAAGGTATCCTGAAAGAGAGTTGGTCAAGGACTTGACTATGAAGGAGATCAGTACCCACTTTGGTCTGATAGAAATTCACAATGCCAGCGTCTGGCTCTGCTGGACATGAGCGTCATTGAGCAAAATCATAACTCAGTCACACACCATAACTCTCGTTCCACGACTTCCAAGAAAGCTGTTCATCACCCCACTCTAGCTCATCCGAAGCATTATATATTTCGTCCCAGTCAATTATTCGTACAGCCTCTTTACAGACATCGCTCAAAACATCGTCAACAGGTTCCTTACCCTTTGCAAAGTCATATTGCTTCGTTCCCCAGTGGTAGAACCACCCAATATTTGCCCATCGTAGTTTGCGCAGAAGATGGGAACATGGAAGCGGCTGGGCAGTCACTGATGGAGTTGGAGGAGGTTTGGGTGTTTCTACCATGGTTTTAAAGTTGTCAGTGCTTGCTGGGGTATTGTTTATCAGCTGTCGGGGCCCAGTGGACTCGTAAGGCGCAGATGAAGGGCCCGCGGGTCGTGGTTGCACTACCACATCTTCGTGTACATTCCAAAGGCCCTCTTCCGGGAGAAAGTAGTGAGTATCCAGATTCGTCGGATTGGGATGTCGCGCCTGAGTAGATAGCGACCAACGAATGAGATCTTGTTGCTTCTTGTGCGACAGAAAAGACGGAAGAATGACAAGACCTGCAAAGGCATTAGCACTCGACAGCACTTTGAACGTGCACTGACCAGGTATCGATGGTATCGCATATGCCGTTCTCGCGTCCTTGAGCTTGATTTCTCTAAATTCGACGGCTTCCGAGCGTCCGACCCAAACCCCAGCCTCGATTTCCTTTGATCTTGCTTCGTCTAAAGTAGCTAGGTCCAAGACATTGGCGAGGCTGGGAGGGGGAAACCGCGCCTTGTACATCTTCTCAGCAGCCCTAAATGGTGTCCAGTCTGCATCAACTGCATTGTTTCGATTCTTTGTTGTCTTTTGGTGCTGGCGTTGCGCCTTTTTGTACGCTGCGCTAGAGGTATCATGAAGGGAAGGCATCAGTGACCGGCATCTCCCGGCAGCGCCTGAACCTTAAACTGTACAGTTCTGCTCTTTTCCCACGCACTTTCCTCCTACAGCACCTTTTCGCTCTCGGTATCATCTTTCACAAGTCGAAATGGAAAACGACCAGGTAGGGTTTCTGGTAATTCTCGCATGCGTGTTGGTACTGAATCCATGTGAAAAGGGTGCTCTCGTTGATCTCTACGTTCCCCGCAAATGCGCGGCTACCAGTGCGCTTTTTCTGGCTTTGACTTTCTTTCCACTGGGGACTCATTTATCGCTAGACCGTCTCATCACCTCCAAGGATCATGCATCCGTTCAAATCAACATTGCCGATGTTGATGCCAATGGTCGCGCCTTGAGCACATCTACGACGTTCGCCTTGTGCGGACAGGTGCGGTCGCAGGGAGAGAGCGACGACTCTTTGAATAGGCTGGCGACTCAAGCAGGCCGTAAGTTTTACCTTTTCAATGGATATATCTTGACCTCATTGTCCGCCATAGTGCTCAAAAACGTCTGGACTTACCAAAAGTGATTCATCGTCGTTCTGTATACTTGAGATTCCTTGTCTGTTATCTACCACGTCGAATCACATACATAACAGCATTTTCCTTGTGTGATTATAAGCCTTAATTTTTGGGTTTTATTTTTGCAATTATCAGCCACGTGGCCGGTGGCGATGACGTACCCCATTTTGGTTACTGCGCTGCTGTGCAGTTGAGTGATGTACCCCATCCCTCCCGATGGGCGAAGACATTTCTTCCTCTTTTGAGAGTACCATTTCTGCTTTTTCTACTAGTTCAGTGCGTTGCATCCGTTTTCATCAGCGCATTTGTGCATCTGAGCTCTATATTACTTCAGTCGGATTCTATGGTGGAGATCAAGCACACTGATTCTGTTCTCGGATCTTCTTCCAGAGTCCAGCCCTTGGAGGAGGATAGGTACCGCTTGGTGTACTCCAAGAGCAAGGTGTATGTCAACCCGACAGCATATGCGAGAGATAACATTCCTGGCTTTGTGGCCCTTGTGAAACGAGTACGTGGAACTGAATCAAGGTCGACTAGCACTCAACTGTGGCAGGAGGCCGTTAACCCGACATATCTTCTCGCCTGGATTCCGGAGACGCTGTTGAATGAAAAGGGGACCGACGAGTGGGACAAGTTCGTCAAGATTGAGGAGAAGGCCCTAATTGACGACGAAGATGACGGTGAGCTCCACTGTTGTGCCTGTGTTCGGTTCTGACTCGATGGGTCGTAGATGTCGTCCTCATCGACCTCCCAACACAGCGACCCGAGTCCTATGCATTCTCTGTCCCCTTGACCTCAATATATTCCTTGGTCCTCTATCCACCATCCTTCTCATCGTGGCGTACGTCGTTAATTCTATTCTTCAATGTTAACCTGAACTCGTCTAGATGGGTCCATCGGAATCAACCTCATCAACGGCGACACACTTCCTACGTTGTATTTTCATGACGACGAATCACGTTCTTTCACCATGCCAGCGCCTCAAACACAGAGGAAGCGAAACAGTGTCACATCCTATCCACCTGCACCATCGCCTTCCGTAGCACTGAATTCACCTAAACCCAATTCATGGGGTGGCGAGGACCTCCTGACCCGGCTACGTTCATATGCACATGTTTTGCGATCTACCCTGCAACCTTCACTATTCCTCATCGACCCTTCCCGAGCAGACATTGAAGCACATTCTACCCAAGTATTTGACGACGATGCTGTAGATGACATTCTCGCTCAGTCTTCATACGCCAATTCTCATTCTCCTGTTCCAGCTCACCGGCGACCGCGACCACTCTCGACTTCATCGCCGAATCCCTACTCGAACCGCTCCTCTGTTCTTCACCGTTCTCTGGCTCCTCCAGCCACGAATACGAACGGACAGTCAACCTCCCAAGCCCGTGTTGCACTCCTTCAGTCTTTCTCCAATATCACCCGAGCTACACGCCATGCTGCACAGAATATTCTGTCTCATCCTCTTGCAAAGCCCATCGTACCCCATCTACCCGACCCTGTCAAGAGTCTCGTAAACGCGAACGGAGAATGGGAATGGGGTAGCTGGGTTGAGAAAGGGGGTGTGGGCGAATTCGAGAGTGCCAGGGTCTATTTAGCGCGTTGGGCTAGGATCGTTGCAGAAGAAGGCGAGCGTGCTCGACGGCGCGAGGCAGATGCGCTCCCATCGTCTTCTAACTTAGCCGAAGAATCATCCTCGTTAGGCATTTTTGAGCTGCTCCATTCAACGTCGAATCTGCCAACACCCAAGACGTCGCGGAATCCTAATCATCCTGTCAACGAGCTTATGTGGTCCCAATGGTTTGCCGAGGATGGCAGGCCGACCGTTCGTATCGAACATATGAGACGAGAAATATTCCGGCGAGGCATATCAGCTCGTGGGACGCTAAGACAGCGAATATGGCCCTTCCTATTGGGTGTTTTTGATTGGGACGTGACGTCCGAAGAACGAACCAAGAACTGGGAAGCGAAGAGGTGAGCTCTTTGCAGTGTTCTGTCAATTTTCCTCTTACCAGTGTTTTAGGAAGCAGTATCAGAATATCAAGGACGAGTGGTGTGGTGTTCCGGAAGTGTTCGACAGACCAGACGTTCTGGAGGTGCTTTTTCCGGACTTTATGCCTATGGCATTGAATGCTCAAAGTCATTTCCAGGAACGCCATAGGATCGACGTGGACTGTCGACGCACTGACCGGAGTCAGCCATTGTTCTCAACACCACCGACCACATCATCATCTACGCCAACTCCAGGCGAAGACGATGAGAAGGAGAGGGCAAGGCGGTATTCCACAATCTCACCTAATATGAATGACATCGGGGCGCAGTCACCCAGCAATGAACACATAGACCGGCTGGCCGCCATTCTCCTTACGTACAATTTTTATGAAAAGGAACTCGGTATGTTTAATTTTCGTTACGCAAAGGTACCATCATGCTCACCCGGGCGCTTTTTATAGGGTACGTGCAAGGAATGTCCGACCTTTGTGCGCCGGTATATGTAGTCATGGATGCTGATGAAGAGTTAACGTTCTGGTGCTTTGTTGAATTCATGCAGCGGATGGTAACGACATATTTTTTCCCATTATATGCCACCGGTCTAAGTCTCATGGGGATGTAGAAACAGAACTTCCTCCGCGATCAGAGCGGCATGAAGAAGCAACTCTTGACTTTGCAGCAGCTCATTGGCATGATGGATCCAGAACTTTATCGTCATCTCGGTGCGTTTAGCTGGGTCGGGTTCTAGCGAAAAACTACTAAGACCGTTTCAGAAAAAACCGATGGCTTGAATCTATTTTTCTGTTTTCGGTATGGGAAGACCGTTTATATGTGTCAAGGTTCTGGCTCATGTCGTTTTGCCTAGCTGGGTTCTCATCGCATTCAAGAGGGAGTTCCCCTTTGATGACGTGCTGCGCTTGTGGGAAGTCTTGTGGACCGACTATTATAGCAATGACTTCGTTCTATTCGTGGCTTTGGCCGTCTTGGAGTCTCACAGAGACATGATTTTGCGGTATCTGGTAGAGGTGTGTGATCTCGCAATTATCCTGCGGTCGCGGCTGACCCCTTTCCTCTTCTAGTTTGATGAAATTCTCAAGGTAACTACTACAACAAAGATCTCATCTGCTGAATGCTTATATCGCATCTTTAGTACTGCAATGAGCTAAGCATGACCATCGAACTAGACACGACACTGGCACAAGCCGAAGTGCTCTTCCTATCTTTTGCGCAGCTTGTGGCAGACATAGACAGGCGGCAAGCAGAGGAGGCGTATTCCTCCCCGAATCAAACCGGTCTTCGGAATCGTGGGTCGAATGAGGTGCAGGTTGCAAATCTGCCGGAATTATCAAGCAATTTGAGAGAACTACTACAGGCGGGACGGGCATAGAACATTCTCATGACTGCGCCTTGAAGTGAATAACCAGGCGCGCTCCCTCTTTTTCTAAAGTATCGTGCTAGATGGATGGATGGATGTTTGATTACCTGACGTTGCTCAACAGGAGCGTGCCGGGGTCTGTACTACAGCTTCCTGCATGTATATATAACACTAGCTAATTGATGTACACTAAAACACAAGAAATAACGCTGCTACGGTACCGAACCAGTCCCATTGTAAAGCCCCTTCATGAGTAACTCCGTCATGGCCTCGGCAGTAGGCTGATGTTTTCCTCGATAATATTCTTTCAGTGCTGTGCAGAAGCATTCCAGTCATTTGCAGTGCGAATGCTGTACTGAGCAACAAGTGGGGGCCTCGTATCGCGGCAGTCTTTCGAATCCCACCCCTCATCATCGTAGCGCAGTAGCTTTTTGACGGAAAAGAACGAGAGGCAATCATAGCGTGAAGGCCTTTCGACGGAACAGAACATGGAGGGTATCATAGCGCGAGATCCTTTCGACACCGATTCATTTTGTGAAATATCATCTCAGACATCTCTCCCAGTTTCTCGGGTTCTTCAGCGAGTCAAAATAATCACATGTGTAGAAACAATTTTTTGTAACTGACTGTAAAGGTTATTGAATGAGTTTTCCGTCGTGCCAGTACTAGTTGAGTGCGAACCTTTTTATTCACTGAATGACCGTGTGTATATAGGTAACTACTTAGCCCACCGCCTGTTGATTGTAGTGAATTCAGTGTTCCAGCAGTCGCTTAACTTGCTTGTCATAAGTATACCAACTAACCGCTAATCAGTCCTTCGGTAGTTACTATCTAGATCCTCCTCGAAGTTCGAAGGTGTTTTATTAATCACATGACTGCTACTTGATCTGGATGACGTCATGCTAATAGACAGGTATATAGGAGTCTTCTTATATTCATGTGAATAACTCGATACCTGTACTGAATCTATTATAAAATCCAACTGAGTCGGGAAAATAGAAAGTCTTATAACTTCCCATTCCTATCTCAATGCCTGAAAAGCGGGCGCATTCGCCGGAAATCGATGGAGAGACGCGTTCGACGCACCGTAGATTGGAAAAACCTTTATTAGCCCCAACGGTTTTTGAGGAATTTAAATGGACCTGCGCTGCTTTCCGAGTGAAAACCGACCCCAACATCTACCCAAATACCTTCCCTGCCCTCGAACCCAATCCATACGACAAGCACCTTGCCAAACCACTACAACTCTTAAAACTTACTCTTGACTTTGACAAAATCGAGGAGTTTAACAAGCTCTGCTTTCGCTCCCAGCATTGGCGCTCCGTACCCAGCGATGCGGTACAATGTCTTCATGGATCAGTCGGTTACGTAGTAGACACCAAGCCCACGAACGAAAATGCCGTTTCCTGCTCTGCTCAGCGCATAATTGGTGATTGTCTTCATCTCGCAAACCTGCTACTTCACGGTGGTAGTAAGACTGCGTACGTGGCAGCAGTACCAGAAAGTACGTTCTCCATCCGCACCATCGAGACGGGTGCCGAGAGACAACAACGAGACCATCTTCGTTGGTCAGCCGAGAAATCGTTCTATCTTGTCGCTGTCCAGTCAGAAGGAGACACCCGCGGCTGGAATTGCTGTATCACATCTTAAAGGTGATGTGAGTAGCCTTCTCACAGCGTCTTTGGTTTCCGCTGATCAGTCGAGCACAGGAAAATGTCGGGGCGTTTATGTCATGTGAGTTCAAGGACTCCGCGACGCTTCGACCCCCGGGTTATACTCAGTCTTCCTCTAATCGTTCGCGCTCAGGATGGAAGACCCGCAGTTAGATCTCCCTTGGCCGAAACCAGAGTGCAATGGCTGCGGACAGTTCAAGGACTGCCACGAAGCTTGGAATCTACTACTGCAAAGTGGGGTGTCGGCGCCGCGAGATTCAACACGCTCCAAGTTACCACCAAGCCCAGACGTGAAGGATATCGACGAGTTCCTTCTGATTTGGCGTGATCTCATCAAGGAATGGGATCTAGTCATGGGCGCCAACCGCAGTCCGAAGGAGGACTCCGGTTGAGGCTGATAGGCTTCCTTGTTGGAAGGCATTTACAATGCTGTCGGTCAAGCTTACGACAACGCTTTTGGCAGCTCAGAGGAGGCTGAACTCGTGGATGAGAAAAGTGAAGTCTTGGGGTGGTTGGAGAGCGCGTGGCTTATGTTAGTCCAAGTGAGTATCTCATTGTTATCGGCATGTACCAATTTCTGAGCCTGTGTCATAGACTTGGGCCCAAGGAGTGCGCGAAGACACAAGTACATGTGTTCCTAAGTAGCTTGATGGTTTCCAAGTACTTCTTACGCGTCAGAGGCGCGCAAACAGCAGTCCTGTGCGAGCCTAATGTCAGCCAAACGAACATTCCTTCTTTGATTGGTGCTGCCATGCACGGATACAAAGATGCGTTGGATCGCCAAAGTTTTAGAAGATGTGTCGACCCTTTCCAGAGGCAGACCGAGGTGGAAAGGAAACGGCGGAGCAAGTTGGACGAGAAAGGCAATGTCAAGCTGAAGATGATGATGACCGTAGTGGATCAAAGGGTACAAACGGCCGCAACAGCAGTTTTGCTAAAGATGTAAGAGTCTGTTTATTATATTCCAATCCATCCAACCGTTTGCTTACAGATTCGTTTACAAAACCTTCATCTTGGTTTCAATGCTTCGCATATGAACCTTCAAAGCCCTTCAATGTCGACGTTGACTAGAATTTCCTACGCAGACATGGTCAGCAGTAACATTACCTCTTCGGCTCCAACAACGTTCAATTGTTCGGGTGGTTTTTCAACAAATGGTTCTCAAGTGAGCGGAATAGGTCTTTCCATGTCGCCCGCTTCACCGTCAAAGTCTGCCTTGAATCCAGCGGCCATTCCGGTTTCGGCGCGACACACCAAGGGTGGCGTCATCTTGTCTGATTGTATTGCCTCTGGTGCATTGGGTACGGTTTGGAGTGGTATCTTGATCGTGGAGGATGTTCCGCAGACACATCACGCCATCGTCGCGAAAATAACCACAACAAAGGAAAAGAACGAGGAATTGTATCAGGAGGCCATGTTCTACGAAGGTATGGCGCACTTGGACCTGCCGGTTGCACGCTACTATGGCCTATTCGAGGATTGTGACGGTATGACGGTTCTGCTGTTGGAGGATGCTGGCGTGCAAGTGGATGAGTTCAATGATATAAGCGATGGTATGAAGTATGTGATCCTCACTTGGTGGTAGAAAAAAAGACTGATTAGTTCCAGGACGAAAATTTACGACGCATTTTGTCGTCTTCATGATGCGGGAATATCTCATAACGACGTGGAACCCAGAAACATCCTGTTGACGCCATCAGGAGAGGTCAAAGTCGTTGATTTCCACGTAGCTTCTGAACATAAATGTCTAGAAGATGGATGTGACTATTACAAACGACTAAGTCGATACTTGAACTTTGAGTTAGTGTAGAGGTCGTAATAATTATAGAAAGCCCTCGGAATTTGAGAATTTCAAAGACAATGAAGCCGTGACCTTTGAACAAGCTTCATTTTCGACCACGATGGCAAACTTGACCATTCTACGCAGCTATGCAACCAAATTGCCAAGCAGCCTCCCACCCTCAGTTCTCTTCAGTCACTCTGACACAACACTCACCATTTACGACGCCTTTCCAAAATCCATCTTCCACTTTCTCATCCTCCCACGCGTCCAGACCGATTCGCCACTAGACCTCTCTAGCCTGAAATCGCTCCTCAAATGCGACAAAACGCGTGCCAAAGAGGTTGTGGAGGATTTAAGCGAGGCAGCGTCGGTGTTGCGAAAGGACATCGAAGAAGAGATGGTCAAGCGGTATGGTTTCAAGTGGGGGATATGGACCGGGTTTCATGCCGCGCCTTCGATGGAGTGAGTGCTTCAGCCCGAGTCTACTTTTAATTCTTCACCAACTTCAATTCGGCGCGTACAGACATCTCCATCTCCATGTTCTCTCTGCAGACCTCTGTTCAACAAGGATGAAAAATAAGAAACACTACAACACATTTCATCCCAAACTTGGGTTTTTCTTGGATATTGACGAGGTCCTCTCTTGGTTTGACGCGGAGCCATCTTATTTTTCTTCAGTGCGTACACTTTTCATGCCAGCCGCTTCAATTTACTAAACGCATGTACTAGATGGCCAAACTGGATCCTAAGAAATACGAACCTCTTTTGAAAGAACCCCTAGAATGCTGGCGCTGTGGAAGTGAGATGAAGAACATACCCACCCTGAAAGCACATCTCCAAGAAGAATGGGACAAACAGGCGACCCAAGAAAAAGCCAAACTAGAGAGGAAACGCAAATTTGAGGCCAGGCAACATAAAACCGACGGTGATGAACACCAGGATAAGAAATTGAAACCAGAAAATGACGATGTCCATACTCCGTGATGAGTCTACTAAAACACGATATTGTACAAAGAAATGCCTATAAGCTTCTAGCGTCTGACAAAACTTGGCCTACAGTTTGCAATCATAAGCTCTACTTGGCAGCAGCAGCAGCGCTCGCCTTCAGTTTCTCAGCTCGGGACTTCTCACTGGCACGACGAATAGCCCAGGTCAACTCATAAGTCCTGACCGCATCTAGAAGGCAAAATGTCAGAACGCTCGTGCTCATAATTGACCACACTGCACTGACCATCGTACGAGCTCAATATCTGTGCCGCATCTGGATCCTCCTCGATATCCTCGATGATATCAATCAAGTTGGATACTTCGGAGAAGAAGGGATCGTCATCGGGGAAATTAATCGTTTGTTCGTGGTCGTCTCCAGGCCTACGTACGTAAAGTACAGGTTGTACATATGGGTTAACAAGCCTAGGTTAAAGAGTATCGTCAGATATTGGCGCCCAGAACAGGTAGGTATCAACTTACTTCAGAGAGTATCCATCAGCGTACACTTCCAGCTCACAGCTGTAGTTTGTACCCTGCAACGCCGCAATGTGAGTGAAACTACCAACAGCTCCGCTGTCATACTTCCTGCGATATAAATATCCGTGTGAGCAATGTGTTCATCATTCATGTACCCCAGGGCTCTTACCATGTAGCGGCGGTGACACGAGGGATTCTATTTTCAGGAGCAATCTTACTCTCATCCACCTTCATCGCAGACAGGTGACCTGCATTCTCGTCCCACTCCAACGAGTGAGCAGAAACAGTCGAGATGTCAACTTCGCCTCCAAAGTAACGCGAAAGATCACAAAAATGAGTCCCTTGTTCTACGATTGGTCCTGCGCTAATGAACCCCATATATTAATTCAAAAGGGAAATGGGGTGAACTTGCGCCAACTCACCTCTTGGACTTGTCCCACCAATCTGGCTTGGCAATGGCCTCGTATGCACAGGCGTAACGAGCGATGGTAGCCATGACCGTGAGGTTGTTGTCTTCGATGATCTGTTTCATCATCTGGACCGCCTTGAGGTATCGCAACATGTAACTGGGACCGCGTAAGTTTGATTGCAAAGTTCTGCAAGCACCCGTACCCAACGGAGCAAATAGTTTTGCTGTCACTGATAGTCTTCGCGATGGTAAATGCATCCTCGATTTCCGCCTCAGGGCCAGTCGCGATGGGTTTCTCAATGAACATAGCAACGCCAGGGAAGTACTTGAGTATCTGCATCTCGATATCGCGACCAGGCTTCAAGGTCCCACGGAACATGGGGGGACTTCCGACAATGACGGCGCGGGGCCTGTCCTTGGGCGCCATGTTCTTGACAAAGTCCTCGAGAGTCTTGAAGACACGAGTGCCCTGGTATGCAGACACGACGAAGGAGTCACATTTCTTCTGAAGAACAGCAGTCGCACGTTCAATGGCGGGATCGATAAGGGCTACGACCTTGAGGCGGGGACCAAGTTTACTGTCAAACGGAACGTGTTGATAAGGGCTGCACGGTGGGTTGGGACGTACTGTTCAAAACGGAAGGAGTGGTTCCAGGGACCCTCGTCAGAGCCTACATCGAGATAAGAATCAGATAAAAGGGTTTCCATGCCACGAGCACCAGCAACCCACCGAACATGATGTTACCAGCTCCAATGAAGAGAACGTTGAAGTCATCAGACCCCCCGACGTGAATCGCCCTGTTAATTTATGAATAAGAGACAATAAGGGATAATTAGACGCGAAAAATAACTATACGGACTTGTCCATGGGAATGAGCCTCAATGGATCAATGGAGGGGCGGCGAGAGCCAGCAGAGTAGTTAGAGCCTCTGCGCTCTGAGCCACGTCGCTCTGAGCCTCGACGGGCGACAGTAGGAGAATGAAGAGGGGAAGAAGGCATTGCGAAAGGAGACGATGGTGGTTGAGTGACAAGAGGGATTAAATTTGACAGAAGTAAGGCGAGGCAGAAACTGGGGTGCCCAGGTCACGTGAATGACATCATAGCAGAAATTAAGAAATTAATTACTGCCGGTGTTAATGTTAAATAACAGTTCGAGGTATCTAGTATTTCGATTCGTGCCAATTTCCGTATGTTATTGTACAAATAACGACCAAGTATGTATGAGTCCTTTTCTTTCTTAGGTAGATGACGGCTCAAGAATGTGTTGTTGCTTGTTCCTCTTCTGTGCCAGCTGCGCTCGCTTCCTCTCTGCCGCCTCCAGTCGGTCAGTCATCGCCTTCAGTTCTGCTTTCAACTTCTCGTTCTCCTCCGCCAACTTTTGCACGTTCGACGCTCGCTTCTTCACTTTCTCCTGGTCAACATCAGGGCTATACACCGCCAACCATCAGTATCGGACCCATCGCCACAAAGTACAGAAAGCAGCTCACTCGCTGGACCCACTGATGATGCTTGATAGGTCAAAGTCCAGGTTCGATGACATTGGGATTTCGGGAAGGAGAGGGGAAGCAGTGAGGGCTTCAGATTCGGTATCTGTGCCCAAGTGAATCGATGCTGCATCCTTTTCTGGCACACTATATGCTGTCTGATAGGTTGTTGTTGCTGCCATCTCTCGACTACTGAAGCATAAGATATATCAGCCTGAGATGCTCTCCATGATGAGCAACGAGAGGGGTACCGACGTGGGCAGATCGTCTCGAGAATCAAAACGGGAGCTCATTGCGAGAGGCAAGCAGTCGAGAAAGGTGAGGACGGGTTGACAGCACTGAAGCTGGGTGTTGGTAGTAAAGGCCAGTTGGAGAGCTTCATGGGTGTCATTGGTAACGCGTCACGCGTTCGTCACTGATCACTGATCGTCTGATCGCAAGTTGTCGACTGTCTCGTTCATGACATTTCCCTTCCGTCCTTTTCGATGCTAAATGCGCTGAACACCGGACACTTGATAATTTTTTTCTCCACTGCCTTCTTTCTCATCGCATCTTATGTTGTGCTCTTCAGTGCATTCCTCCCCTTAACGGGTATCCATGTAATACATAATCACGCCTCAACGTTACGTGTCTGATATTTTCCCCAGGTAATCGACGTCCTGGCCCTCGACACGCATTACAAGTACTTTGTTGTCTTCCTGGTGCCGACAAGCGCCTATTTCGTGATTGCCAATTGGGTCGGTTGGCAGTACTATCGCAACACTTAAATGAAGTACGCGCAGTCAACTTGAAATGATGGTTATGTCTGATCAAAAAAAAAACTCTCATTTGCAGGCCATATCCCATAATGCATGCGAGAACAAAATATGATGCATGGTGCATATACATAGCGCATATATAAAAATAAATATGTCAAATAAATATTACTCATGGAGATCTGCTTCCAATAGAATGCTGGACAGAAGCCTTGGACTTTCTCCGAACATTTTGAAGCTCGAGCCACAGCCGACTGGGTCTCTCGCTGCCGATACCACCCACAGCGTTGGATGGTGCGGGCGGGAAAGCCGGGCTACGTCCACGGAAGCCGCTGGTCGAAGATTTAGTTGAGCGAGCGGGGCTCGGCTCGCGCGTTCTACTTGATATCCCGGAGCGAGCGGGACTCGTTTCTGATCGCGGTTTGGAAGGAAGTAGACTCCTTCGCACCCCAAATGGCCTTGGCGGGCTAGGTTCCCGATCCACGACAGAATCGAACGAGTGGCGTTCGACGCGGGAACACATTTCGAAATGGTTGTGAAGGTGTTCCTTCCGGACGTGACACCGTCGGTCGACGTGGGGTGCTGCTGGCCGTTGGCAATCGAAGCTGTCGTGCGCGTCTGCACAAATAAACATTAGACCCCAATCTGGAAAATGCTTGACTTCCGGTACTCACGCAACTGCTTTTCGGGCAAGTTTTGTACGATGCGCCTGAACCCAGTTGTCAAGAAATCTTTCTAAAAAGAGATGAGTACAGCGGAGATTTACTGAGTAAAGCGCACGTACTTAGTGTATTCTTCCTGTCCATCTCGCGGGCGTCCTTGGCACGCATGGCCCGAGGCATTTGACTAGCCCAAGTTTTCCAATACTTCGCCTTGATATGACTTGCGTGAAATCGAATGGCAGGCAATGACTATTTCTTGCATCAGGCCGAAAACTGAGGACAGCAAAAATGGCTTTCGCGTACCTTGGTCTTGGCTCTCCATGCATTGAGTGCATGACGTAGTGCATTTTGCTGAGTTCGAATGAGGAGTTCATATTCCTGCTTATTTGATTAGAAAAATGAACAGAACTCGGATGAAAGTGACACTCACAATCGGCCGAAGTTGGTCATCTTTAAATTTGTCTCTCCACTTCTCCCATGTCATTTGCATGGTGGCAAGCTTAACTTCATCTTCTCGCCGCTGTAAAAGAAGCCTTCTGTGGCGAGCTGCCCGGGCTGCAGCAAGCCATTGATGAAAAATGCGCCGAATATTATCTGTACCGATATCAGCGCCAGAGCTAACTAGAAGTGGATGAAATGAAGGTCACCTTCTCTTTTTACGTCTCGATAGACTTCCATGAGACTAAGCTCCTCGCCGTGACGGATATATATTCGCTTCCACTTATTAAATGCAGCCCTTTCCGTGCTGTCAGACCGACTTCTTTCATAAAGGAAAAGAGGGTGCTCACTGGAGGATGCCTACTTCATGTCGCTGAGTCACTTCAAGTTCCTGCAGCTTGACGGCGATGACATGGTTGGTCCACTGCGTTAACGCCGATCGAAGAATTCTCTGCGAAAAAGATAAGCCGATAGTAACATAATGAAGAACCAAAACAAACGTGTCGAACTCGAGTCTCAAAGAGAGTGCACTCCTTATGGCGCCTGGCATGCTCAGCCCAAACTGAAGAAAAGATATCAGAATCCCCGCAGTTGCTAACATCAGCCTCTCGTACCTATAAATAACTTCCGGAGTTTCTGGACTTTGAACGCTTGAAGCTGGCGTTCTCTTTGCTTGTCATGGTGCTTCACTTTCATAATATTCCAAGCACGCCGCATAACAAAGAATTTCTCCATGAGACGCGATTTTTTCATCATCTTGAGTTGCTCGTGCCATCGAATACGCCATATCAAAAGCATTCGGGAACAAAGATGAGACGAATCATATTGAACTGCGAACAGATGCGAGTTCTGATGGGTCGACAAAACCTGTCGCCATGTGTGGAAGGTTTTGCGAGCCGTAAGTGTTGACTGCGCATAGAATGAAGATGCAATCTCTGGAGCGATATTAGTTCCCATAGAAAGACCAAACTTTATAGACAAACCTTCCCGAGCACGTTGCTCCTGCAATTGCTGTTTCCATACTAACCAGGTACTTTTGATTAGTCGCACTGCCTTAACCCTCTCGAGCAAGCGCCCTCTTTCACGGGCTTTCCACACCCTTGTGATAGCGCGAAGAAGGACATCGTCCTGCCTAGCAAGATGCTTATCCGCACGGCTTTCCATGTGCTACATTAAAGTAGTCATAAGATGTTATGAAACGCAATAAACTTTTTTTAAGGCACATACATGTATAGATAATTGTGCGGCTTTCCATCGTCGCATGACTTTTTTCATCACAACGAGATTGCAGTATTCCTCCGCTGAATATAGGATCATTCCTAAAGAGAATAGATGGACGAATTAGATGCGTCTTAGGAGGTGATATAAACTCACATCTGTTTCTGCCAGATTTTCATGACTTGTTTTTTGACACTGTTGTCCAACTTGTCCCGCAATTATTCTCTCAGCCGCACACAACTGTGTCATCTGCCGCCAGTGAGACCAACACCTCTCGAAGGCATGCTCGGCTCTGGCATGCTGCACCTCATCGGCGACATCCTCTAGACCATCAAGTGCATATAACTTGCCTTTCCAACGCTGAAAGCAGCGGAGAGACAGTCTCTCGTTGTAGTGCTGATCGGAAAGATGCGACCTGTATGATTGACGCCATTTAGCCCAGGCATCTTTCCTCAGCCTTTCTTCTCGCTTAGTACGGACAATCTTCATCTTTGATCGCATTGAACTTCGCCAGTTCTCGTGCTGTTTGCCGACAAGACTGCGTCTCCAGCGGGAAAAAGCTCGTATCATCTGGTGTTTATCCGCTACCGCATCAGCGGTTTGACACGTTCGCCGGTAAGCTGCCAGACGACTGCTCCAACGTTGAAGAGTAAGACGCATAACAAGATTGTCGCGAGCGTCTTGGATTTGATCATTTGTAGTCTGCATAGATTAGCAGAGAGTTAAGATGTTTGACTGTGCTGGACTTACCATAATCCACTGGAAGCCTTGTTTCCAGACATCCCAGCACCGTTCGATGAGCCTAAGCCGGCGGAAAGTGTCCGCGTCCTGTTCATCGCGCAACATGTCAATCTTCTTCCATGGGTCATCTTCACTGATGACGCTAGCCTTAACGGGTAGAACTGCTGGCTTGCTGTACGGTACCGGTGTATCGCTTGTGGGTTTGGGCCTGGTTCGAGATAACGGGCTCTGATAATGTTGCCGGTGTATCAAATGATCATTACCAGCAGCGTTATATGCAGGGGGTGTAATCATGCTATCGCCGGCCATATCGGACTCTGAAGATCCGAAGAGGCTGAGGCGCTGGCGGCGTTGGCGAGGTGGTGGCATTAAGTGGGATGGTGGTGGAGAGGGAGGTGGCGGCATTTCTCCAAAGTCAAGACCGAGGGAATTGGCGGTGATGTCGGACGGTGGTGGAGACTGCCGCCGCCGAGCACGAGCCCGCATCAAGACCGGGTGATGGTAAACAGCATCTATCGCGTTTTCTTCTGCGGTTTCAGCTTGTTCGGATTCATCTTCGTGAGAATGCAACGTAAAGGAATCGTCGTCGCGTGGAGGAGGCTTGGAACGGACAATAGCACGTTCTGGCGGTGGTCGTTGGCGGGCAGGTTGACTACTGCCAGTGCGAGCCATCGTGGGCTTGCTTTTCTGAACATATCCTTGTTGCTCCTTAACCATTTCCCATTTGTCGGCCCAGCTTCCGCCCTTCAGGGTTCCCAGCTTCAAGAGCTTGCCGTAGTAGACGACCTCGTGAGGATCTAGCCCTCGCTCCTGTAGGATATCACTGTATGCCTTGAATACAGTGAGGAAGGTGGTCGCTGATGCGCCTGCACGGTCAATAATGGCGTCCAACAGATCAACATCGTCTTGAGATAGACCAGTGAGCTCGGGTACTGGAGGAGCAGAACGCGACGAGGCGAGAGACTGGGTGATAGACTGGGCGAGCTCAGCAACCTTGGAAGGAGGAGAAGATCTTGCAGGTCGAAAGGCCGACATGGCAGCGAGGCAAGGACATACGATAACAGGCGCCTTCGCTGGCACTGACGAAGTCGACAGCAAGTATGTAACAACAATTTCCCTCGTAAGGAATCCTTGTTTAGGGCAACGTGACATAAGCGTGACCGTAAGCGCGCCGTAAGGGCCGAAACCCGACGGCCATGCCCGATTCGATCAAGGTCCGCATGCAAGTTAAGATTTCAAGTCTCATTAGATTTCTCCATTAAGTAGCAATGGTGAGGGTCGGTAGTACTACAGTGTTGTACATGATACATGATGCGAGAAGAATCAGAAATATACGGGTAGTGCCGCAGATGCCTGGGACTCTGTCGGACAGTATGGACATTTCACCCGTCTATACGTGTAACAGAAGCTTGAGAAACGAAGCTAGGAATGCATAGACCCACTTACCCTCCGGGTTTACTCAGTTTCTGTAAGCTATCTCTAGCTATAACATGACCACATGCCATCATCATCGGTGGATTTGATTCGGTGGACTGTTCCTTAGAGACTGGGCATGTGAAGATTGAATGGTATCTGTTCTCTGAGGGAACGGGTATTTCAATCTATTTGAAAGTTAAAGGTACGCTGCGGTCAAAATAAGTATGATATACACATACCGGTAACTCATCCGCTTGGCTCCATTCACTCTTACGCTCCCGCATTACGCGTTTTCCCTTTTCTATCTTCGCCAGGGCGCCACCTCCACCGATTTCCGTTACAACATTAAGCGGTACCTGTTTACTCATCCCTAAACTGGCACAATACTCCTTAGCGAAGAGGGGTTCCAGGTCCCAGTGCAACGACGGCGATGCCAAATCAGCATATGGAGAGGTCTTTAGACGGGACAACGGCAGGAATGCGAGGCAAGCCATCAGGCGCTTGAATTCATCTTCGTGATGATCGTAAAACATTCGCATTGAAGAGTTTGCATATGCGAGCGCCGGACGTGGGTCTGGGGGATGTGAAGATAACAGAAGCCGAACATACTGGGAACGATGTAGATAGAACTCTAAAGGAGATGCCCGTGATTTCAGAAAGTCCCGGTTTTCTCTCGCCCATCTTTGAAATAATCAGCACGTGGATTGATGAAGAACAACATGAACCATACTGAAGTGCCGGACCCGTGTCTTGATCCTTCAGGGCTTGTAGAATCCTATGAAGGTCGATGAATTGCTCTCGCAAAACACTCGGAATATCCGTGTTGGATTCCTATCATTGTATCTTCAATACAGTGCAGAAGACGGACGAGTCTCAAGCTTACTTCTAGAAGTGTCTGGGCCGTGTCGAACTGACCGGTGCGTAGGAAGTGTAGGACTACGGTTCGCTCCAGTGCAGCAACGGACTCTTCAGATGTGAAGAGATTTGGGTAAGAAGGCAGTGTACTAGTGAATTTCTTCGGAAGACTGAGCATTCTTTCGATGACTGAGACCGACCGCTCGTACCTTTTCCAGGGCTTTCCCAAGGCGAGACATTGAGGAATAAATCTCTTTCTGTCGTTCATCGATGTCCTTTTTCCTTGATTCCACAATACGCGATAAATTGATGCGTGCATCCTCAGGTAAGATGTCTTCTACGCAAAGTTGTCTGGCAGTGCGGAGAGAATCGAGAAGTGAGTCCAAGGAGTCAGAGATGGAAGCAGATTTCGCCTTGGCTGAGGAGTCGCCAGTAAGCTTTTCCAGTTTGGTGAGTTCCTTTAAAGCAGCTTCCATTGTCTCCGCGGTGAATAGAATAGAATGTCGATTGACACAAGACAAGAACGACAGGCGTCGGACCTCAGACCTGGCAGTCGGTGTATCGGTCCGATCACGTGGATGATTTGGATCAAATTTCTCTAAACTTCTTGCTTGTCCACAACTTGTCCAAGTACATTCAACATGCCTCGTTTCGTCACTGGTGATTCCTTAGGAAACATCAAGTCCTTGGAATACTCTGTTTCTGGAAAAAAGACAGAGTTGACTCTGCTCTCCGAGGGCCCCCAAAAGTCTGAAGAAAGGTCAAATCCTATCCAAGTTTTGGCCGTTGACTACAAACCGGAATCAGCAGTGGTATATACCTTTTTTACATCTAGAATTCTGCTAGGGCTTTATCTCATCTGCTCAAGAAAAGGTGGCCGCTGCGTATGGAGATGGATCTGCCTCCACATACTCCCTAGAGGATTACACTCTCACCCCATTGCACCACTGGACGGAGAACCGTCTGAAAGCAAATCAAAAATATGTTGGATTGTCTATAGCGTCCCAGTTCGTCCATTTTCCCTGTTTCAGGATCCGCCTTGACTCGCAACAGGGGAATATTTACCTGCACATCAAATGGAGCTCTGAGAATGACACCACGTTTTAGCGCAGAAAGCGAAGCTCGTGCCGAATCACGTATTGCACTTCTCCCTACCCGACTTCATTCATGGAAATTAGCAGTGGATCAAGAAACCTTTGCTTATGGCGGTGACGAAGTTGACCTATCATTATGGAATACTGAACAAGCGCTCCAGCAACTTTCTACCGCAGATGTTACCTCTAAAAAGAGGAAACGTAATGTTGACCTCTTCCCTGGTGAAATATGGCGAGCCAAAAATGTGAGTAGCATTAATTCTCCCCCAATTCCTAGATTTATTACCTCTCATTTAGGTCTCTAATGATTCGCTTAGTCTGCGACAGCCCATACGAGTCACTTCCCTGGCATATTTATCTGCAGAATCCCCGCATCATTTACTGGTCGGAACTCAGCTTGGGCATTTAAGACGATACGACACGCGAGCGGCCCGTCGGCCTGTAGCCGATTGGACAGGCATAGTTAAAGCCGGAGGCGTTCAAACAGTGGAGAAAGGGTTCTCAGACAAGTCTGTGTTTGAATTTCTTCTTTCTTGCAGTTCTCTTACTTTTCATCATCAGTGAGGCTTTTGTCAGCGATAACGGGAACAGCATGTTTTCAGTTGATCTTCGCACCGGCCGCGTGCTTTACGGTTATCACGGTTAGTGTCGCGTTCTAGCTAAGATTGGACAACTGTGTTTACCACTTGTAAAACAGGGCTATCAGGTACAGTTTCATCAATAGCCCCCTCGCCTGCTGTACTAGCATCGGCATCCTTGGACCGATATTTTCGATTGCACAGCACCGTACCGCCGCCTTCTGAAATTGGTCGAAACTCTGAGGACAAAGGACAGATTTTGGACAAGGTTTATTCGAAAAGTATACCCACTGTTGTTGTTTGGGATGGAGATACGACCGACGCGTCAAAAGCGGATGCATCTGCTGGCAATGAAGACGATGCTGTCTGGGATGCCATGGAAAACATCGGTGAACGTGATGATGATAGTGACAGTGAGCTCAACGAGCTCAACGATAAAAGGCGACGAAAAGTATCACGCAACTGAAGCGCATATTACCACACTGTGTATAAAGAGCATCTGTAGATCGTCGATTTAACATCGTGTGGCTCATTCACAAGCTTTTCCCATTTCGAGGAAATCCAGAATACTAGCATTCAGCCAAAAGTTGAATTCTTAGAATCGGCGCTAATTTTACGCTGTCAAACAAAGAATGCAATCATGATAGACCGATAAATGAATTTGTCGGGAAGATCGGACGCTACAGCTCTTTTGCATTAGTTGAAGGCCCATCCCTATCTCCATCACAAATACTCTCCAACATCTCCCGTAAATCCGTCGAGGAGAACAAGGTCCGTCTCAACGCACCAGCATACATATTCCACACAACATCCCTAAAGGAATCATACTCCTCTAGGACTTGATCCTGCACAGGACGAATCAAAACTTTCACGGTCCGGTCGTCTTCCAGATAAAGCTTCAAACGGACAACGTTAGCCCTCAAGTCCCGCTCGCATGCAGTTCGAAAATTGTCATTTAGTTCCTCTGCAGCAGCTTGTGTAGCCCATTCCTGTGTAGTCAGAGGGGCACTGGCAGCATCTTTTGTCCGCCAAGCCGTGTTGAACTCATCGACACGGTCTACCCACTCATGTAGTGGGATGCATATTGAGTCGGCACATTCAGATATGGCCTCTTTGCATGCTCGTCGTAGCTCGTGATCGATTCCCTGGAAATTCAGTCAGACGCAGGCAAGGACAGCAGGGTGACAAGAATGTTACGTGTTTGGCACCTCTGATACTGCCGTCACCCCGCGGCATGCCCAAAGTGGAGAACAAGGCATCTGGGAGAAGTGCAGTGGTTTTATTCAGCAAAGACGACAGCGTGTCTATAGCGAACTGTAAGATAACGTGGCAACAGTTCAAAGAAGGAAACTTACCGGTGACGCCAGAAAAGTTGATGCTGGGATCATAGTCTCTTTGCACGAGGTCCAGATTGTTCGTGATTTCCTTCATGATGAGGAGGTGACGGATAAGAAAAAGCTGTCCATCAAGACGGCTAGTTGGAGGGTTCTTGAGTTTAAGTGCCTCAGATGCTGAAACAAGGGACTGTCGACATAGACTGAGAGCTTCTTGTGCAATATCTTCGAAGATAGCCGGCTGCATCGAGCCATTAATTGGATGTGAAGAAAAGTGTGAAAGGGGCACACCTTCACAAAGTCATGAAGTTGCGACAGAACCCAGACAGTCTTCTGTAGTGTAGGAAACCAGGTGTCTTGCTTGTCCAGCGATGGTGTCTTGAATATTTGGCTGATAGTTTCCTTTTCTTTTATGTCTGTTACCGAGACTGGCTTTCTTGCATCTGAGCATATTGCAATCAGTCACATGTTGACTATCACTGAGAACGGCGTACCTAAGAGCTTATCTGGATAGGCTAGGTCCTCTGGTTTTAGCACATAGTATCGTATATCTGACTGAATCACCGATTGTGCTTTGAAGAATAGCCGAGTTTGAGCATCCTGAAGGACCATCTGCAGAAGTTGGCTGATATGCAGCCGGCTGAGCCCGTGTTTCTTTCTCGGCCTATCCAGGTCTAAATTGAGTTCCTCATCCTCATCCTCTTCATCCTCTGATAGATCAGGAACGTCAAGCACCATGAGTGCCTGTAAGACCGTGCACACTTCACACAGCGCCGTGAGCCTAGGCTCATGTAAAATTCGAGGCCGAAGGTCATCGTAAAGGTAATCGCAGAGGTTTTCAAGATACTGGCTAGAATCCGGTAAAGAATAGTAAACAACGAATAATGCGTGTACTTACTACAGCTGGTCTTCTCCCGAGTTGAAGAACTCCCGGAACAGATTAAATTCATCCAGACATAGCTGTTTGAGATAGCTGCATCCCGACCGACTCTGAAAATAAAATAAGCAGGAGGGTTGACGTAGTGATGGGCAATACTACTCGCCAATTCTACTAGCTCCGTACGAGTGGGATCTAGTCCTTTGATCTCTTCCATCAGACGAGTTACCAAGAGTGATTTGCGCGCACTAAAGTAGGCACTGTGACATTCTGATAGCAAGGACGAGAGTTCATCCTTGTGGGCAAATGCGCGACGTTCCAATTCTCCGAGGAGAGGAGCTAACTGGGGCGACACACTTCGGAAACGCGTGTAAAGCAGATGCATCTGAGCCGTCGACGAAACATCTTTTTCTGACAATCGCTTTGAAATGTCTGCTGATAGCGCGCGCAAAGATCCTACGAAATACATCTTGATGAGCGTCATGGCGCGTGTCATACATTGCTGAAAGCGAAGTAGATAGATCTCGGCTTCCCGGAAATGACGCTGAAAGGCAACGTGAAGGACAATGTATGTATATGGGCAACCAGAGACATACGTGGGCCTTGAGATAATCAATACAGATGTCGACCCGTTCCACCATATACAAGAAGTCTGCCTGAAGCACAAGCGACTCTCCGGGATGGTTGAGCATTCTAGTGGCATGCTCAAGCTCCTGAAAGTACTCGAGACGCGCACCAATATCGTTTGTTAATGCTAGAAGTCGGTCCTGAACACACTGATCAGCATTCACGAAAGCCAGGTAGAGTTTGTACCGCTCACTCGTTCCTCCAGCAGTCGCTCACATGCGTCTTTCAGACTCTTGCCGCCTTCTTCGACACCACGCCAGCCCTCCAGCATCCCATCCACTTCTTTGTCGATTTCGTCGACGTGGTCAATTAGTTTGTCGCATGTATCCAGGTGCTCGGAGACGCTAGCAACGTATGCTCGAAAATGGGCCTCCTGGCTATGAGCAACAGAACGGTCAATAAGCGCAAACCAGTCGTAGAACTGTTGCGGCGTTTGGACAGGTTGCTTGGGGTGTAATGCATGGGTCGACAAGGCCAGTCGTGATGAATTCGGTGTACTTGGACGAGAACTTGGAAGCAATAATTTGTTCTTGGGGGTCGACGGTCGTGAGGGACTCTTCTCATCGGCGCTGAACTGAAGAAAATGATAAGGCAAGGCGTCAAAATATCTGTTCTGTGACGCACCTTGACAGGTAGAGGTGGTCTCTCGCTTGCAGCCTTTATGATGCCAACACTTCTGATCTCGACGTCGCTCAAGGGTGCTCTTGCTTCCCATTCCTCGACATTTATCGTTGGTCGAACTGGTGAAGGTGCATTCAATGGTACAGGGCCCCGGCGTGGTGCCGTTCTGTTAGCCATGACATAGTCTAATGAAGGTGGAAGGTGGCTGTGCCAATTATTCGTTCACTGGTCTGCTATACAACTATAAAAACTAGAAAATAACTGTACTGTACAAATCAAGCTCCTCGGCCAATAACGCTACGCCAAGTGTGCGCCTTTTCGAACCCGTTCCTTCCGGTTTGATCTGTGCCAACACAATGAGTACACTAAAATGAAGAATCAAGTACGTTGCTTACAATCAATGAGTGTATTCTGTATCTCCTCACGAGTAGTCATCACAAATGGTCCATACTGAAACACGGTTTGATCCAAAGGCTCTCCTGCGACCTATTTTCCGAAGCCGATGAGATAAACACATTTACATCTGGGAAGAATACCAACCAGTATAAATTCGGTATTATCGTCTCCAGCTTTTACTAAAACCCCGGTCGATTCTGGCTCGCTCGACAGTGTAATTGTGTGAAATGCATTGGTAGCAATCGTGTCGTTTCCAACGGTAACAGATCCCTTCCAGACTGGGAGGCTACGTCAGAAGAGGGACGTATGTGTACTTCTCCACTTACTGTAGATAAAAGCAGTCCAACCAGAAGCTGGGAAGCTGAGTGTGAGTGCAAGCAACGAAACACAACGGACACCTACGGATGTCCTGGAAGATCGTCGTATCCTTCTTGTCAAAAATGACATGGAAATACCAGCAACCCCCAAGAGGTCTTACTGGCGATTCGACGCCATGACTCTTGCCGCTGATTATCTTGATCCTGACGTTGCCATCTTCACCCTCTGGATATGCAGTAGGAATCCTGTGGGCACAAATTTATAACTTGATATCAGAAGTGTCAAAGCCATGCACGTACTGCTCAGGTCCCAACTCCTGGTACGATGGATCCACCATTTTATGCTGGAAAGGAATAGTTAGTACATTTAGGCCGTGCCAGAGACTGGTGATACCCACCTCTTTCGGAAGATCTATCCATAATTGTAGGCCCCGGGGGTCGGGTGCACCGTTGGCATGAACGGGCATCTCAGCATGTATGATGCCCTTTCCAGCACACATCCATTGAACTCCACCTTGTTCTAATGGAAGAGATTAGCACAAGTAACTCGCCCAGCAATGGAATGGCTTGCCAATAGTACCCTTGTGCCCTGCAGAGTCCTCGTGGCGACTTGTCCTGTGCAGGTTAAGGTGAGACATCACATCGAAAGAGCGAGTATTTAGTCCTTACCCCTCCAACATGTACGTGACTGTAGCCTGCCCACGGTGCGGATGATCAGGGAAGCCCTAGCACAAGTCCTTAAACAAGGAGTAGCACTTGAAAATGCATGAGACTCACCGCTCCTTGCGATACATGGAAATGGTCAAGCATCAGGAAGGGAGTCAGATTCCTGAGAGTCATGGAACCGATGCTCCGCCTAACCAGAGCTCCAGCGCCCTAAAACACAAAAAACAGATAAGAATTTGCATCAGGGGAAATCAGGGGTAGCACACCTCTGGCGTTTCCACAGCCAAAACTTTCTTTGCTACACTTCGAGATATTGAAGCTAAAGCCATCGTGTCAGTACTGAGACTGTGTGGGGAAAATAGGAAGGATAGGAGAGTGATGATCGTCACAGAAAGAACAGGAAATTTATACATGCAGCATAGCTAGCCACAATGCACTTAAATGTGAAATGCATTGATCAGCAACGTCAGAGCAAGAGAAAAACATTCCTGATAAGGCTCGATGACGATCACATTACACGAATCTGCTGACACCAAGACTCAGATATTATTCAGCCACACTACGCAGCTCATGGATATTCGTGCTTTGCATTATTATACATAACTTGGTCATTACATTGTGCACATCTTATATGTCACACAACGATGACGCGTATGTCTAATCCTTCAAAAATTTCACCGTTGATTACTTGCTTGAATTCCGTCTTGCTTCCCTAATCTCTTGAGCTAGTAGTGCATCGGGATCCCTACCACGGACCTCAGGAAGCAGGAGAGAAAAGGCTAGGAATCACTTGAGTTGAAGTCCTCCTGAGAGAACTTATGGTTCACGTACCGGCACCAGCAATACAGCACCCAACGAAGACTGAAATCCGCCTTTAGTGTCGCATTATCTTAAAAAAGGATGGATGAGACTCACTCCAGAGAACAGCAGGCGTCCCGATGTCTTTGCTAAGGGTATTGAATGCAAGGGCAGATATGATGGCGCCAGCCTTGCCGCAAGCAGCACTGATACCATGAGCGAAGGCGCGGAAGCGCGTCGGGAAAACTTCAGCTGGATAACACTAACGACAAGATCAGCACATAACACGTAACTAATTATCTTCACGGCTCACGTATGTCGTTCTATAAGAAAGATTGGTTCAAGTCAAGTGACCCAGATCTTCACAATATGTAACAACGTACGTGTTCGCTCCAAAGTTAAAGAAGAACTGGGAGTCAAGAGTCAGAAAGAGGGGCAGAGCAGTCGAGAAGCACAAAGCATACCTGCAAGAATGCAAAGCAGACGATAAAACCAGCACTGCTTAGCGAATAGAACTTTCCAGCTAGAATTCCCACTTAAAGAAGGTTTCATCAGACAAAGGCAACACGCAAAACAGACAGTTGCTCACAAAACAAAGCAGCCATCAAAAAACCCTGGATCTGAATCCATTTCCTCCCAAGCTTTTCAATGGTAAGGACGGATACATAGTAGCCTGTCAAGTTGAACAATACTTCAATAAAGAACTTCAAGAAATGAACAAGACATCTACTGACCGGGAACGAAACCCAGAGCGGTAATGATAATCCCACCAGTAGAAACTTTGAAAAGCTTTTCCCAGGGTGTCCCGCTACTGCCGTCAAATCCAATCTGCTGAAGAACGACATTTTGGTTCAGGTTTATGCCGTAAAATCTACAAAGGTGTCAGGCCGGACATTTCGGGATAAGATGACACGTACGCTATATCAAGTAAGAACCAGCAGACACATGTTCCAATGAGGTGTTTGGCATGTCGCCATTCCGAGAAATATTGGAGGAATTCTTTGAAGTGAGCCTTCTTAGTTGCGACGATGTCAGGATCTTCCACAGAGCTTTCTGCTGAGCTGTCCTTCTCCTTGATATCGCTGGCGGCTTCGGCTTCCTGTTGAGCCTTCTTGATCTGTTCGATGTCATCGGTTTCGGGCTGCTTCTGAGACTCGATGAACCGTGTGGATTCAGGAAGTGTCAGGCGCTGGTAGAGGGTTCCGAAGGCAGGAACAAGCGAAATGCCGACAATAATGCGCCATACTACAAAGAGAATGAGATGCTAGCACACCCGCTGGATATCAAACGGAACATGCCTCCATCCACTTTACTAGTTTCTCCCTTGGTATCCATGACAGGCTTGTAAGCGGCGAGGACAATTATAGTTATCAAGCTGCCTGCAAGGGAACCCCATCCCTGATTCGCGAAAATGTACGCCAGAAGTGTGCCTCTCTTGCAGATGTTAGCACGATCAGAGGTGATCGACGCGGACATGGGATAGTCTCCTCCAACGCCAACGCCTAAAAGGATACGGAATACACCTAGATAAATGAGACAGCTGTCGGGCGGTAAGGATCCTATATAATGCAGGTTTTAGTTTCATCAGTGATACGTCGAGAACGCGTACCAGTAGGCGTAGTCAAGCATAGTATTGTGGCAAGAATGATGAGCATGAGCTCTTTGCCATCTGCGTCCAATCAGACAGCGGCACTCCGTATTCAGCGACACGAATACGTACATATTGCTTTTCTTCCTAAAGCGTCCGCAAGATACCCTATTTGCCAAGAACCGTATGAGCAGTTTGAAGACTGAAAGTGGGATAGATATCCTCACCAAATGCAAATTGCCCGATGACACTTCCGATGTTTGCGCCTGCTTTCATGAAACCTTCTAGGTTGGCGGGAAGCGAATTCCCGTCATAAAGACGGTATTTAAGCATCGTAGCCACAGGCTAGAGTTATGATGAGAACGGTAACGGCCTGGTAAGGATGGGATACTCACATTAATGATAAAAAGATCATAAGCTTGGAAGACGATATGTCAACTGGTGTAGATGCGTGCACATCAACGATACGCACCATCTAGGAAGAATCCAACCTGATAGGAACGTCGTCAGTTGTGTTCCAAGCTTTAGTATTGCGACAATACTCACTCCAGCAATTCCCAGTAGCTTCACCTCAGTATACGTAAGGATAAACGGCGGCCTTCCATCTTGTTCGGACTCCTCCAAGGCGGACCTGTTGGGAACACGGACAGGCTCCGTGTCCATCGTACGAGCATCAGTAGAAACGCCAGGCATGGTAGTCAGCTATAAGAATCTGTTTCCAGCGGTCAGGACAGCAGGATATTTATCGCAGTGGCAACGACGCACGTTCTCTGAGCTGAAATGCTACTCGTGATGGTGGGTGGAGCGAGACTGCTGATTCGTAAATTATTGGTCGTGTGCCGGTAAAATACATCCCTGAAAAAAAGCCATCGGCAGGATCGGCTGTTGATGGGATCAGAACCGATCCGACTTCCGCGTACACCGAGACTTACTTCCGTCGCTATTTTTGGCATCGAGCAGGAGAAAACCCGTGCCGCAGCTGGCATGTGGACCAAGCACACATGGGTCACCTTGATTCTAGCCCGGCAATCCGCAAGCGACGCCTCCAAAGGCCATACGGCTCAGGTAGTAGACTCTAGTAGACTTCTTCCCTCCAGTCGCTCCTTCAAATTAGAATATCAGTCACAACTATACATGGACAATCTACAGTGAGTCCCAAATTCTCTGCAACCGAGTCCGAGGTCCTAGTGCTGCCTGTGCGGCCAAAAACTGTTCCTCTTCTTCGTTTATGGAATCCAATCCTGTTACTAGATCTACATGTTCAGGCGGAATTTGTTTCGTCCTGTAGTAGAGCTTGTACCCCACGTACAGGACAATAAACACCGGTATGCCGATATAGGACGTGATAAAAGTGTCAGTCGTGAAAGGTATGAATGTATCATATCCCTTGAAGAAGGTGATGATGCATGTTGCGACGAGTGCAAACCAGCTCCCAAAGGGCTGGAAGGGCGCCTTGTATGGCAATTTGTCTCGGGACATGCCTTGAGCTTTGAGCGCTTTCATGAATGCCCTGAGAAATTTGTCAGAGAGTCACAGCAAAGAACGTCGTCATGACAGTCTTACAGATGAGCGATACAAATACATATCCATGTTATTGCGCCAAATGTAGAAACGAGGTTGACGAACCATGTGAAAACTGTGAGAATAATTAGCACTTGGACAGGCTTTTCGCAGATCTTATCTCACCTTTGGCACTTGATGAGCTGACATTGAGATATACCAGACCACAAAACATGGTGCAAAACGCCGATGCAACATACGGAACACCCAGGCGATTCACGCGAGTGAATATTTGGGGGGCCTTCCCCTCCGCGGCAAGGGCATAAAGAGTACGCGAACCGATATACAGATCTGAATTGGCCGCACTCATGACGAAGATTAGAATAGCAGCATTGATGATATGGTTTAGAACTCGAATGCCGACCAAAGTAGTAGCTATGCCAAAAATAAACGTCTTTTCTAACTGTTACGAAAATAGACTCACCAACTACAAACGGCGAAGCAGCAGCTAGTGGGGCGATTGTCTATGAGACTCTAACAACAGACAAAATAATAAGATACAGACCTCCCGTTTTGGCGCTAGTAGCAACGAACAAATCGTTGGCCGTGCTGGGAACGATGAGGCCAATAACGAAGACTCCTCCTACATAGAATACGAGGATACGCCAGAACGTACGTCTGATAGCGATGGGAATATTGCGACGAGGGTTTTCGGCCTGCGCACATCTCTCTAAGTTTTGAAATCAAATCGGACAATGTAAAGACACAGACCTCTCCGACTGTAACCTGAAGCGCCTCTGTTAGTACAATACAAGATCACGGAGATGAAAGGCATACACCAATAAGTTCAGTGCCGATGAAGGCGAAGAGAGCATTGGTCAAAGTAGCCCAAAATCCAAGGAAGATTGACAGGTGCTCGTTGTGAACTTGGGATAAAAGATAGTGTCCCATAGGCCCATCTGGATGCTGCCAATAGCGGAAGCCAATACGATCGTGTTGCGGATTTCCACCTACATCAAGCACGTCATTTCAACATGATGGGGATAATAGAATCCCAGAGCATACCCAAGTCAATGATGATACCCATCAGCAACAACCCAATTAAAGATATTACTTGAAGCCGATGTCAGATGAAGACCTGGGTGACGACTGGAGAAACCTCCCACCTTTGATACTCGAGAACCAAAATTCAAGCTCTCCAAATACACGAACTCCGAGCATATTCACAACAAAAACTAAATTAAAAGGTTAATACTGCTGTTCCCATCAGAAGCGGACCTTTGCTTACTGAAGGCAATAAAAATAGCTGTTCCAGTCAGCAAAGCTGAATCTTCAATACTATATCGGGACTTACTCATCCATATGGCAATGTGAACTGCTCTAGTCCAGTATTGTACGACAACTCCGGCGGCGTTGATATTGTTTGGCGTTACTATAAGCTAAAGGCGTCTTGAGTCCGACGATAGGCCGAGAAATCGCAGTACCCACATATTTCATGAGATAATTATAACCCAATGCAAACCCCAGTGCAGGATCGACAAATCGAGTTGCGTAGCCGGAAAAGCCTTTTTTATGCGGGAGATAGGCAGCCATCTCTCCGAGAGCGATCATGACCATGTAGCATACAATTCCGACGAACGAATAGCCCAGAAGAAGACCAAGAGGCCCTCCTCTTCGAAGCGCCGTACCCGACCCACTACAGAAACATCAGCTCAACTGGCCGAGAAGTAAAGAAAGACACAAACATGATCAGCCCTGTACCAACGGCGCCACCGAGCTAGGAAACGGCTTTAGTTACAGTCAAGTCCGAATATAAGTTGCAAGAATGCCAGCGTACAGCTATCATGGATATCTGCCGGGCCTTGAGACCACGGTGAAGAGTGCTCTCGGGGGGCGGCTCGTGAAGATCCTCCTCATAGTAGCCGTTGTTCTGGTTGCTGATAGAGCTGACGGAGTTGTCGCGGACGTCCTTCTCAACCTTTTCAACGTCGACCATGGCTGGAAAGCAGAAGATGGTCGGAGGAAGACAGGTAGCGCGGGCGGCGCTTTATGTAAGGATCAAACAGTGTTTGAGCAAATTGAAAACTTCATCATCAGGTCAAAAGAACTCGAACTTGTCGCCGACCGCCAAGCTGATCGATCACAAGATCAGTACAGCCGCCACGTCCAAACGCTCCAATTTGCTTTGGTCGATTGCATTGATTTCGCTGCCAAGCCACTGTTGCACAGGGAATCCATATGGATACTCGCACTTGGCTACTACAGTTATCAATTAACGAGGAACAGCAGTTACAGCACCGATAAGTACTCTTCCAACACCTTTCTTTCAATGCATTCGAATGACGCCTTTAGACGCCAGTATTTAAAACGCTCACGAGCATCAACGCCATCTCATTTCAGCTGCCAGTATGTCGGTTCGTATGCTCCCTCACATCGCGTTACAACTTATGTCTGATCTCGCGCCTAGCAATTTGTCCAAACCGTTCTGCCGGTATCCCACTTGCAAATCTTTCAGATTGCGCTACAAGGGGTACGATAAGCGCGAAGTGCTAGACGTGGTAACAATCAGGACGGACCATAACTTTCTCGTAAATTGACAGCATCTGGATTGTTCTTATCGTCCAAACCTGCACGCAGTAGTCTCTTGACGCTCAGCAGGGCGGTGGGATCAAGACCCTCGAGCTCGCTTTGCAAATGACGCCGGATTGCAGCATGGAACTCGTCAGCGGATGATGAAGGAAATATTTTGCTTCGGTGATGGATCCGGAGTCATCAGGGTCCGAATACAACGTTAGTATTGAAAGTTACGTACTTGATGAAACCACATTGAACAAGCTCCTCCGCAGTCAGCTTTTTACTCCAGAGAAGTACCTCGTTGGCCTTTGCCACCCCCACTGTGGATAGAATTTCAGCATGGAAGTGACGCGGAGTCGGCCATCAAACTTACTCCGATTTGCAAAGGTAACGCTGGCGCCTCCTTCGGCAACAAGACCTGTGTGCACACCATCAGATATGGCCGTTAGTCCGGCGAAACCTTCATTGACTGACCTAAAAATGTGAATGGCACAGAGAGCCATGCTTCTGGAACACTGTAAATAAAGTCGAAGTGTCCGAGGAAGGCTGAAGAAGATTCATAAGACCAGTGAACTATGAAGTTTGTCGAAGATAAACTCGCCCGCCGAGATGCCTATGTTCGTCAGAACGATGTCTTATTTAATAAAGCATGTCAAGATTAGAACATAACATTTACCCATCACTGGACCATTCAAAGCAGCGACAAGGATCTTGGAGTGAGAATACAGCTGTTAACGTTGAGATATTCACAATTAATCAGTATTCTCCATCTTAGAACTCACAGCCCGTCCACAATCGGTTGTAGTGTGTGCCACATTACTTAAAAACGCGTTCCGTTGCGAACCAGACACAAAAGGGCGCGCGCCCTTGACATTAGTACCGCTAGCGCAGGGCTCATTAACACCTCGCGTAGCACAAGGAGCTCACAGGATCCATACGCGCAAAACCACTTCCCGGTAGCTAATTGAATAGGACTGATGCTCAGCATGTAACAACCATTCTACTTATATAGGCACTCACCCTGCCATACCGTTACAAGCACGTCATCTCGGAGATCAATATCTCTGAGAGCATTCGCAAAAGCTTCGTAATCTGTTTGAAGACGACTATACAAGTGATTGCCATACAGACAGCATGAAGAGCGCCTACCTTCAACTGTAATGGCATTCAGGCTCTTCGGACGGTTCAGAGTTACTGTGGCTATCCCTTGAGAGATTTCAACGACAACTTCACTCATTTCGATGAGGAATGGGAATAGAAGAATAAGCACTTCGAATTATCGGAGAAAGAAATTGCGGGTAAAAAGGTTGCCGGAACCCGGTCAATATTCGAACTCGAAATGGTCTTTCAGCAACGTTCCAGTAGAGGAAACAAAAGTCTGCCTATATCATTAATAATACAACCCAGAAAATAAATCAGATGAATTCCGGTACAAAATATAAAACTTCTCATGATCCCATCACGCCCAACTCTCCAGAACTTTCTTTGCACCATTGACTAGTGTGGCCTCTTTTCCCTGGGGAGTTGGAGAATCCTCGACTAGCTGCTCCAGTACAGGTTTAACTACTGCCTGGAGCTTCGCAACATCCTCTCCGCCCTTGTACCTTCCGACTTGCCAGAGCAAGGAACAAACGTTGATGCGAACTTCGACTGGAAAGTTGACGGGGTTATCAAAGTTTCTCAGAACTGCAACAAGCATCTCTGCCGCACTTCGAGGAGTGGGGAGCTGGCCGCGTGTAGAGGGTGTAGTGAGCGTAGGTGAGCTGACGTCGCTGTTCGAAGAGGTGGATGCAGATGGAGGCTCTGTGGGGGGTGGCGAGGGCAAGTCAAAGGATGCTAGAAGAGCTGTCAAGACAAGAGGTCCTAAATAACCTGTAAATGCATGATATACACAATAAATAACGAATTTACGCACTTCCTGTCTTCTGCGTGCTGATTAAACTAAGGGCAATAACACCTTCGTTTACAAGAAGTGGATATTTGGCGCTATGTGCAACAAGACTTGCAAGAGCAGAGGCGCATTCCTGCGTAAGGACACTTTGAATGGCAGCCTGCCGCTTTCGCTGCTGCGTAGTATTGTCTTCGATTGGACTCTGGAGTCCTGGCCCATCACCAGCCCACAACAAAGACTTGACGACGTTTACCAAAACCCTTGTGCCCTCACTCTTGACAGCCACAGTATCGGAGCGCTTGAGAAGAGACATGATTTGCGACAGTCCAGTAGGTGTTCCGGCAGGTCCCGCGCTTGGGAGCACTAGAGCGAATGTGCTTTCCACTGGAAGACTACCATTTGAGTCATAGCTCGAGACAGCGTCAAATTATCCATACCATTAGCCCCACACATATGCTTGACCACACCAATTGCGCTAAGTTGAACAATTTCTCCCATCTTGTCAGTCTTCTCATCCCATACCCCACTCCGCGAAACACTCTGTACGATACTAGCTTCACACAGTGGCGTATGAATATCAGGAGACGGTGATGATTGTGCCATATGCTTGAGAAGCCCGATAATGCCGTGTTTCAACTTGATGTCAATCGCGGGAGAAAGAAGATGGGTAGAAGCTAGAACGGGCGCTAAGGAGTACGGCGGCGATAACAGTACTTTGGCGTGTTTTTCTAAGTTGAGACATCAGCTATCGGTTGCTTTACGAAGGTGGGGGTTAGGAATCACCTCGTCGTGCTAAGTTACCTAAGGAAAGGCTGGCACAAATAACGAGATCGTCCCGATGGGGTGCAGAAGCATCCTTCCCAGTCCCGTTCATAAAGAAGACGTACTGCTTGATCCAGCTCACCATCCTGGAAACAAATTCGCCTCCGGGTTGTGTAGGATCAGAATCAGTCCACAATAGCTCATCTTTGCTATCCTCCCCTGCGACTTCCACTACGGCTTTGACAAGCGCGGCCTTACAGATATCGAAAGCCTTTTCCATGCGGTTTCTTTCACCGTCTGTTATAACCACCGAAGTACTCCATGAAGCGGGATAACCACCGTGCTCAATGAAGTCCAATATCATCCGGAAACAAGGAACGCTACCATGTTCGGAAGGTGAATAAAACCCACGAGCTAGCGAGAGGCGAACGTCTTCAGCATCAAGTGACAAGGATTCTATCAGAGAGCATGATTCCTCGAGTACGTCGAAATCGCTGTGTATAAGCGTATTGTATATCTGGGAAACTGGTGAGAAAGGCGTCTCCGGTGTTGCTGTAAAGGGATGTGTAAACGCGACAAGAGGAGGGGTCAAGAAGGGTAGAATATCGGAAGAGAAAACCTGGCGGATTTCTATATGCAAGGAAATAAGGTGAGTGCAACGCTGAAGATGCCAATCACAACTTGCTTTCTTCCTTGCCGTCTTGTAACTCTGTGAGGGTTCTCCAAGCCCAGTTCGAGAGAATGCTACGTATAGTCCATGATTCTTGCACACTTTCCAGCGTTTGCTCCGCCGAGGAGGCCCCTTGCCATGACCCAGGGGGGTAAATGGATGCCGACAGTTTCAGCACAGTGCCTGCGACTTGCATGGAGATCAATTTATCCTTGACGGCATCTTCCCTGCTGTTTAATTCAACACATCTTACACAGCAGATAAGACTGCGCACCGAAGCCAAGACTGGCATTGAGAAGCACCCCAATTGCAGTCCGGACGACCTTCAGGTGATTGATCGAGAGAGGTAAGGGTTCAGTTTGGGGAGTAGAAGGTATCAGTTTCGCGTAACCCTCCAACAGGGTCACGACGGCCTGGAGAAAGCCGGCGCCTAACAAAGCGCCACGATTATCATCTGGAAAGACGCGTCAAAAAAAGTCGGAAGACTTAGAGAATGGATAAGCACCATGATCCAGGCATAAGTTCGCCCCCACACGGAGGATTTCAAGAACAGGTATGGTGTAGAAATCCTCCAGAATGGAGGAACGGGTATCATGCAGCTCAAGCCCCAGAACGTCCGTGAGAGTTTGAGGAAGGGAAGTTCTGCCTAATACTGTATGTATATCATCTGTTGACAGAATTTCGAACTACTGTGTTACCCAGGATGCAAATGAAACATACGATGTCCATCCTTGGTCCGTAACGCGTTGGCGAGATCATGAGAAACGATGGTAATTCGTTCCCAAGACGCTCTCGAGTTTGATTCACGGACATCTGAGAGAAGACGAGATAATTCGGCCTCCAGGTCTGTCGGAGATGGTGAAGACATGAGGGAGTGGTGGTGGTATGAAGCTGAGTTGTGCTACACCTAACAGCCGGAAAGATCGATCATGGTGGCTGTGCAGCCGGATCGAATTTAATTGTCTACATAATAATGATATAATTTATCTTTACTCTTTTCCCCCTCAACGCCAGTAGGGAGGTGCGCTGCCATGTGACAACACGATACGACGCGCCTCATCCAACGCCTGTACAACGGCGTCCGGAAGCGGCCCCTTCAGGCTGTCCTCGCAGTTCTGTCTCAGCTGGCTAGCACTGCTCGCCCCCAAAATGACACCGTCTTCTGGTGTCAATTTGGAGTGGTGCTGACACCAGCGAAGAGCTATCTCCGTTAAACGAAGGTTATGTTCAGCCTATCAAAGATTGAATTAAGGAAAATGCGGGTTTAGATGGCACCTACAGCAATACCTTTCAGGTATTTCATAGCTTCAAATTGACCTTTTTGAAGATAGCGAGCTCGGTATTGATCACCCTGTCTCCCAGGCCCAAAACGACCCTCCGCTATGGGATCATCGGGTGATTGAATCTTCCCAGCAAAAAGGCCTCCCCTAGAAGCACGAGACCAAGTTAAAGGGCTTCTCGTGTCGTTGATGACAAAAACTTACGCGAGTGGATTGTAGATGACCAAGCGAAGTCCGAATTTTCGCGTGCAGGGGAGGAGTTCGGTCTCCATCTCTCGTGTGATAGCATTATACATCCTGAGCATTCAAACTTTCGTTTCAAAAGATGTAAAAGCCACTTTTCTCACTCACACTTGATAAATCTTGGGGGTAACATATCCTTTCGCCTTACAAATTCCAACTACCTCAGCAACCTGTGGGCATGAGGAGCTCACTTCTATGAACAGTGCTCATAGTACTAACCTCCCAGGCCGCGTAATTACTAAGACCAAATATTTCACTGCCAGGAAGGTCAGTGCATCATCCAATAAACTCCGGGATTGGACTCACAAAAGCCCTTCGCGATACAGTTCATCCACTGCTTTCAAAGTGTCTTCGAAGGGGATACTTCGGTCTGGAGCATGCAGGTACAGGACTCTGACTTTTTGGCGATTCAGCGCCTTCAATGAAGTCTGGAATGTTTCCCTTAATGCATGGGGAGCGTGATCGCCGGATTTGACAGGATACACCCTTCGTCGAAGAATCAATGAGAGCAGAAATCAGATGATGACAATCTCACTTGGTATCGATTGAAGCATCTTGGAGGTTTAGTTGAGACAGCAGCTATATAGTTGAACGTCAATGCAAGGACGCATAAGAGTCGAGGCACTTCACTTGTTCAGTAGTTCTACCACAGTATATCCTTGCAGTGTCCAATTCCTTGTGCCCGAAGCTGAAGAAAGTATCCAGAATGTCTTGAGCTTCCTTCTTGCTAGTGACGCGACTAGCGGAGGATCCTGGAAGACCCAGAGTCATGGTTCCCTATAAAATACGTCAGTAATGCGCTCCCAGTCAGATGCGACACAGTATATACAAAAATAAGTGGGATCCGAGTTCGTGCCAACATATTGAGAAAATATCGAGATGGGAGTTTGGAAGATAAGATAATTATGAAGAGCCATCAAAAATAGATGCGATCGCGTGAACTTTGTCTCTTGTAGTCATCCACTCGTCACTCACTTCCTCCAATAATCCCTAATTTACCGTGAAATCATGGCTGGTCCCAGGAAATCCAAGCTCAGGAAAACTGGAAACAGTCTTCCGCCGCCGCCACCGCCTGGGGTAGACGATGACGACCTTATGAACGAGCTCATGGCTCAGCTTGATTCTCGAGACCAGACTGTCCAGACTGAATCCGCTACTGTACTACAAGATATGACGTTGGAAAAGGATGTTGAAAGCTCAGAAAAGCCTCAAGGGAAGCGCTCCAAGGACCGGTTCAAAGAGCGTCAGGTAGGCCTGGTCTTCCCGTCTACCACGCCAACTGACAGTGCATCGAAAGGCGCGGAAGGCAGCTACTCTGGCGAGTTCCTTCTCGCCAGATGATCCAGAGGCATCCCGTAAATTAGAACTGGAGGCAAGGCAGGAGGAGGAATCTATCAAACAAATATGCACTGAATTGAAGGTCCAGATACACGAGGCAAGTGTTGCATTAACTCTCGATGAATTGGATTGAACAATCGCCAGATTAATCCAGATGGACATTGTCTTTTCTCAGCCGTTGCGGACCAGCTCAGTTTACTCGGAATCCTCCAACCTGGCCAAGCAACCCATGTTGCCGTCCGCCTAGCAGCGTCCAACTATATGCTATCCCATCCCGACGATTTTCTTCCCTTCTTGCCCTCAATCGGCGGCGAAGACGCGGCAGGCTCCTACGATGGAGGCCTGATAAGTTCCCGCGAGTTCGAACAGTATTGTACAACAATTCGTGATACGGGCGCATGGGGTGGTGAACCCGAAATTCTAGCTCTGAGTCGTGCCTTCAATGTTCCCATACATGTCGTGCAAGGAGGCACACCGCCGGTTGTTGTTCATCTTCCTAACGACACGCCTGGAGAAGATGATGTTCACATTAAACGTGCCGTGCGTATCAGTTATCACCGGCGGATGTATGGGCTTGGAGAGGTAATAATGTTATTACCTCACCATACATATACTTACCCTATGTCCAGCATTACAACTCCCTCCGTCCATCATCTAGTCTAACAAAGATGACTCGGGTCATCGAAAATATTCTGTCATGATGTTCATAATGTTGGGTATGGTACAGAATTACAATATAATCAAAACAATAAGTCATCCTCTTCACCATGTCTTCCCCTGTGATCTGCAGCATTCATGGGCTTGGGTTCATCCGCCAGATAGCTGCCGAAGGCGCCGCCGAGATTGGAATATGGGTCATTGTTTGGTGCGCCCCTTGGTTCCTCATCATCATCATCGGGCACTATCCCTACCTCACTCCCGTCATCGGCTGGGTGGCTCCCACCTGCATCATCGTCTCCATGTCCAGACTTACTGGGAGGGGCCGGTGGCTCTGCAGCAACGGCGGGTTCAGGTTTGTCCAATCCTTGAGAATGTGATTCAACAGGTCCAGGCCCCGGCACCGTGACGAGAGATGGTGGAAGTTGGCTACGAGCCAAAGGAACGAGCACCGCTCGTGAATGCGCATTCAATGCCGGACTATCCTTCAGAGCCTTACCGGCAGCGTTTCTGATGAATGTCTGTGATCATAAGTTAGTCCAATATATTTTCCACTGCTAAATGAATGCACCTCGGGGTTCTTGTGATAAATGCTGCCCAAGGTGCCAGTGTGTAAAAGCAACTGATCAAGGGCTCCTCTATCCATTCTATCGGAATCGGTTGTTATTGCAGGCTTCGGAGCCAGAACGATTTCTCCCGCAGCTGAAGGGTTGAGAGCTAGCATCCGCCAGTACATGAAGCCTCGATCCCGGAGATCAGGATTATCAATGTCTTCTGTGACCCATTTGAGCACTTTATGAACCAGCTCCTTGACTTTATCCATGTGGCTTTTATATGCAAACAATTTGACAACTGCGGTCAAAAGCGCGAGTTGAACCTAGAATAGTAGATTTTAAGTTCCTGGCAGGTAGACAAGAAAAAACAAACTCACCTCGACGCTTTCGTCAGTGTACGTATAACACAAATCATCTAGCAGTTCGTCCGCATTGTCTATAATATTGGCGAACTGGCCAATAATCCATACCATTGCAGCCTTGGCCTCAGGTTCGTCTAAGACATCGAGGTTTTCGCACAGCGTTGGTATGATGCCTTCGTACTTCCCAGGGTACCGTCGGAAGATGTCCTTGATGACAATGGTAGCTTCTTGCACGACGTATGTCACTTTAGTCTCGATGAGACCGAGTAATGTCTGTATGCAATTATCTGACGCGGCCTCAACTTTGATAGCTAATCGGCCAATGGATCGTACAGCCTTTCGTACGAAGTCGATGTCAACTTCTGAAGCGTATCTAAATCTATATTGAGCTTGATGTGCATCATTGTGTCGAAGGTACTAACTCTTGTAGTTCGTTAAGCACTTCGTTGGCATTTTCAGCCCGAGCTAACCGATACATGATTTCCAGTTTGGCAAGTTTGACATAGATGGGATCGTTGTACTTGCAAAAGAACACTCTGACATCGTTCTTCAGAACAGCTGGTCGTCGTTGGATGATGAGCAATATGTTGCGCAGAGCAACGTACTGCACTTCTGGCCCAGAAGATAAAAGGGTGACTAGATAATAAAGCATATGAGTAGACGCTACAAACATTATGATCAACATACCTAGAGGCGGCCCCATTTTCTTGCATATATGATCTATGAGCTGTCGATTTTCCATGTAGTTCATGAGGTAGAGCAGGGCTTTGATAGTCGTGAGGACAACGGCCGAATTGCCAGTGTTGCAGCTGTACGATGATGCGTTCACCGAGCATTTCGGCGTCAGCACATCGTTCTGGGACATATCGTAGAAGGGAATCTAGAATGTAGATTTGACCCCATCTGTGAGGATCTCAGAGAGTGTAGATGACCCATAGGATACACGACTTACTCAGAACTTTCCCCCAAAGCTGCTAGAAGCTTGTTCGTGGTAGCCAGATTCAACTTGAAGATGACACCATCCTGGCGGTCACCTATTTCTGATAGAGCAGCAACGGCATTTGCTACGACGGTAGCGTTGTTGTCCAACATCAAGTCTCTCAAGAGCTCAACGAAACCACCTTTCTCAGCCCTACGGGGATCTGCTGCGTAAAGCTTTGCTACGCATATGGCTGCTGTTTTCCGTACATAGGCATCGCGGTCTTTTAGAGCATGCCGTAGATTGTCAGAGAGAGCATCTGTCACGACTGGAATGGGAATGTAAGACATGGTTCTGATGGCGAGAGCGCGGATGAGGGGATTGCGGTCGCTACAGTCCTAGAATATTTTAAATTTTCAAGTCCTCAAAGAGAGCAAATAGCTACCTGGAGGAAGTTGGGAATGACCAGGTGTATTTGATCTGGTTTCGTCCGACCATAGCTCACGAGGAAGAGATACACCACTGAAACGATTAGAGTGTGTACAGACCGGAATCGTATTATGGCTCACTTTTCTTGATCTCAAGCAAAGGAGTTCCAAGACATTGGACAACATCCGTGAACAACGGTGACACTGCAGAAGGAAACGATCCATTTCAAGTTGGCCAGACGACGGAAGCAAGTGCACCAACTATCATTGCCCATGGTGATATTCGCGACAATCTTCTTCAGTACAGTCCTTCGCTTCTGGAACTTCTTGTCCTTTGCTTCGGCCGCGTGTAATTCGGCTCGAAATTCCTGGAAAATGCTGCTCAATGGCCAATTCCAGGAGAGGTGAGGTGCCACACACTTCTATCTTTCCTCGTTGGAAGAACTTGGCATCCTGACCGGGCTGCGCCATGTTTGTCAACTATGAGTGAGCTCGTCGAGTTGAGCAGCCGTCGAAGATGCCGATGTTCGATGTAGCAGTCCAAGCGCGGTGTGTGACGGATCGTGACATGTCTCGTCTGCACCGACCGCCTCCCACCAATCAACGCTCCCGAGACACGCTCAACCAGGCGTTGCATTTTCCGGTTGACTCTGCTCTCAAGAACCTCAAGAAATGCAGGAATCATTTGAAAACGATTCTTGCTACTTATCAGGATGAACGTGAAATTCTGGAGCGCTTGTACTACAAGGGAAAGAACCAGCACCGCTCAGCTTTATTCTGGAAGCGTGTGGTAGAAACTCGTCGATACAGCAACCGCCTCAACGAATTAGACCCTGTCATGCTAATAGATGATATGCAACAGTCATTCTTCGATGCGAACTCGGCTAATATGTGAGCTCAACTGAACTGTCTGTGATACCCTTTTTGACGCGACGTTCCAGGAAAAAAGCGCTTAAAGGCGCATGGACGTGCTATCCGGACCACAAGTTCGTTTCATACATGCGAAACCGATTAGAATTGATATCTGATTTCGCTTCAAAGGTCGTTCTATTTACTGGAAAACTGTACTGATCGCTGAGCGAAAACTAGACACACGCGCGACTGAGTCAGGCTTATAGGCACGTCCATGTGCAGTATTTGGATCGGCAGCGCTCATTTTTTAAATAGATCACTAAGTCTCGCTATGCAATCGGGGGCGTTCATTCAGTACATTGTCCTCTTGGTTGCTATCATATCTCGAATGGATATCCTCACTGTTGAACTACTAGCGGGAATTCAGCAGGCATCTTCAACCGTTCGACAACTGCATGATATCTTGAAAAATGTAAGTGTAGGAAACGATCGTTTCTTCTTGGTGTTTCATGTGCCCATTCACAGCTAGCTCACACCACGTCGCCCAAAGTGATGTTTCAGGGCCTTGATATAATCAGCATGGATCCCGCACAGTTGGACCCCAGTGCCTTGGGCTGTTTAGTCTCGGACACGATTACGTCGGAAACAGATGCACCCAGGACACCCGCCCCGCTTCCATCAGTTACTCGTATGGCCGTCTCTTCTTCCTTCTTCGGGTAGTCACTTATCAATGAATCACTCAGATGATTCTTCCCTTGACGGTGACCGCAGCATGCTTGCACAAGCAGAGGAGCCAGTGGAGATTATTGTTAAGAGGAAAAGGACCAAGAAGAAGAAAGATGAAATTGATGATATCTTCGGTTTCTAATCCACTCTGTGGGTGTCAAACCTGGTTCATTGTAGTGGCTACCTAAAAAAGGTTCCCGGAATTTGTACCAAATAGTAGTACGAAGAGAAGTGAAAAAACAAAGAAAGATGAGATCACATCAACGAAAAGGAAGAGCTGTTATAGTCCAAAACTTGCACGGGGAATCAACGGTATATGATCATATTCTATAAAGTCCATGTAGCCAAAGGAAAGGAAACCTTTTCAGAACCTCCTCGAAGGATATTCATGACAGTTACACAAGGAAGAACGTAGCCGCAACAACCATGATGGCAACAAATGCCTTTGGCGATGTCACAGCACCAGCACCGTTCTGCGTAGATTGTGAAGATGCACTGGCAGAGCTCGAGGCTGCCGCAGAAGCAGGAACACTGGAAGTGGCGGCTGGCGAAGAAGACGCCGACGCAGAGGACGACGCGGTACCTGCAGCATTCTGAAGTGCTGCAGCCACGTCATCGGGAATCATCAAAGGAGTGCTAGACGCCGAGCTGAGGTCGATTGAACCGTCTTCCTTCATAACTTCAGGGTTCATGGCCAAAAGGTTTCGAGTATACAAGACGTTCTCCATGACAGGCTCCTGGGCCCATGAAGGGAGCTGAGCCATGTCAATGTTCTGACCCCAAGTGCTGGCGGGTTTGCCGGATGTCATGTTGTTAGTGTAAGCGGCGTAGTTTTTGACAGTGGAGCTCTGCAAAATCACAAGTTAGTTACCACGTATAAGATATCGTGTTAGACCCGCACATTAGCAGCAACACTCTGCATCATTCCAGCGACCGACGTCGAGGCCATGGCAGCATTAGGTGGGTTACTGGAATTGTAGTCGATTAAGTGAACGTCAAATATGCTAATAGGATCAACAGCTTACATGATAGCGAACATACCCTTCTGACAGTGCGTAGGAACACCGCAGTAGTAGAAGAGCGGGTTTGTATCATTGATGACTTGGGAAACTGTAAAGCAGTAAGTATGGGCGCGCATTGCGAATGACGTAGTACACTGACAGGTGAAGTCCTTGAGCTGAACTCCGGATGTGAAGGGATTGTCAGATGTCTTGTTGCAAGGAGCAAGCTCAGAGCTCTTAGTGACAGTGTGGTTGTTCGCACCCCATTGGAACACAACTGTGTCTCCGACGGAAGCATTCAAAGCGAAGGGGACATATCGCAAGACACCTTGTGTAGGCGCAACAATAACTGTGTGAGTCGCACCAGTACCCGAGCTACCGGAGGTTGCTGTGGCAGTTGGCGCAGTATATGTAGCAGCAGATCCTCCGAACGACGCAATGCATTCTATAGAAGATGGGTATAATGAGACGGTGCACGCGTACATGCGAGAATCACTTACGTTGAACACAGTTATCGTACGAACCCCAATTCTGGCTGCCGGAACCATAGGTAGCGGCCGCGGTGGTCATCGCGGCCTCAGTGGTCATTGCTGCTTCAGTGGTCATCATTGCTTCGGTGGTCATCGCTGCTTCCGTAGTCATCGCTGCTTCACTAGACATCGCCTTCGACATCATGGTTTCAGAGGTCATCGCAGCAGCAGTAGTAGCCGCAGCCCCATAGCCACCATTCGCCGGCGAGCTTGCAGCGGTAGCTTCAGATACGGATTGACTGCTGAGTATTAGCTGATGTGTTCAGAAAGAACAAGATAACGTTTACCTCTGGAGCTCAGCTGAATCAGTAAGCGGTATGCCATTTGGTGCCGAGACTCCGACTTCCTGGCCAAGTGCACTGTCGGGTCTGGGTAGAGCAAGCGTAAAGCCAGAAAGAATGGCGGTAGCACCGATGAGAGGGAGAATGAAAACCATGGTTGAATAATGAAAGAATAAACCGTAGGGGTGTGAATGTCGTAGGACTGTGAGCAGAAGAACCTCCCTGGAGGATTAGAAGAAAATTCTCTATCGAAGAGGTGATCTGTATCATCATGAGTACGCGTGAAGATGGTAAGGAGAGCGATACATGCCTCAAGGCTGAACGAAAGAAAGGATGCCGAGTCAACTCGACGTTGAAAAAGACGAAGGAAATGGGAGGGAAAAGAAACGAAGATGCGTGGAAAATAACGGCGGCCGCATTTATAGGATGTTCGGATGAGAGGGATCCATGGCAACATGATTCCCATCCGCGGCCAAAATATCTCCTACAGCCCCTGACTAACACAGGTTATGAATGGCTCTGATTCCTCTCGCCGTGATTGGTCGGATTTGTTGCTGGTGTTCCAATCTGCCAATCCATGAACGGACATCTCGGACGCTCGTTGCTACCTTGTTTTTGAAACCAAGTGCCACTATCGCATTTCCGCGTACACAAAGGGGTCTCTCCCAGGTGCAGCTGTACAACAATTGTCACTGGTATTCAATAAAATAAGTCTTACAAAACGAAGAGAGCCACACTACGAAAAATCGCCAAGAATAAGGTCCGTTCCCTGTCCCACACCTCCGGTTGTGTACACGCGGTTGCATCAAGGTTGCATCAGAATTGAATGGGTCGTTCATCATCCAATCAGTCACCTCATCGTGACCTCGTTGCAGGTCCTGACGGTAATCCAATCCGGTCTCGCTGGCTGATATAATGGTCAATAGGAGGATCGCGATTGGCCCGTGGGTTGACTGCACTTCGTTTGGCGTCTCGGAGTGCTTTCAAACGATCTGTCGCTTTCGATGGCGGGTAATCATCCGCATAATTAGGTCTATACGTTCGTTCGAATCTCGAAGGAGCGGGAGGAGTGACAGTTGCTGCGTCGTAAATATCGCGGAGACCTCTCGGACGGGGTAGCTCGGTAATTGGATTCTCAGCCACCTCATATCTATCATACCGAGAAAGCGGTGTACGCTCATGCTCGTCAAAGAGCCATGCAGGGAGATCAGACGGATCGCGAGCCTTTTCAATGTGATAGGCTTTCATTGCACGCGTGAGGCGCGACTCCTGCCCTGGAGGTGTCTCTGCAAAATCGTTTCCAATTAAACGCGTGTCAGATATAACTGTCTGATACTCACCCTCGCCTGACATAGTTGTAACATTGGTAGCCCAGGCTTTGCTGACACTGACGGTCAGAGTACTTGCTGCTGTGGCAACCCGACTCCAAATAGTGGCACCGTCGCCAGTGTCTGTCGAACTAGCTTGCGGCTGACCATAACCTTCGACAGCGTCAGCTCAAACTGCAACTAAAATACCTTTAGGAACGCACTAGATTCAATGGCATTTGATCGCATAGGCCGTCGGGTACGAAGAGACTGTCCGGCGTTCCCGGCTGACCGTTGCTCGTCGTCGTCAAGGCTTGCGAGAGAAGATGAATAGCTTGCGGCAGGCTTCATACGATCGAATAATGATGGAGCAGGCGAAGACGCTGACGATTTGCCAGACGAGTGATAAGAAGTGGCGTCAGATAGAGGGTCGTAGGACTGTTTAGTGTGCGAAGATGCCCATCGTGACTGTGGCGACGGCACTGGGCGAGAACGACCGCCTTGAATGGACGGCGTAGATTTCTGAGGGCGAACTCGTCGCTGTACAGATGGTACTCGACGGCGACCGTCCTCTCCATCAAGTCGGTAACGATCCCTGGAACGCGAGCGTCGGGGGTTGCTGGGTAGCCCGCCAGCGTGAGAACGGGTAGACATAAATTATTCCAATAACGAATAGAGAAAACGATCAGTAAAGGTAATAATACACAGACCAGCTGGAATTATGAGAGAGCGAACTGAGACGAAGAGGGAGAGGAATCTGTGGAGCACAGCCACATACATCCCGAACAAATCGGAGGCCGGACCGGTCACCCTCGAACGACTTCACCGCAACTGTTACTTTGTCCAAGTTATACTTGATAGACCACTGGCTTCATGAAGTATTTGGCTAGCGAATGGCCATTTGTTTCCGTATATATTTTCGTGTCTCAATGGACCTCTTAGGCTCGACACCACCTCATTGCCGCTTCAAGGTGGTGACTCAGGGTCTCATTCCTACTGGCGTCTATTCCTCTGTGGGCCCAGCACTTCTTTCGGCTTCAGTGCTAAATAAATCCTTGTGCATGCTTTTCCGCCAACTAACTGGCTGCACCGAGACGTCACGGTTACCACTCGTCGACGTGCTAATCACTCTGGACTCTTTCGGTTGCATTTTCCTCCGAGCCGTTTCTTCTATCGTTTGTGGATGAACACGTACGAAAGAACCGGTATCATATTGGTTCCATCTCAAAAAATGCACAGTTGATGCGTTGCATACCCTCAAACCTTTGTCGCTTCCGTGTCGCTGTGCGAAGCCATCCTGTTATGTACACCGCGGCTTGCAGCGCGGAAAAATAACCGATAATCCTTGTGACCCATACCATGCCTTCGAAGTCCAGTTTCTTAACTTATTGCTATCATCGGTTCACTTTTTCGCAAGCATGGCGTCAGTGAGCGTCATTGCATGGTGGGGTGCACTTGTGCTAGAAACCATGGGAGAAGCATTGCTTCTCGTTTCATTATGCCTGAGTCGAAACCGCCTACGTATGCACGATCTAATTCCCAATTCCCCCCTCCGATCGACCGTATTTGCTCAAAAAGGCGATACCGGATTCATCAGAACAACACGTAAGTACTGTTGTATACCTGTTTAAACTACTGAAGGGGCGGGCTTTCTAGCCCGGCTGGCTGCGTTGCTCATGGACTAGAATCGATAACGGGTACAGTCGCGACTGTCTGAATGCGTGGGAATGATGATCACGGACAAGATACGGATGGCTTTCCGTACGCCTTTAGCAGCACGGACCAGATCTCTCTCCGACCTGTGTAGGTTCGAGTCAGATGCCTTCCGACCTTCGTGTCGTACTAAAATCAGCCAGATACCTTGGACGGCAACGTAGGTCTCTTGCGATGATTTAGGCAACTTTGTCAGCCTATGTTCTTATGTCTTTGTTCTCTCTTTGTGGAGACTCCAGACTGCTAGAGGACTTCTTGGCGTGCGACTTCTTTCTGCCTGTTTGCCGTTTGTCAGGTTTCCAGGCATATGAATGACACCAAGGCGCATGACAAGACCTACAAGGGGAAAATATGCGGACCACGCTGAGGGCTTCTGGAAAGATGCTTGGATCGTTTCACGAACACATTCTGTCCTATGTGGCAGCTGTTTTGTGGAGCAGGTTTTCACCCTTGTGTCTATGTTTAAGATAACGCAGTGCTTGCATTGGCATGTTCAAATCCACTATAGGATGACATGAGGAGAATCTGTAGGTAACCAGTATTCCGAATTCTTCATGTATCAATGATGCCCTTTGACAAGACTGGTCCGTATTCTGGCGCTTCACGGGCAACAGGCGCAACTACGTTCCGGTTGATCCAGCTGAGAGAACTACGTTAGCGAAAGTCGCAGGAATGAAGGTTGTCGGTCCGAGCTTCCGCAGAAATACACCTGAGAACTTTCTCTTGAGCTGTCGAACGTCAATCGCAGTAGCCTCCTGCTAGCAACTGTTACAGCTTAAAGTAAGGCTAATGAACTGCTTCTTTCTCGGTTATACAGTCTAAAAAGCCGTACTGCCCTCTGTGAGCACAATATTCAATTTTTGATGGGCTATAGTTGCACCGAGTCTGGATTCCAAGGATGATCGATGATCTACTGAGTCAATTGGCATTACATGACGCTAGCCGCGGTAAGTATGCCTTTCAGTAATTGAGATACCAAAGAGCGCCTGGGCGGTGAGTCGCCTGTCAAGCGAGCTGAACAGTGGACGCTGCTGACAGGACGCAGCGCCTGATCCCCCTAATCCGAATTCCCTGAGCCGACGGGCCGACCCGTATCAGCACTTTGAACATTGTGAGTGGACGGTTCCCCCCGCTATTCCGATATGGGTTCCTTATGAAGCTTGAAGTCGCTATCCAACGGAATCAAACAGTGTCCTCCTTCCTTCCACCGCTATGCTCACCGTCCGACGTGTCGCCTGTTCTGCTAAATGGTCTCGTCTCGCCAGCACCTCCGCACCTGGAGATAAGTATAAAGTCATCGTAGTTGGCGCTGGTACACCTTTTTTCCACATCGATTGCACCGTTTTCCCAGGCTCACATTCGGCCAGGTAGCGCTGGCTTATCTGTCGCCAATCAGGTGTACAATCGCTTCAAATCTGCTGGAAAACCACTGAACAGCGGAGACGTTGCCGTTATTGATGCTGCAGAGTTCCATTATTATCAAGTGAGCATTCCTCCCGAAAGAAAATGACATAGTCTAATTTGTAACAGCCTGGATGGCATGTCATCTTCCGTTCCGATAATTCCAGCGTCTGACTTCAACTAGGACCTTGGTAGGCTCTGGTCTCAAACAAAAAACCGAAGTTCCGCCGACCAATGGCATCCCTGATTCCCAAACATTTGACCCATGTCAACGAAAATGTCAAGTCCTTTTCTCCCGAATCCTCTTCGGTAACGACGGCATCTGGGCGCAGTCTCACTTATGAGACGCTCGTGGTTGCGACGGGCCTCCAGATTAACTGGAGTGGCATCCAAGGACTTCCCCAGGCACTCTCTGATTCGACATCCGGCGTCTCATCTATCTATTCGTATGATACTTGCGACAAAGTCTGGGCAGACATTGAATCCATTCGGTCTGGTAATGCCGTATTCACGCAGCCTGCTGGGGTTGTCAAGTGCGCCGGAGGCAAGTCCCTGGATGAATACCTAGTATGTCATTGCTAACTGACGTTTTCAGCTCCTCAAAAAATCATGTGGATGGCCTGGGATAGGTTCAGAAAAACCGGTAGGAGGGAGAACATCAAGATTGATTTCTACACTGGGATGCCCACCATGTTCAGTGTCAAGAAGTACTCGGATGCTCTAAATGCCCTTCGCGTTGAACGTGGCGTCGGCGGTCACTTCCAACACAACCTTGTCGCGATTGACTCTGCCAACCACAAAGCCACTTTTGCCAAGACTGACGGATCAAAAGTCGATGTGGACTACACCATGTTGCACGTTACACCTCCGATGGGTCCCTTGGATTTTCTCAAGGGCTCGCCCATTGCTGACAGCGCAGGATGGGTCACCGTCGATCAAGGTACTCTGCAGCACACGAAGCCAGAGTACGCCAACATCTTTGCTCTGGGAGACTGCTCATCCTTGCCCACGTCTAAAACTGCTGCGGCGATCACCGGACAAGCTCCCGTCCTGACCGAAAATCTCTTCTCTTTCATGGACACAGGCAAGATTAGCAACGCAAGATATGATGGCTACACCAGCTGTCCGGTGCGTCGCGTCTCGTCTATTCTGGTATCTGTAGTGGTCTGACCTATTTCTAGCTTTTGACCGGATACGGTGAACTAATGCTCGCCGAATTCAAATACGGGCTTGAACCGAGTGAGACATTCTCGTCCTTCGTCGATCAATCAAAGAGCCGGAGGTAATTCTATTTCGTCCCCTGCCCAAGTACGACACTAAAAACTTTACTCCAAGATTGTTCTATCACCTCAAGAAGGTATGACATTGGCTCTGGCCCGTGAATAATTTACTCATAATTGCACAGGATATTTTCCCCGCCACTTATTGGCAGTTCATGGTAGGTGGTTGTCTCTTCTCATGGATGTCTCCTCAATCTATGTCTTTCTTCAGGTTCACGGGCAGTGGTTTGGTACCAGAGGGATCTTCAGGCCCCGCTTCTAAAATGTAGCGTAATTTGGTAGACGATGTCATTTCAAGTTCGTGGGAATACATAGATTACTAATGTTGGCCTTTCTGGGGTTGTTTTCTCACGACATCGTGTCACAACTGTGACTACGCATCTTTCACGAACACCACGAGGATCTCTGTTGACAGGCTGAGCCGACAATGTCGACGCGGCTCACTACGACCCAAGTCATCGAGCAAGGACGATATCTAGACCCAGACTTTGAGGCATCTTCACTGACGGTATCTCAGCTCATGGGCGTCCTTCTTCACCACCGTGTCAACTTTCCAACACCATACTCTAAACCAAAGCTCGTTCAAATCTTTAACGAAGAAATCAAGGCAAAGTTATCGCCTCTGAAGCGTCAGCGTTTGAAACAGCAAAACAGCATTGCAAGCGATGATGGAATAACTGACGGTGTAACGGGGCAACCACTGGCCGGTAGTAGTGAAACAAAGGTGAGGATGTCGCGTTTTTATTGTATTCGGTCTACTGACTCTGTGTCAAGACTACCGCACCAGTGAGGAGGTCTTCCAGGCGTTTTTCTCGTGCCCCAACACAAGAAGCGGAGTCCTCTCCGCCTCGTCCTGATCCAGTGCGTTCATATCTTCAATTCTAATTTTGACTTGTCTAGAACATAGACTTGACAGCCCAAACGCCGTCGTTCTTCGGCACAACCAAGCTTGGGCGGTCCATCGCGTAAATCCACCGCCAACAAGGCACCAACGCTGGTCGAAGAGAGTGAACCTGAGGAAGAGTTACCGGTTCGCAAAGTTGGAAGGAGCAAGAAAGCTGTGAGTGGCGTATTCTATCTCTGAGTCAACGTCTGATATGATTGTGTTCTCGCAGTCCGATACTGCAGGAGCATCGAGTCGTCGAGTCTCTCATACTGTGTGTAGCAAGGCTTCTCTCCAGTGAATACTGATTCAACAGTCAAACAGGAAGACAGTGGCTGGGAAGACAATAATGTCTTTCAGTCTGGTGCCGAATCGTCATCGCCAATGCGTCCTTCGCCTGTACGTCCGAGAACGAGGCGGCCGCTACGGCAGTCGCGAAAATCTTCTTCGGCCCCTCCCCAAATGGTCCCTTTATCACCACCTCCGCCTGCTGTGGGACCAGGCGGTTTACACCGATCACCTCCCCAATCCCGGTTTGAACCCCAGCTGCCATCCATCATATCGGCAGGATCGCGCTTATCGGTACCAAGGTTCTCCACCCCCAGTCCTCCGCACCGGGAACCAGAAAGCGAAAACAAGGATGAACCAGTCGGGGAAGCTATACCCGATGATGACCAGGGCATAGTTGAAGCGGACGAGGTCATGGATCATGCTGTTGACCATGAAGCCAACGAGGAACCGGATGCTGTTGAGGATCTTCCGGCCTCTGCTATATTACCTCTTCGAGGACAAGATGTAGTTGAACGTCTTCTCGCTCAAGCACAGAGGCCACCTCCACCCGCTCCGCTGTCACCTGCGATTCGATTGCTCCTTCTAACATTCTTCGTGGGGTTCGTAGCCGTGATCTGGAATTTTAAATTGCAATCCGTATCATTTGGTTACTGTGACCCCGGGAGTGATACAAACCCTTTACTAGAAGAAGCGAGAGTCAACCGGAAGGCCATCGAATTGTGCAACCGCGAGAACAGGAGTCTTCTACATGTGGATGTCGAAGGAGATTCAACGCCGTGTCCGTTACCCCCCATCCTGCCAACGTTCTATCCCGATTCATGCACTCCATGTCCGAGTCATGCGGCATGCACCCGGGACAGCGTGACATGCAATACCGGTTACATGTTGCGTTCTCATCCGCTGGCTTTCTATTTGTCGCCCGTATCTTCTCGGAACGACATAAATCTGTCGCTTTCATCGCCACCCAATGATCTTGTCTGGAGATTGGTTCACGAACTAGTTGATGGATTGCCTGGGTTTCCAAGTGTAGTTCTACCTCCCTCCTGTGTGGAAGATCCGAGACGCCAGAGGAACATCGGGACCTTAGGCAAATACATTGATAACGTTCTTGCAGAGAAACGAGGCGAGATTCTTTGTGCGGGTAATGCAACTGACGTCGCCGATGTTGATGGTGGGGACGCGAAGAAGTGGGGAATGCCCCTTGATAGTCTCCTAGATCTCATGTTGAGTTTGACACCGGTGAGTAATACTGTCATTCTATTTGCCAATCTAGACTCTGAGTATCTTGTAGGCTCACCTCATTAAAAACTTTGACGACCTGTTTACCGAAGCTATTCAGCAATTGGTAGAATGGGGTGGTGTTATCATAAGTGAAGATTCCAGGTGCGTTCGTGTATCTCACGTTATAAATTTGTTTTTCACCCATTTGTATTCATCTCCAGCGGTGACCGGTACATTGCACACAACACTCCTAAACTCAGTTGGGCGTGTACCGTGAGAGTCAAGTCTCGAGAAACATGGATCGCATGGCGATTGACGCTGTATGGTACGTTTCCGGTGCAACATGCTATGCAGCGCCACTAATCATTCCTATTACCGCTAGGCCTGCTTGCTTTTGGCGTTTTCACACTCCTAGCCCAGCGCAGAAGAGCCAGAGTCGAGGAGGATGCTAAACGCGTAGCGGACCTTGCTGACTACGTGCTTGCAAAGCTCAAATACACGGAACTAGGGCATCATACGGATCCCATAACTGTACCATTCCCGTACGTACCATCCGTCCGGCTGCGCGATGAGGTCATGCCCCTCGAACCTGAATGGAGGAAAAGGGAGCTATGGGATGAGGTAGAGAAAGTTGTTGAGAGTAATGCGAATGTTCGAGCGAACATTCAAGAGGTGTATGGCGGCGATGAAATGAGGGTGTGGCGGTGGGTTGGAAGTCACCCATTCACCGGCATGCAGACCCCAAACAGATTCAATGTTGGGGCCCAAACGGCTGACGACGGCACGGGTGCTCGATGATAGTATCTTTCATTCTTGTTTACTTTTTCCTATCGCTCGTCGTTTATCTATGTAATAAGATATTAGGTAGTTCTACTGTTCAATACACATACACGGCATGCGCCGCATCGATTGTCCTTCCATACTGAATGAAGTACTTCCGTGAACGCCACGGATGGCGTGTTATCATCGACGTTGAGCGTTTCACTCAACTGAGGAGAGTCGTCTTGACCACAGAGTGGCAAAAGGGGCAGTCTATGAATCTGACAGGTACATGACGACTTTCTTACTGGTCAATCCCCGAAAAAGATCCGTTATTGTGTTATACTTGTGCAACAAAGAAGTCGACACATAAGGCAAAAAACTTATCGAGAACCTGCATCAACTGCATATATTTGTCCTGTTCCTCCGGACCAAGGCACGCTAAGCAATGCCGATACGATGGGCCTAGATATCTGATGAACTCCACAAACAGGGTCAAGACCACGGAGATCCCATCGACATACTCATGGGGACACCAGACTGTATTTTTTCAATCAGCGCCCGCTTCATGAATTGTTCCTCCGCTAATATGCGGGTAGTCTGGTGTGATAAATGAGCTCTGGTAGCCTCATATAGAAACAGAAATCACCATACCCTGAGAAAACGTTCCAAGTCAATGCGGCCGCTGTTTAAGGCTCTATGGAGATGATAAATAGTATCCTCAATAGCGTTGTCTTCTGCAACCAGGTTAATGAGCCTGAAACGATGGCGATTCACACAGATGATGAGCGTCATTGAGGGAAAGTGAGTTTATAACTCACTGATTGTGAACTATTGTCGTCGAGCAAACAAGCTCATCAACTTCAGGGTCCCCCTTCCGACGAAGCTCAGACATATTCCGTTCCGTCTGATCAACAGTGCTTCTCATACGACTGCTCACATTACGACAAACGTCTCGAACAGCTTCTAATCTCGCCATTTCATCACGGATGGCAGGTTCGCCGAGGAGTAAATCAGATTGTTGCGCACGAAGGCGCTCAGCATCGAGGGACAACGCTTGAGCTAATGAAGCAAGTTCAGAAGTTAATTTCTGGTGAACTTGATCGTGAAGCCGCAGGAGTTCAGGGTTTGGAGGTCGAGGCGGAGGAGCAAAGTTTGATGGGCCAGACGAGGAAACGTCTACAGACTCTTCATCTAAAAGGTTGGGAACGGGCGGAGGGCTCACTCCTGGGGGTTGCAGAGGCTGCGTTAGAGCGTGAGGCGGTAAAGTGTTAGTAAAATTTGGGGGTAATATAGGTGGAGATGCGATGACGGGTGGGGGAGGTCGTGGGGGAGGACCCGAGGATCGAAGATCGTGGAAGCGGAATTGACTTTGAGGGGGCGAAATAGAGGGAACAGGCAAAGCTATTGAAACTGAAGATGATCGGTCTGCAGGAGGACTCCTCGGGACTTCCAAATCGACTCTTGGATGAGACGGAAGAGAAGGAGGAGGGCGGCTCTCAAGTACCGTTGACTAATGAAACGTCAGTAGGACAACTGATATTCATGCTTCATTGTTACCTTTCCTAAAGGTGAAGAAAGCACAGGTGAGGAACGGCTTAGTGAAGGTGAATGCGAGGTAAATCTTGAAGCATATCCCGGCTTGGGAGGTAATACAGGGCGGTTGGGTGATTGTGGTGGTGGCTGCTCTGGCCGTGGACTTGTGGGTAAAGGCGGTGGTGGCTTCTGTGCATACTCTGGATTTCCACTTGGGGGTCTGGCAACTTGTTTGGGTTTGGCGTACACGGGCGGCTCGCGAGAGAAGTAATCCTGCAAAGTTTCGACCAATCCTGATAGGCTACAACCCTAAAGGAACGATTCCCGAGTCGGCGATAATCAAATGGGGTCCAAATTCAATCCTACCTCGCTCTTACGACTCCAGTTCTGCATGTATTCAATATTACACCGTCCGCTGACATCGATATACTTCCCAGCCTTGACTAGCATGTCGCTGGTGGGCACGACGTAGACGATGGGAGGCTGAGCCGGGTATTCCCTTGTGAGCCAGATCGCGACAGGTATATTGTAGGAAGCATCACGATATGAGATAGGAATGAGTCCATGAATACAGAGCAAGAGCTGGGTCCGACCATCGTCATAGGCTGGATGGGATTAAGTCAAGGACAAAGAGACAGACATTCACGAACTGTAGACGTCCGATTTGGGCCGTAGCGAAGGATAACGCGACAGCGCCGCATCCGTATCCGAATAAACGCGTTCTTTGCTGGAATATGGCTGTATGTTTTGGCGAAGCCATTTCTGAGTCAAGGTATACTCCATACCGCGCCGGCAGCGTCAGTTGCCCGGAAGAGTAATTAAAACTCCGCTATACTCCGCTTATATTTCAATGTCCGCCCCTGGTCCCAGTCTATTCCGACTTTCAAGTCTGTTGTTTCCTATATGTCCGTCACCGTCCATGCGCTGTCGGATATTGTTATCTCCACTTGGATTCCGTCCCCTGTCGAATCGTCGAAACCAAGAATTGGGTCCAGGGGACAAGGCTGACCGATGCCAATTCGGGGTTCAAGTCCGAGGGTGCATATTCTGGGGCCCGACCTACCATACTGGCATAGAATCGGCAAGCAGAATCTGCTTCCGTGCACAAAAATATCTCAAAAGATCTGCACGCTACGCAGCCACCAAAGGAAGCATTTTTCGAGTAAATTCCTGTTCCACGGAAATATTTCCGGTGCGACAAAATGTTGTATACTACCCTGGAGAGTGCCAGCACGATGTCCCCCACCAATACAGTGGGCCTCGGAGCAGACCGTCGCTGCTGTTCCCTGTGAGTCATTTCGCCAAAAGAGGCAGGCTGAAGGCTGATTTTGCCATCACCACAGCTTCGCTCTAGGTGATTTCGCAAACTTCCGCAAACTTCCAGACCTGTCGATCACACGAAAAAAAATACCACTTCTAGGCCGTTGTTCTTGGTGTTTTTTCCTCATATTCTTGGCTCGTTTTGTCAGAATCTTGTGGGCTGGCCAGGAACTTATTCTTGACGCAGGGTGACAGATTTGTGTGGTCCTTATTGGGTGAACGGACTTAATGATCGGTCCGATGTGTATTGTTTGAACGCCAGCCTTTGTCTTGATGGGCGGTACACGGTGTTTTCCTTAAACATCCTCCCGATCTCACATCTGGCAGGGACGCCAAAATACACTATCTCCAAAACGACGGCTCTTAACTTCCCAAATGGTCTTCATCGGATCTTAACTCTAACCACACTTGTATTCGTTTTACACTTGATGATGCCCCATCGTAACCCGTGAATAGTCCCCGAATGAACGCCAGTTCCTCTTATATAACGGCACGCCTCTTTTGTTTTCTTCCCCTCTAGCTCTTTCTCCCCCCGACCGCTGCTCTACCTGTCTCCCCCCATATATTCATGACATGTCCCTCCCTTCTATACCCACCTCAGGCGCCACTAAGACGCGTAAAACAGACCACTCAGCCAAGTCTCTTACCCCCCAGCGGAAGCACCGCAAACTTTTGAAGGATGGGAGCGGTACAGAGGTATGGCCAGAGGGTATAGAGAAGGTGTTCGTCGAGGGTACAGCCTTTTCCTCATCACTACACGTGCCTTTGTTCAACTTGATCGATAGGTCTCCGCCAATACTGGCAGTCACCTTGGGCCACCTACTCTCGCGGCCGAAGTCGTTGGCGAAATCAGTTTTTGGTTGACTATTTGCAAAGAGCCGGCATCACAAGAACCAAGAAGCAGGTTGCTAGTCACATCCAGGTGCTACGGAATATGTGGAAGGGCGAACAAGGTATGTTTCGACCGTGACATCCTGTGCACCGAACCATATGCTCACTCTATTTTCGTCAGAGTTTCACTTGGTGGCGGGCGGCGAAGAGCTCTTCCTTGAAGCCGGTTTATTGGGATCCGTCAAGACGGAAGACCAGCACGAATTGACTCTAATTCCCCTGGAATTTGATGATAACGATACGGCCTCGTCGCAGTCTTCACCGAACTTCTCAGATTTTACCTCCGAATTCCCGTCGTCCCCTTCGGGCGCCTCTCAGTTATACGTATTTGATTCTTATTCTCCCGATATCTCAGTTGCCTCGCTTACATCGTCCCCCGAGCAACCGATTTCCCCTGTCCTCTCATCCTCCTCAAGCCAACGGTCGCAATATGACGCGACGTTGTCGTCGGAACAGGCGGGTCCCTCTCGACTCCACTCTTCCCAATTTCCCAAACCCGGTCCGATGGGGGGATGGCAAAACATGCAGACCTCGCCAAGTATGAGCATATCGCCATCGCGGGGTTTCGATAACCGAGTTACGAGGCTGGAACTTTTGGCGGACGGCATGGCACCCTTTAGTGTTAGAGTCGATGCCTTGGTTCCCCGCGCGCAGTCGCCGGGTCCGGTGCCTGCCCTTTCACTAAAGGTCAAACTGAGTCCTTGCGTCCATCAGCGATATTCGGAGTCCTCCCACGCTCCATGGTTTTGCCGCAACCATCTGCTTGTCCAATGTCTGGGCTACCTATGGCAAGTGTGCTACCAAAGTTTATGCTGGTGGTGTATGTATATCGGAAGAACTCGAGGCTATTCAGGTCAATAGTGTCGACGTCGGAGTTGTGAACGCTATGCTCCCCGACTCTTCCCTGACACGGTGTCGGTGGTTAGACGCATGTAAGTGATCCCCGCTTCAACTTCCGAGTGCTTGCTGATGTTTGTAAATAGCTGTCCAGACCGCTCTTACCCAAGAGATTATCGTAGACAATACTACTCTGCTCAAAGTCTTTTACGACCTGGATCGGAATCCACCAGGTAGTTTGCCCCGTGCTGAACTCGTTGGTTTCCGGAAGTACCAGCCTCCAAGCCATGCTTACGCTTCGAATACACCTCAAGCTTATTCGCCTTCCCGTCTTTCGTATTCTCAGCCCCCCTTTCCCACATATAATGGTTCTACCCCTCCATCGCTGTCTGGCGCGTTGACGCCATCCTCTATGAAACCGGTAATATCTACTTCGTCATCTTTCTAAACTAGTTTATGGATTCTTTTACTTCTCACATACGGACTAAAGGTTGTGTTGTATTATATCACTTTCTCGTCGTACTTAGCATTAGTTTTGTCTAATAAACTAGTTTATCTTAATTTTGAACTAGCGGCCGCCTTAAAACTCACGATTTACCACAGTGCAACCATGCCACACTAATAGAGTGACTTAGGGTGGTTTAATAAGAAGCACTACGACGAAGCCCATCTCTCCCCATCGAAGAATGCACTGGATGAAAATGATTATTATGTACATCATTGACCATACGCGTGAGCTAGGAGCTTCTGCGCTTCTGCTCGAACGCTTGCATCACAGTAATTATCCCGTAACGCATACAATTCCCACAAAGTCGTGCCGAACGGGTTGCACAGCTGAGGATCGTCGATATCAGAACGATAGACGCCATCAAGGCTGCGCTCCTCAGTGAAAAGCAACGACTGTAATTTTTCGTCTTTGAGAAGTAACCCGCTGACGAAGTTTAGTGTACGAAGGGTGACAGCAGGAGGCCAGTGAAAAGCAGCGCCAAGTAGGCGCTTCGCAAATGCGGCTGAGCGCCAGGATGGCGCCGTGGTACCTAACGTCCGCGGGGAGAATATAACGTTGAGCGCTCGGAATAACTTGTCAGCCAGTGATTTTTCCGCTCGACCTGGGCTCCCGGGAGGTGTCGAGTGGATACTAGGCATCAAGCTAAGCGGCTGAAGTAAGGCGTATAGGTGCGTGATAAAATCGCCTAGATCAATGTTCAAAGCTTCTCCTATGAATCAAATCAGAAGAAATTTTTAGCGTGGAATTGCTCGGACATTAATGAGGGTGTCCTGACCTTGGCCTGACAGAAGGTCAAAGGCAGTGATGATACAGAGTAAACGATGATGAATGAAAATTTCATCTGTGCTTTCTTCATCTGCTGGCATAGTATCGCGCTCAATAAGACCTTTTAAAACTTGCAAGAGGTCCTTGAAGAAGTCGACATTGACGAGGTGGGCAAATTTTGAAACACCTTCCAACGCTGCCGGAAGAAGTGCGGTCGGTGTGGGGAATTTCAGAATGCTGAAATAGAGAACGAAAAGGAGTTTCAGGGTCTCAGTTTGCTTAAAAAAAGGTCCGTTAGCTAGTGAACATCAAGTTTCCATGAAACTATCCTTACAGTATTAGATCGTTCCTCGATGTCAACTTCTGCTTCCGCTTCACGGAATTCTCGTTCGATTTCTTTCCTTTCCTTCAGGGTTTTTTTCACTTTTTTGCTAAGGTGGGGGGCATCGCCCGGTTTCCTCTTCCCAGGGCCTGGGCGCTTCAACTTCCCCTTCGTAGGCACGTCTTTGTCAGCTTTTGAGTTTGATGCCCGCACACCAAGCTCAGTCTTCAGGCGAAGGAAGGGTAAACAGGAGAGAACTTTCGGGTTGACGTTATAGCGTCTCTCTTTCACCATGCGATTTATCAACCGAACCAGTTCCAAAGATGGCTCTCCAGTCAGATCCGCACGAAAAACTTTGATGATTGAGTCAAGGCATAGATCCGAGCACTAGTCGAAATTATTCGATTAGTGATTCCAAGGATAAGGGGAGGAAAGAACAAACATTGTCCCAAGACTTCTTACTCAGTCGGCCTATGATACACCCCATGAGATTAATTCTAAAATTGAAATGGGTCGCTGAGGTCAACAAAGTACACATGCATTGAAGTGCAATCTCGGTGAGTTCACCGCGTGCTAGGAGAAGATGTGATCCGGTCAGTTTAATATCATAAAAGACGTCATATAACTAGCTACCTTTTGATTCCGCCTCTAACACACGAAGATATGACTGGTAAACACCAACCAGACCTTGCTCCCAGTCCCGAGTCTTGGCAACCTGTTGGCTAACATTCTCGGCTTTTTCCTTGTCGGTAAGGGAACGTATGCGATATCCAGGAATTATGTCAACGAAGACGGCGAGCTGGGATAACATCGCAAGTTTGCGAATTAACGGATCGTTCGGAACGGGATCAGGATGGGTAGGACTGGAAACATGCTCCAAGGAAAAGACGTGTAACCGTCTCAGTAGACCTAGCTACGAAGAGTTAGACTGGTAACATTTCACTATACGACGACATACGCTGGACTCAGGATCCGAAATGATGTCCTGGCATATGCCAGCTATTTGGTGTTTGGCTTCTTGTATTCGCGCCTTTCTCGATGTCCTTGTGATAACATCAACAATGGCAGCCCGTCCAAACCGTGCACCAGTTGAAACATCATCGACTTTTCGAGACGACTGGGCCACAGGCCGGGATTCCTCTTCTTCCTCGACGTCATCCTCCGAATCTTCACTATCAACGATGGTCGACTTTATGCCAAGTTCCTGCACTCTACCATCAGTGAGTTTGATCGGTAAACGCTGAACGGTTTTTTGTTTTGGGCCTTGGAAGACCTGCGAAATGCGAGGAGCCGTCTCATATGGCATTTCAGTATCTGAATCTGAGGCTGACAGTAGATGTACATCGGAGTCATCGTCCTCATTTTCGTAGTCAAAATCATCGTCAATACCAGAGGTCCAAGAACCATCGTCTTCAACGTCAGAGTTGACAGATGGTAAGTCGTCGTTATCGTTCTTCTGTCGTCGGGGTTTACTCATCTGGTGCAGCCTTATGGTTTCCTTTTTACTCCTGTAATAAAAGTGAGCCCGCGTTTTGTCAAGAGACGTGGTGAAAAGCACCGAGAGATTCCAGCCTCGTCAAGACGACCTAAAAATGCAACAGAACTGCCATAGCCATTCAACAGATCCACATCCTGGTCAGATAAACTTGAGTCTTGGTCCCCCTCGGGGATGGGAATGACGAGACGGTCTGCGGCCTTTTCTTTTCCCTTCGCCTTCGTATTTTTAGTAGGCTGATGCTTCGTGGATTTCGACTTGTCGCCATGATCCAATTTTCTTCGTTTGGACGGCTTCTGGAATCAATATAAGAGAATAAGAGAATATATTCATATTCACAAAGCAATTCACCTGTGAAGGAGGGCCCGACCGCTTTCCTGTTTTCATGGCAGAAGAATCAAATAATTGATCATTTTTCCAAGTTTGTCTCAAAGACGGCTAGATCACGTGCCTAGCCTTGACCCTTCAACGAGCTTGCTAGTCAACGTTATTTCTGTGTTCTAAAGGTTCAGCATTCTCACCTTGGCCATGGATGGGCCACCGCCACCAGAGGAGGACTTCTCTGCTCTCCCAATACCCGAGCGTCTCACGCACAAGAACTGGAAAGCTCGCGTCAGTGCATACGAAACACTGGTCAAACTCTTCCAAACTACCGCGTCCGACACTGATCCTGCATTCAAACCTTATCTTAATAACCCGGATCTACTAAAGAAGATAGTAACTGACTCTAATGCAGTTGCTCAAGAGAAGGGTGTGGAGTGTCTGGTGGCATTTGTTAAATACGCTGGCGAAACTGCAACCAAAACGAGAGAGGTCGTTGTACCCGCTTTGGTAGAAAAATGTTTTGGCTCTTCGCGTGCTGGCACGAAAGCGCAAGCCCTTGAATTGACACTGCAGTATGTGGAGGTTGAGAACGGCGGTGTCCGGGGTTGTGGTGCGTCCAATATCAGTTCATCTTGTTGGGACTATATCAAGCATTCTCTCTGCAGGCTGACATTCTACCGGGTCTTGGGGCTAAGCAGCCGAAGACAGTTTCAGGATGTGTTCTAGCTCTTAAGGAGATCGTACGGTAAGTGTTGGTCCTAATCATATCTTACGTTTCAAGCTAAACGATATGACAGGACGTTTGGAATTCAGGCTACTCCTCCCCCTCCGATTCTGAAGATTTTGCCCAAGATATTCTTCCCATTCTGACAAGACCGTTCGCGCCGAAGGGACGACACTCGCACAGACTCTATACCAATATGTGGGTCCCGGCATTGAGCCATGGTTAGCGGACCTCAAGCCTGTCCAAGTCAAGGAGTTGAAAGAATCTTTCGACGCCATGGACAACGATGGTAAAGGTAAAGGAACCTTGAAGCCTGAGCGATTAACCCGGGCCGCTGCACGGGACGCTGAGCTTGCAGAAGCAGCCAGTGGAGGTGATCCCGCCGACGCAGTTGAAGAAGGTGAGTTTATTCTTCCAAACATGACATATGGTTTTGAATGCGCAGTAGAGCCTGCGGATATGGACCCTCGTGCCTTCGCTGAACCGGTGGACATTGTATCCAAGTTGCCCCCTGCGTTGCAAGCAGGACTTACGTCGTCGAAATGGAAAGAACGAAAAGAGGTTCTCGATGACCTCTCCGCTCTACTCTCGGCCACCCCTCGAATCAAGGAAGCGTCAGAACTGGGGGATCTCGCGAAGTCTCTAGCAGTCTGCATTCAGAAGGACGCGAATATCAACTGTGTTATGACGGCAGCTGCGTGCATGCAAGCACTCGCCAAGGGCATGATGTCCTCGTTTGCTAGATATCGAGAGATGGTTGTACCAGTGATGTTAGAGAGGCTGAAGGAACGCAAAGCAACCGTTACTGATTCCATAGGCTTAGCTCTGGACGCAGTTTTCTCCACGGTACGTTGCAACTACCTTCCTTATCGACTTACGGCGCATGCTGATACTTCTCAAGACTACTCTAGCTGATATCATCCCTGATCTTGGGACAGCCCTATCATCCAAGAATCCACAGGTCAAAGAAGGGACCCTGAAATTTCTTGGTCGGTCATTAGCGTCTGCCACTTCTCCAATACAGCCCCCGCAAGTCAAACCACTAGCTGAAACTCTCGTTACCCTCCTAGAAGATAGTTTCGAAGGCGCTAGAAACGAAGCTGCTAATTGCCTCGGCACGTTGATGAAGATGGTAGGGGAGAGACCGTTGAACGCCATGGTGGAAGCAGTTGCAGATGTCAGGAAAACCAAGATCAAAGAGGCATACGAGAAAGCTACGGTAAAATGTAAAGCCGGCGGAGCTGCACCACCTAGAGCTGCACCTGCTGCACCACCGCCGGCAGCCGCTCCCAAGAAGAAGGCACCGGCACCAATGCCTGTCGTCGTAGAAGACGAGCTTTTGGAGTCACCTCCGCTCAGGAAACCCTCAGCAAAGCCTCCTGCGCGACTTCTGGTACGTCCCAACGCGTCATCGGAAACTCTATCATTTAATTGTATCTTAGGCTCGAACTCAAAGTTCCGGGAACGCTCCCGCCGCTGTCGCGCCTCCTCCCAAGAAAGCCCCACCGCCGATCTCCGCAAAATCATCCAAACCGCAAGCACCTAGCGCACCTGGAACTCTAGATACTTTCAAATTCAAGCATACACCAGAAGACGCAGAGACTCTGGCAGCTGACGCAATACCCTCTTCACTCTTGAGAGATCTTGCAGATGCAAACTGGAAAACCAGATTGGCTGCCTTAGACGAAATGTCGACTTGGCTCGACGGCGTAATTAACGATTTTGATGCAGAAGTTTTAGTTAGAGCCTTAGCCGGAAAAGGCTGGTCGGAGAAGAATTTTCAGGTACTTATGTTCTCTCACTATCTAGTATGCATTCGCCGTATTGATGGGTTTCAGGTGTCATCCAAAATATATGGAATATGTGCCACCCTCTCCGAGCGATGTCCCTCATTTGGAAGGTCTTGCGTGGCACTATGCGTTCCTCATATGAGCGAAAAGCTGGGGGATATGAAGTTGAAGAAACCCGCCGGCGACGCTCTTATCTCTTTTGCGGAGAGCACATCTTTGCAGTTCGTCTTGAATCAAGGTGATGACTACATCGGTATCAAGCAGGCATCTGACTAACTAATCAACTAGCTTACGAGCCCTTGTCAAAGCAGAAGGCTCCGAAAGTGCTTGCCGACGCCATCGGCTGGATGAATGTCGCCCTAACCGAGTTTGGCATCGGCGGACTGTCCCTTCGCAGCCTCATCGATTTTCTAAAGGGCGCGTTACAAAACTCCAATGCCACCGTCAGAACAAGCGCCACAAAAACTCTCGTGACAGTCAAATTGTTCGCCGGATCAAGTGCGTTCTTAGGTCTTCAGCAGAATACAAAACTGACTTATATCAGGCATCAAGGATTTACTGGAAGACCTCAATCCTCAGCTGCTGAACACTATAACCGCAGAATTTGACAAGGTTGAAGGTCACGCTCCTCCAGATCCTATTCGGACGTCGGCCGATGCAGTCAGCGCGCCTGCGGCTTCCTCTGGCGGAGGGTCAGGTCATGTCGACGCCTTAGATGACCTCTTTCCCCGAGTTGAAGTGGACGCACTCCTCAAAGGGACTACAATTTTAGCGGATGCGAAGAGCGATGCCTGGAAGACAAAGAAAGAGGCACTCGAAACGTTCCAATCCATCCTGGATCAAGGCAGCAACAAGCGACTGAAACCAAATATGGGTAGGCAGGCTCGTGTCTTTCCTGGTCTAATCAACTGATCAGCTATATTGCAGGCGAGATAACCCAAGTGCTCAAGGCGAGAGTCACTGACACTAATAAAGCTGTTCAGACTCTTACACTCGACATTGTGGGACGTATCGCCACGGGTATGGGCAAGCCGTTTGAGAAGCAATGTCGATTTTTTGTTCATCCAGTAACGACCGTTCTGTCTGATCAAAAGGCACCTATTCGAACAGCTGCTCTGCTGACATTGAGTGCCATTGCCAGTGCGTGCGACGGCCTCGAGCCCATGGTTCCAGGTATACACAGTGGCCTTGAAACATCCAATCCCATGCAAAAAGGCACATTACTTCACTGGATAGCCGATTGGTTCAAAGAACACCCCCCTCTGTCTTCGCTCGACTTGAGCACCTGGGCATCGCCCATCGTCGTGTCGTTAGACGACCGGAATGCAGATGTTCGCAAGGCTGCACAAGCTCTTCTACCATCGTTGATTACATGCGCTGGATTCGATTATGTGATGCAGCAGACAAACTCTCTGAAGCCTGCTTCTCGTGGAAGTGCAGTACCGCTCATACAAGCCGCTCGTTCAGCGGGTTCCCCTACCTTGCCCACAACCGCAGCGTCGACACAGCCGCCTAAGACCTCCAAATCCCTTCTGAAAGCCGCAGCACCAGAGTTACCTTCATCTAGCTCTCCTCCTGATTCACCTGGGACGTCGGCTCCTCCATCAAGGGCAGGAGGCAAGGTTTCAGGCGTGAGGCGCAAACTGCCCCAAGGAAATCGTCCAGAGTCTCGGAGCGAGACTCCAACGGAACCCATGGCTTCTCGTGCATTGAAACCTCCATCTGGAGCACTAAAACGTCCAGGAGCATCTTCTACTCTTGCAAGACCTCCCGTGGCCCAAGCTCTTCCTCCTCCAACTTCTTCGCCTCTTTTCGGCACGAATCTAGACAGCAGAAAGGCTAGATGCGGGAAGGACTCCCACAAGTGGGTCAACGAAGGCGGACCCACACGTAAAGACCTAGCGGAACTTTTACAGAACCAAATGGAGTCGCACGCAACCAAGGAACTTATTGGACGCTTGTTCAGTCATGATCACAATGCCGTCAATGACCACGTAGCCGGTCTAACAATGATGTGCGAGCTATACAACGGTCCGCAATTAGGCGACGACTCGGTAGAAAGTATTTGCCTCGCAAATTTTGATCTTCCTTTAAAATATGCATCCATCAAAGCCCATGAACCCCAACCCAATCTCATTTCCAAATGTCTTGAAATTGTCGAGACTGTTTTGGCCTTCCTCCGTATGGCTAATCAACAACTCACCGATAACGAGGCCCTGTGCTTCATACCAACCATCATTTTCAAGGTTAGTCCGATCATTTCACTGGTTGTACACAAGCTGATTCATTTTAAGCTGGGCGACGCCAGGGAACAAGTGAGGGTGAGAGTACAACAAATAATCCAGGACCTACCCAAGGTCTATGCGTATAGCCGAGTCTTTCAGCTTCTACTGGATTATGGTCTAAAGTCAAAAGTGGCGAAGACGCGACAAGGGTCCCTGGATGAAATGGGTAGTATTCTCAGAAAATCGGGAATGGGCGCCTGTGAACCATCCAAGGCGTTTCCGGTGATCGCTACAATGATATCTGATAAAGATTCCCAAGTCCGGAAATCAGCTCTTGGTGCTCTGAGGTGAGTTTTTCGCTTATATTTAGTATGCACCTGCTTACTTCGGTAATAATAGTGAAGGATACATGCTTGTAGGCGAGAAGGTTTGGTCTCTCATAGGCCCGTTACCTCCCAAAGACAAGACCCAGCTGGAAGAACGTTTGCGTCGTGTCGCTGGTCCTAGCAGCCACGACAAAGTCGAGCCGTTGGCACCACCTCAAGTAGCTCGTCTGGCTGGCCTTCCCAGACCAGGTTCACCTGCTACTACTTCAAGAATCGCAGGTATACCACGACCGGCATCTCCCGCGACAAGCTCAAGATATACAGGAATCCCCCGCCCTGGCTCTCCTGCAACAAACTCCCGAATTGGAATCCTTCCTCGTCCAGCCAGCCCGGCTTCCAGACTGGCAAGACCTGCTTCTCCTGTCGGTCAGCGATCCTCATCCCCATCTACCTCTGGCCCTCCGTCTCGGCTAACGCGTCCACCAATCGCCGCACCTCAGTCTCCAACAGGGCTTTCTCGACCGAAGAGCTTGCTTCCGTCACGTTTGGGTCGGCCTCGTCCTCACTATAATCCCCCTGTCATCGCGGACGAGTCTCCGGCGGACGAAGCCGAAGAACATGTCAACGGATCTGAGGTCCCTGGCAGACCGCGCCCACGCTACCAACTCAGGAACATCGCCATTGGAAGAATCATCGGACATCACCGTCACTATATCCAGCATCCTAAGTAGCGATCCGTCAAGAAGCGTGGACGCTCTTAAGAAGGTCCAAAGAATTTTGTCTTCCGGCCCGGATGCAGCACCTTTCTCTGCTCAGTATCGAGAGCTTGCAGAACATGTTGAAGGGTTGGTAGAAACCATCACCCTGCAGATGGCTCATATTTTCGAGCGTCCCGATGACCTTATTCTGGATGAAAACTTCAGGTTGGCCAAGCATCTCATTCAGACCCTGAACAACTTTTGTGATCATGCATTCCTCGCCGAATCCTTAACAATCGATATACTCACTTCTTTACTGGAAGAGCTCACGCTCCGCCTCTTGGAGACTGACGACAGCTCTGTCAAGAAGATTAAAGACCTCTCACGTTTTATCAACATGATTATATTGCGACTGTTCGCCACTGGACGGAGGATGTCTATCTTCAGGTAAAAAAAATTCGCCGTCTTCGTCCTGGACTGTATTTGTCTAACCAACTACTCTCATTCTAGGGCTCTGTTCAATCTTCTTCTCCAAGTAGTAAAGCCTTTCCCGAGCAACGGCACGATGCCCGACTCAAGGGAAGCCAAAGTTGCTGAATTGGTTCTCAAATGCGTTTGGAAACTGGCCCGTAACATCCCCCAAGATCTTTCTGAACAGAAACTTGACCCGGTGGAATTGTTCCCTGCTATTGAGCATTTCTTACAGTCTGTACCTCCCAATGAGTGGCGCGCACGAGCCACCAACAAGGTGCCTTGTGGGGATATGCCACTGAGAACTGTTAAAGTCATAATTCAACACGTTGTCGGTGCGTTCCTATCTGGTCATAGGAAGCTACGCATACTGACAATATACTTCAGCACATTATGGAGATGACGTGTACGATCTGCTCTCTGCGTCATTTGACGATCCTTCGGCGACCATCGTATATCCATATGTCTACCGAATCTTGAACTCAAGTAACCGGCCCAACCCCGACGCACCCCGCCAAAACGGTGAAGAGTCTGGTGTACCTCGACCCGTTTCGATGACATCCAGTCGACCCATGTCGCCTCAAGGAACCGGATCAGAGGCAACGTCTCATCGGCATTCGCCGCCCAGTCATAGATCAAGTCCCAGCGGTTCTTCTATGAACGGAAATGGTATCCCACCTCCACCAACAGAGGAACCCGATCCGGATGTCCAGCTACTGACCATCATTGGCCACATTTCAAGTGAGACTACGGGGGCATTGCATAAGGAAGGGATCACGGAGCTCCATCATTTCCTAAAGGCATATCCACACAAGAGACCCAGGGTGGAAAAAATGCTTGAATCTACCGGGGCCGCATTTCGGAAGTACATCAACCGTGCGCTTGCCAGTAGGGCAGCTGAGGATCAAGAAAGAGATGTTGCAGTTGCAGATGCTTTTGACAGTACGTTATTTTTTCCCGGTTTTTGTGAGGAGTACGGCCAATTAATTCATAACAGAGTTAGAGGCCAACCGCCCAGGAACATCGGCTTCATCTCGTACGGCTGAAACTTCTCCAATGTCGCCGACATCACCACAGCGGACGAGCACTGAACTTCCGGTCAGTCAAGACAGGTTGTCGAGACTCCACGACCTATTTCATTATCGATCTAGTACGCTGAGCAATGGGTCGTCACAAGGAAATAGTGCACCTTCGGAGACGAAACAATCACTGAGCTAGACCTTTGCGTAGATAGTAGACACCTCCTACATCTTTAGTCCTTCACTCACTGCTCTCTATCTGACATTTGCATTCTGTACACTTTGCATCGACTCGGCCAATTTGCATGACTGTAATACATATTACGATATCATATTTGGATGTGTTGACCACGAGAGTCTCGAAGGCCGGAAATGGAAGTATGACATCGGGTAGATTGCCAGAGCTTCGCCCCATCCCCATTGCTGCCCCAAAGTCTCTTCTCTCTTTTCGTCACCGCCATGGTCAAGGCAGTAGCCGAACACCCTCGCACCTACGATGCTGCCATGCTCTTCTGGCGCATCGTTACCCAAATATTCTTTCGCGAGATCCGACCCCGGGGTGCATTCAATATACCACGTTCAGGGCCTGTAATATTCGTTGGGGCACCTCATAGTAACCAGGTATTTCTTAGCTCACCTCTGTAGGTTTTATGACCTATTGAACTCTTCGTTTCTTCAGTTTCTCGATCCCCTTCTATTGAGTCTCGAAGTCTACAAGGAGACACATCGTCATGTACAATTTCTTACGGCAGCAAAGAGTATGAAAAGGAAGGCGGTCGGCTTTTTCAGTCGGATGATGGAAAGTAGTGCGTATCATGATGCAAAATGCCAGTATCCGCTTTCTCAATTCTGTCTCTAGTCCCCGTCGCCCGCGCTGCCGATTCTGCCAGCCCTGGTACTGGCAAACTGCGAATCTCTCCTGATGATCCATGCATTGTATTGGGCGACGGAACTCGGTTCCTATCCGAACTGTCGCCAAAGATGCAAATCATGCTTCCCAAATCCGTCAACTCGTTGGTCGCCGAAGTTGTAGAAATCATATCCGATACAGAGTTGAAAGTGAAACGCGAATTTGGTGGTGAGAAGGGAACAGCAAAGACCCGAGACAAAATTGCCGAACTCGAGGCTGCAGGAGAAAAGGGAGGACTTCCATTCAAAAAGCTCCCTTTTGTGGACCAGCAAGAAATGTACCGATATGTTTATGAGTGCCTACAAAACAACGGGAGCATTGGTATCTTCCCTGAAGGTGCGTCCTGTACTACATTTATGGTAGTACCCTCGTAACGACCTCTTCCAGGTGGTAGTCACGATCGAACGGATTTACTCCCGTTGAAGGCTGGTGTCTCTATAATGGCTCTAGGCGCGATGGCGAACAATCCCAACGTTCGAGTGAAAATAGTTCCTGTAGGATTATCCTACTTCCATGCTCATCGTTTCCGCTCCCGCGCAGTCGTGGAATTTGGCAGCGCTCTAGATGTCCCCGAAGAATTAGTGAAGATGTTTAAACAAGGAGGCACCCAGAAACGCGAAGCGGTTGCTAAATTTCTAGACCTCGTTTATGACGCACTCAAAACTGTCACCGTTCGGGCCCCTGATTATGATACGCTCATGGTAAGTTGAGCCTACGTTGATTGTGAATATCTTAATTGAAACTTGCATCATCAGTTGATTCAAGCGGCACGGAGACTGTATAAAACACCAGGTCAACACTTGACGTTAGGTCAAGTTGTCGAATTAAACAGGCGACTGTTAGAAGGATACACCCATTTTAAGGATGAACCTCGAGTAGTGAAACTTCGGAAAGACGTATTGAAGTACAACCGCCTTCTTCGAGATCTTGGTCTCAGAGATCATCAGGTCAGTTTCAAGCCGAAATCGCATCATGACCACGTATTCTTAGGTCCATGTAGGTTCCCCGCGCGGTTAAGGCTAGCTGGGCGACCTTAGGCCTTCTAGGATATCGGATTGCTCTTCTTTTAGTTTGGAGTATTTTGGCACTGCCGGGGACAATACTGAATGGCCCAATGTTCATCATTGCGTCTGTTCTTTCTCGAAAGAAAGCTAAAGGTACGAAGTATTTCCTTTTCATTTACTATCCGTATTGACTCATGTCCATTGCAGAGGCTTTAGCTGAATCCGTCGTCAAAATTGCTGCTCGTGACGTGTTAGCGACCTGGAAGGTATTAATATCTCTAGGTGTTGCCCCTTTATTGTACGGTTTCTACGCGTTTGCTGCCACGCTTTGGTCCATCCGCGCCAATCTCCCCCTCAAATGGAGAATAGCCACACCTTTTATTATGATTTTGTCCCTGCCATTCATGAATTTTGCAGCTCTGAAATTTGGCGAGGCTGGGATGGATGTTCTGAAGTATGTCTCATCTTTCTATGTTATCTCTCACTAATTGTTGCCCAGATCTTTGAGGCCGCTGATTGTAGCACTTGTCCCTGGCCAACAACGATCGCTCGACAAGTTGAAAGCTATGCGTACTCAGTTGTCAAACGAAGTAGTGGATGTTATCAATGATTTCGGACCCAAACTGTATGAAGATTTCAACGAGGTCAGTGCAATCCTAGCACATCATGGAGCATCCCCTTCTAACTAGTCGGACACAGATACGAATGTTGCCCACCTCGAGTGTACCTTCTTCTAGTGGGAAACCTGGTCTGTGGAGAAGAACAAGTAGTACTGGCGCTGTCGATGCTCAAGGTCTGGGTCTCATTCATCCCATGACATGGATCGATGAACGCCTCTTCGGATGGAGTCGGAGTGCTCGTCGTGGAACCAGTGCTTGGAGCGGAAGCGATGAAATTAGTAGAGTTGGCACTCCCGAAGACTCGGACGAAGAAGATGCCGGTGACTACGAC